>NC_074673.1:2494140-3104140 GCF_029448725.1 Salvelinus fontinalis
TTGTAGGCCTCCTTGCTCGCACATGCTTTTTCAGTTCTGCCCACAAATATTCTATAGGATTGAGATCAGTGCTTTGTGATGGCCACTCCAATACCTTGACTTTGTTGTCCTTTGTTGTCCCCATTTTGCCACAACTTTGGAAGTATGCTTGGGGTCTGTCACGGCCGTTGAAACAACTGGACCAAGGTGCAGCGTGGTGGGCATTTTCGTTTATTTGAAAAATGACGCCGAACAAAACAAAAAGTGAAGCTAAAGTCTATGTGCCCTAAACAAAGTCAGCTTCCCACAAAGACAGGTGGGAAAAAGGGATACCTAAGTATGGTTCTCAATCAGAGACAACGATAGACAGCTGTCCCTGATTGAGAACCCTACTCGGCCAAAACATAGAAATACAAATAATAGAACATAGAATACCCACCCCAACTCACACCCTGACCAAACCAAAATAGAGACATAAAAAGGATCTCTAAGGACAAGGCGTGACAGGGTCATGCACCAGTCCCTCCTGCAGCAAAGCACCCCCACAACATGATGCTGCCACCCCCGTGCTTCCTGGTTGGGATGGTGTTCTTTGGCTTGCAAGCCTCCCCCCTTTTCCTCCAAACATAACGATGGTCATTATGGCCAAACAGTTATATTTTTGCTTCCTCAGACCAGAGGACATTTCTCCAAAAAGTATGATCGTTGTCCCCATGTGCAGTTGCAAACCGTAGTCTGGCTTTTATATGGTGGTTTTGGAGCAGTGGCTTCTTCCTTGCTGAGCGGCCTTTCAGGTTATGTCGATATAGGACTCGTTTTACTGTGGCTATAGATACTTTTGTACCTGTTTCCTCCAGCATCTTCACAAGGTCCTTTGCTGCTGTTCTGGAATTGATATGCACTTTTCGCACCAAAGTACGTTCATCTCTAGGAGACAGAATGCGTCTCCTTCCTGAGTGGTATGACGGCTGCGTGGTCCCATGGTGTTTATACTTGCGTACTATTGTTTGTACAGATGAACGTGGTAACTTCAGGCGTTTGGAAATTGCTCCCAAGGATGAACCAAACTTGTGGAGGTCTACAATTTTTTTTCTGAGGTTGTGGCTGATTTATTTTGATTTTCCCATGATGTCAAGCAAAGAGGCACGGAGTTTGAAGGTAGGCCTTGAAATACATCCACGGGTACACCTCCAATTGACTCAAATGATGTCAATTAGCCTATCAGAAGCTTCTACAGCCATGACATCATTTTCTGGAATTTTCCAAGCTGTTTAAAGGCACAGTCAACTTAGTGTATGTAAACTTCTGACCCACTGGAATTGCTCAGAATGACAGAAAATCCCCTTCAGAATATGGTCATTCATAACAGAACATGGGAGTCGAGCAACGATGTGCGGTACCTCTTGCTAAATTCGGATGTGCACTTTGAACATGTTAGAATAACTGTCCAAATTCATACAACCAGTAGGCTACGTTAAAAAACATTAAAAAGCAATGAGTCTGATGCAACAGATCTAAACGTTTAGTTAAAATGTTGATAAACTAGTATTTATTGACATTATATACGCGCAGCAACGTGCACAAGGCAGCAGGCTACTCGGGTTCGTTCTATAAAAACAATGTTGTCAAAAGGGCACGGCACGTGGTTTCATGTGACAGAGATGAAAATATCGTTCGAAATGTTGAAAGGCAAGAGATCTAATAGGCTACTTTGAAGCAAGGTAAGACATGCATCATAATATGTATTAAAACATTCAGGAATCAAACAATTGAGTAGGCCTATATGTTCTCCAAATGCATACTGCCTCCAGCTCATTGGAAAGTGGTGTGTGACTCGCTGAAGGAGGTTTCTTCTTCTTCTTCTGTCTTCTGTTGTCGTTCGATGCCGTTTTCAAAACAACTGGAAATTGGGAACAAAAAAGGAGCTCCAACTGGGAAAAAATGGATTTGACTCGGGATTCAAACTTCCTAGCGGTCTGACTTTCTGACCTAAAGATCACTGACAACATGATTTGACCTCATATTCTTTTCCCAGTTGTCTTGAAAGCAGCACAAGATGCTGCAGCAGCTCTTGATCTGTCCAAAATGCTCTGTATCTGAATGCTGAATGCTTCTGATAAGATACACAATGAAAAAAATACCAATTTAATTCCACTAAATAATGCAAATTAATCCATAGACCGACAGTCAAATGTATTTCCATCGACTGGTATTTCCATCAATGAACAAGCATTATTTTCGCTTCGGGATTTCTTTTCCTTCTCCAATTGCCTGGCTCCAATTTTATTTATTGGCTTTTTAAAAAATTATCGGGCAAAAGCGTGCTATTACCAGCCAATGGAAACCCTGCCTCTCCAAGGCCAGCAGCTTGTTACATTCTCCTCTCTCTCCATAGCGATCAGCCTTTATTATACTGCTCCGCTCTGCTAGGAGACCTTCTGATGCCACGGGGCTTTGTGTTTTCTACTACTGAGCTGGGAAATGTAGAAAGGCACAAAGGCAGAGACGTCTTTTCAAATGAGGGTACAAGCACGTTTTTTTTATGGTGACTTCAGGCCAATACAGGCCGGGAGAAGGGAGTGGGCTCACATAACAATAACATGAGGGGTGATAGATTCCCAGGATCCTCGGCATTAATAAGGAGTTGGTCCCTCCTTTGCTGCTGAAACAGCCTCCAGTCTTCTGGGAAGATTGGTAACATTGCTGCGGGGAATTGCTTCCATTCAGCCACAAGAGCATTAGTGAGGTCTGGCACGGATGTTGGGCAATTAGGTCTGGCTCGCAGTCGTCGTTCCAATCTCGACAAACCATTTCTGTATGGGCCTCGCGTTGTGCACGGGGGCATTGCCAAACTGTTGCCACAAAGTTGGAAGCACAGAATCATCTAGAATGTCATTGTATGCTGTAGCGTTAAGATTTCGTTTCACTGGAACTACGGGGCCTAGCCAGAACCATGAAAAACAGTCACAGACCATTGCTCTTCCTCCACCAAACTTTACAGTTGGCACTATGCATTGGGCTCGGTAGCGTTCTCCTGGCATCCGCCAAACCCAGATTCGTCCGTTGGGCTGCCAGATGGCGAAGTGATTGGATTCATCACTCCAGAGAACACGTTTCCACTGCTGCGAAGTCCAATGGCGACTTTACACCAATCCAGCCGACGCTTGGCATTGCGCATGGTGATCTTAGGCTTGTGTGCTTGAAGGTGTGTCCACATACTGCTGTATATATGGAGTATCACCACTATAGCTGCCAATAAAAATACAGAAAGGATTTATCCTCTCAAACGTAGCCAGAATAACAGAATATTGTCTCTACACTAATTATCTTCTTAACGAAACTCAATAGATTAAAATTGTGATATTAAAGTAGGTTTGGTTGTAGTTAAAGATGGCTTCTACTACGATATTTCATAGTGTGTGAATTAAACTAGCTGTTTCAGCACCTATTCAATGTAGTGTAATTCTGGTAAGTGCATAAGCCCGGTTACTCTAGGTCAATGTGACTTTCAGCTGAGCAGTGCATTTTTCACACACAGACAACGTGGAAATTGAAAATGAAGTCGATCAGCTCAGAGAAAAAAAAATACAAGTTTATTAATAAACTCAGTATACTGTGAGGTTTACAGCAGAATAATCTCTCTCTCGATCATACATCTCCATCTCCTCTCATACTGTGACGTTTACAGGTTTAGGGTGTTGGCATTTGGAGAAAAATAACTACAATACTGGCTCTATTCCTCTCTCTCTCCTCTCTCTCTCTTCTCTCTCTCTCTCCTCTCTCTCTTCTCCTGCTCCTCTCTCTCTCTCCCTCTCTCCTCTCTCTTCTCCGGCACCTCTCTCTCACTTCTCCTGCTCCTCTCTCTCTCTCCCTCTCTCCTCTCTCTCTCTCTCTCTCTCCTCTCTCTCTCTTCTCCGGCTCCTCTCTCTCTCCTCTCTCTCTCTTCTCCGGCTCCTCTCTCTCTCTCCTCTCTTCTTTCTCTCCCCAATTTTCTCCAACCTCTCACTCCTCGCTCCCTCCTCTTTCCCTGTCCCTCCCCTTCTTTATTTCTCTCTCTCTCCTTTTCTCCCTCCTCTTCTCTGTCTCTCCCCCCTCTTTATTTCTCTCTCTCTCACATTCTTCTCCCTCTTCCCTCTCTCCCCCCTCTTTCTCTCACTCCTCGCTCCCTTTCTTTCCCTGTCTCTCCCCCCTCTCTCTCTCCCTCTCTCACTCCCTCCTCTTTCCCCATCTCTCCCCCCTCTTTCTCTCTCTCTCTCTCTCTCTCTCTCTCTCTCCTTTTCTCCCTCATCTTTCCCTGTTCTCCCCCTCTTTATTTCTCTCTCTCACATTTTTCTCCCTCTTTCCCTTTCTCTCCGCTCTCTTTCTCTCTCCTTTTTCTCCCTCCTCTCCTACACGTCTTCATCTCCTTTCAGTCATTAAACAGGACCAGATGGAGACAGTAATAATGACCTGATGGAGACAGTAATAATGACCTGATGGAGACAGTAATAATGACCTGATGGAGACAGTAATAATGACCTGATGGAGACAGTAATAATGACCTGATGGAGACAGTAATAATGACCTGATGGAGACAGTAATAATGACCTGATGGAGATAGTAATAATGACCTCATGGAGACAGTAATAATGACCTGATGGAGACAGTAATAATGACCTCATGGAGACAGTAATAATGACCTGATGGAGACAGTAATAATGACCTGATGGAGACAGTAATAATGACCTGATGGAGACAGTAATAATGACCAGATGGAGATAGTAATAATGACCTGATGGAGATAGTAATAATGACCTGATGGAGACAGTAATAATGACCTGATGGAGACAGTAATAATGACCTGATGGAGACAGTAATAATGACCTGATGGAGATAGTAATAATGACCTGATGGAGACAGTAATAATGACCTGATGGAGACAGTAATAATGACCTGATGGAGACAGTAATAATGACCTGATGGAGATAGTAATAATGACCTGATGGAGACAGTAATAATGACCTGATGGAGACAGTAATAATGACCTGATGGAGACAGTAATAATGACCTGATGGAGACAGTAATAATGACCTGATGGAGACAGTAATAATGACCTGATGGAGATAGTAATAATGACCTGATGGAGACAGTAATAATGACCTGATGGAGACAGTAATAATGACCTGATGGAGACAGTAATAATGACCTGATGGAGATAGTAATAATGACCTGATGGAGACAGTAATAATGACCTGATGGAGACAGTAATAATGACCTGATGGAGACAGTAATAATGACCTGATGGAGACAGTAATAATGACCTGATGGAGACAGTAATAATGACCTGATGGAGACAGTAATAATGACCTGATGGAGACAGTAATAATGACCTGATGGAGACAGTAATAATGACCTGATGGAGACAGTAATAATGACCTGATGGAGACAGTAATAATGACCTGATGGAGACAGTAATAATGACCTGATGGAGACAGTAATAATGACCTGATGGAGATAGTAATAATGACCTGATGGAGACAGTAATAATGACCTGATGGAGACAGTAATAATGACCTGATGGAGACAGTAATAATGACCTGATGGAGACAGTAATAATGACCTGATGGAGATAGTAATAATGACCTGATGGAGACAGTAATAATGACCTGATGGAGACAGTAATAATGACCTGATGGAGACAGTAATAATGACCTGATGGAGACAGTAATAATGACCTGATGGAGACAGTAATAATGACCTGATGGAGACAGTAATAATGACCTGATGGAGACAGTAATAATGACCTGATGGAGACAGTAATAATGACCTGATGGAGACAGTAATAATGACCTGATGGAGATAGTAATAATGACCTGATGGAGACAGTAATAATGACCTGATGGAGACAGTAATAATGACCTGATGGAGACAGTAATAATGACCTGATGGAGACAGTAATAATGACCTGATCAGATCACGTCAGTAACAGGGTATTGTGATCAGTAACAGGGTATAGTGATCAGTAACAGGGTATAGTGATCAGTAACAGGGTATTGTGATCAGTAACAGGGTATTGTGATCAGTAACAGGGTATTGTGATCAGTAGCAGGGTATTGTGATCAGTAGCAGGGTATTGTGGTCAGTAGCAGGGTATTGTGATCAGTAGCAGGGTATTGTGGTCAGTAGCAGGGTATTGTGATCAGTAGCAGGGTATTGTGGTCAGTAGCAGGGTATTGTGATCAGTAACAGGGTATTGTGGTCAGTAACAGGGTATTGTGGTCAGTAACAGGGTATAGTGATCAGTAACAGGGTATAGTGATCAGTAACAGGGTATTGTGATCAGTAACAGGGTATAGTGATCAGTAACAGGGTATTGTGATCAGTAACAGGGTATAGTGATCAGTAACAGGGTATTGTGATCAGTAACAGGGTATTGTGATCAGTAACATGGTATTGTGATCAATAACAGGGTATTGTGGTCAGTAACAGGTCAGTAACAGGGTATTGTGATCAGTAGCAGGGTATAGTGATCAGTAACAGGGTATTGTGATCAGTAACAGGGTATTGTGATCAGTAGCAGGGTATTGTGATCAGTAACAGGGTACTGTGATCAGTAACAGGGTATTGCGATCAGTAACAGGGTATTGTGATCAGTAACAGGGTATTGTGATCAGTAACAGGGTATTGTTATCAGTAACAGGGTATTGTGATCAGTAACAGGGTATTGTGATCAGTAACAGGGTATTGTGATCAGTAACAGGGTATTGTGATCAGTAACAGGGTATTGTGGTCAGTAGCAGGGTATTGCGATCAGTAGCAGGGTATTGTGATCAGTAACAGGGTACTGTGATCAGTAGCAGGGTAATGTGATCAGTAGCAGGGTATTGCGATCAGTAGCAGGGTATTGTGATCAGTAACAGGGTATTGTGATCAGTAGCAGGGTATTGTGATCAGTAGCAGGGTATAGTGATCAGTAACAGGGTATTGTGATCAGTAACAGGGTATTGTGATCAGTAACAGGGTATTGTGATCAGTAACAGGGTAGTGTGATCAGTAACAGGGTATTGTGATCAGTAACAGGGTATTGTGATCAGTAGCAGGGTATAGTGATCAGTAACAGGGTATTGTGATCAGTAACAGGGTATTGTGATCAGTAACAGGGTAGTGTGATCAGTAACAGGGTATTGTGATCAGTAACAGGGTAGTGTGATCAGTAACAGGGTATTGTGATCAGTAACAGGGTATTGTGGTCAGTAACAGGGCATTGTGGTCAGTAACAGAGTATTGTGGTCAGTAACAGGGTATTGTGATCAATTGAGATCCTATCATTCTGTGATTGGGACGTTGTGATCAAAGTGTTGATTGATGCTCAGAGAGACATGCAGAGATATTCAAGCCAGGCTGGATAATTAGTGCAGTGGACCAGACCATTACGTCTTGTGTGGGAGGTTGAAGGCAGTGAAGGCGTGGAATGTTCCTATATGTGGGGGTTGAATAGGGAAAAGCAATCTGACGAGAGGGGCAGGGTCAAGGACAGAACTGCCTGGCAAGCAGAACGCAAGCGGCTGAGTGGAGGTAGAGTGAGGTACTAAGCTACAGAGATGTACATCAGTGGATGGTGGTGTGTTCCGGCTATCTTGATGGAACAATCACATACTGCTGAGTCTGTAGCTAGATGAAGTCTGGTTGCTAGAGGATTTATGTAGCTATCCTAGAACACATTGTGTCAATGATGACACAGTAATATCCATGATTAATACTCTGAGTATGTCAGTAACACATCACTATGGTAAATAACAACTTGATTTCTATCAGAGGACATATACAGTAGACTGATACAGATGAGGATGACACATTTCCTGTTAGAGTTGTACGAGGGAGCATGCGAGAATGTGTGGTTGTGTGTGTGCGTGTAATGCAGCAGACGGTGATGGGGAGAGACAGCACAGCACTCAGAGAGAGAGAGAGATGGAGAGGGAGATGGAGAGACAGCAGAGCACTCAGAGAGAGAGAGAGAGAGAGATGGAGAGGGAGATGGAGAGACAGCAGAGCACTCAGAGAGAGATATGGACTAGCCCTAGGACCATGCCTCAGGACTACCTGGCATGAAGACTCCTTGCTGTCCCCAGTCCACTTGGTCGTGCTGCTGCTCCAGTTTCAACTGTTCTGCCTGCGGCTATGGAACCCTGACCTGTTCACCAGACGTTCTACCTGTCCCAGACCTGCTGTTTTCAACTCTCTAGAGACAGCAGGAGCGGTAGAGATACTCTGAATGATCGGCTATGAAAAGCCAACTGACATTTACTCCTGAGGTGCTGACTTGCTGGACCCTCAACAACTACTGCGATTATTATTATTTGACCCTGCTGGTCATCTGTGAACATTTGAACATCTTGGCCATGTTCTGTTATAATCTCCACCCGGCACAGCCAGAAGAGGACTGGCCACCC
Source organism: Salvelinus fontinalis (assembly GCF_029448725.1). NCBI lineage: Eukaryota > Metazoa > Chordata > Actinopteri > Salmoniformes > Salmonidae > Salvelinus > Salvelinus fontinalis. The sequence goes on from NC_074673.1 coordinate 2,502,549, forward strand.
CTCATAGCCTGGCTCTCTAGGTTTCTTCCTAGGTTTTGGCCTTTCTAGGGAGTTTTCCCTAGCCACCGTGCTTCTACACCTGCATTGCTTGCTGTTTGGGGTTTTAGGCTGGGTTTCTATACAGCACTTTGAGATATGAGCTGATGTAAGAAGGGCTATATAAATCAATTTGATTTGATTTGACATCGTCGATGTACTTCTTGTCAGTTGGGGGATACCTAGTCAGTTGTACAACTGAAAGGAAAGGGGGGATACCTAGTCAGTTGTACAACTGAAAGGAAAGGGGGGATACCTAGTTAGTTGTACAACTGAAAGGAAAGGGGGGATACCTAGTTAGTTGTAAAGGGGGATACCTAGTCAGTTGTAAAGGGGGGTACCTAGTCAGTTGTAAAGGGGGGTACCTAGTCAGTTGTACAACTGAAAGGAAAGGGGGGATACCTAGTTAGTTGTACAACTGAAAGGAAAGGGGGGGGGTACCTAGTCAGTTGTACAACTGAAAGGAAAGGGGGGGATACCTAGTTAGTTGTACAACTGAAAGGAAAGGGGGGATACCTAGTTAGTTGTACAACTGAAAGGAAAGGGGGGATACCTAGTCAGTTGTACAACTGAAAGGAAAGGGGGGATACCTAGTCAGTTGTACAACTGAAAGGAAAGGGGGGATACCTAGTCAGTTGTAAAGGGGGGATACCTAGTCAGTTGTACAACTGAAAGGAAAGGGGGGGTACCTAGTCAGTTGTACAACTGAAAGGAAAGGGGGGATACCTAGTCAGTTGTACAACTGAAAGGAAAGGGGGGGATACCTAGTCAGTTGTAAAGGGGGGATACCTAGTCAGTTGTAAAGGGGGGATACCTAGTTAGTTGTAAAGGGGGATACCTAGTCAGTTGTAAAGGGGGATACCTAGTCAGTTGTAAAGGGGGGATACCTAGTTAGTTGTACAACTGAAAGGAAAGGGGGATACCTAGTCAGTTGTAAAGGGGGGATACCTAGTCAGTTGTACAACTGAAAGGAAAGGGGGGATACCTAGTTAGTTGTACAACTGAAAGGAAAGGGGGGATACCTAGTTAGTTGTACAACTGAAAGGAAAGGGGGGATACCTAGTCAGTTGTACAACTGAAAGGAAAGGGGGGATACCTAGTTAGTTGTACAACTGAAAGGAAAGGGGGGATACCTAGTCAGTTGTACAACTGAAAGGAAAGGGGGGATACCTAGTCAGTTGTAAAGGGGGGATACCTAGTCAGTTGTACAACTGAAAGGAAAGGGGGGATACCTAGTTAGTTGTACAACTGAAAGGAAAGGGGGGATACCTAGTCAGTTGTACAACTGAAAGGAAAGGGGGGATACCTAGTCAGTTGTACAACTGAAAGGAAAGGGGGGATACCTAGTTAGTTGTACAACTGAAAGGAAAGGGGGGATACCTAGTCAGTTGTACAGGGGGATACCTAGTCAGTTGTACAACTGAAAGGAAAGGGGGGGATACCTAGTTAGTTGTACAACTGAAAGGAAAGGGGGGATACCTAGTCAGTTGTACAACTGAAAGGAAAGGGGGGATACCTAGTCAGTTGTACAACTGAAAGGAAAGGGGGGATACCTAGTCAGTTGTACAACTGAAAGGAAAGGGGGGATACCTAGTTAGTTGTACAACTGAAAGGAAAGGGGGGATACCTAGTCAGTTGTACAACTGAAAGGAAAGGGGGGATACCTAGTCAGTTGTACAACTGAAAGGAAAGGGGGGATACCTAGTTAGTTGTACAACTGAAAGGAAAGGGGGGATACCTAGTCAGTTGTACAACTGAAAGGAAAGGGGGGATACCTAGTCAGTTGTACAACTGAAAGGAAAGGGGGGATACCTAGTTAGTTGTACAACTGAAAGGAAAGGGGGGATACCTAGTTAGTTGTACAACTGAAAGGAAAGGGGGGATACCTAGTCAGTTGTAAAACTGAAAGGAAAGGGGGGATACCTAGTCAGTTGTAAAGGGGGATACCTAGTCAGTTGTACAGGGGGATACCTAGTCAGTTGTACAACTGAAAGGAAAGGGGGGATACCTAGTTAGTTGTACAACTGAAAGGAAAGGGGGGATACCTAGTTAGTTGTACAACTGAAAGGAAAGGGGGGGATACCTAGTTAGTTGTACAACTGAAAGGAAAGGGGGGATACCTAGTCAGTTGTAAAGGGGGATACCTAGCCAATAGCCTTGGCTTCATGCATGTTAACATTAGAAGCCTCCTCCCTAAGTTTGTTTTGTTCACTGCTTTAGCACACTCTACCAACCCGGATGTTTTAGCCGTGTCTGAATCCTGGCTTAGAAAGACCACCAAAAATTCAGACATTTTTATCCCCAATTACAATATTTTCAGACAAGATAGAACGGCCAAAGGGGGCGGTGTTGCAATCTACTGCAAAGACTGCCTGCAGAGTTCTGTTATACTATCCAGGTCTGTTCCCAAACAATTTGAACTTCTACTTTTAAAAATCCACCTCTCTAAAAACAAGTCTCTCACCGTTGCCGCCTGCTATAGACCACCCTCTGCCCCCAGCTGTGCTCTGGACACTATATGTGAACTGATTGCCCCCCATCTATCTTCAGAGCTCGTGCTGCTAGGCGACCTAAATTTGAACATGCTCAACACCCCAGCCACCCTACAATCTAAGCTTGATGCCCTCAATCTCACACAAATTATCAATGAACCTACCAGGTACCACCCCAATTCCGTAAACACGGGTACCCTCATAGATATCATCCTAACAAACTTGCCCTCCAAATACACCTCTGCTGTTTTCAACCAAGATCTCAGCGATCACTGCCTCATTGCCTGCATCCGTAATGGGTCAGCGGTCAAACGACCTCCACTCATCACTGTCAAACGCTCCCTGAAACACTTCAGCGAGCAGGCCTTCCTAATCGACCTGGCCGGGATATCCTGGAAGGATATTGATCTCATCCCGTCAGTAGAGGATGCCTGGTCATTTTTTAAAAATGCCTTCCTCACCATCTTGAATAAGCATGCCCCATTCAAGAAATTTAGAACCAGGAACAGATATAGCCCTTGGTTCTCTCCTGACCTGACTGCCCTTAACCATCAGAAAAACATCCTATGGCGTTCTGCATTAGCATCGAACAGCCCCCGTGATATGCAACTTTTCAGGGAAGCCAGAAACCAATATACACAGGCAGTTAGAACAGCCAAGGCTAGCTTTTTCAAGCAGAAATTTGCTTCCTGCAACACAAATTCAAAAAAGTTCTGGGACACCGTAAAGTCCATGGAGAATAAGAACACCTCCTCCCAGCTTCCAACCGCTCTGAAGATAGGAAACACTGTCACCACCGACAAATCCACTATAATTGAGAATTTCAATAAGCATTTTTCTACGGCTGGCCATGCTTTCCACCTGGCTACCCCTACCCCGGACAACAGCACTGCCCTCCCCTCTGCTACTCGCCCAAGCCTTCCCCATTTCTCTTTCTCCCAAATTCAGTCAGCTGATGTTCTTAATGAGCTGCAAAATCTGGACCCTTACAAATCAGCCGGGCTAGATAATCTGGACCCTTTCTTTCTAAAACTATCTGCTGAAATTGTTGCCACCCCTATTACTAGCCTCTTCAACCTCTCTTTCGTGTCGTCTGAGATCCCCAAAGATTGGAAAGCAGCTGCGGTTATCCCCCTCTTCAAAGGGGGGGACACCCTTGACCCTAACTGCTACAGACCTATATCTATCCTACCCTGCCTTTCTAAGGTCTTCGAAAGCCAAGTCAACAAACAGATTACCGACCATTTCGAATCACACCACACCTTCTCCGCTATGCAATCTGGTTTCAGAGCTGGTCATGGGTGCACCTCAGCCACGCTCAAGGTCATAAACGATATCGTAACCGCCATCGATAGGAAACAATACTGTGCAGCCGTATTCATTGACCTGGCCAAGGCTTTTGACTCTGTCAATCACCACATCCTCATTGGCAGACTCGACAGCCTTGGTTTCTCTAATGATTGCCTCGCCTGGTTCACCAACTACTTCTCTGATAGAGTTCAGTGTGTCAAATCGGAGGGTCTGTTGTCCGGGCCTCTGGCAGTCTCTATGGGGGTGCCACAGGGTTCAATTCTTGGACCGACTCTCTTCTCTGTTTACATCAATGATGTCGCTCTTGCTGCTGGTGATTCTCTGATCCACCTCTACGCAGACGACACTATTCTGTATACTTCTGGCCCTTCTTTTGACACTGTGTTAACAACCCTCCAGGCGAGCTTCAATGCCATACAACTCTCCTTCCGTGGCCTCCAACTGCTCTTAAATACAAGTAAAACCAAATGCATGCTCTTCAACCGATCGCTGCCTGCTCCTGCCCGCCTGTCCAACATCACTACTTTGGACGGCTCTGACTTAGAATATGTGGACAACTACAAATACCTAGGTGTCTGGTTAGACTGTAAACTCTCCTTCCAGACCCACATCAAACATCTCCAATCCAAAGTCAAATCTAGAATTGGCTTCCTATTCCGCAACAAAGCATCCTTTACTCATGCTGCCAAACATACCCTTGTAAAACTCACCAATCCTCGACTTCGGTGATGTCATTTACAAAATAGCCTCCAAAACCCTACTCAATAAATTGGATGCAGTCTATCACAGTGCCATCCGTTTTGTCACCAAAGCCCCATATACTACCCACCACTGCGACCTGTACACTCTCGTTGGCTGGCCCTCGCTTCATACTCGTCGCCAAACCCACTGGTTCCAGGTCATCTACAAGACCCTGCTAGGTAAAGTCCCCCCTTATCTCAGCTCGCTGGTCACCATAGCAGCACCTACCTGTAGCACGCGCTCCAGCAGGTATATCTCTCTAGTCACCCCCAAAACCAATTCTTCCTTTGGACGCCTCTCCTTCCAGTTCTCTGCTGCCAATGACTGGAACGAACTACAAAAATCTCTGAAACTGGAAACACCTATCTCCCTCACTAGCTTTAAGCACCAGCTGTCAGAGCAGCTCATAGATTACTGCACCTGTACATAACCCATCTACAATTTAGCCCAAACAACTACCTCTTTACCTACTGTATTTATTTATTAATTTATTTTGCTCCTTTGCACCCCATTATTTCTGTCTCTACTTTGCACTTTCTTCCAATGCAAACCAACCATTCCAGTTTTTTTTTAGTTTTTATTTTACTTGCTCTGTTGTACTCACTTCGCCTCCATGGCCTTTTTATATTTTATTTATTTATACATATATCTGTTTGCCTTCACCTCCCTTATCTCACCTCACTACCTCACATTGTATATAGACTTATTTTTTTTTCACTGTATTATTGACTATATGTTTGTTTTTACTCCATGTGTAACTATGTGTTGTTGTATGTGTCGAACTGCTTTGCTTTATCTTGGCCAGGTCGCAATTGTAAATGAGAACGTGTTCTCAATTTGCCTACCTGGTTAAATAAAGGTTAAATAAAAAAAAATAAAAAAAAAGTTGTACAACTGAAAGGAAAGGGGGGATACCTAGTCAGTTGTACATCTGAAAGGAAAGGGGGGGATACCTAGTCAGTTGTACAACTGAAAGGAAAGGGGGGATACCTAGTCAGTTGTACAACTGAAAGGAAAGGGGGGATACCTAGTCAGTTGTACAACTGAAAGGAAAGGGGGGATACCTAGTCAGTTGTACAACTGAATACATTCAACTGAAATGTGTTTTCCGCATTTAACCCAACCCCTCTGAATCAAAGAGGTGCGGGGGACTGCCTTAATCAACTTCCTCGGCGCACAGGGAACAGTGGGTTAACTGCCTTGCTCAGGGGCAGAACGACAGATTCTGATTCAGATTCACCGGGCCTGCCTGGAATTAAGGCGCTTGGCTGTACGGAGATATTCCAGGTTTTTATGGTCGGTCCAGACCAGGAATGGCTGTTCTGCTCCTTCCAGCCAGTGCCTCCACTCTTCCAATGGCATCTTCACCGCCAGGAGTTCTCGGTTGCCAACATCATAGTTCCTTTCAGCAGGATTGAGATGATGGGACAGGAATGCACAGGGATGAAGCTTCTGGTCCTGGGCAGATCGCTGGGACAGGATGGCCCCACTCCAACATCCGAACCATCCACTTCCACCACAAATTGACACGAGGGGTCCGGATGGATGAGGATGAGAGCTCTTGTGAACCGATGCTTCAGGTCCACAAAGGCTTTGTTGACAGCTGGAGACCATTTGAACGGTACCTTGGGAGAGGTGAGTGCCGAGAGGGGGGCCGCCAGGGTGCTGTAGTCCCGAATGAAACGTCGGTGGAAGTTTGAAAAAAAACAAGAAATCGTTGCAACTGCACCCAGGATATTGGTTGAGGCCAATCCACCACTGCTTTCACCTTTCCAGGATCCATCTGAACATTGCCCTCAGCAATGACATATCCCAGAAAGGTGATAGTAGAGCGGTGGAAATCACACTTCTCGGCTTTCACGAACAATTGGTTCTCCAAGAGGTGCTGAAGGATGTCTGAACATGAAGAACATGTTATTGTGCAGATCGGGTAAGAAAACAGAATGTCGTGAAGGTACACGAACCGGTTTAGCATATCCCGAAGCACAAGGTACACGAACACGAACCGGTTTAGCATGTCCCGAAGCACAAGGTACATGAACACGAACCGGTTTAGCATGTCCCGAAGCACAAGGTACACGAACCGGTTTAGCATGTCCCGAAGCACAAGGTACACGAACACAAACCGTTTTAGCATGTCCCGAAGCACAAGGTACACGAACACAAACCGGTTTAGCATGTCCCGAAGCACAAGGTACACGAACACAACCCGGTTTAGCATGTCCCGAAACACAAGGTACACGAACCGGTTTAGCATGTCCCGAAGCACAAGGTACACGAACACAAACCGGTTTAGCATGTCCCGAAGCACAAGGTACACGAACACAACCCGGTTTAGCATGTCCCGAAGCACAAGGTACACGAACCGGTTTAGCATGTCCCGAAGCACAAGGTACACGAACCGGTTTAGCATGTCCCGAAGCACAAGGTACACGAACCGGTTTAGCATGTCCCGAAGCACAAGGTACATGAAACGGTTTAGCATGTCCCGAAGCACAAGGTACACGAACACAACCCGGTTTAGCATGTCACGAAGCACAAAAAAAAAAAAACGGTTTAGCATGTCCCAAAGCACAAGGTACACGAACACAACCCGGTTTAGCATGTCCCGAAGCACAAGGTACACGAACCGGTTTAGCATGTCCCGAAGCACAAGGTACACGAACCGGTTTAGCATGTCCCGAAGCACAAGGTACACGAACCGGTTTAGCATGTCCTGAAGCACAAGGTACACGAACCGGTTTAGCATGTCCCGAAGCACAAGGTACACGAACCGGTTTAGCATGTCCCGAAGCACAAGGTACACAACCCGGTTTAGCATGTCCCGAAACACAAGGTACACAAACTGGTTTAGCATGTCCCGAAGCACAAGGTACACGAACCGGTTTAGCATGTCCAAAAGCACAAGGTACACAAACACGAACCGGTTTAGCATGTCCCGAAGCACAAGGTACACGAACACAACCCGGTTTAGCATGTCCCGAAGCACAAGGTACACAACCCGGTTTAGCATGTACCGAAGCACAAGGTACACGAACCGGTTTAGCATGTCCCGAAGCACAAGGTACACGAACACAAACCGGTTTAGCATGTCCCGAAGCACAAGGTACACGAACACAACCCGGTTTAGCATGTCCCGAAGCACAAGGTACACGAACCGGTTTAGCATGTCCCGAAGCACAAGGTACACGAACCGGTTTAGCATGTCCCGAAGCACAAGGTACACGAACCGGTTTAGCATGTCCCGAAGCACAAGGTACATGAAACGGTTTAGCATGTCCCGAAGCACAAGGTACACGAACACAACCCGGTTTAGCATGTCACGAAGCACAAAAAAAAAAAAACGGTTTAGCATGTCCCAAAGCACAAGGTACACGAACACAACCCGGTTTAGCATGTCCCGAAGCACAAGGTACACGAACCGGTTTAGCATGTCCCGAAGCACAAGGTACACGAACCGGTTTAGCATGTCCCGAAGCACAAGGTACACGAACCGGTTTAGCATGTCCTGAAGCACAAGGTACACGAACCGGTTTAGCATGTCCCGAAGCACAAGGTACACGAACCGGTTTAGCATGTCCCGAAGCACAAGGTACACAACCCGGTTTAGCATGTCCCGAAACACAAGGTACACAAACTGGTTTAGCATGTCCCGAAGCACAAGGTACACGAACCGGTTTAGCATGTCCAAAAGCACAAGGTACACAAACACGAACCGGTTTAGCATGTCCCGAAGCACAAGGTACACGAACACAACCCGGTTTAGCATGTCCCGAAGCACAAGGTACACAACCCGGTTTAGCATGTACCGAAGCACAAGGTACACGAACCGGTTTAGCATGTCCCGAAGCACAAGGTACACGAACACAAACCGGTTTAGCATGTCCCGAAGCACAAGGTACACGAACACAACCCGGTTTAGCATGTCCCGAAGCACAAGGTACACGAACCGGTTTAGCATGTCCCGAAGCACAAGGTACACGAACCGGTTTAGCATGTCCCGAAGCACAAGGTACACGAACCGGTTTAGCATGTCCCGAAGCACAAGGTACACGAACACGAACCGGTTTAGCATGTCCCGAAGCACAAGGTACACGAACACAAACCGGTTTAGCATGTCCCGAAACACAAGGTACACGAACCGGTTTAGCATGTCCCGAAGCACAAGGTACACGAACACAAACCGGTTTAGCATGTCCCGAAGCACAAGGTACACGAACACAACCCGGTTTAGCATGTCCCGAAGCACAAGGTACACGAACCGGTTTAGCATGTCCCGAAGCACAAGGTACACGAACCGGTTTAGCATGTCCCGAAGCACAAGGTACACGAACCGGTTTAGCATGTCCCGAAGCACAAGGTACACGAACACAAACCGGTTTAGCATGTCCCGAAACACAAGGTACACGAACCGGTTTAGCATGTCCCGAAGCACAAGGTACACAACCCGGTTTAGCATGTCCCGAAGCACAAGGTACACGAACCGGTTTAGCATGTCCTGAAGCACAAGGTACACAACCCGGTTTAGCATGTACCGAAGCACAAGGTACACGAACCGGTTTAGCATGTCCCGAAGCACAAGGTACACGAACCGGTTTAGCATGTCCCGAAGCACAAGGTACACGAACACAACCCGGTTTAGCATGTCCCGAAGCACAAGGTACACGAACACAACCCGGTTTAGCATGTCCCGAAGCACAAGGTACACGAACCGGTTTAGCATGTCCCGAAGCACAAGGTACACGAACCGGTTTAGCATGTCCCGAAGCACAAGGTACACGAACCGGTTTAGCATGTCCCGAAGCACAAGGTACACGAACACAAACCGGTTTAGCATGTCCCGAAACACAAGGTACACGAACCGGTTTAGCATGTCCCGAAGCACAAGGTACACGAACACAAACCGGTTTAGCATGTCCCGAAGCACAAGGTACACGAACACAACCCGGTTTAGCATGTCCCGAAGCACAAGGTACACGAACCGGTTTAGCATGTCCCGAAGCACAAGGTACACGAACCGGTTTAGCATGTCCCGAAGCACAAGGTACACGAACCGGTTTAGCATGTCCCGAAGCACAAGGTACACGAACACAAACCGGTTTAGCATGTCCCGAAACACAAGGTACACGAACCGGTTTAGCATGTCCCGAAGCACAAGGTACACAACCCGGTTTAGCATGTCCCGAAGCACAAGGTACACGAACCGGTTTAGCATGTCCCGAAGCACAAGGTACACGAACACAACCCGGTTTAGCATGTCCCGAAGCACAAGGTACACGAACTCAACCCGGTTTAGCATGTCCCGAAGCACAAGGTACACAAACACAACCCGGTTTAGCATGTCCCGAAGCACATCGTTGACCACAACCTGAAAAGAGCGGAGGCGTTGGTGAGTCCAAACAGCATGACATGTTACTCATAATAACCACTGGCTGTGTTGAAGACTGTCTTCCACTCATCTCCCTCGCGTATCCGAACCAGGTGGTAGGCATTCCGAAGGTCCAACTTGGAAAATATGGTGGCCCCCTGGAGAGGTTCAAACGCCGAGGAGAGGTCGGCGGTAACGATTCTTGATAGTAATGTCATTAAGTCCCCGGTAGTCAATGCACGGACGCAGTGTCTTGTCCTTGTTCTCCACAAAGAAAAACCCTGCGCCAGCAGGAGATGCAGACGAATGGATGGCCCCAGTGGCCAGAGATTCCTCTATGTACTCCTCCATAGCTTCGGTCTCTGGTCCAGACAGAGAATACAATCAACCCGAGGTGGTGTAGTGCCTGGGAGAAGATCAATGGCACAATCATAAGGACGGTGCGGGGGAAGGGAAGTAGCACGTGCCTTAAGGAACACTTCCAAGAGGTCATGGTGTAGCAGAGACATCCACCGTCTTGCTAACATCTTGAGGAAGATGACTTGAGGAAGGCTGTGCTGCTTGAAGGCATCTCCTCTCCTCTCCCGGCTGCCATCTCCTCTCCTCTCCCGGCTGCCATCTCCTCTCCCCTCCCGGCTGCCATCTCCTCTCCCCTCCCGGCTGCCATCTCCTCTCCTCTCCCGGCTGCCATCTCCTCTCCTCTCCCGGCTGCCATCTCCTCTCCTCTCCCGGCTGCCATCTCCTCTCCTCTCCCGGCTGCCATCTCCTCTCCTCTCCCGGCTGCCATCTCTCCTCTCCCGGCGGCCCCTCTAGAGGATGGTACGTATGAATAACTTATGAGTATTGATAAGAACCCCTATCCCATCTAATTCCAATTCATAATCCATTTTCAAGACCAGATCAAGAGGTAGTTCTCTACCAGTAAATACACTGTCAAAGGGTACTGTGTAGAGGTTGTCCTCTTTCAGTAAATACCCTGTCAAAGGGTACTGTGTAGAGGTTGGCCTCTTTCAGTAAATACCCTGTCAAAGGGTACTGTGTAGAGGTTGGCCTCTTCCACTAAATACCCTGTCAAAGGGTACTGTGTAGAGGTTGGCCTCTTTCAGTAAATACCCTGTCAAAGGGTACTGTGTAGAGGTTGGCCTCTTCCACTAAATACACTGTCAAAGGGTACTGTGTAGAGGTTGGCCTCTTTCAGTAAATACACTGCCAAAGGGTACTGTGTAGAGGTTGGCCTCTTTCAGTAAATACCCTGTCAAAGGGTACTGTGTAGAGGTTGGCCTCTTTCAGTAAATACCCTGTCAAAGGGTACTGTGTAGAGGTTGGCCTCTTTCACTAAATACCCTGTCAAAGGGTACTGTGTAGAGGTTGGCCTCTTTCACTAAATACCCTGTCAAAGGGTACTGTGTAGAGGTTGGCCTCTTTCAGTAAATACCCTGTCAAAGGGTACTGTGTAGAGGTTGGCCTCTTCCACTAAATACCCTGTCAAAGGGTACTGTGTAGAGGTTGGCCTCTTTCAGTAAATACCCTGTCAAAGGGTACTGTGTAGAGGTTGGCCTCTTCCACTAAATACACTGTCAAAGGGTACTGTGTAGAGGTTGGCCTCTTTCAGTAAATACACTGCCAAAGGGTACTGTGTAGAGGTTGGCCTCTTTCAGTAAATACCCTGTCAAAGGGTACTGTGTAGAGGTTGGCCTCTTTCAGTAAATACCCTGTCAAAGGGTACTGTGTAGAGGTTGGCCTCTTTCAGTAAATACCCTGTCAAAGGGTACTGTGTAGAGGTTGGCCTCTTTCAGTAAATACCCTGTCAAAGGGTACTGTGTAGAGGTTGGCCTCTTTCAGTAAATACCCTGTCAAAGGGTACTGTGTAGAGGTTGGCCTCTTTCACTAAATACCCTGTCAAAGGGTACTGTGTAGAGGTTGGCCTCTTTCAGTAAATACCCTGTCAAAGGGTACTGTGTAGAGGTTGGCCTCTTTCACTAAATACCCTGTCAAAGGGTACTGTGTAGAGGTTGGCCTCTTTCACTAAATACCCTGTCAAAGGGTACTGTGTAGAGGTTGGCCTCTTTCACTAAATACCCTGTAAAAGGGTACTGTGTAGAGGTTGGCCTCTTTCAGTAAATACCCTGTCAAAGGGTACTGTGTAGAGGTTGGCCTCTTTCAGTAAATACCCTGTCAAAGGGTACTGTGTAGAGGTTGGCCTCTTTCAGTAAATACCCTGTCAAAGGGTACTGTGTAGAGGTTGGCCTCTTTCAGTAAATACCCTGTCAAAGGGTACTGTGTAGAGGTTGGCCTCTTTCACTAAATACCCTGCCAAAGGGTACTGTGTAGAGGTTGGCCTCTTTCAGGAAATACCCTGTCAAAGGGTACTGTGTAGAGGTTGGCCTCTTTCAGTAAATACCCTGTCAAAGGGTACTGTGTAGAGGTTGGCCTCTTCCACTAAATACCCTGTCAAAGGGTACTGTGTAGAGGTTGGCCTCTTTCACTAAATACCCTGCCAAAGGGTACTGTGTAGAGGTTGTCCTCTTTCAGTAAATACCCTGTCAAAGGGTACTGTGTAGAGGTTGGCCTCTTTCACTAAATACACTGTCAAAGGGTACTGTGTAGAGGTTGGCCTCTTTCAGTAAATACCCTGTCAAAGGGTACTGTGTAGAGGTTGGCCTCTTTCAGTAAATACCCTGCCAAAGGGTACTGTGTAGAGGTTGGCCTCTTTCAGTAAATACCCTGTAAAAGGGTACTGTGTAGAGGTTGGCTAACAGCCTGCTTCCGCCTTGCCCCTCTCATTATTCTCTACCCACATAGATGAGTGGCTGCCACATAAAAATACAATCCAGTCTGACAACATATGCTCTTTGTTCATTGTTCATAAATGAAGGCTTGTTTTTGTTCTTGTCTTTAAGGTGAAGTACCCCTCCCCCTGTCTGCGCCTCTCCTCTTGTGGCTCTGAAGGACCAGGGTTGTTAGAAGTCGGAGCCTCTCCTCTCGTCTCATCTCCAGGTTGCCCCTCTCACTTCCTCTCCTTTCCTCTCCTCTCCTCTCCTCTCCTCTCCTCTCCTCTCCTCTCCTCTCCTCTCCTCTCCTCTCCTCTCCTGGACTTACTACCTCTATTTCCTCATCTGTCCTCTCATTTGCTCTCCTCTCCCGGCTGCCCCTCTCCTCTCTTCTTAACTCATCTCTTCTCTTCCTTTCTCTTCTCTTCCTTTCCCTTCTTCTCTCATTTTCTCGTATCTCTTATCCTCTCCTCTCCTGGCTGCCCCTCTCCTCTCTTCTCAACTCTTCTCTTCCTTTCCCTTCCCTTCTCCTCTCATTTTCTCTTATCCTCTCCTCTCCTGGCTGCCTCTCTCCTCTCCTCTCCTGGCTGCCATCTCCTCTCCTCTCTGCCAATCTTCTCTCCTCACCCTGGCTGCCGCTCTCCTCTCCTCTCCTGGCTGCCATCTCCTCTCCTCTCTGCCAATCTTCTCTCCTCACCCTGGCTGCCATCTCCTCTCCTCTCCGTTCCTGCCCCCTCTTCTGGATGTACTACCCCCTCTCCTCTCCTCTCCTGCCTAACCCTCTCCTTTCCTGACTGCCCCTTCTCACCTATCCTGGCTACCCCCTCCCCTCCCCTCTCCTCGCTGCTCCTCTCCTGGTTTCCTCTCTCCTCTCCTGCCTGCCCCTTCTCACCTATCCTGGCTACCCCTCCCCTCCCCTCTCCTCGCTGCTCCTCTCCTCTCCTGGTTTCCTTTCTCCTCTCCTGCCTAACCCTCTCCTTGCTGTTTCCGAATAACCTTACAACTGGGTCCCTATCAGCATTCATCTCTACCTCTGGAATGAAAGGGAACCCAGCAAATCTACCGCCATGTCTGTGTGTGTGAGGCCATCCATTTGCTGGATTGCCTTTAATTTTAGTGGGTGAGACAGAATATCCTTGGATTAATCGTTAGCCTTCTCAGTCAGTCACTTACATGATTTGGTCATTAGAGCTAATGGTCAGATTCTCTCTCTCTATCTCTCTCTCTCTCTAAATATATACACAGTATATATATGTGTATATATATATAAATTGTGCATTCGGAAAGTTTTTAGACCCTTTGACTTTTTCCACATTTTGTTACATTACAGCCCTATTCCAAAACGTATTAAATAGTTTATTTTCTGCCCCTTATTGGCTTCACACAATACCCCACAATGACAAAGCTAAAACAGTTTTTTTTTTTAATTTTGGAACATTTCTAAAAACTCAAAAACACTAAGCTAAACTAAGCTAAGCTCATAACTTTAACCACCCAGCTAAACCTCCTCTAACTCTAAACACGCAGCTAAACCTCCTCTAACTCTAAACACCCAGCTAAACCTCCTCTAACTCTAAACACCCAGCTAAACCTCCTCTAACTCTAAACACTCAGCTAAACCTCCTCTAACTCTAAACACTCAGCTAAACCTCCTCTAACTCTAAACACTCAGCTAAACCTCCTCTAACTCTAAACCTCCTCTAACTCTAACCACTCAGCTAAACCTCCTCTAACTCTAAACCTCCTCTAACTCTAAACCTCCTCTAACTCTAAACACTCAGCTAAACCTCCTCTAACTCTAAACACTCAGCTAAACCTCCTCTAACTCTAAACACTCAGCTAAACCTCCTCTAACTCTAAACCTCCTCTAACTCTAAACACTCAGCTAAACCTCCTCTAACTCTAAACACTCAGCTAAACCTCCTCTAACTCTAAACACTCAGCTAAACCTCATCTGACTCTAAACACCCAGCTAAAACCTCCTCTAACTCTAAACCCTCAGCTAAAACCTCCTCTAACTAAAGCCACTTAGCTAAACCTCCAGACATTAAATACTCAGCTAAACCTCCTCTAACTCTAAACACCCAGCTAAACCTCCTCTAACTCTAAACCTCCTCTAACTCTAAACCTCCTCTAACTCTAAACCTCCTCTAACTCTAAACACTCAGCTAAACCTCCTCTAACTCTAACCACTCAGCTAAACCTCCTCTGACTCTAAACCTCCTCTAACTCTAAACACTCAGCTAAACCTCCTCTAACTCTAAACCTCCTCTAACTCTAAACACCCAGCTAAACCTCCTCTAACTCTAAACACTCAGCTAAACCTCCTCTAACTCTAAACACCCAGCTAAACCTCCTCTAACTCTAAACACTCAGCTAAACCTATTCTAACTCTAAACACTCAGCTAAACCTCCTCTAACTCTCACCACTCAGCTAAACCTCCTCTAACTCTAACCACTCAGCTAAACCTCCTCTAACTCTAAACACTCAGCTAAACCTCCTCCAACTCTAAACACCCAGCTAAACCTCCTCTAACTCTAAACACTCAGCTAAACCTCCTCTAACTCTAAACCTCCTCTAACTCTAACCACTCAGCTAAACCTCCTCTAACTCTAAACACTCAGCTAAACCTCCTCCAACTCTAAACACCCAGCTAAACCTCCTCTAACTCTAAACACTCAGCTAAACCTCCTCTAACTCTAACCACTCAGCTAAATCTCCTCTAACTCTAAACCTCCTCTAACTCTAAAGCTCCTCTAACTCTAAACACCCAGCTAAATCTCCTCTAACTCTAAACACTCAGCTAAACCTCCTCTAACTCTAAACACTCAGCTAAACCTCCTCTAACTCTAACCACTCAGCTAAACCTCCTCTAACTCTAACCACTCAGCTAAACCTCCTCTAACTTTAAACACTGAGCTAAACCTCCTCCAACTCTAAACACCCAGCTAAACCTCCTCTAACTCTAAACACTCAGCCAAACCTCCTCTAACTCTAAACCCTCAGCTAAAACCTCCTCTAACTAAAGCCACTTAGCTAAACCTCCAGACATTAAATACTCAGCTAAACCTCCTCTAACTCTAAACACTCAGCTAAACCTCCTCTAACTCTAAACCTCCTCTAACTCTAAACACTCAGCTAAACCTCCTCTAACTCTAAACCTCCTCTAACTCTAAACCTCCTCTAACTCTAAACACTCAGCTAAACCTCCTCTAACTCTAAACCTCCTCTAACTCTAAACCTCCTCTAACTCTAATGCTCCTCTAACTCTAAACACTCAGCTAAACCTCCTCTAACTCTAAACACTCAGCTAAACCTCCTCTAACTCTAACCACTCAGCTAAACCTCCTCTGACTCTAAACCTCCTCTAACTCTAAACACTCAGCTAAACCTCCTTTAACTCTAAACCTCCTCTAACTCTAAACACCCAGCTAAACCTCCTCTAACTTTAAACACTCAGCTAAACCTCCTCTAACTAAACACCCAGCTAAACCTCCTCTAACTCTAAACACCCAGCTAAACCTCCTCTAACTCTAAACACTCAGCTAAACCTCCTCTAACTCTAAACCTCCTCTAACTCTAACCACTCAGCTAAACCTCCTCTAACTCTAACCACTCAGCTAAACCTCCTCTAACTCTAACCACTCAGCTAAACCTCCTCTAACTCTAAACACTCAGCTAAACCTCCTCCAACTCTAACCACCCAGCTAAACCTCCTCTAACTCTAAACACTCAGCTAAACCTCCTCTAACTCTAACCACTCAGCTAAACCTCCTCTAACTCTAAACCTCCTCTAACTCTAAACACCCAGCTAAACCTCCTCTAACTCTAAACACTCAGCTAAACCTCCTCTAGCTCTAAACACTCAGCTAAACCTCCTCTAACTCTAACTACTCAGCTAAACCTCCTCTAACTCTAACCACTCAGCTAAACCTCCTCTAACTTTAAACACTGAGCTAAACCTCCTCCAACTGTAAACACCCAGCTAAACCTCCTCTAACTCTAAACACTCAGCTAAACCTCCTCTAACTCTAAACCTCCTCTAACTCTAAACACTCAGCTAAACCTCCTCTAACTCTAAACCTCCTCTAACTCTAAACCTCCTCTAACTCTAAACACTCAGCTAAACCTCCTCTAACTCTAACCACTCAGCTAAATCTCCTCTAACTCTAAACCTCCTCTAACTCTAAACCTCCTCTAACTCTAAACACTCAGCTAAACCTCCTCTAACTCTAAACACCCAGCTAAACCTCCTCTAACTCTAAACCCTCAGCTAAAACCTCCTCTAACTAAAGCCACTTAGCTAAACCTCCAGACATTAAATACTCAGCTAAACCTCCTCTAACTCTAAACACCCAGCTAAATCTCCTCTAACTCTAAACACTCAGCTAAACCTCCTCCAACTCTAAACACTCAGCTAAACCTCCTCTAACTCTCAACACTCAGCTAAACCTCCTCTAACTCTAAACACCCAGCTAAACCTCCTCTAACTCTAAACACCCAGCTAAACCTCCTCTAGCTCTAAACACCCAGCTAAACCTCCTCTAACTCTAAATCTCCTCTAACTCTAAACCTCCTCTAACTCTAAACACTCAGCTAAACCTCCTCTAACTCTAAACACCCAGCTAAACCTCCTCTAACGCTAAACACTCAGCTAAACCTCCTCTAACTCTAAACACTCAGCTAAACCTCCTCTAACTCTAAACCTCCTCTAACTCTAAACACCCAGCTAAACCTCCTCTAACTCTAAACCCTCAGCTAAAACCTCCTCTAACTAAAGCCACTTAGCTAAACCTCCAGACATTAAATACTCAGCTAAACCTCCTCTAACTCTAAACACCCAGCTAAATCTCCTCTAACTCTAAACACTTAGCTAAACCTCCTCCAACTCTAAACACTCAGCTAAACCTCCTCTAACTCTAAACACTCAGCTAAACCTCCTCTAACTCTAAACACCCAGCTAAACCTCCTCTAACTCTAAACACCCAGCTAAACCTCCTCTAGCTCTAAACACCCAGCTAAACCTCCTCTAACTCTAAATCTCCTCTAACTCTAAACCTCCTCTAACTCTAAACACTCAGCTAAACCTCCTCTAACTCTAAACACCCAGCTAAACCTCCTCTAACGCTAAACACTCAGCTAAACCTCCTCTAACTCTAAACACTCAGCTAAACCTCCTCTAACTCTAAACCTCCTCTAACTCTAAACACCCAGCTAAACCTCCTCTAACTCTAAACACTCAGCTAAACCTCCTCTAACTCTAAACACCCAGCTAAACCTCCTCTAACTCTAAACACTCAGCTAAACCTAATCTAACTCTAAACACTCAGCTAAACCTCCTCTAACTCTAACCACTCAGCTAAACCTCCTCTAACTCTAACCACTCAGCTAAACCTCCTCTAACTCTAAACACTCAGCTAAACCTCCTCCAACTCTAAACACCCAGCTAAACCTCCTCTAACTCTAAACACTCAGCTAAACCTCCTCTAACTCTAAACCTCCTCTAACTCTAACCACTCAGCTAAACCTCCTCTAACTCTAAACACTCAGCTAAACCTCCTCCAACTCTAAACACCCAGCTAAACCTCCTCTAACTCTAAACACTCAGCTAAACCTCCTCTAACTCTAACCACTCAGCTAAACCTCCTCTAACTCTAAACCTCCTCTAACTCTAAACCTCCTCTAACTCTAAACACCCAGCTAAACCTCCTCTAACTCTAAACACTCAGCTAAACCTCCTCTAACTCTAAACACTCAGCTAAACCTCCTCTAACTCTAACCACTCAGCTAAACCTCCTCTAACTCTAACCACTCAGCTAAACCTTCTCTAACTTTAAACACTGAGCTAAACCTCCTCCAACTCTAAACACCCAGCTAAACCTCCTCTAACTCTAAACACTCAGCTAAACCTCCTCTAACTCTAAACCTCCTCTAACTCTAAACACTCAGCTAAACCTCCTCTAACTCTAAACCTCCTCTAACTCTAAACCTCCTCTAACTCTAAACACTCAGCTAAACCTCCTCTAACTCTAACCACTCAGCTAAACCTCCTCTAACTCTAAACCTCCTCTAACTCTAAAACCTCCTCTAACTCTAAACACCCAGCTAAACCTCCTCTAACTCTAAACCCTCAGCTAAAACCTCCTCTAACTAAAGCCACTTAGCTAAACCTCCAGACATTAAATACTCAGCTAAACCTCCTCTAACTCTAAACACCCAGCTAAATCTCCTCTAACTCTAAACACTCAGCTAAACCTCCTCTAACTCTAAACACTCAGCTAAACCTCCTCTAACTCTAAACACCCAGCTAAACCTCCTCTAACTCTAAACACCCAGCTAAACCTCCTCTAGCTCTAAACACCCAGCTAAACCTCCTCTAACTCTAAATCTCCTCTAACTCTAAACCTCCTCTAACTCTAAACACCCAGCTAAATCTCCTCTAACTCTAAACACCCAGCTAAACCTCCTCTAACTCTAAATAACTCAGCTAAACCTCCTCTAACTCTAAATAACTCAGCTAAACCTCCTCTAACTCTAAACACACAGCTAAACAACCTCTAACTCTAACCACCCAGCTAAACCTCCTCTAACTCTAAACACCCAGCTAAACCTCCTCTAACCTCCTCTAACTCTAAACCTCCTCTAACTCTAAACACTCAGCTAAACCTCCTCTAACCTCCTCTAACTCTAAACCTCCTCTAACTCTGAACACCCAGCTAAACCTCCTCTAACTCTAAACACTCAGTTAAACCTCCTCTAACTCTAAACCCTCAGCTAAAACCTCCTCTAACTAAAGCCACTTAGCTAAACCTCCAGACATTAAATACTCAGCTAAACCTCCTCTAACTCTAAACACCCAGCTAAACCTCCTCTAACTCTAAACACCCAGCTAAACCTCCTCTAGCTCTAAACACCCAGCTAAACCTCCTCTAGCTCTAAACACTCAGCTAAACCTCCTCTAACTCTAAACACCCAGCTAAACCTCCTCTAACTCTAAACACTCAGCTAAACCTCCTCTAACTCTAAATAACTCAGCTAAACCTCCTCTAACTCTAAATAACTCAGCTAAACCTCCTCTAACTCTAAACACTCAGCTAAAACTCCTCTAACTCTAAACACCCAGCTAAACCTCCTCTAACGCTAAACACTCAGCTAAACCTCCTCTAACTCTAAACACTCAGCTAAACCTCCTCTAACTCTAAACCTCCTCTAACTCTAAACACCCAGCTAAACCTCCTCTAACTCTAAACACTCAGCTAAACCTCCTCTAACTCTAAACACCCAGCTAAACCTCCTCTAACTCTAACCACTCAGCTAAACCTCCTCTAACTCTAACCACTCAGCTAATTCTCCTCTAACTCTAAACACTCAGCTAAACCTTCTCCAACTCTAAACACCCAGCTAAACCTCCTCTAACTCTAAACACTCAGCTAAACCTCCTCTAACTCTAAACCTCCTCTAACTCTAACCACTCAGCTAAACCTCCTCTAACTCTAAACACTCAGCTAAACCTCCTCCAACTCTAAACACCCAGCTAAACCTCCTCTAACTCTAAACACTCAGCTAAACCTCCTCTAACTCTAACCACTCAGCTAAACCTCCTCTAACTCTAAACCTCCTCTAACTCTAAACCTCCTCTAACTCTAAACACCCAGCTAAACCTCCTCTAACTCTAAACACTCAGCTAAACCTCCTCTAACTCTAAACACTCAGCTAAACCTCCTCTAACTCTAACCACTCAGCTAAACCTCCTCTAACTCTAACCACTCAGCTAAACCTTCTCTAACTTTAAACACTGAGCTAAACCTCCTCCAACTCTAAACACCCAGCTAAACCTCCTCTAACTCTAAACACTCAGCTAAACCTCCTCTAACTCTAAACCTCCTCTAACTCTAAACACTCAGCTAAACCTCCTCTAACTCTAAACCTCCTCTAACTCTAAACCTCCTCTAACTCTAAACACTCAGCTAAACCTCCTCTAACTCTAACCACTCAGCTAAACCTCCTCTAACTCTAAACCTCCTCTAACTCTAAAACCTCCTCTAACTCTAAACACCCAGCTAAACCTCCTCTAACTCTAAACCCTCAGCTAAAACCTCCTCTAACTAAAGCCACTTAGCTAAACCTCCAGACATTAAATACTCAGCTAAACCTCCTCTAACTCTAAACACCCAGCTAAATCTCCTCTAACTCTAAACACTCAGCTAAACCTCCTCTAACTCTAAACACTCAGCTAAACCTCCTCTAACTCTAAACACTCAGCTAAACCTCCTCTAACTCTAAACCTCCTCTAACTCTAAACACTCAGCTAAACCTCCTCTAACTCTAAACCTCCTCTAACTCTAAACCTCCTCTAACTCTAAACACTCAGCTAAACCTCCTCTAACTCTAACCACTCAGCTAAACCTCCTCTAACTCTAAACCTCCTCTAACTCTAAAACCTCCTCTAACTCTAAACACCCAGCTAAACCTCCTCTAACTCTAAACCCTCAGCTAAAACCTCCTCTAACTAAAGCCAGTTAGCTAAACCTCCAGACATTAAATACTCAGCTAAACCTCCTCTAACTCTAAACACCCAGCTAAATCTCCTCTAACTCTAAACACTCAGCTAAACCTCCTCTAACTCTAAACACTCAGCTAAACCTCCTCTAACTCTAAACACTCAGCTAAACCTTCTCCAACTCTAAACACCCAGCTAAACCTCCTCTAACTCTAAACACTCAGCTAAACCTCCTCTAACTCTAAACCTCCTCTAACTCTAACCACTCAGCTAAACCTCCTCTAACTCTAAACACTCAGCTAAACCTCCTCCAACTCTAAACACCCAGCTAAACCTCCTCTAACTCTAAACACTCAGCTAAACCTCCTCTAACTCTAACCACTCAGCTAAACCTCCTCTAACTCTAAACCTCCTCTAACTCTAACCACTCAGCTAAACCTCCTCTAACTCTAAACCTCCTCTAACTCTAAACCTCCTCTAACTCTAAACACCCAGCTAAACCTCCTCTAACTCTAAACACTCAGCTAAACCTTCTCCAACTCTAAACACCCAGCTAAACCTCCTCTAACTCTAAACACTCAGCTAAACCTCCTCTAACTCTAAACCTCCTCTAACTCTAACCACTCAGCTAAACCTCCTCTAACTCTAAACACTCAGCTAAACCTCCTCCACTCTAAACACCCAGCTAAACCTCCTCTAACTCTAACCACTCAGCTAAACCTCCTCTAACTCTAAACCTCCTCTAACTCTAAACCTCCTCTAACTCTAAACACCCAGCTAAACCTCCTCTAACTCTAAACACTCAGCTAAACCTCCTCTAACTCTAAACACTCAGCTAAACCTCCTCTAACTCTAACCACTCAGCTAAACCTCCTCTAACTCTAACCACTCAGCTAAACCTTCTCTAACTTTAAACACTGAGCTAAACCTCCTCCAACTCTAAACACCCAGCTAAACCTCCTCTAACTCTAAACACTCAGCTAAACCTCCTCTAACTCTAAACCTCCTCTAACTCTAAACACTCAGCTAAACCTCCTCTAACTCTAAACCTCCTCTAACTCTAAACCTCCTCTAACTCTAAACACTCAGCTAAACCTCCTCTAACTCTAACCACTCAGCTAAACCTCCTCTAACTCTAAACCTCCTCTAACTCTAAAACCTCCTCTAACTCTAAACACCCAGCTAAACCTCCTCTAACTCTAAACCCTCAGCTAAAACCTCCTCTAACTAAAGCCACTTAGCTAAACCTCCAGACATTAAATACTCAGCTAAACCTCCTCTAACTCTAAACACCCAGCTAAATCTCCTCTAACTCTAAACACTCAGCTAAACCTCCTCTAACTCTAAACACTCAGCTAAACCTCCTCTAACTCTAAACACTCAGCTAAACCTTCTCCAACTCTAAACACCCAGCTAAACCTCCTCTAACTCTAAACACTCAGCTAAACCTCCTCTAACTCTAAACCTCCTCTAACTCTAACCACTCAGCTAAACCTCCTCTAACTCTAAACACTCAGCTAAACCTCCTCCAACTCTAAACACCCAGCTAAACCTCCTCTAACTCTAAACACTCAGCTAAACCTCCTCTAACTCTAACCACTCAGCTAAACCTCCTCTAACTCTAAACCTCCTCTAACTCTAAACCTCCTCTAACTCTAAACACCCAGCTAAACCTCCTCTAACTCTAAACACTCAGCTAAACCTCCTCTAACTCTAAACACTCAGCTAAACCTCCTCTAACTCTAACCACTCAGCTAAACCTCCTCTAACTCTAACCACTCAGCTAAACCTTCTCTAACTTTAAACACTGAGCTAAACCTCCTCCAACTCTAAACACCCAGCTAAACCTCCTCTAACTCTAAACACTCAGCTAAACCTCCTCTAACTCTAAACCTCCTCTAACTCTAAACACTCAGCTAAACCTCCTCTAACTCTAAACCTCCTCTAACTCTAAACCTCCTCTAACTCTAAACACTCAGCTAAACCTCCTCTAACTCTAACCACTCAGCTAAACCTCCTCTAACTCTAAACCTCCTCTAACTCTAAAACCTCCTCTAACTCTAAACACCCAGCTAAACCTCCTCTAACTCTAAACCCTCAGCTAAAACCTCCTCTAACTAAAGCCACTTAGCTAAACCTCCAGACATTAAATACTCAGCTAAACCTCCTCTAACTCTAAACACCCAGCTAAATCTCCTCTAACTCTAAACACTCAGCTAAACCTCCTCTAACTCTAAACACTCAGCTAAACCTCCTCTAACTCTAAACACTCAGCTAAACCTCCTCTAACTCTAAACACCCAGCTAAACCTCCTCTAACTCTAAACACCCAGCTAAATCTCCTCTAACTCTAAACACCCAGCTAAACCTCCTCTAACTCTAAATAACTCAGCTAAACCTCCTCTAACTCTAAATAACTCAGCTAAACCTCCTCTAACTCTAAACACACAGCTAAACCCCCTCTAACTCTAACCACCCAGCTAAACCTCCTCTAACTCTAAACACCCAGCTAAACCTCCTCTAACCTCCTCTAACTCTAAACCTCCTCTAACTCTAAACACTCAGCTAAACCACCTCTAACCTCCTCTAACTCTAAACCTCCTCTAACTCTGAACACCCAGCTAAACCTCCTCTAACTCTAAACACTCAGCTAAACCTCCTCTAACTCTAAACCCTCAGCTAAAACCTCCTCTAACTAAAGCCACTTAGCTAAACCTCCAGACATTAAATACTCAGCTAAACCTCCTCTAACTCTAAACACCCAGCTAAACCTCCTCTAACTCTAAACACCCAGCTAAACCTCCTCTAACTCTAAACACCCAGCTAAACCTCCTCTAGCTCTAAACACCCAGCTAAACCTCCTCTAGCTCTAAACACTCAGCTAAACCTCCTCTAACTCTAAACACCCAGCTAAACCTCCTCTAACTCTAAACACTCAGCTAAACCTCCTCTAACTCTAAATAACTCCGCTAAACCTCCTCTAACTCTAAATAACTCAGCTAAACCTCCTCTAACTCTAAACACTCAGCTAAAACTCCTCTAATTCTAAACACCCAGCTAAACCTCCTCAAACGCTAAACACTCAGCTAAACCTCCTCTAACTCTAAACACTCAGCTAAACCTCCTCTAACTCTAAACCTCCTCTAACTCTAAACACCCAGCTAAACCTCCTCTAACTCTAAACACCCAGCTAAACCTCCTCTAACTCTAACCACTCAGCTAAACCTCCTCTAACTCTAACCACTCAGCTAAACCTCCTCTAACTCTAAACACTCAGCTAAACCTCCTCCTACTCTAAACACCCAGCTAAACCTCCTCTAACTCTAAACACTCAGCTAAACCTCCTCTAACTCTAAACCTCCTCTAACTCTAACCACTCAGCTAAACCTCCTCTAACTCTAAACACTCAGCTAAACCTCCTCCAACTCTAAACACCCAGCTAAACCTCCTCTAACTCTAAACACTCAGCTAAACCTCCTCTAACTCTAACCACTCAGCTAAACCTCCTCTAACTCTAAACCTCCTCTAACTCTAAACCTCCTCTAACTCTAAACACCCAGCTAAACCTCCTCTAACTCTAAACACTCAGCTAAACCTCCTCTAACTCTAAACACTCAGCTAAACCTCCTCTAACTCTAACCACTCAGCTAAACCTCCTCTAACTCTAACCACTCAGCTAAACCTTCTCTAACTTTAAACACTGAGCTAAACCTCCTCCAACTCTAAACACCCAGCTAAACCTCCTCTAACTCTAAACACTCAGCTAAACCTCCTCTAACTCTAAACCTCCTCTAACTCTAAACACTCAGCTAAACCTCCTCTAACTCTAAACCTCCTCTAACTCTAAACCTCCTCTAACTCTAAACACTCAGCTAAACCTCCTCTAACTCTAACCACTCAGCTAAACCTCCTCTAACTCTAAACCTCCTCTAACTCTAAAACCTCCTCTAACTCTAAACCCTCAGCTAAAACCTCCTCTAACTAAAGCCACTTAGCTAAACCTCCAGACATTAAATACTCAGCTAAACCTCCTCTAACTCTAAACACCCAGCTAAATCTCCTCTAACTCTAAACACTCAGCTAAACCTCCTCTAACTCTAAACACTCAGCTAAACCTCCTCTAACTCTAAACACCCAGCTAAACCTCCTCTAACTCTAAAAACCCAGCTAAACCTCCTCTAGCTCTAAACACCCAGCTAAACCTCCTCTAACTCTAAATCTCCTCTAACTCTAAACCTCCTCTAACTCTAAACACCCAGCTAAATCTCCTCTAACTCTAAACACCCAGCTAAACCTCCTCTAACTCTAAATAACTCAGCTAAACCTCCTCTAACTCTAAATAACTCAGCTAAACCTCCTCTAACTCTAAACACACAGCTAAACCCCCTCTAACTCTAACCACTCAGCTAAACCTTCTCTAACTTTAAACACTGAGCTAAACCTCCTCCAACTCTAAACACCCAGCTAAACCTCCTCTAACTCTAAACACTCAGCTAAACCTCCTCTAACTCTAAACCTCCTCTAACTCTAAACACTCAGCTAAACCTCCTCTAACTCTAAACCTCCTCTAACTCTAAACCTCCTCTAACTCTAAACACTCAGCTAAACCTCCTCTAACTCTAACCACTCAGCTAAACCTCCTCTAACTCTAAACCTCCTCTAACTCTAAAACCTCCTCTAACTCTAAACCCTCAGCTAAAACCTCCTCTAACTAAAGCCACTTAGCTAAACCTCCAGACATTAAATACTCAGCTAAACCTCCTCTAACTCTAAACACCCAGCTAAATCTCCTCTAACTCTAAACACTCAGCTAAACCTCCTCTAACTCTAAACACTCAGCTAAACCTCCTCTAACTCTAAACACCCAGCTAAACCTCCTCTAACTCTAAAAACCCAGCTAAACCTCCTCTAGCTCTAAACACCCAGCTAAACCTCCTCTAACTCTAAATCTCCTCTAACTCTAAACCTCCTCTAACTCTAAACACCCAGCTAAATCTCCTCTAACTCTAAACACCCAGCTAAACCTCCTCTAACTCTAAATAACTCAGCTAAACCTCCTCTAACTCTAAATAACTCAGCTAAACCTCCTCTAACTCTAAACACACAGCTAAACCCCCTCTAACTCTAACCACCCAGCTAAACCTCCTCTAACTCTAAACACCCAGCTAAACCTCCTCTAACCTCCTCTAACTCTAAACCTCCTCTAACTCTAAACACTCAGCTAAACCTCCTCTAACCTCCTCTAACTCTAAACCTCCTCTAACTCTGAACACCCAGCTAAACCTCCTCTAACTCTAAACACTCAGCTAAACCTCCTCTAACTCTAAACCCTCAGCTAAAACCTCCTCTAACTAAAGCCACTTAGCTAAACCTCCAGACATTAAATACTCAGCTAAACCTCCTCTAACTCTAAACACCCAGCTAAACCTCCTCTAACTCTAAACACCCAGCTAAACCTCCTCTAGCTCTAAACACCCAGCTAAACCTCCTCTAACTCTAAACACCCAGCTAAACCTCCTCTAACTCTAAACACTCAGCTAAACCTCCTCTAACTCTAAACCTCCCCTAACTCTAAATACTCAGCTAAACCTCCTCTAACTCTAAACCTCCTCTAACTCTAAACCTCCTCTAACTCTAAACACTCAGCTAAACCTCCTCTAACTCTAAACACCCAGCTAAACCTCCTCTAACTCTAAACACTCAGCTAAACCTCCTCTAACTCTAAATAACTCAGCTAAACCTCCTCTAACTCTAAATAACTCAGCTAAACCTCCTCTAACTCTAAACACTCAGCTAAAACTCCTCTAACTCTAAACACCCAGCTAAACCTCCTCTAACTCTAAATAACTCAGCTAAACCTCCTCTAACTCTAACCACCCAGCTAAACCTCCTCTAACTCTAAACACCCAGCTAAACCTCCTCTATCTCTAAACACTCAGCTAAACCTCCTCTAACCTCCTCTAACTCTAAACACTCAGCTAAACCTCCTCTAACCTCCTCTAATTCTAAACCTCCTCTAACTCTAAACACTCAGCTAAACCTCCTCTAACTCTAAACACTCAGCTAAACCTCCTCTAACTCTAACCACCCAGCTAAACCTCCTCTAACTCTAAACACCCAGCTAAACCTCCTCTAACCTCCTCTAACGCTAAACCTCCTCTAGCTCTAAACACTCAGCTAAACCTCCTCTAACTCTAAACACCCAGCTAAACCTCCTCTAACTCTAAACACTCAGCTAAACCTCCTCTAACTCTAAATCACTCAGCTAAACCTCCTCTAACTCTAAACACTCAGCTAAACCTCCTCTAACTCTAAACACTCAGCTAAACCTCCTCTAACTCTAAACACTCAGCTAAACCTCCTCTAACTCTAAACACCCAGCTAAACCTCCTCTAACTCTAAACCCTCAGCTAAAACCTCCTCTAACTAAAGCCACTTAGCTAAACCTCCAGACATTAAATACTCAGCTAAACCTCCTCTAACTCTAAACACCCAGCTAAACCTCCTCTAACTCTAAACCTCCTCTAACTCTAAACCTCCTCTAACTCTAAACCTCCTCTAACTCTAAACACTCAGCTAAACCTCCTCTAACTCTAAACACTCAGCTAAACCTCCTCTAACTCTAACCACTCAGCTAAACCTCCTCTGACTCTAAACCTCCTCTAACTCTAAACACTCAGCTAAACCTCCTCTAACTCTAAACACCCAGCTAAACCTCCTCTAACTCTAAACCTCCTCTAACTCTAAACCTCCTCTAACTCTAAACCTCCTCTAACTCTAAACACTCAGCTAAACCTCCTCTAACTCTAACCACCCAGCTAAACCTCCTCTAACTCTAAACACCCAGCTAAACCTCCTCTATCTCTAAACACTCAGCTAAACCTCCTCTAACCTCCTCTAACTCTAAACACTCAGCTAAACCTCCTCTAACCTCCTCTAATTCTAAACCTCCTCTAACTCTAAACACTCAGCTAAACCTCCTCTAACTCTAAACACTCAGCTAAACCTCCTCTAACTCTAACCACCCAGCTAAACCTCCTCTAACTCTAAACACCCAGCTAAACCTCCTCTAACCTCCTCTAACGCTAAACCTCCTCTAGCTCTAAACACTCAGCTAAACCTCCTCTAACTCTAAACACCCAGCTAAACCTCCTCTAACTCTAAACACTCAGCTAAACCTCCTCTAACTCTAAATAACTCAGCTAAACCTCCTCTAACTCTAAATAACTCAGCTAAACCTCCTCTAACTCTAAACACTCAGCTAAACCTCCTCTAACTCTAAACACTCAGCTAAACCTCCTCTAACTCTAAACACCCAGCTAAAACCTCCTCTAACTCTAAACCCTCAGCTAAAACCTCCTCTAACTAAAGCCACTTAGCTAAACCTCCAGACATTAAATACTCAGCTAAACCTCCTCTAACTCTAAACACCCAGCTAAACCTCCTCTAACTCTAAACCTCCTCTAACTCTAAACCTCCTCTAACTCTAAACCTCCTCTAACTCTAAACACTCAGCTAAACCTCCTCTAACTCTAAACACTCAGCTAAACCTCCTCTAACTCTAACCACTCAGCTAAACCTCCTCTGACTCTAAACCTCCTCTAACTCTAAACACTCAGCTAAACCTCCTCTAACTCTAAACCTCCTCTAACTCTAAACACCCAGCTAAACCTCCTCTAACTCTAAACCTCCTCTAACTCTAAACCTCCTCTAACTCTAAACCTCCTCTAACTCTAACCACTCAGCTAAACCTCCTCTAGCTCTAAACACTCAGCTAAACCTCCTCTAACTCTAAACACCCAGCTAAACCTCCTCTAACTCTAAACACTCAGCTAAACCTCCTCTAACTCTAAATAACTCAGCTAAACCTCCTCTAACTCTAAATAACTCAGCTAAACCTCCTCTAACTCTAAACACTCAGCTAAACCTCCTCTAACTCTAACCACTCAGCTAAACCTCCTCTAACTCTAACCACTCAGCTAAACCTCCTCTAACTCTAAACACTCAGCTAAACCTCCTCCAACTCTAAACACCCAGCTAAACCTCCTCTAACTCTAAACCTCCTCTAACTCTAACCACTCAGCTAAACCTCCTCTAACTCTAAACACTCAGCTAAACCTCCTCCAACTCTAAACACCCAGCTAAACCTCCTCTAACTCTAAACACTCAGCTAAACCTCCTCTAACTCTAACCACTCAGCTAAACCTTCTCTAACTTTAAACACTGAGCTAAACCTCCTCCAACTCTAAACACCCAGCTAAACCTCCTCTAACTCTAAACACTCAGCTAAACCTCCTCTAACTCTAAACCTCCTCTAACTCTAAACACTCAGCTAAACCTCCTCTAACTCTAAACCTCCTCTAACTCTAAACCTCCTCTAACTCTAAACACTCAGCTAAACCTCCTCTAACTCTAAACACTCAGCTAAACCTCCTCTAACTCTAAACCTCCTCTAACTCTAAACCTCCTCTAACTCTAACCACTCAGCTAAACCTCCTCTAACTCTAAACCTCCTCTAACTCTAAAACCTCCTCTAACTCTAAACCCTCAGCTAAAACCTCCTCTAACTAAAGCCACTTAGCTAAACCTCCAGACATTAAATACTCAGCTAAACCTCCTCTAACTCTAAACACCCAGCTAAATCTCCTCTAACTCTAAACACTCAGCTAAACCTCCTCTAGCTCTAAACACTCAGCTAAACCTCCTCTAACTCTAAACACCCAGCTAAACCTCCTCTAACTCTAAACACTCAGCTAAACCTCCTCTAACTCTAAATAACTCAGCTAAACCTCCTCTAACTCTAAATAACTCAGCTAAACCTCCTCTAACTCTAAACACTCAGCTAAACCTCCTCTAACTCTAAACACTCAGCTAAACCTCCTCTAACTCTAAACACCCAGCTAAAACCTCCTCTAACTCTAAACCCTCAGCTAAAACCTCCTCTAACTAAAGCCACTTAGCTAAACCTCCAGACATTAAATACTCAGCTAAACCTCCTCTAACTCTAAACACCCAGCTAAACCTCCTCTAACTCTAAACCTCCTCTAACTCTAAACCTCCTCTAACTCTAAACCTCCTCTAACTCTAAACACTCAGCTAAACCTCCTCTAACTCTAAACACTCAGCTAAACCTCCTCTAACTCTAACCACTCAGCTAAACCTCCTCTGACTCTAAACCTCCTCTAACTCTAAACACTCAGCTAAACCTCCTCTAACTCTAAACCTCCTCTAACTCTAAACACCCAGCTAAACCTCCTCTAACTCTAAATAACTCAGCTAAACCTCCTCTAACTCTAAACACTCAGCTAAACCTCCTCTAACTCTAACCACTCAGCTAAACCTCTAACTCTAACCACTCAGCTAAACCTCCTCTAACTCTAAACACTCAGCTAAACCTCCTCCAACTCTAAACACCCAGCTAAACCTCCTCTAACTCTAAACCTCCTCTAACTCTAACCACTCAGCTAAACCTCCTCTAACTCTAAACACTCAGCTAAACCTCCTCCAACTCTAAACACCCAGCTAAACCTCCTCTAACTCTAAACACTCAGCTAAACCTCCTCTAACTCTAACCACTCAGCTAAACCTTCTCTAACTTTAAACACTGAGCTAAACCTCCTCCAACTCTAAACACCCAGCTAAACCTCCTCTAACTCTAAACACTCAGCTAAACCTCCTCTAACTCTAAACCTCCTCTAACTCTAAACACTCAGCTAAACCTCCTCTAACTCTAAACCTCCTCTAACTCTAAACCTCCTCTAACTCTAAACACTCAGCTAAACCTCCTCTAACTCTAAACACTCAGCTAAACCTCCTCTAACTCTAAACCTCCTCTAACTCTAAACCTCCTCTAACTCTAACCACTCAGCTAAACCTCCTCTAACTCTAAACCTCCTCTAACTCTAAAACCTCCTCTAACTCTAAACCCTCAGCTAAAACCTCCTCTAACTAAAGCCACTTAGCTAAACCTCCAGACATTAAATACTCAGCTAAACCTCCTCTAACTCTAAACACCCAGCTAAATCTCCTCTAACTCTAAACACTCAGCTAAACCTCCTCTAGCTCTAAACACTCAGCTAAACCTCCTCTAACTCTAAACACCCAGCTAAACCTCCTCTAACTCTAAACACTCAGCTAAACCTCCTCTAACTCTAAATAACTCAGCTAAACCTCCTCTAACTCTAAATAACTCAGCTAAACCTCCTCTAACTCTAAACACTCAGCTAAACCTCCTCTAACTCTAAACACTCAGCTAAACCTCCTCTAACTCTAAACACCCAGCTAAAACCTCCTCTAACTCTAAACCCTCAGCTAAAACCTCCTCTAACTAAAGCCACTTAGCTAAACCTCCAGACATTAAATACTCAGCTAAACCTCCTCTAACTCTAAACACCCAGCTAAACCTCCTCTAACTCTAAACCTCCTCTAACTCTAAACCTCCTCTAACTCTAAACCTCCTCTAACTCTAAACACTCAGCTAAACCTCCTCTAACTCTAAACACTCAGCTAAACCTCCTCTAACTCTAACCACTCAGCTAAACCTCCTCTGACTCTAAACCTCCTCTAACTCTAAACACTCAGCTAAACCTCCTCTAACTCTAAACCTCCTCTAACTCTAAACACCCAGCTAAACCTCCTCTAACTCTAAACACTCAGCTAAACCTCCTCTAACTTTAAACACCCAGCTAAACCTCCTCTAACTCTAAACACTCAGCTAAACCTAATCTAACTCTAAACACTCAGCTAAACCTCCTCTAACTCTAACCACTCAGCTAAACCTCCTCTAACTCTAACCACTCAGCTAAACCTCCTCTAACTCTAAACACTCAGCTAAACCTCCTCCAACTCTAAACACCCAGCTAAACCTCCTCTAACTCTAAACCTCCTCTAACTCTAACCACTCAGCTAAACCTCCTCTAACTCTAAACACTCAGCTAAACCTCCTCCAACTCTAAACACCCAGCTAAACCTCCTCTAACTCTAAACACTCAGCTAAACCTCCTCTAACTCTAACCACTCAGCTAAACCTTCTCTAACTTTAAACACTGAGCTAAACCTCCTCCAACTCTAAACACCCAGCTAAACCTCCTCTAACTCTAAACACTCAGCTAAACCTCCTCTAACTCTAAACCTCCTCTAACTCTAAACACTCAGCTAAACCTCCTCTAACTCTAAACCTCCTCTAACTCTAAACCTCCTCTAACTCTAAACACTCAGCTAAACCTCCTCTAACTCTAAACACTCAGCTAAACCTCCTCTAACTCTAAACCTCCTCTAACTCTAAACCTCCTCTAACTCTAACCACTCAGCTAAACCTCCTCTAACTCTAAACCTCCTCTAACTCTAAACCTCCTCTAACTCTAAACACCCAGCTAAACCTCCTCTAACTCTAAACCCTCAGCTAAAACCTCCTCTAACTAAAGCCACTTAGCTAAACCTCCAGACATTAAATACTCAGCTAAACCTCCTCTAACTCTAAACACCCAGCTAAATCTCCTCTAACTCTAAACACTCAGCTAAACCTCCTCTAACTCTAAACAGTCAGCTAAACCTCCTCTAACTCTAAACACTCAGCTAAACCTCCTCTAACTCTAAACACCCAGCTAAACCTCCTCTAACTCTAAACACCCAGCTAAACCTCCTCTAGCTCTAAACACCCAGCTAAACCTCCTCTAACTCTAAACACTCAGCTAAACCTCCTCTAACTCTAAACACTCAGCTAAACCTCCTCTAACTCTAAACACCCAGCTAAAACCTCCTCTAACTCTAAACCCTCAGCTAAAACCTCCTCTAACTAAAGCCACTTAGCTAAACCTCCAGACATTAAATACTCAGCTAAACCTCCTCTAACTCTAAACACCCAGCTAAACCTCCTCTAACTCTAAACCTCCTCTAACTCTAAACCTCCTCTAACTCTAAACCTCCTCTAACTCTAAACACTCAGCTAAACCTCCTCTAACTCTAAACACTCAGCTAAACCTCCTCTAACTCTAACCACTCAGCTAAACCTCCTCTGACTCTAAACCTCCTCTAACTCTAAACACTCAGCTAAACCTCCTCTAACTCTAAACCTCCTCTAACTCTAAACACCCAGCTAAACCTCCTCTAACTCTAAACCTCCTCTAACTCTAAACCTCCTCTAACTCTAAACCTCCTCTAACTCTAACCACTCAGCTAAACCTCCTCTAGCTCTAAACACTCAGCTAAACCTCCTCTAACTCTAAACACCCAGCTAAACCTCCTCTAACTCTAAACACTCAGCTAAACCTCCTCTAACTCTAAATAACTCAGCTAAACCTCCTCTAACTCTAAATAACTCAGCTAAACCTCCTCTAACTCTAAACACTCAGCTAAACCTCCTCTAACTCTAACCACTCAGCTAAACCTCCTCTAACTCTAACCACTCAGCTAAACCTCCTCTAACTCTAAACACTCAGCTAAACCTCCTCCAACTCTAAACACCCAGCTAAACCTCCTCTAACTCTAAACCTCCTCTAACTCTAACCACTCAGCTAAACCTCCTCTAACTCTAAACACTCAGCTAAACCTCCTCCAACTCTAAACACCCAGCTAAACCTCCTCTAACTCTAAACACTCAGCTAAACCTCCTCTAACTCTAACCACTCAGCTAAACCTTCTCTAACTTTAAACACTGAGCTAAACCTCCTCCAACTCTAAACACCCAGCTAAACCTCCTCTAACTCTAAACACTCAGCTAAACCTCCTCTAACTCTAAACCTCCTCTAACTCTAAACACTCAGCTAAACCTCCTCTAACTCTAAACCTCCTCTAACTCTAAACCTCCTCTAACTCTAAACACTCAGCTAAACCTCCTCTAACTCTAAACACTCAGCTAAACCTCCTCTAACTCTAAACCTCCTCTAACTCTAAACCTCCTCTAACTCTAACCACTCAGCTAAACCTCCTCTAACTCTAAACCTCCTCTAAC
Source organism: Salvelinus fontinalis (assembly GCF_029448725.1). Classification (NCBI taxonomy): domain Eukaryota; kingdom Metazoa; phylum Chordata; class Actinopteri; order Salmoniformes; family Salmonidae; genus Salvelinus; species Salvelinus fontinalis. Next base: position 2,536,717 of record NC_074673.1, read on the forward strand.
TCTAAAACCTCCTCTAACTCTAAACCCTCAGCTAAAACCTCCTCTAACTAAAGCCACTTAGCTAAACCTCCAGACATTAAATACTCAGCTAAACCTCCTCTAACTCTAAACACCCAGCTAAATCTCCTCTAACTCTAAACACTCAGCTAAACCTCCTCTAGCTCTAAACACTCAGCTAAACCTCCTCTAACTCTAAACACCCAGCTAAACCTCCTCTAACTCTAAACACTCAGCTAAACCTCCTCTAACTCTAAATAACTCAGCTAAACCTCCTCTAACTCTAAATAACTCAGCTAAACCTCCTCTAACTCTAAACACTCAGCTAAACCTCCTCTAACTCTAAACACTCAGCTAAACCTCCTCTAACTCTAAACACCCAGCTAAAACCTCCTCTAACTCTAAACCCTCAGCTAAAACCTCCTCTAACTAAAGCCACTTAGCTAAACCTCCAGACATTAAATACTCAGCTAAACCTCCTCTAACTCTAAACACCCAGCTAAACCTCCTCTAACTCTAAACCTCCTCTAACTCTAAACCTCCTCTAACTCTAAACCTCCTCTAACTCTAAACACTCAGCTAAACCTCCTCTAACTCTAAACACTCAGCTAAACCTCCTCTAACTCTAACCACTCAGCTAAACCTCCTCTGACTCTAAACCTCCTCTAACTCTAAACACTCAGCTAAACCTCCTCTAACTCTAAACCTCCTCTAACTCTAAACACCCAGCTAAACCTCCTCTAACTCTAAACACTCAGCTAAACCTCCTCTAACTTTAAACACCCAGCTAAACCTCCTCTAACTCTAAACACTCAGCTAAACCTAATCTAACTCTAAACACTCAGCTAAACCTCCTCTAACTCTAACCACTCAGCTAAACCTCCTCTAACTCTAACCACTCAGCTAAACCTCCTCTAACTCTAAACACTCAGCTAAACCTCCTCCAACTCTAAACACCCAGCTAAACCTCCTCTAACTCTAAACCTCCTCTAACTCTAACCACTCAGCTAAACCTCCTCTAACTCTAAACACTCAGCTAAACCTCCTCCAACTCTAAACACCCAGCTAAACCTCCTCTAACTCTAAACACTCAGCTAAACCTCCTCTAACTCTAACCACTCAGCTAAACCTTCTCTAACTTTAAACACTGAGCTAAACCTCCTCCAACTCTAAACACCCAGCTAAACCTCCTCTAACTCTAAACACTCAGCTAAACCTCCTCTAACTCTAAACCTCCTCTAACTCTAAACACTCAGCTAAACCTCCTCTAACTCTAAACCTCCTCTAACTCTAAACCTCCTCTAACTCTAAACACTCAGCTAAACCTCCTCTAACTCTAAACACTCAGCTAAACCTCCTCTAACTCTAAACCTCCTCTAACTCTAAACCTCCTCTAACTCTAACCACTCAGCTAAACCTCCTCTAACTCTAAACCTCCTCTAACTCTAAACCTCCTCTAACTCTAAACACCCAGCTAAACCTCCTCTAACTCTAAACCCTCAGCTAAAACCTCCTCTAACTAAAGCCACTTAGCTAAACCTCCAGACATTAAATACTCAGCTAAACCTCCTCTAACTCTAAACACCCAGCTAAATCTCCTCTAACTCTAAACACTCAGCTAAACCTCCTCTAACTCTAAACAGTCAGCTAAACCTCCTCTAACTCTAAACACTCAGCTAAACCTCCTCTAACTCTAAACACCCAGCTAAACCTCCTCTAACTCTAAACACCCAGCTAAACCTCCTCTAGCTCTAAACACCCAGCTAAACCTCCTCTAACTCTAAATCTCCTCTAACTCTAAACCTCCTCTAACTCTAAACACCCAGCTAAATCTCCTCTAACTCTAAACACCCAGCTAAACCTCCTCTAACTCTAAATAACTCAGCTAAACCTCCTCTAACTCTAAATAACTCAGCTAAACCTCCTCTAACTCTAAACACTCAGCTAAACCGCCTCTAACTCTAAACACTCAGCTAAACCTCCTCTAACTCTAAACACCCAGCTAAACCTCCTCTAACTCTAAACCTCCTCTAACTCTAAACCTCCTCTAACTCTAAACCTCCTCTAACTCTAAACACTCAGCTAAACCTCCTCTAACTCTAAACACTCAGCTAAACCTCCTCTAACTCTAACCACTCAGCTAAACCTCCTCTGACTCTAAACCTCCTCTAACTCTAAACACTCAGCTAAACCTCCTCTAACTCTAAACCTCCTCTAACTCTAAACACCCAGCTAAACCTCCTCTAACTCTAAACACTCAGCTAAACCTCCTCTAACTCTAAACACCCAGCTAAACCTCCTCTAACTCTAAACACTCAGCTAAACCTAATCTAACTCTAAACACTCAGCTAAACCTCCTCTAACTCTAAACACTCAGCTAAACCTCCTCCAACTCTAAACACCCAGCTAAACCTCCTCTAACTCTAAACACTCAGCTAAACCTCCTCTAACTCTAACTACTCAGCTAAACTTCCTCTAACTCTAAACCTCCTCTAACTCTAAACCTCTTCTAACTCTAAACACCCAGCTAAACCTCCTCTAACTCTAACCACTCAGCTAAACCTCCTCTAACTCTAACCACTCAGCTATACCTTCTCTAACTTTAAACACTGAGCTAAACCTCCTCCAACTCTAAACACCCAGCTAAACCTCCTCTAACTCTAAACACTCAGCTAAACCTCCTCTAACTCTAAACCTCCTCTAACTCTAAACACTCAGCTAAACCTCCTCTAACTCTAAACCTCCTCTAACTCTAAACCTCCTCTAACTCTAAACACTCAGCTAAACCTCCTCTAACTCTAACCACTCAGCTAAACCTCCTCTAACTCTAAACCTCCTCTAACTCTAAAACCTCCTCTAACTCTAAACACCCAGCTAAAACTCCTCTAACTCTAAACCCTCAGCTAAAACCTCCTCTAACTAAAGCCACTTAGCTAAACCTCCAGACATTAAATACTCAGCTAAACCTCCTCTAACTCTAAACACCCAGCTAAATCTCCTCTAACTCTAAACACTCAGCTAAACCTCCTCTAACTCTAAACACTCAGCTAAACCTCCTCTAACTCTAAACACTCAGCTAAACCTCCTCTAACTCTAAACACCCAGCTAAACCTCCTCTAACTCTAAACACCCAGCTAAACCTCCTCTAGCTCTAAACACCCAGCTAAACCTCCTCTAACTCTAAATCTCCTCTAACTCTAAACCTCCTCTAACTCTAAACACCCAGCTAAATCTCCTCTAATTCTAAACACCCAGCTAAACCTCCTCTAACTCTAAATAACTCAGCTAAACCTCCTCTAACTCTAAATAACTCAGCTAAACCTCCTCTAACTCTAAACACACAGCTAAACCCCCTCTAACTCTAACCACCCAGCTAAACCTCCTCTAACTCTAAACACCCAGCTAAACCTCCTCTAACCTCCTCTAACTTTAAACCTCCTCTAACTCTAAACACTCAGCTAAACCTCCTCTAACCTCCTCTAACTCTAAACCTCCTCTAACTCTGAACACCCAGCTAAACCTCCTCTAACTCTAAACACTCAGCTAAACCTCCTCTAACTCTAAACCCTCAGCTAAAACCTCCTCTAACTAAAGCCACTTAGCTAAACCTCCAGACATTAAATACTCAGCTAAACCTCCTCTAACTCTAAACACCCAGCTAAACCTCCTCTAACTCTAAACACCCAGCTAAACCTCCTCTAACTCTAAACACCCAGCTAAACCTCCTCTAGCTCTAAACACCCAGCTAAACCTCCTCTAGCTCTAAACACTCAGCTAAACCTCCTCTAACTCTAAACACCCAGCTAAACCTCCTCTAACTCTAAATAACTCAGCTAAACCTCCTCTAACTCTAAATAACTCAGCTAAACCTCCTCTAACTCTAAACACTCAGCTAAAACTCCTCTAACTCTAAACACCCAGCTAAACCTCCTCTAACTCTAAATAACTCAGCTAAACCTCCTCTAACTCTAACCACCCAGCTAAACCTCCTCTAACTCTAAACACCCAGCTAAACCTCCTCTAACTCTAAACACTCAGCTAAACCTCCTCTAACCTCCTCTAACTCTAAACCTCCTCTAACTCTAAACACTCAGCTAAACCTCCTCTAACCTCCTCTAATTCTAAACCTCCTCTAACTCTAAACACTCAGCTAAACCTCCTCTAACTCTAAACACCCAGCTAAACCTCCTCTAACTCTAAACACTCAGCTAAACCTCCTCTAACTCTAACCACCCAGCTAAACCTCCTCTAACTCTAAACACCCAGCTAAACCTCCTCTAACCTCCTCTAACTCTAAACCTCCTCTAACTCTAAACACTCAGCTAAACCTCCTCTAACCTCCTCTAACTCTAAACCTCCTCTAACTCTAAACACCCAGCTAAACCTCCTCTAACTCTAAACACTCAGCTAAACCTCCTCTAACTCTAAACCCTCAGCTAAAACCTCCTCTAACTAAAGCCACTTAGCTAAACCTTCAGACATTAAATACTCAGCTAAACCTCCTCTAACTCTAAACACCCAGCTAAACCTCCTCTAACTCTAAACACCCAGCTAAACCTCCTCTAACTCTAAACACACAGCTAAACCTCCTCTAGCTCTAAACACCCAGCTAAACCTCCTCTAGCTCTAAACACTCAGCTAAACCTCCTCTAACTCTAAACACCCAGCTAAACCTCCTCTAACTCTAAACACTCAGCTAAACCTCCTCTAACTCTAAATAACTCAGCTAAACCTCCTCTAACTCTAAATAACTCAGCTAAACCTCCTCTAACTCTAAACACTCAGCTAAACCTCCTCTAACTCTAAACACTCAGCTAAACCTCCTCTAACTCTAAACACCCAGCTAAACCTCCTCTAACTCTAAATAACTCAGCTAAACCTCCTCTAACTCTAACCACCCAGCTAAACCTCCTCTAACTCTAAACACCCAGCTAAACCTCCTCTAACTCTAAACACTCAGCTAAACCTCCTCTAACCTCCTCTAACTTTAAACCTCCTCTAACCTCCTCTAATTCTAAACCTCCTCTAACTCTAAACACTCAGCTAAACCTCCTCTAACTCTAAACACCCAGCTAAACCTCTTCTAACTCTAAACACTCAGCTAAACCTCCTCTAACTCTAAACACTCAGCTAAACCTCATCTAACTCTAAACACTCAGCTAAACCTCCTCTAACTCTAACCACTAGGCTAAACCTCCTCTAACTCTAAACACTCAGCTAAACCTCCTCTAACTCTAAACCCTCAGCTAAAACTTCCTCTAACTAAAGCCACTTAGCTAAACCTCCAGACATTAAATACTCAGCTAAACCTCCTCTGACACTGAACACTCAGCTAATCTTCTTTTGACGCTAAACTTCATCTGACTATAAACACTCAAGACTGCCCAAATGTGCCTAATTAGTTTTTTAAAATAACTTTTCGATGTTTAAAACTGTGATCATTCCTCAAACAATATCCTGGTATTCTTTCACTGTAATAGCAACTGTAAATTGGACAGTGCAGTTAGAGACACCAATATCAGATGTGTCTATGTCCTGGGAAATGTTATTGTTACTTACAACCTCATGCTAATCACATTAGCCTGCGTTAGCTCAACCGTCCCATGGAAGGGACACCGATCCCGATGAGGTTTCAATACATGAACTCACTGTTCCAGTCAATCGGTATCAGTGAGGAGGTACTGTACTGTACCTCAGTACGTGAGGTCATAATTATTCCACAAGCAGTTTCTTCACTAATGGAGGAAACACAGATGACTCCACAAGAAAGAGGAGAAGAAGAACACAAACTAAAAGACACAAGAGGAAAACAGCACCGCTAATCTCCACGTTAGATTTCTGACTCATTTGGGTATATCAATAAAGAGGAACAGTACAGGATGAGCTGCCAGGTCTCAAATTAATAAGGCTGCTGATCACATGATGTCAAAGGGCTGAAGAACTCTTTCGTCACTAAGAGCTGGCCGGCTGGTGGCCCTGTGGAGAATGATGGTCTCAACCTCCTCCCCAAGGCTGGACACATGAAGGGAGGAAGTCTTTCATCACTAAGAGCTGGCGGGCTGGTGGCCCTGTGGAGAATGATGGTCTCTACCTCCTCCCCAAGGCTGGACACATGAAGGGAGGAAGTCTTTCATCACTAAGAGCTGGCGGGCTGGTGGCCCTGTGGAGAATGATGGTCTCTACCTCCTCCCCAAGGCTGGACACATGAAGGGAGGAAGTCTTTCATCACTAAGAGCTGGCGGGCTGGTGGCCCTGTGGAGAATGATGGTCTCTACCTCCTCCCCAAGGCTGGACACATGAATGGAGGAAGTCTTTCATGACTAAGAGCTGGTGGCCCTGTGGAGAATGATGGTCTCTACCTGCTCCCCAAGGCTGGACACATGAAGGGAGGAAGTCTTTCATCACTAAGAGCTGGCGGACTGGTGGCCCTGTGGAGAATGATTGTCTCTACCTCCTCCCCAAGGCTGGACACATGAAGGGAGGAAGTCTTTCATCACTAAGAGCTGGCGGACTGGTGGCCCTGTGGAGAATGATGGTCTCTACCTCCTCCCCAAGGCTGGACACATGAAGGGAGGAAGTCTTTCATCACTAAGAACTCGCGGGCTGGTGGCCCTGTGGAGAATGATGGTCTCTACCTCCGCCCCAGGGCTGGACACATGAAGGAAGGAAGTCTTTCATCACTAAGAGCTGGTGGCCCTGTGGAGAATGATGGTCTCTACCTCCTCCCCAGGGCTGGACACATGAAGGGAGGAAGTCTTTCATCACTAAGAGCTGGTGGCCCTGTGGGAAATGATGGTCTCTACCTCCTCCCCAAGGCTGGACACATGAAGGGAGGAAGTCTTTCATCACTAAGAGCTGGTGGCCCTGTGGAGAATGATGGTCTCTACCTCCTCCCCAGGGCTGGACACATGAAGGGAGGAAGTCTTTCATCACTAAGAGCTGGCGGGCTGGTGGCCCTGTGGAGAATGATGGTCTCTACCTCCTCCCCAAGGCTGGACACATGAAGGGAGGAAGTCTTTCATCACTAAGAGCTGGCGGGCTGGTGGCCCTGTGGAGAATGATGGTCTCTACCTCCTCCCCAAGGCTGGACACATGAAGGGAGGAAGTCTTTCATCACTAAGAGCTGGCGGACTGGTGGCCCTGTGGAGAATGATGGTCTCTACCTCCTCCCCAGGGCTGGACACATGAAGGGAGGAAGTCTTTCATCACTAAGAGCTGGTGGCCCTGTGGAGAATGATGGTCTCTACCTCCTCCCCAAGGCTGGACACATGAAGGGAGGAAGTCTTTCATCACTAAGAGCTGGTGGCCCTGTGGAGAATGATGGTCTCTACCTCCTCCCCAAGGCTGGACACATGAAGGGAGGAAGTCTTTCATCACTAAGAGCTGGTGGCCCTGTGGAGAATGATGGTCTCTACCTCCTCTCCAAGGCTGGACACATGAAGGGAGGAAGTCTTTCATCACTAAGAGCTGGCGGACTGGTGGCCCTGTGGAGAATGATGGTCTCTACCTCCTCCCCAGGGCTGGACACATGAAGGGAGGAAGTCTTTCATCACTAAGAGCTGGCGGACTGGTGGCCCTGTGGTGAATGATGGTCTCTACCTCCTCCCCAGGGCTGGACACATGAAGGGAGGAAGTCTTTCATCACTAAGAACTTGCGGGCTGGTGGCCCTGTGGAGAATGATGGTCTCTACCTCCTCCCCAGGGCTGGACACATGAAGGGAGGAAGTCTTTCATCACTAAGAGCTGGTGGCCCTGTGGAGAATGATGGTCTCTACCTCCTCCCCAAGGCTGGACACATGAAGGGAGGAAGTCTTTCATCACTAAGAGCTGGCGGGCTGGTGGCCCTGTGGAGAATGATGGTCTCTACCTCCTCCCCAAGGCTGGACACATGAATGGAGGAAGTCTTTCATCACTAAGAGCTGGTGGCCCTGTGGAGAATGATGGTCTCTACCTCCTCCCCAGGGCTGGACACATGAAGGGAGGAAGTCTTTCATCACTAAGAGCTGGCGGGCTGGCGGCCCTGTGGAGAATGATGGTCTCTACGATATGAAAAAACGATATGAGGGAGGTTGGTCGGGGAGGATAGGTGGGCATAAAAATGGGAACGTCCAGAAACCTTTAGGTTGTGTGTTCGAATCTCATCATGAATAACTTTATCATTTTCGTAAATTTGCTACACTTCATGGTATGTGAACACCCATCAAATTAGTGGATTAGTGGTTCTCCCATCTCCACAGAGGAATTCTGGAGCTCTGTTAGAGCCCTGACCAAGGCCCTTCTCCCCCAATTGCTCAGTTTGGCCATCCAGCTCTAGGAAGAGTCTTGGTGGTTCCAAACTTCTTCCATTTAAGAATGATGAAAGCCTCTGTGTTCTTGGAGACCTTCAAAACTGAAGACATTTTTTGGTACCCTTCCCCAGATCTGTGCCTAAACACAATCCTGTCTCGGAGCTCTACAGACAATTCCTTCAAACTCATGGCTTGGTTTTTGCTCTGAATTGCATTGTCAACTGTGGGACCTTATATAGACAGGTGTGTGCCTTTCCAAATCATGTCCAATCAATTGAATTCACCACAGGGGGACTCCAATCAAGCTGTAGAAACATCTCAAGGATGATCAATGGAAACAGGATGCACCTGAGCTCAATTTCAAGTCTCATAGCAAAGGGTCTGAATAATTATGCAAATACGTATACATTTGCAAAAATGTCTAAAAACCTGTCTTTGCTTTATCTTTATAGGGTATTGTGTGTAGATTGATGAAGGAAAACAATGTATGTAATCCCTTTTAGAATAAGGCTGTAACCTAACAAAATATTACCTGATGAATACTTCAGTTTTCACGGAATCATATAACCAAGGTATCTGGATACAGTATCAGACAGGCCAGTGAGATGTTAGTTTGGATACAGTATCAGACAGGCCAGTGAGATGTTAGTTTGGATACAGTATCAGACAGGCCGGTGAGATGTTAGTTTGGATACAGGATCAGACAGGCCAGTGAGATGTTAGTTTGGATACAGTATCAGACAGGCCAGTGAGATGTTAGTTTGGATACAGTATCAGACAGGCCGGTGAGATGTTAGTTTGGATACAGGATCAGACAGGCCAGTGAGATGTTAGTTTGGATACAGTATCAGACAGGCCAGTGAGATGTTAGTTTGGATACAGTATCAGACAGGCCAGTGAGATGTTAGTTTGGATACAGGAACAGACAGGCCAGTGAGATGTTAGTTTGGATGCAGTATCAGACAGGCCAGTGAGATGTTAGTTTGGATACGGTATCAGACAGGCCGGTGAGATGTTAGTTTGGATACAGGAACAGACAGGCCGGTGAGATGTTAGTTTGGATACAGTGAGATGTTAGTTTGGATACAGTACCAGACAGGCCGGTGAGATGTTAGTTTGGATACAGTATCAGACAGGCCAGTCAGATGTTAGTTTGGATACAGTATCAGACAGGCCAGTGAGATGTTAGTTTGGATACAGGATCAGACAGGCCAGTGAGATGTTAGTTTGGATACAGTATCAGACAGGCCGGTGAGATGTTAGTTTGGATACAGTATCAGACAGGCCAGTGAGATGTTAGTTTGGATACAGTACCAGACAGGCCAGTGAGATGTTAGTTTGGATACAGTATCAGACAGGCCAGTCAGATGTTAGTTTGGATACAGTATCAGACAGGCCAGTCAGATGTTAGTTTGGATACAGTATCAGACAGGCCAGTGAGATGTTAGTTTGGATACAGGATCAGACAGGCCAGTGAGATGTTAGTTTGGATACAGGATCAGACAGGCCGGTGAGATGTTAGTTTGGATACAGTATCAGACAGGCCGGTGAGATGTTAGTTTGGATACAGTATCAGACAGGCCAGTGAGATGTTAGTTTGGATACAGTATCAGACAGGCCTGGGTTACTGACATCACTAACCATGTGACCAGACCTGGGTTACTGACATCACTAACCATGTGACCAGACCTGGGTTACTGACATCACTAACCATGTGACCAGACCTGGGTTACTGACATCACTAACCATGTGACCAGACCTGGGTTACTGACATCACTAACCATGTGACCAGACCTGGGTTACTGACATCACTAACCATGTGACCAGACCTGGGTTACTGACATCACTAACCATGTGACCAGACCTATGTTACTGACATCACTAACCATGTGACCAGACCTGGGTAACTCAAAATACTTAGATAATTTTCTCTAGCCTGCCTGCATTACCATATGGGCGGCATTCACACTTTACACTTGTGGGATAATTCTATTGGTGCCATTGGGTCAGGTGAGCTTAACTGACTTGCCTACTTAAATATATTTGGCTCCATTTACTCTCAGACTGTAAAAATGCTAATTAGCATCAAAGTACACATCATGCAAAACTACAAATCCCTGCAAGTTCCTGCTCGTTATCGCTAGCTGACACCTTTGCTAACAGGTATTGTGTCATTTAAAACTTGAACAAGACAGTTCACAAAATTTGCCAATTTATTATATTCTATTACTACATTTAGCTAACATTAGATAGTTAATCCAGAGATTCTTATCTTTGCATCGATTCGGCAGTCTCATCCAGATCATCATGGTATTTGTAGTTCTTTATGATAGTCACATTAGCAGCTAATTAGCATTTCATTTTTTTTGGGGGGGGGGGGGGGGGGGGGGGCGGGGTGAAAACTGTCAAATGAATTGATAAAAGTCACCTCGTCCTAGAGAGATTTACATGGTTATCAAAATGTCACGCCAGGGAAAGCCTACACAAAACACAGCCTTTATTTATAAAAGGCTGTGTGTTTCTAAAACCCCCTATGGGAAAAATGAATGGTGGAAAAGTGATTGGAACCCTTTCCCTGTTTGACCGCTAGGTTTTATGGGTATTATTACTCATACTGTGGTACTCCGTGGGACTTCACTGCATAAATCAGCGACTGGGGTGAGGTGCAGTCAAATAGAAATAAAATGACTAGAACAGGCATGAATAATTCTGCTATTCTATGGATCCAGTAGGGAGGTTAGCTGGCCAGGCTAGAGCTGACCTGTGTATGACCTGTGGTTGGAGGTATGGATCGGGGTGTCTGAGTCACTACAATATTTCATAGCTGACTTCTAAAATACAAGTATATCCAGGATCAGTCCCAACGACGATACATAATCACGTGTTAAAATATACAGCACATTAACAATTTTCTTATCAGACACTTCTCAGACATTTATATAGATCCGAGCATAATAAATCAATACAAAGCTACCGGTCCGGAAATATGAAACAAATCAATATGGAAGAAGGCTTTTCTCCCTTCCTCTTTCATATGATGTTAGTCATAAGAGACCAAAGGAACAAGGCCAAACCAAACAGCATTACTTACAGAAGCACAACACAGGACTATATGTGGACCATTTTTAACCAAATGTTGCAATTGCGATTTGACTTACGATTTAGAAGCAAAACTCTCGGGTGAACTGTTGGAATCATGGAAATATAATTACTATTCTAATTCTGTACTTATAATACAATAGTGGGCACTTTAAGTACAGTGTTGTTTGACATGACAACAAATTGTTATTGTGAGACGGTAGGAACTAAAGTGTTGATAGGTGTTTCCTAGGGGACCCAATTAACACAGACAACACAACATTATCCAGTAACACAGACAACACACCATTATCCAGTAACACAGACAACACAACACTATCCAATAACACAGACAACACAACATTATCCAGTAACACAGACAACACTATCCAGTAACACAGACAACACAACATTATCCAGTAACACAGACAACACAACACTATCCAGTAACACAGACAACACAACATTATCCAGTAACACAGACAACACAACATTATCCAGTAACACAGACAACACAACATTATCCAGCAACACAGACAACACAACACTATCCAGTAACACAGACAACACAACATTATCCAGTAACACAGACAACACAACATTATCCAGTAACACAGACAACACAACATTATCCAGTAACACAGACAACACAACATTATCCAGTAACACAGACAACACAACATTATCCAGTAACACAGACAACACAACATTATCCAGTAACACAGACAACACTATCCAGTAACACAGACAACACAACATTATCCAGTAACACAGACAACACAACATTATCCAGTAACACAGACAACACAACATTATCCAGCAACACAGACAACACAACACTATCCAGTAACACAGACAACACAACATTATCCAGTAACACAGACAACACAACATTATCCAGTAACACAGACAACACAACATTATCCAGTAACACAGACAACACAACATTATCCAGTAACACAGACAACACAACATTATCCAGTAACACAGACAACACAACATTATCCAGTAACACAGACAACACTATCCAGTAACACAGACAACACAACATTATCCAGTAACACAGACAACACAACATTATCCATTAACACAACATTATCCAGTAACACAGACAACACAAAACTATCAAGTAACACAGACAACACAACACTATCCAGTAACACAGACAACACAACACTATCCTGTAACACAGACAACATAACATTATCCAGTAACACAGACAACACAACATTATCCAGTAACACAGACAACACAACACTATCCAGTAACACAGACAACATAACATTATCCTGTAACACAGACAACACAACATTATCCTGTAACACAGACAACACAACATTATCCAGTAACACAGACAACACAACATTATCCAGTAACACAGACAACACAACATTATCCAGTAACATAGACAACATTATCCTGTAACACAGACAACACAACACTATCCAGTAACACAGACAACACAACACTATCCAGTAACACAGACAACACAACATTATCCAGTAACACAGACAACACAACATTATCCAGTAACACAGACAACACAACATTATCCAGTAACACAGACAACACGATCCAGTAACACAGACAACACGATCCAGTAAGACAGACAACACGATCCAGTAACACAGACAACACAACATTATCCAGTAACACAGACAACATTATCAGGTAACACCGACAACACAACATTATCCAGTAACACAGACAACACAACACTATCCAGTAACACAGACAACACAACATTATCCAGTAACACAGACAACACAACATTATCCATTAACACAGACAACACAACACTATCCTGTAACACAGACAACATAACATTATCCAGTAACACAGACAACACTATCCAGTAACACAGACAACACAACACTATCCAGTAACACAGACAACACAACACTATCCAGTAACACAGACAACACAACATTATCCAGTAACACAGACAACACAACATTATCCAGTAACACAGACAACACAACATTATCCAGTAACACAGACAACATTATCCAGTAACACAGACAACACAACACTATCCAGTAACACAGACAACACAACATTATCCAGTAACATAGACAACATTATCAGGTAACACCGACAACACAACACTATCCAGTAACACAACACTATCCAGTAACACAGACAACACAACATTATCGAGTAACACAGACAACATTATCCAGTAACACAGACAACACAACATTATCCAGTAACACAGACAACACAACATTATCCAGTAACACAGACAACACAACATTATCCAGTAACACAGACAACACAACATTATCCAGTAACACAGACAACACAACACGATCCAGTAACACAACATTATCCAGTAACACAGACAATACAACATTATCCAGTAACACAACACTATCCAGTAATACAGACAACATTATCCAGTAACACAGACAACATTATCCAGTAACACAGACAACACGACAATATCCAGTAACACAGCATTATCCAGTAACACAGACAACACAACATTATCCAGTAACACAGCATTATCCAGTAACACAACATTATTAAGCAACACAACATTATCCAGTAACACAGACAACATTATCCAGTAACACAGACAACATTATCCAGTAACACAGACAACACAACATTATCCAGTAACACAGACAACATTATCCAGTAACACAGACAACACAACATTATCCAGTAACACAGACAACACAACATTATCGAGTAACACAGACAACACAACATTATCCAGTAACACAGACAACACAACATTATCCAGTAACACAGACAACACAGCACTATCCAGTAACACAGACAACACGATCCAGTAACACAGACAACACGATCCAGTAAGACAGACAACACGATCCAGTAACACAGACAACACAACATTATCCAGTAACACAGACAACATTATCAGGTAACACCGACAACACAACATTATCCAGTAACACAGACAACACAACACTATCCAGTAACACAGACAACACAACATTATCCAGTAACACAGACAACACAACATTATCCATTAACACAGACAACACAACACTATCCTGTAACACAGACAACATAACATTATCCAGTAACACAGACAACACTATCCAGTAACACAGACAACACAACACTATCCAGTAACACAGACAACACAACACTATCCAGTAACACAGACAACACAACATTATCCAGTAACACAGACAACACAACATTATCCAGTAACACAGACAGCACAACATTATCCAGTAACACAGACAACATTATCCAGTAACACAGACAACACAACATTATCCAGTAACACAGACAACACAACATTATCCAGTAACACAGACAACACAACATTATCCAGTAACACAGACAACATTATCAGGTAACACCGACAACACAACACTATCCAGTAACACAGACAACACAACATTATCGAGTAACACAGACAACATTATCCAGTAACACAGACAACACAACATTATCCAGTAACACAGACAACACAACATTATCCAGTAACACAGACAACACAACATTATCCAGTAACACAGACAACACAACATTATCCAGTAACACAACACTATCCAGTAATACAGACAACATTATCCAGTAACACAGACAACATTATCCAGTAACACAGACAACACGACAATATCCAGTAACACAGCATTATCCAGTAACACAGACAACACAACATTATCCAGTAACACAGCATTATCCAGTAACACAACATTATCCAGCAACACAACATTATCCAGTAACACAGACAACATTATCCAGTAACACAGACAACATTATCCAGTAACACAGACAACACAACATTATCCAGTAACACAGACAACACAACATTATCCAGTAACACAGACAACACAACATTATCCAGTAACACAGACAACACAACATTATCCAGTAACACAGACAACACAACATTATCCAGTAACACAACACTATCCAGTAATACAGACAACATTATCCAGTAACACAGACAACATTATCCAGTAACACAACAGTTGTAAAACAACTGCTTCATTCAGTAGGACTCCACCACGGAGCTGCTTCATTCAGTAGGACTCCACCACGGAGCTGGTTCATTCAGTAGGACTCCAAAATGGAGCTGGTTCATTCAGTAGGACTCCAAAATGGAGCTGCTTCATTCAGTAGGACTCCACCATGGAGCTGCTTCATTCAGTAGGACTCCACCATGGAGCTGCTTCATTCAGTAGGACTCCACCATGGAGCTGCTTCATTCAGTAGGACTCCACCATGGAGCTGCTTCATTCAGTAGGACTCCACCATGGAGCTGCTTCATTCAGTAGGACTCCACCATGGAGCTGCTTCATTCAGTAGGACTCCAACATGGAGCTGCTTCATTCAGTAGGACTCCACCATGGAGCTGCTTCATTCAGTAGGACTCCACCACGGAGCTTCTTCATTCAGTAGGACTCCACCACGGAGCTGCTTCATTCAGTAGGACTCCACCACGGAGCTGCTTCATTCAGTAGGACTCCACCACGGAGCTGCTTCATTCAGTAGGACTCCAACACGGAGCTGCTTCATTCAGTAGGACTCCACCATGGAGCTGCTTCATTCAGTAGGACTCCACCATGGAGCTGCTTCATTCAGTAGGACTCCACCACGGAGCTGCTTCATTCAGTAGGACTCCACCACGGAGCTGCTTCATTCAGTAGGACTCCACCACGGAGCTGCTTCATTCAGTAGGACTCCAACATGGAGCTGCTTCATTCAGTAGGACTCCACCATGGAGCTGCTTCATTCAGTAGGACTCCACCATGGAGCTGCTTCATTCAGTAGGACTCCACCATGGAGCTGCTTCATTCAGTAGGACTCCACCATGGAGCTGCTTCATTCAGTAGGACTCACACATGGAGCTGCTTCATTCAGTAGGACTCCACCACGTAGCTGCTTCATTCAGTAGGACTCCACCATGGAGCTGCTTCATTCAGTAGAACTCCAACATGGAGCTGCTTCATTCAGTAGGACTCCACCATGGAGCTGCTTCATTCAGTAGGACTCCAACATGGAGCTGTTTCATTCAGTAGGTATTATGCTGGTCTGGCTGTTGTCCTGCAGCATCATCACCAGTAATCATCTATTGGGTGCTGGCTGTTTTCCTGCAGCATCATCACCAGTAATCATCTATTGGGTGCTGGCTGTTGTCCTGCAGCATCATCACCAGTAATCATCTATTGGGTGCTGGCTGTTGTCCTGCAGCATCATCACCTGTAATCATCTATTGGGTGCTGGCTGTTGTCCTGCAGCATCATCACCAGTAATCATCTATTGGGTGCTGGCTGTTGTCCTGCAGCATCATCACCAGTAATCATCTATTGGGTGCTGGCTGTTGTCCTGCAGCATCATCACCAGTAATCATCTATTGGGTGCTGGCTGTTGTCCTGCAGCATCATCACCTGTAATCATCTATTGGGTGCTGGCTGTTGTCCTGCAGCATCATCACCTGTAATCATCTATTGGGTGCTGGCTGTTGTCCTGCAGCATCATCACCAGTAATCATCTAGTGGGTTATAGCTGTTGTCCTGCAGCATCATCACCAGTAATCATCTATTGGGTGCTGGCTGTTGTCCTGCAGCATCATCACCAGTAATCATCTATTGGGTGCTAGCTGTTGTCCTGCAGCATCATCACCAGTAATCATCTAGTGGGTGCTAGCTGTTGTCCTGCAGCATCATCACCTGTAATCATCTATTGGGTGCTGGCTGTTGTCCTGCAGCATCATCACCAGTAATCATCTATTGGGTGCTGGCTGTTGTCCTGCAGCATCATCACCAGTAACCATCTATTGGGTGCTGGCTGTTGTCCTGCAGCATCATCACCAGTAATCATCTATTGGGTGCTGGCTGTTGTCCTGCAGCATCATCACCAGTAATCATCTATTGGGTGCTGGCTGTTGTCCTGCAGCATCACCACCAGTAATCATCTATTGGGTGCTGGCTGTTGTCCTGCAGCATCATCACCAGTAATCATCTATTGGGTGCTGGCTGTTGTCCTGCAGCATCATCACCAGTAATCATCTATTGGGTGCTGGCTGTTGTCCTGCAGCATCATCACCAGTAATCATCTATTGGGTGCTGGCTGTTGTCCTGCAGCATCATCACCAGTAATCATCTATTGGGTGCTGGCTGTTGTCCTGCAGCATCATCACCTGTAATCATCTATTGGGTGCTGGCTGTTGTCCTGCAGCATCATCACCTGTAATCATCTATTGGGTGCTGGCTGTTGTCCTGCAGCATCATCACCTGTAATCATCTATTGGGTGCTGGCTGTTGTCCTGCAGCATCATCACCAGTAATCATCTTTTGGGTGCTGGCTGTTGTCCTGCAGCATCATCACCAGTAATCATCTATTGGGTGCTAGCTGTTGTCCTGCAGCATCATCACCAGTAATCATCTATTGGGTGCTGGCTGTTGTCCTGCAGCATCATCACCAGTAATCATCTATTGGGTGCTGGCTGTTGTCCTGCAGCATCATCACCAGTAATCATCTATTGGGTGCTGGCTGTTGTCCTGCAGCATCACCACCAGTAACCATCTATTGGGTGCTGGCTGTTGTCCTGCAGCATCATCACCTGTAATCATCTATTGGGTGCTGGCTGTTGTCCTGCAGCATCATCACCAGTAATCATCTATTGGGTGCTGGCTGTTGTCCTGCAGCATCATCACCAGTAATCATCTATTGGGTGCTGGCTGTTGTCCTGCAGCATCATCACCAGTAATCATCTATTGGGTGCTGGCTGTTGTCCTGCAGCATCATCACCAGTAATCATCTATTGGGTGCTGGCTGTTGTCCTGCAGCATCATCACCAGTAATCATCTATTGGGTGCTGGCTGTTGTCCTGCAGCATCATCACCAGTAATCATCTATTGGGTGCTGGCTGTTGTACCTGCAGCATCATCACCAGTAACCATCTGTGGTCTTATATCTGCTACTTTCACTCAGTATTTTCACTGCTATACCTGTAAAACAACGGTGTTTATATGACCCCCTTACAAACAGGCCCATTTACCACATTCCTGCTGCATACACCTTTAATACCTCCCGTGTGCATCACGGGGGCGAGTGGTGGTAGTGGGGTGCAGATGTGGGTGGGCTCTATGTGAATAAATCCATTGAGAATATACACCATCAAAAATAAATCCATTATTAATTAGTATAGGCAGGTCCTCAGAAACATTATAAGACTAAATGTATTTTCAAAAGAAGACAATTGCATATTTTGAGTTTTATTAGGCCTATGTTACGGAACTGTACAGCCATGGCTGAGTCATCCAAATGAAATCAATAGTTGGTTATTTTGTTTATTTAACAGACAAGACCCACCTAACTGATGACAGTCAACACACATATATTCTATGCTAAGAATAAAACTGAATATAACAGAATAAAATACAAATAATGTTTTTCCACACACAACTTGCGTCATGGGACCATGTGGAACCACTGTCATATAAAAATGTATATTTAGAAACAGAGCCCAAACCCCTGCTTTATTATCCACGTTTCATCTCTGTCCTACCCTCGCTCTGCTTTATTATCCACGTTTCATCTCTGTCCTACCCCCGCTCTGCTTTATTATCCACGTTTCATCTCTGTCCTACCCTCGCTCTGCTTTATTATCCACGTTTCATCTCTGTCCTACCCTCGCTCTGCTTTATTATCCACGTTTCATCTCTGTCCTACCCTCGCTCTGCTTTATTATCCACGTTTCATCTCTGTCAAACCCTCGCTCTGCTTTACTATCCACGTTTCATCTCTGTCAAACCCTCGCTCTGCTTTATTATCCACGTTTCATCTCTGTCCTACCCTCGCTCTGCTTTATTATCCACGTTTCATCTCTGTCCTACCCTCGCTCTGCTTAAACATCCACATTTCATCTCTGTCCTACCCTCGCTCTGCTTAAACATCCACATTTCATCTCTGTCAAACCCTCGCTCTGCTTTATTATCCACGTTTCATCTCTGCCCTACCCTCGCTCTACTTTGTTAGGGATCAGGCGTAGGGTCTTACCCTCGCTCTGCTTTGGTAGGGAGAAGGTGTAGTCTCACCCTCACTCTGCTTTGTTAGGGAGAAGGTGTAGAGTCTTTCCCTCGCTCTACTTTGTTAGGGAGAAGGCGTAGAGTCTTACCCTCGCTCTGCTTTGTTAGGGAGAAGGCGTAGAGTCTTACCCTCGCTCTGCTTTGTTAGGGAGAAGGTGTAGAGTCTTACCCTCGCTCTGCTTTGTTAGGGAGAAGGTGTAGAGTCTTACCCTCGCTCTGCTTTGTTAGGGAGAAGGCGTAGAGTCTTACCCTCGCTCTGCTTTGTTAGGGAGAAGGTGTAGAGTCTCACCCTCGCTCTGCTTTGTTAGGGATCAGGTGTAGAGTCTTTCCCTCGCTCTGCTTTGTTAGGGAGAAGGCGTAGAGTCTTACCCTCGCTCTGCTTTGTTAGGGAGAAGGCGTAGAGTCTTACCCTTGCTCTGCTTTGTTAGGGAGAAGGCGTTGTCTTACAATGAGGGTATCATCATAATACCCATAGAAAATAATTGCAATTCTATTTTCAAAAGCATGTGAGTGTCCTATTTCACATCCGCAGGCTTCTGGAGTTGCCTACATTATATGAGATTGAGCAAAATAACACTTGATTTAGGCTACATTACAACATGCTACATTTTTCAGTGATAGATGGGCTACCACTTATATGCCCAGACAGAAACCAATTAACCAAATGGCCTATACAGACAGAAATTCAGTGAAACAAAATCCCATTGATTGATTATCAGGCAAGTCAGGGAAGTCACAGACTTTTGGTTGGGAGTAGGTCTAGGCATCTAAGCGAGTGAGCAGTAAAATAATCAACTTGGTAAACTATATAACATGCTGGCAAAATGTTCAGAAAAATGAGCCAACTAGAAAAGATGATCGTGAGCAACGTAGCTAACATTTATTGCCTGATTATAACCTAACCAGTATCCAAACTAACAAAAATCAGACATTTATTGCCTGATTATAACCTAACCAATATCCAAACTAACAGAAATCAGACATTTATTGCCTGATTATAACCTAACCAATATCCAAACTAACAAAAATCAGACATTTATTGCCTGATTATAACCTAACCAATATCCAAACTAACAGAAATCAGACATTTATTGATTTAACAAGATGAGTCTGCATGCTTGTCTCAAAGCATACAAGCCTACGAATACTGCATTTGAAAAGACTGGTTTCTCTTTGGATGAAGTACATGAGACTGGTAGAGCTACATCTGGTGTTTTAACATTCTGTCTGTCTTTTTGTGTGAACATGCTGTCTTTCTGTCTCTGTCTGTCTGATTATTGTGTGAACATGCTGTCTGTCTGTCTCTGTCTGTCTTTTTGTGTGAACATCCTGTCTTTCTGTCTCTGTCTGTCTTTTTGTGTGAACATTCTTTATCAGGCTGAACATAGAAACAGACGAACTAGACACACAACATAGAATTCCCACCCAGCTCACGTCCAGACATACACTAAACAAGCAAAACACATAAGAACTCTGGTCAGGACGTTACACTCAATCAATCAATCAAGTTTATTTTATATAGCCCTTCGTACATCAGATAATATCTCGAAGTGCTGTACAGAAACCCAGCCTAAAACCCCAAACAGCTAGAATGCAGGTGTAGAAGCACGGTGGCTAGGAAAAACTCCCTAGAAAGGCCAAAACCTAGGAAGAAACCTAGAGAGGAACCAGGCTATGAGGGGTGGCCAGTCCTCTTCTGGCTCTGCCGGGTGGAGATTATAACAGAACTATGCCAAGATGTTCAAAAATGTTCATAAGTGACAAGCATGGTCAAATAATAATCATGAATAATTTTCAGTTGGCTTTTCATAGCTGATCATTAAGAGTTGAAAAACAACAGGTCTGGGACAGGTGGGTGTTCCATAACCGCAGGCAGAACAGCTGAAACTGGAATAGCAGCAAGGCCAGGCGGACTGGGGACAGCAAGGAGTCACCACGGGCGGCAGTCCCGACGCATGGTCCTAGGGCCCAGGTCCTCCGAGAGAAAGAAAGAGAGAAGGAGAAAATTAGAGAGAGCCAAGATTTTCAAAATGTT
The DNA here is from genome assembly GCF_029448725.1 of Salvelinus fontinalis. Classification (NCBI taxonomy): domain Eukaryota; kingdom Metazoa; phylum Chordata; class Actinopteri; order Salmoniformes; family Salmonidae; genus Salvelinus; species Salvelinus fontinalis. The sequence goes on from NC_074673.1 coordinate 2,558,139, forward strand.
CATAAATGACAAGCATGGTCAAATAATAATCAGGAATAAATCTCAGTTGGCTTTTCATAGCCGATCATTAAGAGTTGAAAACAGCAGGTCTGGGACAGGTAGGGGTTCCATAACCGCAGGCAGAAGAGTTGAAACTGGAATAGCAGCAAGGCCAGGCGGACTGGGGGCAGCAAGGAGTCACCACGGCCGGTAGTCCCGACGTATGGTCCTAGGGCTCAGGTCCTCCGAGAGAAAGAGAGAAGGAGAAAATTAGAGAGAGCCAAGATTTTCAAAATGTTCATAAATGACAAGCATGGTCAAATAATAATCAGGAATAAATCTCAGTTGGCTTTTCATAGCCGATCATTAAGAGTTGAAAACAGCAGGTCTGAGACAGGTAGGGGTTTCGTAACCGCAGGCAGAAACAGTTGAAACTGGAATAGCAGCAAGGCCGGGCGGACTGGGGACAGCAAGGTGTCAGCATGCCCGGTAGTCCTGACGTATGGTCCTAGGGCTCAGGTTCTCAGAGAGAAAGAGAGAACGAGAGAATTAGAGAGAGCATACTTAAATTCACACAGGACACTGGATAAGACAGGAGAAGTATTCCAGGTATAACCAACTGACCCTAGCCCCCCGACACATAAACTACTGCAGCATAAATACTGGAGGCTGAGACAGGAGCGGTCAGGAGACACTGTGGCCCCATCCGAAGAAACCCCCGGACAGGGCCAAACAGGAAGGATATAACCCCACCCACTCTGCCAAAGCACAGCCCCCACACCACTAGAGGGATATCCTCAACCACCAACTTACAATCCTGAGACAAGGCCGAGTATAGCCCACAAAGGTCTCCACCACAGCACAACCAAGGGGGGGCGCCAACCCAGACAGGAAGTTCACGTCAGTAACTCAACCCACTCAAGTGACGCACCCCTCCTAGGGACGGCATGAAAGAGCACCAGCAAGCCAGTGACTCAGCCCCAGTAACAGGGTTAGAGGCAGAGAATCCCAGTGGAGAGAGGGGAACCGGCCCTGGAGAGACAACAAGGGCGGTTCGTTGCTCCAGAGCCTTTCCGTTCACCTTCACACTCCTGGGCCAGACTACACTCAATCATATGACCTACTGAAGAGATAAGTCTTCAGTAAAGACTTAAAGGTTGAGACTGAGTCTGCGTCTCTCACATGGGTAGGCAGACTGTTCCATAAAAATGGAGATCTATAGGAGAAAGCCCTGCCTCCAGCTGTTTGCTTAGAAATTTTAGGGACAATTAGGAGGCCTGCGTCTTGTGACCGTAGCGTACGTGTAGGTATGTACGGCAGGACCAACTCGGAAAGATAGGTAGGAGCAAGCCCATGTAACGCTTTAAAGGTTAACAGTAAAACCTTGAAATCAGCCCTTGCCTTAACGGGAAGCCAGTGTAGGGAAGCTAGCACTGGAGTAATATGATCAAATTTCTTGGTTCTAGTCAGGATTCTAGCAGCCGTATTTAGCACTAACTGAAGTTTATTTAGTGCTTTATCCGGGTAGCCGGAAAGTAGAGCATTGCAGTAGTCTAACCTAGAAGTAACAAATGCATGGATTAATTTTTCTGCATCATTTTTGGACAGAAAATTTCTGATTTTTGCAATGTTACGTAGATGGAAAAAAGCTGTCCTTGAAACAGTCTTGATATGTTCGTCAAAAGAGAGATCAGGGTCAAGAGTAACACCGAGGTCCTTCACAGTTTTATTTGAGACGACTTTACAACCATCAAGATGAATTGTCAGATTTAACAGAAGATCTCTTTGTTTCTTGGGACCTAGAACAAGCATCTCTGTTTTGTCCGAGTTTAAAAGTAGAAAGTTTTCAGCCATCCACTTCCTTATGTCTGAAACACAGGCTTCTAGCGAGGGCAATTTTGGGGCTTCACCATGTTTCATTGAAATGTACAGTTGTGAGTCATCCGCATAGCAGTGAAAGTTAACATTATGTTTTCGAATAACATCCCCAAGAGGTAAAATATATAGTGAAAACAATAGTGGTCCTAAAACGGAACCTTGAGGAACACCAAAATGTACAGTTGATTTGTCAGAGGACAGACCATTCACAGAGACAAACTGATATCTTTCCGACAGGTAAGATCTAAACCAGGCCAGAACTTGTCTGTGTAGACCAATTTGGGTTTCCAGTCTCTCCAAAAGAATGTGGTGATCGATGGTGTCAAAGGCAGCACTAAGGTCTAGTAGCACGAGGACAGATGCAGAGCCTCGGTCTGACGCCATTAAAAGGTCATTTACCACCTTCACAAGTGCAGTCTCAGTGCTATGATGGGGTCTAAAACCAGACTGAAGCATTTCGTATACATTGTTTGTCTTCAGGAAGGCAGTGAGTTGCTGCGCAACAGCTTTTTCTAACATTTTTGAGAGGAATGGAAGATTCGATATAGGCCGATAGTTTTTTATATTTTCCGGGTCAAGGTTTGGCTTTTTCAAGAGAGGCTTTATCACTGCCACTTTTAGTGAGTTTGGTACACATCCGGTGGATAGAGAGACGTTTATTATGTTCAACATAGGAGGGCCAAGCACAGGAAGCAGCTCCTTCAGCAGTTTAGTAGGAATAGGATCCAGTATGCAGCTTGAAGGTTTAGAGGCCATGATTATTTTCATCATTGTGTCAAGAGATATAGTACTAAAACACTTAAGTGTCTCTCCCGATCCCAGGCCCTCGCAGAGCTGTGCAGATCCAGGACAGCTAAGCCCTGGAGGAATACGCAGATTCAAAGAGGAGTCCGTAATTTGCTTTCTAATGGTCATGATCTTTTCCTCAAAGAAGTTCATGAATTTATTACTGCTGAAGTGAAAGCCATCCTCTCTTGGGGAATGCTGCTTTTTAGTTAGCTTTGCAACAGTATCAAAAATAAATTTTGGATTGTTCTTATTTTCCTCGATTAAGTTGGAAAAGTAGGATGATCGAGCAGCAGTGAGGGCTCTTCGGTACTGCACGGTACTGTCTTTCCAAGCTAGTCGGAAGACTTCCAGTTTTGTGTGGCGCCATTTCCGTTCCAATTTCCTGGAAGCTTGCTTCAAAGCTCGGGTATTTTCTGTATACCAGGGAGCTAGTTTCTTATGACAAATGTTTTTCGTTTTTAGGGGTGCAACTGCATCTAGGGTATTGCGCAAGGTTAAATTGAGTTCCTCAGTTAAGTGGTTAACTGATTTTTGTCCTCTGACGTCCTTGGGTAGGCAGAAGGAGTCTGGAAGGGCATCAAGGAATTTTTGTGTTGTCTGAGAATTTATAGCACGACTTTTGATGCTCCTTGGTTGGGGTCTGAGCAGATTATTTGTTGCGATTGCAAACGTAATAAAATGGTGGTCCGATAGTCCAGGATTATGTGGAAAAACATTAAGATCTACAACATTTATTCCATGGGACAAAACTAGGTCCAGAGTATGACTGTGGCAGTGAGTAGGTCCAGAGACATGTTGGACAAAACCCACTGAGTCGATGATGGCTCCGAAAGACTTTTGGAGTGGGTCTGTGGACTTCTCCATGTGAATATTAAAATCACCAAAAATTAGAATATGATCTGCTATGACTACAAGGTCTGATAGGAATTCAGGAAACTCAGAGAGGAACGCTGTATATGGCCCAGGAGGCCTGTAAACAGTAGCTATAAAAAGTGATTGAGTAGGCTGCATAGATTTCATGACTAGAAGCTCAAAAGACGAAAACGCCATTTTTTTTTTTGTAAATTGAAATTTGCTATTGTAGATGTTAGCAACACCTCCGCCTTTGCGGGATGCACGGGGGATATGGTCACTAGTGTAACCAGGAGGTGAGGCCTCATTTAACACAGTAAATTCATCAGGCTTAAGCCATGTTTCAGTCAGGCCAATCACATCAAGATTATGATCAGTGATTAGTTCATTGACTATGACTGCCTTTGAAGTGAGGGATCTAACATTAAGTAACCCTATTTTGAGATGTGAGGTATCACGATCTCTTTCAATAATGGCAGGAATGGAGGAGGTCTTTATCCTAATAAGATTGCTAAGGCGAACACCGCCATGTTTAGTTTTGCCCAACCTAGGTCGAGGCACAGACACAGTCTCAATGGGTATGGCTGAGCTGACTACACTGACTGTGCTATTGGCAGACTCCACTAAGCTGGCAGGTTGGCTAACAGCCTGCTGCCTGGCCTGCACCCTATTTCATTGTGGGGCTAAAGGAGTTAGAGCCCTATCTATGTTGGTAGATAAGATGAGAGCACCCCTCCAGGTAGGATGGAGTCCGTCACTCCTTAGCAGGTCAGGCTTGGTCCTGTTTGTGGGTGAGTCCCCGAAAGAGGGCCAATTATCTACAAATTCTATCTTTTGGGAGGGGCAGAAAACAGTTTTCAACCAGCGATTGAGTGCTGAGACTCTGCTGTAGAGCTCGTCACTCCCCCTAACTGGGAGGGGGCCAGAGACAATTACTCGATGCCGACACATCTTTCTAGCTGATTTACACGCTGAAGCTATGTTGCACTTGGTGACCTCTGACTGTTTCATCCTAACATCGTTGGTGCCGACGTGGATAACAATATCTCTATACTCTCTACACTCGCCAGATTTAGCTTTAGCCAGCACCATCTTAAGATTAGCCTTAACGTCGGTAGCCCTGCCCCCTGGTAAACAGTGTATGATCGCTGGGTGATTCGTTTTAAGTCTAATACTGCGGGTAATGGAGTCGCCAATGACTAGGGTTTTCAATTTGTCAGAGCTAACGGTGGGAGCCTTCGGCGTCTCAGACCCCGTAACGGGAGGAGTAGAGACAAGAGAAGACTCAGACTCAGACTCCGACTCGCTACATAATGGGGAAAACCGGTTGAAAGTTTCTGTCGGCTGAATGAGCGACACCGGTTGAGCATTCCAACAGCATTTCCCTCCAGAAGCCATGAGAAAGTTGTCCGGCTGCGGGGACTGTGCGGGGGGATTTATACTAACGTTACTATCTGTACTTACTGGTGGCACAGACGCTGCTTCTTCCTTTCCTACACTGAAAATACCCTTGCCTAACGATTGCGTCTGAAGCTGGGCTTGCAGCACAGCTATTTTCGCCGTAAGGCGATCGTTCTCCTGTATATTATGAGTACAGCGACTGCAATTAGAAGACATCATGTTAATGTTACTACTTAGCTTCGGCTGTTGAAGGTGTTGACGAACCATGTCCAGATAAAGCGTCCGGAGTGAAAAAGTTGAATGAGGGAAAAAAGTTGCGATGGAAAAACTAAAAATATAAACGGTAATTAAAAACAGAAACAAAACAAAAAACGTAAAGTTGTCAGCTAGCAAAGTAAAGTAAAGTTCGCAGCAAATCGCACAGCAACAAAACTCACAGCAACACGTCTGCAACACTGTCTGATTATTGTGAACAACCTATGTGTCTGTCACATGTATACTCTGTGTGTGTGTGTGTGTGTGTGTGTGTGTGTGTGTGTGTGTGTGTGTGTGTGTGTGTGTGTGTGTGTGTGTGTGTGTGTGTCTCTCCATCCATGTCAATCAGGAGGAGAGGCAGCAGCATAAGGTATCTATCTCTAAACGGGGCCCCTGGCTGCTCCTCTACACCCTGGTCAACAACCCCTCACTGATTGGCTCCAGGAAGCACTTTCAGCGTCAGAGTAGAAGCCTCAACAGACCCGCCAAGGAGGGGAGCAAGAAGGAGGCAGGAAGAAGACAGAGGCAGCGGCTAAGTGAAACCGAATGAAGGCAGATTGTCTCTATAGTATTATTACTGTATGTCAATGCCAAGATCTGACTGCATGTCTGTTGACTCAATGAACCGTTTACGATTTGTTGAAAACTCAAACGATGTAATGATTTTTTTGAAAGTCTGAGTTTGTTGGCATTGATGTTAAAGTGGAACTGACAGCATTTTAGCAAAATGAAATATTATGACAATCTGTTCATAGGAAGAATAGTACCGTTTTTAAACATTTTCTGACAAGCGATCACTTAGATATTCTCATTTACACATTTTCATAAATTCTTAGAAAGTTGGGTAATTAGGTATAGACCTGCCATCATTCACTTTGAACTGGACTGTGTGTTTACAGGCAGTAGGGCCTGTCATCATTCACTATGAACTGGACTGTGTGTTTACAGGAAGTAGGGCCTGTCATCATTCACTATGAACTGGACTGTGTGTTTACAGGCAGTAGGGCCTGACATCATTCACTTTGAACTGGACTGTGTGTTTACAGGCAGTAGGGCCTGTCATCATTCACTTTGAACTGGACTGTGTGTTTACAGGAAGTAGGGCCTGACATCATTCACTATGAACTGGACTGTGTGTTTACAGGCAGTAGGGCCTGACATCATTCACTTTGAACTGGACTGTGTGTTTACAGGCAGTTGGGCCTGTCATCATTCACTATGAACTGGACTGTGTGTTTACAGGCAGTTGGGCCTGCCATCTCTGCAGATCCTCTCAAGCTCTGTCAGGTAGGATGAGGAGCGTCGCTGCACAGCTATTTTCAGGTCTCTTCAGAGATGTTCGATCGGGTTCAAGTCCGGGCTCTGGCTGGGCCACTCAAGGACATTCAGAGACTTGTCCCGAAGCCACTCCTATGTTTTCTCACATGGAGATGCTAATTTGAACAATTATTATAATATATTCTTATGGACGTGCATGTGGTTGTAAAATAAAACACTCTGCTGATGAAAACGGATGATTAATAGGAATAACAATAATAGGATGTTTGTGAATGAACTACTGAGTCGCAGTAGCACTTCATAGTCCACCATCTCTATAACGGGAATGTAGTGCTGCCCATTTCCCAGGCTGCGGCGGTGTTGAGGTCCAAAGCAGCGCTATATTATGATGGCGCACAAAAAGGTAGGTATATTATTATGTCTAAATAAATAAAAAAGGCTTTATTTGTTCATTTTCACTTTGTCTGCTAAATGTAATATCATAGCATGTATTTACAATTTAGAACCCAGTCTAAATAGCCAACTCTTATCCCACAATGCATTTGTTCTCGATATAGCTCTTTCATATCAGTAGGAAAAATGTGTTCAAATGTGAAGAAAATAAAAACATTTTGTTATATGCCTAGAATACAAAACAAGCTTCAGGTGCGCTTGACCACAAACAGGCCCAATATCATTAACCTTATATAAAACACCGTTTCCTCCTCTAATGCACAGCAGTTTAAAGATATACAACCGCCAAGTCGAACGTCTCCGGAGTGGCGGAGCTGGGACTGCATCGCAGTGCTTTAGGCGTCACAACAGACCTGATTTGATCCCAGGCTGGGGAGAAAAAGGGGGTCAAAAGTTGAAAAACATTGTGCTGAACCAACGACAGGAAATCTGAGGATGCAAACATATTTTTAGATCATTTATTAATTTCACGTACATAAAATCATATAAAAAATCTTGAAAGGTCGGGAGATATTTGTACAACATCGTTGGGACAGTAGCTCACAAACGATGCATAGAAATACAGGACACTCAAAGCCACCAGCTGCCCTTTAAAGCGTCAGGTGATGATACTGTACAAACGGATCATTTACGCTTTCCCCCCCCAAAAAAGAGAAAAATCCTTTCAATTTCACTGGGTCTTTACATCACATTTTTGACATTAAGAACAATATCTAAAGTCCTATAGAATAGGCCTACGCTAAAAAAAAACACACGAAGGATATAAGTCATCTGTGTGACATGCCATGGACATGTTCAGATTCATGAGAGGTTAAAAAGGTCACATGTCAAAGCCCTCACATTACATTAAACAACATCTGTCGACAGTGAACCGGGAACATGCCTTAAAACTCCACAACGTGATGTTCCCTCTTTGATCATCACAATGGAAATAGCAGTTGGGAAGCTGGCTAGCATCGCATCCTGCTGAGGTGAAGCATTTAAAGGCTAGAATACGCGCTGCATAAAGGGGACATTTCAATGTCTTCTGCTTTTTACAAGTTATGAGGTCTGTTTGAACTGTAGAACAGCTGTGCTTTCAGTAGTCTATTGTAACTGCAAGAGGAATGTCGTAAGTTTTATATACAATGCATTCAGAAAGTATTCAGACCCCTTGACTTTTTCCACATTTTGTTACATTACAACCTTATTCTAAAATTGAGTAAACAGTTTTTTAACCATAATCAATCAACACACAATACCCCATAATGACAACACACAAACAGGTTTTTAGACATTTTTGAAAATCTATTAAAAATGTAAAACTGAAATATCAAATTTACATAAGTATTCAGACCTTTTACTCAGTACTTTGTTGAAGCACCTTTGGCAGCGATTACAGCCTCGAGTCTTCTTGGGTATGACGCTACAAACTTGGCACACCTGTATTTGGGGAGTTTCTCTCATTCTTCTCTGCAGATCCTCTCAAGCTCTGTCAGGTTGGATGGGGAGCGTCGCTGCACAGCTATTTTCAGGTCTCTCCAGAGATTTCGATCGGGTTCAAGTCCGGGCTCTGACTGGGCCACTCAAGGACATTCAGAGACTTGTCCCGAAGCCACTCCTGCGTTGTCTTGGCTGTGTGCTTAGGGTCGTTGTCCTGTTGGAAGGTGAATCTTCATCCCAGTCTGAGGTCGTGAGCGCTCTGGACCAGGTTCTAAGCAAGGGTCTCTCTGACTTTGCTCCATTCATCTTTGCCTCAATCCTGACTAGTCTCCTAGTCCCTACTGCCACCACCATGCTTCACTGTAGGGATGGTGCCAGATTTCCTCCAGACGTGATGCTTGGCATTCAGGTCAAAGAGTTGAATCTTGGTTTCATCAGACCACAGAATCTAGTTTCTCATGGTCTGAGAGTCTTTAGGTGCCTTTTGGCAAACTCCAAGCGGGCTGTCAGGTGCCTTTTATTGAGGAATGGCTTCCGTCTGGCCACTCTACCATAAGCGCCTGATTGGTGGAGTACTGCAGAGGTGGTTGTCCTTCTGGAAGGTTCTCCCATTTCCACAGAGGAACTCTGGTGGTCTGTCAGAGTGACAATCAGGTTATTGGTCACCTCCCTCACCAAGGCCCTTCTCCTCCAATTGCTCAGTTTGCCTGGGCGGCCGGCTCTAGGAAGAGTCATGGTGGTTCCAAACTTCTTCCATTTAAGAATGATGGAGGCCACTGTGTTCTTGGGGACCTTCAATGCTGCAGACATTTTTTGGTACCCTTCCCCAGATTTGTGCCTCAACACAATCCTATCTCTGATCTCTACAGACAATTCTTTCGACCTCATGGCTTGGTTTTTGCTCTGACATGCACTGTGAACTGTGGGACCTTATATAGACAGGTGTGTGCCTTTCCAAATCATGTCCAATCCATTTAATTTACCACAAGTGGGCTCCAACCAAGTTGTAGAAACATCTCAAGGATGATCAATTGAAATAAGATGCACCTGAGCTCAATTTCGAGTTCTGAATACTTACAGTGCATTCGGAAAGTATTCAGACCCCTCAACTTTTTCCTCATTCGTCTACACATAATACCCCATAATGACAAAGCGAAAACATATATATATATATTTATTTTTCTTACTTCACAGGAGAGCCATTTGAATGTAAACTTTTCTTTAATCAAAATGTGTTTTTGGGCAGAAATGCCTTCTGGAAAATTGTGTACTTTCATGTGCCTTAATAACAACCGTGGCATCTGAGTCCATCCATGTATACGGGCACAATAGTCTAGCTAGCTACATTTTCAGATATTACACGTTTCTAATTTTGTCAGAAAGTAATTTTCATTTCAAGTTAAAGTGTACTGTTAGCTAAAGCAGGAAGTACCAGTGACTCGCTCAACACAGAAGTGGTCAGATGACGCGGATGCTACACTACAAGACTGTTTTGCTAGCACAGACTGGAATATGTTCTGGGATTCATCCAATGGCATTGAGGAGTACACCACCTCAATCATCGGTTTCATCAATAAGTGCATCGATGACGTCGTCCCCAAAGTGACCGTACGTACATATCCCAAACAGAAGCCATGGATTACAGGCAACATCGGCATCGAGCTAAAGGCTAGAGCGGCCACTTTCAAGGAGCGGGAGACTAATCCCGGACGCTTCTACACCTGCATTACTTGCTGTTTGGGGTTTTAGGCTGGGTTTCTATACAGCACTTTGAGATATCAGCTGATGTAAGAAGGGCTATATAAATAAATTTGATTTGATTATAAGAAATCCCGCTATGCCCTCAGACAAACCATCAAACCAAGCAAAGCGCCAATACAGGATTAAGATTGAATCCTACTACACCAGCCCTGACGCTCGTCGGACGTGGCAGGGCTTGAAAACTATTACGGACTACAAAGGGAAACCCAGACGCGAGCTTCCCAGTGACGCGAGCCTACCAGATGAGCAAAATTATTTTTATGCTCGCTTCGAGGCAAGCAACACTGAAGCATGCAGGAGAGCACCAGCTGTTCTGGATGACTGTGTGTTAACGCTCTCGGTAGCCGATGTGAACAAAACCTTTAAACAGGTCAACATTCACAAAGCCGCTGGGCCAGACGGATTACCAGGACGTGTACTCAAAGCATGCACGGACCAACGGTCAAGTGTCTTCACTGACATTTTCAACCTCTACCTGACCGAGTCTGTAATACCTACATGTTTCAAGCAGACCACCATAGTCCCTGCTCCCAAGGAATTGAAGGTAACCTGCCTAAATGATTACCGCCCGTGGCACTCACTATCGTAGCCATGAAGTGCCCTGAAAGGCTGGTCATGGCTCACATCAACAGCATCCTCTCGGACTCCCTAGACCCACTCCAGTTTTCTACCGCCTCAACAGATCCACAGATGACGCAGTCTCAATCACACACCCCACTGCCCTTTTCCACCTGGACAAAAAGGAACACCTATGTGAGAATGCTATTCATTGACTACAGCTCAGCGTTCAACACCATAGTGCCCACAAAGCGCATCACTAAGCTAAGGACTCTGGGACTAAACACCTCCCTCTGCAAATGGATCCTGGACTTCCTGACGGGCCGCCCCCAGGTGGTAAGAGTAGGCAACAATACGTCTGCCACGCTGATCCTTAACACTGGGGCCCCTCAGGGGTGTGTACTCAGTCCCCTCCTGTATTCCCTGTTCACTCACGACTGAGTGGCCAAACACGACTCCAACACCATCATTATGTTTTCTGACGACACAACAGTGGTAGGCCTGATCACCGACAACGATGAGACGACCTATAGAGAGGAGGTCAGAGAACTGGCCTTGTGGTGCCAGGAGAACAACCTCTCCCTCAATGTGAGCAAGACAAAGGAACTGATCGTGGACTACAGGAAAAGGCGGGCCAGACAGGCCCCCATTAACATCGACTGGGCTGTAGTGGAGTGGGTCGAGAGTTTCCAGTTCCTTGGTGTCCACATCACCAACAAACTATCATGGTCCAAACATACCAAGACAGTCGTGAAGAGGGCACGACAAAACATTTTCCCCCTCAGGAGAATGAAAAGATTTGGCATGGGTCCCCAGATCCTCAAAAGGTTCTACAGCTGCACCATTGAGAGCATCCTGACCGGTTGCATCACCGCCTGGTATGGCAACTGCTCGGCATCTGACCGTAAGGGGCTACAGAGGGTAGTGAGAATGGCCCAGTACATCACTGGGGCCAAGCTTCCTGCCATCCAGGACCTATATAATAGCCCATAAAATTGTCAGAGACTCCAGTCACGCAAGTTATAGACTGTTTACTCTGCTACCGCACGGCAAGTGGTACCGGAGCACCAAGTCTAGGACCAAAAGGCTCCTCAACAGCTTCTACCTGAAAATAACTGTGCAGAGACACAACTCATCCAACCTGACAGAGCTTGAGAGGATCTGCAGAGAAGAATGGGAAAATATCCCCAAATACAAGAGTGCCAAGCTTGTATCGTCATACCTAAGAAGACTTGAGGCTGTAATTGCTGCCAAAGGTGCTTCACAAAAGTACTGTGTAAAGTGTCTGAATACTTATGTAAATGTATTTTTGATTTTCCTTTACTTTTAATACATTTGCGAAAATCAATCAAAATCTGTTTTTGCTTTGTCATTATGGGGTATTGTGTGTAGATTGATGAGAAGATATATATCTTTTTAATCCATTTTAGAATAAGGCTGTAAAGTAACAAAATGTGGAAAAGGTCAAGGAGTGTGAATACTTTCCGAATGCACAGTAAGTATTCACAACTGTTCATTTTGACAATCTCTTATTTGGGGTATAACGGGTTACTTACTTTCTGAGGTGAAATGAGCTATCCGCCTTCATCAGGGCTATCTTCTTGTAGTGAAATAATGATCTGTGAGTTAGCTGGTTTAAAATGTAGTCGAAAGTAACTATTTCACAAGCTCCTATCTCCTCTGATTAGCATCACACGGCTCTGCTCAGCGATTCGACTCTTTGTAGTTACCGTTTCCATCCTCAGAGATATTCACCGCCTCAGCGCCCAACGGTAATCTATCGCTGTACTCCGAACCCACCTCAAATTTGAATGTAGAACCCGGGATAGACTCTGTAACCACACTCCCCTGCAACTCCTCCCTGTCCTGTCCGTCCTCCCCTTCTCCTTCTTCTATCTCACTTGGGTTAGAATTCTTCTCCGACTCCACAAAGGACGCCCGGGGGTCGAAATCACCTCCAAACATATGTTTATCCATTTGATCTGTGTTCTTCTGCGCCGCCTTAATGATCCGTTTGTAAGTCTTTCCCTGGTACTTGTTTAAGAGATGACAGCAGGTGGCTCCCAGCAGAGGGACTGTAGCCAGCACCAACAGGAAGGTACTAACCATCACTATGATCAACAGAGAAGGAATCTTCTTCCTAGTTGTGAAGATTACCTGGACCTGACAGTCCTGCCCTCCGTAGGTCAGACACAGGGTGTAGTTGGTGCCTGGTTGTAGGCCCTGGAACTTATAGGCATTGATCCCCTCTTCTATCCGGGACCACTGCACCACAGAGTGGCCGTTACCAGTGTTAAAACACAGATAGAGCACGTCCAGAGGGGTTGTTTTGGTTGAGGCTTGATAGAGGCTGAACGGTTCTTTGTCGACGGTCTCTAGGTTCTCATTGTGGCTGAGATGAAGGTCGTTCTTACTGTTGGGGAGGTGCAGAGGATTGAGCTGCACTTTGGCCTCGGTCTCGGACACTTCCAACGCGATGACGCCGAAATCAAAGGTGTACTGCTTCAGCTGGTCCAGACTGAGGTTGAATGCGTGGTTGGAGATGTACTGAGTGCCATCGCTGACGCCACACTTACTGGTAAACGGCAGCTCCTCTGAGCCCTCGCCAGCTTGCACTGAGCCATCGGCGTGTTTAACAGACGACCCAGTTGGAATGTTCTTGGTCTTCTCAGAGTCGGACTTGGGCCAGTTGATGATGTTGTTGGTCATCTTAGGTCCCGGCTTGTTTCCACCAGACGGACGGAGGATCTTATCTACTGTGGTGTCCAGCATGGAGTTAATGGCTTGTTTCTTGGTGCCCGCCACTACTACCTTCGCTGTGCTGTTTGCTTTACCGAGATCGTTGACAGCTGAGCAGCTGTAGTTCCCATCCTCCTTCTTGCTCATACGGGGGATGATCATGGTGCCGTTCTGGAAGACCAGGAACCGGCTGTTGGTGCTTTTATCGTTGATGGGCGAGTCATTCTTCACGCTGACCACAGAGGGCAAACTGAATGTGAACTTCTGGTTCCCTGCGTTCACCACCTCCCAGCTGACCTCTGGTTTGGGGTTGCCCTTGGTCTCACAGTTGAGAATCACCATAAACCCTTCGTATAGCTCAGTGTTGTCCAGGTTTGGCTGGTAGGTGATGGACACCGTCGGGGCCTTGCAGTCCAGTTTGGGCATCTTGGTCACCAGGGCCCCTTGCAGATGCTCTGGGGCCTCGCAGACGATAGAGTCCTGCTCTGGGACAGAGATCTTAGACTCCGTGATCCAGTCTCTCAGCCACTCCAGACTGCAGGAGCAGGTGAAAGGGTTGTTGTAGATCTGAAGGTGAGACATGGAGCTTAGCGAGGTGAAGGTCCCCTGGACGATGGTAGTGAACCTGTTGTTGTTGATCCTCAGGGACCTCAGGTCTTCGAGAGTGGAGAAGGCATCTTTAGGGAGGTTGATCATCTCGTTGTTGTTCATCTTGAGCAGCTGAAGAGCGGTGAGGTTGGCCAGGTCCTCCCAGGGGAAGCTGATGATCTTGTTGTAGCTGAGGTCCAGGTTTCGCAGCTGATTCAGCGGGGCCAGAGAGTCCCTCTCGATGGTCACCATCTCATTGTGGGCCAGCCATAGGGAGGTCACCTGAAGAAGAATACTTTATTAATATGTCTTTTGCTGTACCCAGCCCATCCCATCCCATATAATCATATAATCATATGCCATTTAGCAGACAAAGTAACTTACAGTCATGCATTCAGACATTTCTCGTATGGCTGGCTCCAGTGGGAATCAAACCCACAATCATAGTTTTGCAAGAACCACGATCTGCAAACTGAACCCCACAGGACCATATTCACACACACCTGGGTGACGTTAGGACCATATTCAAACACACCTGGGTGACGTTAGGACCATATTCACACACACCTGGGTGACGTTAGGACCATATTTACTTACACACCTGGGTGACGTTAGGACCATATTCACACACACCTGGGTGACGTTAGGACCATATTTACATACACACCTGGGTGACGTTAGGACCATATACACACACCTGGGTGACGTTAGGACCATATTCAAACACACCTGGGTGACGTTAGGACCATATTTACATACACACCTGGGTGACGTTAGGACCATATACACAAACCTGGGTGACGTTAGGACCATATACACACACACCTGGGTGACGTTAGGACCATATTCACACACACCTGGGTGACGTTAGGACCATATTTACATACACACCTGGGTGACGTTAGGACCATATTCAAACACACCTGGGTGACGTTAGGACCATATACACACACACCTGGGTGACGTTAGGACCATATTCAAACACACCTGGGTGACGTTAGGACCATATTCACACACACCTGGGTGACGTTAGGACCATATTCACACACACCTGGGTGACGTTAGGACCATATTCAAACACACCTGGGTGACGTTAGGACCATATTCAAACACACCTGGGTGACGTTAGGTCCATATACACACACCTGGGTGACGTTAGGACCATATTCAAACACACCTGGGTGACGTTAGGACCATATACACACACCTGGGTGACGTTAGGACCATATTTACATACACACCTGGGTGACGTTAGGACCATATTTACATACACACCTGGGTGACGTTAGGACCATATTCACACACACACCTGGGTGACGTTAGGACCATATTCACACACCTGGGTGACGTTAGGACCATATAAACACACACACCTGGGTGACGTTAGGACCATATAAACACACACACCTGGGTGACGTTAGGACCATATTCACACACCTGGGTGACGTTAGGACCATATTCACACACACCTGGGTGACGTTAGGACCATATACACACACACCTGGGTGACGTTAGGACCATATTCACACACCTGGGTGACGTTAGGACCATATTCACACACACACCTGGGTGACGTTAGGACCATATTTACACACACACCTGGGTGACGTTAGGACCATATTTACACACACACCTGGGTGACGTTAGGACCATATTCACACACACACCTGGGTGACGTTAGGACCATATTTACACACACACCTGGGTGACGTTAGGACCATATACACACACCTGGGTGACGTTAGGACCATATTCACACACACACCTGGGTGACGTTAGGACCATATTTACACACACACCTGGGTGACGTTAGGACCATATACACACACCTGGGTGACGTTAGGACCATATTTACATACACACCTGGGTGACGTTAATAAAGCTCTTGGCCTTCAGGTGTTTGATCTTGTTGGCAGAGAGAGAGAGCGTGGTGACGTTGGAGGGGAGGCCTATGGGAACTAACAGCAGGTCTTTGTAGGCACAGTCAGTGAACTGGTGGGTGTATTTATCCAGACAGCTACAGGTCTCTGGACAACACTGGGCCAGACCCAACACAGAGGTCCACACTGCCAGGACACAGACCAGCCGCCACGACGCCATGTTCACCACCTGACAACACACAGATAAGATGTTAATTAACCATTTATGAGATTATTTTCTGCTAATCTATACAGACCTTTAAAATACAAAACACATACATCAAAATGTTCTACTCAGAAATAATCCTTATGATAATGCATCCTGTTACATTACATCACTACACTACATCACTACACTACATCACTACAGTATATCAATACATCACTAAATCATGACATCACTACATCACTACAATACATCATATCACTACACTATATCACATCACTACACTATATCACCACACTACATCACTAAACTATACCAATACATCACTACACTATATCACTACACTACATCACTACACTATATCACTACACTATATCACTACACTACATCACTACACTATATCACTACACTATATCACTACATTACATCACTACACTATATCACTACATTACATCACTACACTATATCACTACACTATATCACTACATTACATCACTACACTATATCACTACACTACATCACGACACTATATCACTACATTACATCACTACACTATATCACTACATCACTACATTACATCACTACACTATATCACTACATTACATCACTACACTATATCACTACACTATATCACTACACTATATCACTACATTACATCACTACACTATATCACTACATTACATCACTACACTATATCACTACATTACATCACTACACTATATCACTATATCACTACATTACATCACTACACTATATCACTACATTACATCACTACACTATATCACTACATTACATCACTACACTATATCACTACACTACATCACTACACTATATCACTACACTATATCACTACATTACATCACTACACTATATCACTACATTACATCACTACACTATATCACTACACTATATCACTACACTATATCACTACATTACATCACTACACTATATCACTACACTACATCACGACACTATATCACTACATTACATCACTACACTATATCACTACATCACTACATTACATCACTACACTACATCACTACACTATATCACTACATCACTACATTACATCACTACACTATATCACTATATCACTACATTACATCACTACACTATATCACTACATTACATCACTACACTATATCACTACACTACATCACTACACTATATCACTACATTACATCACTACACTATATCACTATATCACTACATTACATCACTACACTATATCACTACATTACATCACTACACTATATCACTACACTACATCACTACACTATATCACTACATTACATCACTACACTACATCACTACACTATATCACTACATCACTACATTACATCACTACACTATATCACTATATCACTACACTATATCACTACACTATATCACTACATTACATCACTACACTACATCACTACATTACATCACGACACTATATCACTACATTACATCACTACACTATATCACTACATCACTACATTACATCACTACACTACATCACTACACTATATCACTACATCACTACACTACATCACTACACTAAATCATGACATCACTACATCACTACACTATACCAATACATCACTACACTACATTTATACACTATATCACTACACTATATCACTACACTATATCACTACATTACATCACTATACCAATACATCACTACATTACATCACTACACTATATCACTACATTACATCACTACACTATATCACTACATTACATCACTACACTACATCACTACACTACATCACTACACTAAATCATGACATCACTACATCAAAACACTACATCACTACACTATATCACTAAACTACATCAATACATCACTACACTATATCAATAAACTACATCACATCACATCAATACATCACTTCAGCACATTACATCACAGCAGTACACCACTACACTACATCACATCACTAAACTACATCACATCAGTACACTACATCAATAAACTACATCACATCACTACACTATATCAATAAACTACATCACATCACTACACTACATCACCACACTACATCACTACAGTATATAAATACATCACTACACTACATCACTACACTACATCACTACACTACATCACTACACTACATCACCACACTACATCACTACAGTATATAAATACATCACTACACTACATCACTACACTATATCACTACATTACATCACTACACTACATCACCACAATACATCACTACAGTATATAAATACATCACTACACTACATCACTACACTATATCACTACATTACATCACTACATTACATCACTACACTACATCACTACACTATATCACTACACTATATCAATACATCACTACACTACATCACTACACTATATCAATACATCACTACATTACATCACTACACTACATCACTACACTATATCAATACATCACTAAATCATGACATCACTAAATCATGACATCACTACATCACAACACTACATCACTACATTACATCACTACACTACATCACTACACTACATCACTACATCACTAAACTATATCATTACATCACTACATCACATCACTACACTATATCAATACACTATATCACTACATTACATCACTACACTATATCACTACATGACATCACTACATTACATCACTACACTACATCACTACACTATATCAATACATCACTAAATCATGACATCACTAAATCATGACATCACTACATCACAACACTACATCACTACACTACATCACTACATCACTAAACTATATCATTACACTATATCACTACACTACATCACTACACTACATCCCTACACTACATCACTACACTACATCACTACATCACTAAACGATATCATTACATCACTGCACTATATCATTACACTATATCACTACACTACATCACTACACTACATCACTACATCACTAAACTATATCATTACATCACAACTCTATATCATTACACTATATCACTACACTATATCACTACACTACATCACTACATTACATCACTACACTACATCACTACACTACATCACTACATCACTAAACTATATCATTACATCACTACATCACATCACTACACTATATCAATACACTATATCACTACATTACATCACTACACTATATCACTACATGACATCACTACATTACATCACTACACTACATCACTACACTATATCAATACATCACTAAATCATGACATCACTAAATCATGACATCACTACATCACAACACTACATCACTACACTACATCACTACATCACTAAACTATATCATTACACTATATCACTACACTACATCACTACACTACATCCCTACACTACATCACTACACTACATCACTACATCACTAAACGATATCATTACATCACTGCACTATATCATTACACTATATCACTACACTACATCACTACATCACTAAACTATATCATTACATCACAACTCTATATCATTACACTATATCACTACACTATATCACTACACTACATCACTACATTACATCACTACACTATATCACTACATTCATCACTACACTACATCACTACACTACATCATTACACTACATCACTACATTACATCACTACACTATATCAATACATCACTACACTATATCACTACACTACATCACTACACTACATCACTACACTATATCACTACATTACATCACTACACTACATCACTACACTACATCACTACACTATATCACTACACTATATCACTACACTATATCACTACATCACATCACTACACTATATCACTACACTATATCACTACATCACTAAACTATATCACTACACTACATCACTACACTACATCACTACACTATATCACTACATCACTAAACTATATCATTACATCACTGCACTATATCACTACACTATATCATTACAATACATCACTACACTATATCATTACACTATATCACTACACTATATCACTACACTATATCAATACACTACAGCACTACAGTACATCCCTAAAGCACATCACTACATCACTACACTACATCACATCATTAAACTACATCACTACATTACATCACTGCATTACTACACTACATCACTAAACTATATGACTGCACCACATAACTACACATCACTACACTGCAGTAGACCAGGGCTGTCTCTCAGAGGGCGTAGGGAATACTGCAGTAGACCAGGGTTGTGTCTCTCAGAGGGCGTAGGGAATACTGCAGTAGACCAGGGTTGTGTCTCAGAGAGGGCGTAGGGATTACTGCAGTAGACCAGGGCTGTGTCTCAGAGAGGGCGTAGGGATTACTGCAGTAGACCAGGGCTGTGTCTCAGAGAGGGCGTAGGGATTACTGCAGTAGACCAGGGCTGTGTCTCAGAGAGGGCGTAGGGATTACTGCAGTAGACCAGGGCTGTGTCTCAGAGAGGGCGTAGGGATTACTGCAGTAGACCAGGGCTGTGTCTCAGAGAGGGCGTAGGGATTACTGCAGTAGACCAGGGCTGTGTCTCAGAGAGGGCGTAGGGATTATTGCAGTAGACCAGGGCTGTGTCTCAGAGAGGGCGTAGGGATTACTGCAGTAGACCAGGGCTGTGTCTCAGAGAGGGCGTAGGGATTACTGCAGTAGACCAGGGCTGTGTCTCAGAGAGGGCGTAGGGATTACTGCAGTAGACCAGGGCTGTGTCTCAGAGAGGGCGTAGGGATTACTGCAGTAGACCAGGGCTGTGTCTCAGAGAGGGCGTAGGGATTACTGCAGTAGACCAGGGCTGTGTCTCAGAGAGGGCGTAGGGATTACTGCAGTAGACCAGGGCTGTGTCTCAGAGAGGGCGTAGGGATTACTGCAGTAGACCAGGGCTGTGTCTCAGAGAGGGCGTAGGGATTACTGCAGTAGACCAGGGCTGTGTCTCAGAGAGGGCGTAGGGATTACTGCAGTAGACCAGGGCTGTGTCTCAGAGAGGGCGTAGGGATTACTGCAGTAGACCAGGGCTGTGTCTCAGAGAGGGCGTAGGGATTACTGCAGTAGACCAGGGCTGTCTCTCAGAGAGGGCGTAGGGATTACTGCAGTAGACCAGGGCTGTGTCTCAGAGAGGGCGTAGGGATTACTGCAGTAGACCAGGGCTGTGTCTCAGAGAGGGCGTAGGGATTACTGCAGTAGACCAGGGCTGTGTCTCAGAGAGGGCGTAGGGATTACTGCAGTAGACCAGGGCTGTGTCTCAGAGAGGGCGTAGGGATTACTGCAGTAGACCAGGGCTGTGTCTCAGAGAGGGCGTAGGGATTACTGCAGTAGACCAGGGCTGTGTCTCAGAGAGGGCGTAGGGATTACTGCAGTCGACCAGGGCTGTGTCTCAGAGAGGGCGTAGGGATTACTGCAGTAGACCAGGGCTGTGTCTCAGAGAGGGCGTAGGGATTACTGCAGTAGACCAGGGCTGTGTCTCAGAGAGGGCGTAGGGATTACTGCAGTAGACCAGGGCTGTGTCTCAGAGAGGGCGTAGGGATTATTGCAGTAGACCAGGGCTGTGTCTCAGAGAGGGCGTAGGGATTATTGCAGTAGACCAGGGCTGTGTCTCAGAGAGGGCGTAGGGATTACTGCAGTAGACCAGGGCTGTGTCTCAGAGAGGGCGTAGGGATTACTGCAGTAGACCAGGGCTGTGTCTCAGAGAGGGCGTAGGGATTACTGCAGTAGACCAGGGCTGTGTCTCAGAGAGGGCGTAGGGATTACTGCAGTAGACCAGGGCTGTGTCTCAGAGAGGGCGTAGGGATTACTGCAGTAGACCAGGGCTGTGTCTCAGAGAGGGCGTAGGGATTACTGCAGTAGACCAGGGCTGTGTCTCAGAGAGGGCGTAGGGATTACTGCAGTAGACCAGGGCTGTGTCTCAGAGAGGGCGTAGGGATTACTGCAGTAGACCAGGGCTGTGTCTCAGAGAGGGCGTAGGGATTACTGCAGTAGACCAGGGCTGTGTCTCAGAGAGGGCGTAGGGATTACTGCAGTAGACCAGGGCTGTGTCTCAGAGAGGGCGTAGGGATTACTGCAGTAGACCAGGGCTGTCTCTCAGAGAGGGCGTAGGGATTACTGCAGTAGACCAGGGCTGTGTCTCAGAGAGGGCGTAGGGATTACTGCAGTAGACCAGGGCTGTGTCTCAGAGAGGGCGTAGGGATTACTGCAGTAGACCAGGGCTGTGTCTCAGAGAGGGCGTAGGGATTACTGCAGTAGACCAGGGCTGTGTCTCAGAGAGGGCGTAGGGATTACTGCAGTAGACCAGGGCTGTGTCTCAGAGAGGGCGTAGGGATTACTGCAGTAGACCAGGGCTGTGTCTCAGAGAGGGCGTAGGGATTACTGCAGTCGACCAGGGCTGTGTCTCAGAGAGGGCGTAGGGATTACTGCAGTAGACCAGGGCTGTGTCTCAGAGAGGGCGTAGGGATTACTGCAGTAGACCAGGGCTGTGTCTCAGAGAGGGCGTAGGGATTACTGCAGTAGACCAGGGCTGTGTCTCAGAGAGGGCGTAGGGATTACTGCAGTAGACCAGGGCTGTGTCTCAGAGAGGGCGTAGGGATTACTGCAGTAGACCAGGGCTGTGTCTCAGAGAGGGCGTAGGGATTACTGCAGTAGACCAGGGCTGTGTCTCAGAGAGGGCGTAGGGATTACTGCAGTAGACCAGGGCTGTGTCTCAGAGAGGGCGTAGGGATTACTGCAGTAGACCAGGGCTGTGTCTCAGAGAGGGCGTAGGGATTACTGCAGTAGACCAGGGCTGTGTCTCAGAGAGGGCGTAGGGATTACTGCAGTAGACCAGGGCTGTGTCTCAGAGAGGGCGTAGGGATTACTGCAGTAGACCAGGGCTGTGTCTCAGAGAGGGCGTAGGGATTACTGCAGTAGACCAGGGCTGTGTCTCAGAGAGGGCGTAGGGATTACTGCAGTAGACCAGGGCTGTGTCTCAGAGAGGGCGTAGGGATTACTGCAGTAGACCAGGGCTGTGTCTCAGAGAGGGCGTAGGGATTACTGCAGTAGACCAGGGCTGTGTCTCAGAGAGGGCGTAGGGATTACTGCAGTAGACCAGGGCTGTGTCTCAGAGAGGGCGTAGGGATTACTGCAGTAGACCAGGGCTGTGTCTCAGAGAGGGCGTAGGGATTACTGCAGTAGACCAGGGCTGTGTCTCAGAGAGGGCGTAGGGATTACTGCAGTAGACCAGGGCTGTGTCTCAGAGAGGGCGTAGGGATTACTGCAGTAGACCAGGGCTGTGTCTCAGAGAGGGCGTAGGGATTACTGCAGTAGACCAGGGCTGTGTCTCAGAGAGGGCGTAGGGATTACTGCAGTAGACCAGGGCTGTGTCTCAGAGAGGGCGTAGGGATTACTGCAGTAGACCAGGGCTGTGTCTCAGAGAGGGCGTAGGGATTACTGCAGTAGACCAGGGCTGTGTCTCAGAGAGGGCGTAGGGATTACTGCAGTAGACCAGGGCTGTGTCTCAGAGAGGGCGTAGGGATTACTGCAGTAGACCAGGGCTGTGTCTCAGAGAGGGCGTAGGGATTACTGCAGTAGACCAGGGCTGTGTCTCAGAGAGGGCGTAGGGATTACTGCAGTAGACCAGGGCTGTGTCTCAGAGAGGGCGTAGGGATTACTGCAGTAGACCAGGGCTGTGTCTCAGAGAGGGCGTAGGGATTACTGCAGTAGACCAGGGCTGTGTCTCAGAGAGGGCGTAGGGATTACTGCAGTAGACCAGGGCTGTGTCTCAGAGAGGGCGTAGGGATTACTGCAGTAGACCAGGGCTGTGTCTCAGAGAGGGCGTAGGGATTACTGCAGTAGACCAGGGCTGTGTCTCAGAGAGGGCGTAGGGATTACTGCAGTAGACCAGGGCTGTGTCTCAGAGAGGGCGTAGGGATTACTGCAGTAGACCAGGGCTGTGTCTCAGAGAGGGCGTAGGGATTACTGCAGTAGACCAGGGCTGTGTCTCAGAGAGGGCGTAGGGATTACTGCAGTAGACCAGGGCTGTGTCTCAGAGAGGGCGTAGGGATTACTGCAGTAGACCAGGGCTGTGTCTCAGAGAGGGCGTAGGGATTACTGCAGTAGACCAGGGCTGTGTCTCAGAGAGGGCGTAGGGATTACTGCAGTAGACCAGGGCTGTGTCTCAGAGAGGGCGTAGGGATTACTGCAGTAGACCAGGGCTGTGTCTCAGAGAGGGCGTAGGGATTACTGCAGTAGACCAGGGCTGTGTCTCAGAGAGGGCGTAGGGATTACTGCAGTAGACCAGGGCTGTGTCTCAGAGAGGGCGTAGGGATTACTGCAGTAGACCAGGGCTGTGTCTCAGAGAGGGCGTAGGGATTACTGCAGTAGACCAGGGCTGTGTCTCAGAGAGGGCGTAGGGATTACTGCAGTCGACCAGGGCTGTGTCTCAGAGAGGGCGTAGGGATTACTGCAGTAGACCAGGGCTGTGTCTCAGAGAGGGCGTAGGGATTACTGCAGTAGACCAGGGCTGTGTCTCAGAGAGGGCCTAGGGATTACTGCAGTAGACCAGGGCTGTGTCTCAGAGAGGGCGTAGGGATTACTGCAGTAGACCAGGGCTGTGTCTCAGAGAGGGCGTAGGGATTACTGCAGTAGACCAGGGCTGTGTCTCAGAGAGGGCGTAGGGATTACTGCAGTAGACCAGGGCTGTGTCTCAGAGAGGGCGTAGGGATTACTGCAGTAGACCAGGGCTGTGTCTCAGAGAGGGCGTAGGGATTACTGCAGTAGACCAGGGCTGTGTCTCAGAGAGGGCGTAGGGATTACTGCAGTCGACCAGGGCTGTGTCTCAGAGAGGGCGTAGGGATTACTGCAGTAGACCAGGGCTGTGTCTCAGAGAGGGCGTAGGGATTACTGCAGTAGACCAGGGCTGTGTCTCAGAGAGGGCGTAGGGATTACTGCAGTAGACCAGGGCTGTGTCTCAGAGAGGGCGTAGGGATTACTGCAGTAGACCAGGGCTGTGTCTCAGAGAGGGCGTAGGGATTACTGCAGTAGACCAGGGCTGTGTCTCAGAGAGGGCGTAGGGATTACTGCAGTAGACCAGGGCTGTGTCTCAGAGAGGGCGTAGGGATTACTGCAGTAGACCAGGGCTGTGTCTCAGAGAGGGCGTAGGGATTACTGCAGTAGACCAGGGCTGTGTCTCAGAGAGGGCGTAGGGATTACTGCAGTCGACCAGGGCTGTGTCTCAGAGAGGGCGTAGGGATTACTGCAGTAGACCAGGGCTGTGTCTCAGAGAGGGCGTAGGGATTACTGCAGTAGACCAGGGCTGTGTCTCAGAGAGGGCGTAGGGATTACTGCAGTAGACCAGGGCTGTGTCTCAGAGAGGGCGTAGGGATTACTGCAGTAGACCAGGGCTGTGTCTCAGAGAGGGCGTAGGGATTACTGCAGTAGACCAGGGCTGTGTCTCAGAGAGGGCGTAGGGATTACTGCAGTAGACCAGGGCTGTGTCTCAGAGAGGGCGTAGGGATTACAGCAGGCAGATCTCATACAAATACACTTCAACTAAGTGAAACGACTTCAAGAAAAGGTTTAACATGTTCAATCTGTTTTAACGTAATGTTATCTTATTGGTTTAGGGCAACCAACTTCCCGTGTTCAGGCAAATTCATACAGCTACAATTTCACAAAGCTTCCAAATGAATTAAGAGAAACTGCAAGATCCATTTTCCGAGTGGTTTTTGATAATCTCTTTAGTTCACATTAAGCTCAGTGTCAGCGAGGCTACTGCTGCAACAGGGCTTTGGCACAAACTGCCGAGCGCGCCAAATTCTCTCCGCCCTTGGTCCTGAAACGCATCTGCGACGGGGTGGCTTGTTGCTGTCTTCGAAATACGCTGAGTGTACAAAACATTACGGTTTCCATGACAGACTGATCAGGTGAATCCAGGTGAAAGCTATGATCCCTTATTGATGTCACTTATTGATGTCACAATCGGTGTTGATGAAGGGGAGGAGACGGGTTAAAGCATTTTTAAGCCTTGAGACAATGGAGACATGGATGGTGTATGTGTGCCATTCAGAAGGTGAATGGGCAAGACAAAATATTTTAGTGCCTTTGAACTGGGTATGGTAGTAGGTGCCAGGCGCAGAGGTGTGTCAAGAACTGCAACGCTGCTGGGTTTTTCACGCTAAACAGTTTCCCGTGTGTATTAATTTTAGGAATGGTCCACCACCCAAAGGACACCCAGCCAACTTGACACAACATTGTGGAAGCATTGGAGTCAACATGGGCCAGCATCCCTGTGGAACGCTTTCAAAACCTTGTAGAGTCCATGCCCCGACGAATAGAAGCTGTTCTGAGGGCAAAAAGGGGTCGCAACTCAATATTAGGAAGGTGTTCCTAATGTTTTGTACATTTTGTGTATATTTTCGTTGTAATTTTGACACCCGAAGTATAACCTCCGAAACGGCACTTCTTTCTGAACAGAGAACACTCGTGTTAAAGGCAACACAACTGTAATGGTTCTTCATGCTGAGAAATGCAACATTAATTAAACATGGAATGGATCGATGGTTAAAGTCTGATAATGCATCAATCTAATCCAATCTGTCCACATTACTGCCAAATAAACATCATATTGGGGTCATAATGCTTGTTTATAAATATATATATTTACATAATTATCTCCAGTTTACTTTCTGATTTCAATCAACTTACCTCTCTGAAATTAAAATATCCAATCCTTGCCATTTTCCTAATTTGGCAGTATCTGGATTATATCTTCTTTATAACACAAATTAGTGGTCAAAACAAGTAACGTCCTTTGTAGTAGATCCTTTTACGTGACTTTTCTCCACGCTGATAACGGTAGGCGGTGCAGGAAACATATTTTTCCCGGTAGGATGATGCGGTGCGATCCGAGCCAGTTTCCACTCGCGACTGACTGAGAGGACGAGCGGTCCACTGCGCGCTCCTGCCGTTAGTCACAGCGATGGTAGAGTTTGTGATCGCGCAAGCAGTCTCTCCCATTCCTTCACCATCATCAGTCCTGGAATAAAGATAGGCCTACAAGGGCTCCGGGTTCGCCTGCCATCCACGAAAAATATTGATAATTTACACACTAATGTTTAATTCATTGTTATGTCGACCTAAACTCATCTCTGACGCCATTCTCCCCAGAGTTGGTTTTTCCAGTTACAGGCTTGAGAGATTTGGCCAACCCAGACATAAAAGATGAGGAGTTATTTGTAACCATGATGAGTTGTGCTCTGTTGAGTTGGGGATTTAAAAGGTCTGGATGACTTAAATGTAAATGTAAATGTAAATGGATGGTTGTAACGAAACATGTTATTGTTGCCATATATGGATGAAAGCCAAAAATAAAAAATCACATTGACAGAACAGGAAAATGTGAGGTCCCGCAATTGCTGGCGAATTTATAGGGCTACACGACGATACATTTGATCATTATGATTATAATAATGAGGCATCGAGCTAATTGGAACATGTGTATATAGCACTACAGTGTGAATTTATTTGATAAAATAACTGATAAACAACAATACAGATAAAAACAAATCAATAATAAAGGTGTGCACGTGGTTGGACGCCCAGGGACGATAGAAAAACCACAAGAAAACTATATACAATAAGTAAGCACAAAATAAAAAAGGTTTGTTAAAACAGATAACAAAACCCACGAATCATGAATGTACAAAGGAAGCAATCAGAAGAAGGAAAAAAACTGTATTTGTTTTGATGGAATAAAGGAAGACAGGAAGATATTGGCCTTTTGACCTAAGAAATCTAATCATCCACCATATCAGAGGTGTTGGCTAACTTCTGGAGAAAGTCGACAACGGATTTATTTTCAAATAGCTACTGCCATCTTCTGGTATATGTTTGACCTGCTGTTCTCCAGTATCAGCCTCATTTCAAGATGATAAAACTTGAAACTAGATTCTGAAATAAAACCTTTGCCTTACAATGTATCATACAAAGAATGACATGTTCTGTCTTCCGTTTTATACTATTTTACCTATTTGCCTGTTGTGTGTATCCATTGGCTACTCAGTCTGTTTCCTCTATCCCGTGTCCAGCTGCACTCACTATCCATGTACCCCATCTAGAGTCTCTCTGGAGTACTGCATCGCACTCTTCCCCCCACAGAGAGCAGACTAGTGGGGTCACAGACAGCAGACTAGTGGGGTCACAGACAGCAGGCTAGTGGGGTCACAGACAGCAGACTAGTGGGGTCACAGACAGCAGACTAGTGGGGTCACAGACAGCAGGCTAGTGGGGTCACATACAGCAGGCTAGTGGGGTTACAGACAGCAGACTAGTGGGGTCACAGACAGCAGACTAGTGGGGTCACAGACAGCAGGCTAGTGGGGTCACAGACAGCAGGCTAGTGGGGTCACAGACAGCAGGCTAGTGGGGTCACAGACAGCAGGCTAGTGGGGTCACAGACAGCAGACTAGTGGGGTCACAGACAGCAGGCTAGTGGGGTCACAGACAGCAGGCTAGTGGGGTCACAGACAGCAGACTAGTGGGGTCACAGACAGCAGACTAGTGGGGTCACAGACAGCAGGCTAGTGGGGTCACAGACAGCAGACTAGTGGGGTCACAGACAGCAGGCTAGTGGGGTCACAGACAGCAGACTAGTGGGGTCACAGACAGCAGGCTAGTGGGGTCACAGACAGCAGACTAGTGGGGTCACAGACAGCAGGCTAGTGGGGTCACAGACAGCAGGCTAGTGGGGTCACAGACAGCAGGCTAGTGGGGTCACAGACAGCAGACTAGTGGGGTCACAGACAGCAGGCTAGTGGGGTCACAGACAGCAGGCTAGTGGGGTCACAGACAGCAGACTAGTGGGGTCACAGACAGCAGACTAGTGGGGTCACAGACAGCAGGCTAGTGGGGTCACAGACAGCAGGCTAGTGGGGTTACAGACAGCAGACTAGTGGGGTCACAGACAGCAGACTAGTGGGGTCACAGACAGCAGACTAGTGGGGTCACAGACAGCAGACTAGTGGGGTCACAGACAGCAGGCTAGTGGGGTCACAGACAGCAGACTAGTGGGGTTACAGACAGCAGACTAGTGGGGTTACAGACAGCAGACTAGTGGGGTCACAGACAGCAGGCTAGTGGGGTCACAGACAGCAGACTAGTGGGGTCACAGACAGCAGACTAGTGGGGTTACAGACAGCAGACTAGTGGGGTCACAGACAGCAGGCTAGTGGGGTCACAGACAGCAGACTAGTGGGGTCACAGACAGCAGACTAGTGGGGTCACAGACAGCAGGCTAGTGGGGTCACAGACAGCAGACTAGTGGGGTCACAGACAGCAGGCTAGTGGGGTCACAGACAGCAGACTAGTGGGGTCACAGACAGCAGGCTAGTGGGGTCACAGACAGCAGGCTAGTGGGGTCACAGACAGCAGACTAGTGGGGTCACAGACAGCAGGCTAGTGGGGTCACAGACAGCAGGCTAGTGGGGTCACAGACAGCAGACTAGTGGGGTCACAGACAGCAGGCTAGTGGGGTCACATACAGCAGGCTAGTGGGGTCACAGACAGCAGGCTAGTGGGGTCACAGACAGCAGGCTAGTGGGGTTACAGACAGCAGGCTAGTGGGGTCACAGACAGCAGGCTAGTGGGGTCACAGACAGCAGACTAGTGGGGTCACAGACAGCAGACTAGTGGGGTCACAGACAGCAGACTAGTGGGGTTACAGACAGCAGACTAGTGGGGTCACAGACAGCAGGCTAGTGGGGTCACAGACAGCAGACTAGTGGGGTCACAGACAGCAGACTAGTGGGGTCACAGACAGCAGGCTAGTGGGGTCACAGACAGCAGACTAGTGGGGTCACAGACAGCAGGCTAGTGGGGTCACAGACAGCAGGCTAGTGGGGTCACAGACAGCAGACTAGTGGGGTCACAGACAGCAGGCTAGTGGGGTCACAGACAGCAGGCTAGTGGGGTCACAGACAGCAGACTAGTGGGGTCACAGACAGCAGGCTAGTGGGGTCACAGACAGCAGACTAGTGGGGTCACAGACAGCAGGCTAGTGGGGTCACATACAGCAGGCTAGTGGGGTCACAGACAGCAGGCTAGTGGGGTCACAGACAGCAGGCTAGTGGGGTTACAGACAGCAGGCTAGTGGGGTCACATACAGCAGGCTAGTGGGGTCACATACAGCAGGCTAGTGGGGTCACAGACAGCAGGCTAGTGGGGTCACATACAGCAGGCTAGTGGGGTCACATACAGCAGGCTAGTGGGGTCACATACAGCAGGCTAGTGGGGTCACAGACAGCAGACTAGTGGGGTCACAGACAGCAGGCTAGTGGGGTTACAGACAGCAGGCTAGTGGGGTCACAGACAGCAGGCTAGTGGGGTCACAGACAGCAGGCTAGTGGGGTCACAGACAGCAGACTAGTGGGGTCACAGACAGCAGACTCCCGGCCGCGACCGGGAGGTCCGTGTGGCGACGCACAATTGGCATAGCGTCGTCCGGGTTAGGGAGGGTTAGGGAGGGTTTGGCCCGTAGGGATATCCTTGTCTCAGTATGTAAAAAAGGTAATGAAATGTAAAATGTAATGAAATGTAAAATGTAATAAAATGTATGCACTCTACTGTAAGTCGCTCTGGATAAGAGCGTCTGCTAAATGACTAAAATGTAAATGTAAATATTTACGCTGAGTGTAGTTTCCAAAAGTATGTACGATTAGTCCACTCTCTTTGTCTCTCCCACTCTTTATTTTTCCCCACCCCTTTTAAATTTTGTAACAAGCCGCCATATTGGGTTAGTCCACTAGGGACTGTTTTCATTATGTTAGTAATCAATATCCTGTACCCTGTGTGTGTGTTGATGTATTTCTGTGTGATTATTTAGTTAGTAAATAAAGAATTAAGCCAGTTTGTGTATCGCTGATTCATCACTTAGGTTAGGGTTCGTGCAGATTTACCAAGTCAATGACGTTCAGAATGAGACTGTTATGAGGAAATGATTCATTAATAACTGGTATGATATCGATATATTCTTGAATTAACTCCGGAAATGGTAACTATTTAAACAAACTTTTCCCACGGTGGCCCAAATTCCTAATGAGTTAATTGTTACATCAAATCAAGTTTATTTTATATAGCCCTTCGTACATCAGCTAATATCTCGAAGTGCTGTACAGAAACCCAGCCTAAAACCCCAAACAGCAAGCAATGCAGGTGTAGTAGCACATAATTAATTTGTGTTAACTAACTGTGTTAACTAACCTCCAGACGAGCTTCAATGCCATACAACTCTCCTTCCGTGGCCTCCAACTGCTCTTAAAAGCAAGCAAAACTAAATGCATGCTCTTCAACCAATCGCTGGCCGCACGTCCAGCATCACTACTCTGGACGGTTCTGACTTAGAATATGTGGACAACTACAAATACCTAGGTGTCTGGGTAGACTGTAAACTCTCTTTCCAGACTCACATTAAGCATCTCCAATCCAAAATAAAATCTAGAATCGTCTTCCTATTTCGCAACAAAGCATCCTTCACTCATGCTGTCAAACATACCCTCGTAAAACTGACTATCCTACCGATCCTTGACTTCGGCGATGTCATTTACAAAATAGCCTCCAACACTCTACTCAACAAATTGGATGCAGTCTATCACAGTGCCATTAGTTTTGTCACCAAAGCCCCATATACTACCCACCACTGCGACCTGTATGCTCTCGTTGGCTGGCCCTCGCTTCATATTCGTCACCAAACCCACTGGCTCCAGATCATCTATAAGTCTTTGCTAGGTAAAGCCCCGCCTTATCTCAGCTCACTGGTCACCATAGCAACACCCACCTGTAGCACGCGCTCCAGCAGGTATATCTCACTGGTCACCCCAAAGCCAATTCCTCTTTGGCCGCCTTTCTTCCAGTTCTCTGCTGCCAATGACTGGAACGAATGGCAAAAATCACTGAAGCTGGAGACTCATATCTCCCTCACTAACTTTAAGCACCAGCTGTCAGAGTAGCTCACAGATCACTGCACCTGTATGTAACGGATGTGAAATGGCTAGCTAGTTAGCGGGTACGCGCTAATAGCGTTTCAATCAGTTACGTCACTTGCTCTAAAACCTAGAAGTAGTGTTGCCCCTTGCTCTGCAAGGGCAGCGGCTTTTGTGGAGCGATGGGTAACGACGCTTCGTGGGTGACTGTTGTTGATGTGTGCAGAGGGTCCCTGGTTCGCGCCCGGGTCGGGGCGAGGGGACGGTTTAAAGTTGTACTGTTACATGTACACAGCCCATCCAACTACCTCATCCCCATACGGTTATTCATTTGATTTATTTTGCACCCCAGTATCTCTACTTGCACTCATCTTCTGCACATCTATCACTCCCGTGTTTAATTGCTATATTGTAATTATTTCGCCACTATGGCCTATTTATTGCCTTACCTCCCTTATCCTACCTCATTTGCACACACTGTATATAGACTTTCTATTGTATTATTGACTGTATGTTTGTTACTTTGCTTTATCTTGGCCAGGTCACAGTTGTAAATGAGAACGTGTTCTCAACTAGCCTACCTGGTTAAATAAAGGTGAAATAAATAAATAAATAAAGTGTATGCTCATCAGACCTCATGAAACGTCATCAGAAGTGTCCACTTCATTTGAGGGATGTGTCTTTTAAGTGTTTGGACCACAAAGCCTAGGTGTGAGACAGGACAAAAACAGTGAAATACAGACATGAAATGCTTTAGAAAATAAAATAAACAACATATTGAAAGCTGAAAAGTGTAACGTTAGTTTAGTCTCTACTTAATGGATGTGGGGAAATATATATAAATGGTTTGCCCTGCCCCGTCCCCTAAACTCTGGGTACACGGTTTTCGTCCCGGGATTTGAGTATTATCACATGACAGTTGGTCTACTGCTAAAATGGTAAATGCTCGTCTTTCTAGCTAGCTATTTATTTCGATAAAGTGACCAATTGTGAATATTGTGTTTCCTACCATTACTACTTATCTACAGCTGAACATTTGATAGATAGCATGTTGATCCGTCTGGAAAAGACGGAGTCAAGACAAGAAATGCTAACTGGCTAAAAACAATCACTCGGATGCTTGTTAACTAAATTAGCTATCCAGCTGCCAAGTAAATAACTGTGTCGTTGTTCATTACATGCACAAACAGCAACCATAACATTGTGCTAATGTTTCTTACTGTTTCTAGAGATTCCGGTTTTGTGGGGATTTGGACTGCCCAGACTGGGTTCTTGCCGAAATCAGCACTTTGACGAAAATCGTAAGTTTAGCTTCATGACTGTTGGCATCACGGCCTTCTATACTGTCGCCGCTACTAATCCAGGAGTGGATGACTCCTATCGTCTCTAAAATGTAGGGTCACTTTCTGTTAACAGTTCCATCACAAGTCACAATGTTGAATACACTTCATTTGAACGTACTGTACATGTTGTCCTCGGATTTTGTCCGTCTGTAGGAGGTCATCTGAGACATATCCACAGATTAGCGTTATTAACCTGATTTACAGTAACTGGTCTGTTCAGTTGGTTTGTATTTTTAATGCTGATACACGGGACTTACACAATATGTCTCAATTTCCCGAGTTTAACTGAAACACAGACCAACTGTTGTCCCAGGTGGCACTTTCAACTGATTGGGAGGGACATGCTTTGGTCCACAATGTTTGGTTACATTTGGCTATTTACATATTGTGCATCACGTGAAATGTGTCAGGAGATGGGAAATACAAGGAACAGAACCTACTGGTGGCAAAAAGTTGGGTAAGCAATACTTTACTGTGGACAATTGATCTCCACTATCTCCCAGAAAAATGACCAACAGCATGGACGACCGGTAAAATATAATTGTATTCAACATTCTGGCTTTTACAGCTACTTCTTTCAGACTGACTATCATGGTGTAACCATGGTAACAGTCTGACGTTTTGGCAAGGCCTTGTACTGGAATTGCTCCGTCCACGACCGCAAGGCCCTCCAGCGGATGGTGAAGACGGCCCAGTACATCACCGAGAACGTGCTCCCACCAATGATGTGTGTGTATAAACCATTGGCTCCCACCGATCCAGGACATCTACGTGAAATGATGCCTGAGGAAGGCCCGCAACATCATCAAGGACCCCACACAACCCAGCCACGAGCTGTTCACTCCCTTACTGTGGGGCAGATGGTATCGGAGCATGAGGTCTGATACCAACAGGCTCAGGAACAGTTTCTATCTACAAGCCATCAGACTGTATCAGAGCATGAGGTCTGATACCAACAGGCTCAGAGACAGTTTCTATCTACAAGCCATCAGACTGTATCAGAGCATGAGGTCTGATACCAATAGGCTCAGAGACCGTTTCTATCTACAAGCCATCAGACTGTATCAGAGCATGTATCAGAGCATGAGGTCTGATACCAACAGGCCCAGAGACAGTTTCTATCTACAAGCCATCAGACTGTATCAGAGCATGAGGTCTGATACCAACAGGCTCAGAGACAGTTTCTATCTACAAGCCATCAGACTGTATCGGAGCATGAGGTCTGATACCAACAGGTTCAGAGACAGTTTCTATCTACAAGCCATCAGACTGCTGAACACTTGAACTGGACTGACCACCAGCTCTGATTCTCTGAACCTTACACATGCACCCACACCGACACACACACACCGACACACACACACACACACACTCACACTGACATAAACACACACATAACATCACATCTGCTGCTACCAGTCTCTTATTAACTTTCCCCCCCAATCCCCCCCTTCCCCAAAATATGTATAAATATTGGACTGTGCCTTCCTGTATCTTACTTCTACTAAAATGTTTATTCTACTGGGCCATTTACTTTGTTCCTATCTTTTTATTAGTTCTTATTCTACTGGGCCATTTACTTTGTTCCTATCTTTTTATTAGTTCTTATTCTTGCTGCATTGTCCAGAAGGAACCTGCAGGAAGCGTTGGACGGTGTATGCCATGTGTTTCCTGTAACTACTAATACTACATTGGTCCAGTAGAAATCATCCCCTGACGTTTGTCTTCTCTGTTCCCAACAGTCAAGTGTGAAGATGAAACTCCTCTGTGTCCAGGTGTTGAAGGATCTGCTAGGAGAGGGCATTGATGTAAGTATCTCATACATGAACTCCCTATTGTCACCTGGCAATTTTATTCTCTTTAAAATGTGCCATTCCCTTTTTTTTGTCTTTTTCAGTATGACAAAGTTTCAAAGCTAACTGCAGATGCAAAGTTTGGTAAGCTGAATTCTGTGTTTTTAAAATGTGCCGCTACTTTGATGCAAACTGCAACACAGGACAGCTTCAACACAGAGAGCTCTACATGCATGACGCTGGTCTCTACCATCTGTTCGATACATCTGAGTCTCATCTGTGTGTTATTCTGATGTCTAGAGGACGGAGACATGAAGGCCAGTGTAGCCGTGTTGACCTTCGTCCTGTCCAGTGCAGCCAAACATGATGTGGCCAGTGATTCTCTCTCCAGTGAGCTGCAGCAGTTAGGACTCCCTAAAGGTACAGTAGTCTCCCATAAGTTACTCATACTACAGACATTCATAGTACCTCAAAGTACTGGGTTTGTTACAACGACTCACTGCAAAGGCTCATTTATTTATCAATGAAAGGATTGTAATAATATTTGAGTACAGAAGACTCCATTGTGGATGTTTCAAGCCCTCAAAGACGATGTGTAGTATGATAGTCATGACTTTTGGTTTTTCCTCATCGGTATATCTTGTAGAACACACCACAGGACTGTGTAAATCCTATGAAGACAAGCACATAGCCCTGCAGGAGAAGCTAAGGGAGAGCAGTCTGAGATGTGAGTCATCAACCTTCGTTTCATTGAAGAAGACTATAATGTTTTCTGGGTAACACAAGATGGCTAAAGACATTTCAGATTCTCATTGGGCAATACATTTGTATTGTTACACTGCATTTTCTCTCGTTCTGTTTAATATAAACATATTTCTGTGCATATATATCATGTATTATTGCTGTGTTTCAGTGGGTCATCTAGAGTCTGGGGTCATCTAGAGTCTGGGGTCATCTAGAGTCTGGGGTCATCTAGAGTCTGGGGTCATCTAGAGTCTGGGGTCATCTAGAGTCTGGGGTCATGTATTATTGCTGTGTTTCAGTGGGTCATCTAGAGGGTGTCGACCACATCCTGAGCCCCAGACAATGTTTAATATAAACATATTTCTGTACATATATATCATGTATTATTGCTGTGTTTCAGTGGGTCGGTTGGAGGGGGTGTCGTGGCGTGTTGACTACACCCTGAGCTCCAGTGAGCTTCAGGAGGTTAATGAGCCCACAGTGCAGCTCTGTCTCCAGACCCAAGGGGCAGAGACCGGAAACACAGAGACCACCGTCGTCTCTGTGTCTGCAGACAAGTTCAGAGTCCTGCTGACAGGTGAGCTTGTGATGTACCATAAATACTATTTAAGAAATCTACTCAAATATGGGACTAGTATCCTTAGTGCTTCACTGATTTCTATGTCTCTATGCTTCCCCCCCAGAACTAAAACAAGCACAGGCTATGATGAATGCACTACAATGAAGCAAGGTATCGAATAATGATGCAGTGAATGGATCAGAGGAAAGTCAATCAAGAGTGCAAGACATTGACAGAATATCATACAGGATGAGTGGACCATGATCTTTTGAATGTATTTTGTACATTATAAGTGTTTATTATTCTATAATTGTTATTAAATATGTTGATGTATTTCTCATTTGTCCATGTCGAATCTATGATGTGTATTTCCTTGAAAAAATTACAACTTTTACAATTAAAAAATGTTTTGTCTACTTGCAATTTGTTAATTAGAACATGTGTAAGAGTAGAACTTACCCTCCAGTAACATTTGGTATCGTGTAACCGTAGATATTAAGTGTGGAACTACATTTCCCATCAGCCATTGCTCCTTTTAAGTATCGCTACTGGCCGACTAAGGTGCATCACTGAGTGGGTGTGTTGATGTGAGTCGCAGGTCCAGAAGCAGAACACGTAAGTTCGTTGTTCCAATTGCAAGCATTGTTCATTGATATTTATTGATGATTCACTCGAAAAAAGCTCAAAATCACGAAGTATATTTACCACCAGACTGTGAAAGTGAGTGCTGTGTTTGGCACGTGGTTTAAATGAATATAACGCACAAAGAAAGTAGCTAGTTAACGTTCGCTAGTTACACAACTAATACACATCTCAACCCTCCATGCGTCCATACGAGGTTTGGATATTGACTTGCATGCAATTTATTCGTAAATACATTCGTTCAGCTACTTTCCTGACATCGTCACTCGCTGCTGGTTTAAAAAGTCGTGAAAGTTACATGTTGTATTGTTCCCTTCAGTGTAGGCTGTATGAAAATGTCACTGCTCACAATGGCTGTTTTGCAAAATATGATTTCATTGAATGTGTAACCACAAGGCCTCTCTTTTTTAAATTGTACCCGCCAAACAATTGAACATGTAATGTTTGGAATTAACTTGCGTAGTTAGGCCTATACTATACAGTGTCCTAAAACTCTGTCCCTTGCCGTCCCGTCTCTCTCTGTCCCTTGCCGTCCCGTCTCTGTCTGTCCCTTGCCGTCCCGTCTCTGTCTGTCCCTTGCCGTCCCGTCTCTGTCTGTCCCTTGCCGTCCCGTCTCTGTCTGTCCCTTGCCGTCCCGTCTCTGTCTGTCCCTTGCCGTCCCGTCTCTCTCTGTCCCTTGCCGTCCCGTCTCTGTCTGTCCCTTGCCGTCCCGTCTCTGTCTGTCCCTTGCCGTCCCGTCTCTGTCTGTCCCTTGCCGTCCCGTCTCTGTCTGTCCCTTGCCGTCCCGTCTCTCTCTGTCCCTTGCCGTCCCGTCTCTGTCTGTCCCTTGCCGTCCCGTCTCTCTCTGTCCCTTGCCGTCCCGTCTCTCTCTGTCCCTTGCCGTCCCGTCTCTCTCTGTCCCTTGCCGTCCCGTCTCTGTCTGTCCCTTGCCGTCCCGTCTCTCTCTGTCCCTTGCCGTCCCGTCTCTCTCTGTCCCTTGCCGTCCCGTCTCTGTCTGTCCCTTGCCGTCCCGTCTCTCTCTGTCCCTTGCCGTCCCGTCTCTCTCTGTCCCTTGCCGTCCCGTCTCTGTCTGTCCCTTGCCGTCCCGTCTCTGTCTGTCCCTTGCCGTCCCGTCTCTCTCTGTCCCTTGCCGTCCCGTCTCTGTCTGTCCCTTGCCGTCCCGTCTCTCTCTGTCCCCTGTCTCCAGAATCACCAGGACGCCTTCGGGTCAAGAGATGCACCTGGCCAGTCTGTCAACAGGATGTGTTGAGGGTGGTCTTCACTGGCCCTGTACAGAGACTTCAGAACCAGGCACATTGAATTTATACTGGTACCTGTGTATATAGCCGAGTTATCTTTACTCATTGTGTATTTATTATTACTTTTAAGTGTTTTGCTTTTCAATTTCTCTTTTCTTTCTCTCTGCCTTGTTTTACTGTTAGTCTACACATGTTGTTTAGTAAGCATGTTATGAATAAAGATGAATCAGATGTCACCAAAAGCCCTGAGTTCCCCTTTTCCTGCCCGGCCTACACCATCACCTCCAGAAGCAAGGAGGTCCGGCTCACACTCACCCCCTTGAAGAGCGACCCCGCACTGGGTAGCAGCAGGCCGTGGGTACTAGTTAGCCCAGAGGCCATACGTATCAGAGTAGGTGCTGATTTAGGGTCGGGGGATTGGTTTAGTAGGACTTATGGTTTAGTGAAGTAGGATTTGCAGTATAGTACAATAGGACTTCAGGTATAGTATGGTAGGACTTCAGGCATATGTATGGTACTATAGGACTTAAGGTATAGTGTATAGTACAGTAGGACTTCAGGTATAGTACAGTAGGACTTGACAACATTTTGTGACCGCCACAGCCCTAGACAGGAACATATATATTTTTTTATAATAAAATAAAAACATAAGGAGTGGATCAGCTTAATATTGTAGAAATATTGTTGCTTCCATCAATGTAATTGCATCATTTCCAATCCCCCATATATATTTTTTAGGTAAATATATATATCCATATACATGCACGTATACACATATATACACACATACCTATATAGACATACATATATTCACACACACACCTGTATACATATACACATATATACACACCTATATATACACATATATACATACCTATATATACACATATATACATACCTATATATACACATATATACACACATACCTATATAGACATACATATATACACACACACACACCTGTATACATATACACATATATACATACCTATATATACACATATATACATACCTATATATACACATATATACATACCTATATATACACATATATACACACATACCTATATAGACATACATATATACACACACACACACCTGTATACATATACACATATATACATACCTATATATACACATATATACATACACATATATACATACCTATATATACACATATATACACACCTATATATACACATATATACATACCTATATATACACATATATACATACCTATATATACACATATATACATACCTATATATACACATATATACATACCTATATATACACATATATACACACCTATATATACACATATATACATACCTATATATACACATATATACATACCTA
This sequence comes from Salvelinus fontinalis, assembly GCF_029448725.1. Classification (NCBI taxonomy): domain Eukaryota; kingdom Metazoa; phylum Chordata; class Actinopteri; order Salmoniformes; family Salmonidae; genus Salvelinus; species Salvelinus fontinalis. The sequence goes on from NC_074673.1 coordinate 2,597,708, forward strand.
TATATACACATATATACATACCTATATATACACATATATACATACCTATATACACACCTATATACATACCTATATATACACATATATACATACCTATATACACACCTATATACATACCTATATATACACCTATATACATACCTATATATACACCTATATACATACCTATATATACACATATATACACACCTATATATACACATATATACATACCTATATATACACATATATACATACCTATATATACACATATATACATACCTATATATACACATATATACACACCTATATATACACATATATACATACCTATATATACACATATATACACACCTATATATACACATATATACACACCTATATATACACCTATATACATACCTATATATACACATATATACACACCTATATATACACATATATACACACCTATATATACACATATATACATACCTATATATACACATATATACATACCTATATACACACCTATATACATACCTATATATACACATATATACACACCTATATATACACATATATACATACCTATATATACACATATATACATACCTATATATACACATATATACATACCTATATATACACATATATACATACCTATATACACACCTATATACATACCTATATATACACATATATACACACCTATATATACACATATATACATACCTATATACACACCTATATACATACCTATATATACACATATATACATACCTATATAGACATACAGTACAAAAAAAAAAAAGTATGAATGTATGTACTTGTATGTCGCTCTGGATAAGAGCGTCTGCTAAATGACTTAAATGTAAATGTACATATATACATACACATACCTACATTTACATTTAAGTCATTTAGCAGACGCTCTTATCCAGAGCGACTTACAAATTGGTGCATTCACCTTATATCCAGTGGAACAACCACTTTACAATAGTGCATCTAAATCTTTTAAGGGGGGGGGGGGTTAGAAGGATTGCTTTATCCTATCCTAGGTATTCCTTAAAGAGGTGGGGTTTCAGGTGTCTCCGGAAGGTGGTGATTGACTCCGCTGACCTGGCGTCGTGAGGGAGTTTGTTCCACCATTGGGGTGCCAGAGCAGCGAACAGTTTTGACTGGGCTGAGCGGGAACTGTACTTCCTCAGAGGTAGGGAGGCGAGCAGGCCAGAGGTGGATGAACGCAGTGCCCTTGTTTGGGTGTAGGGCCTGATCAGAGCCTGAAGGTACTGAGGTGCCGTTCCCCTCACAGCTCCGTAGGCAAGCACCATGGTCTTGTAGCGGATGCGAGCTTCAACTGGAAGCCAGTGGAGAGAGCGGAGGAGCGGGGTGACGTGAGAGAACTTGGGAAGGTTGAACACCAGACGGGCTGCGGCGTTCTGGATGAGTTGTAGGGGTTTAATGGCACAGGCAGGGAGCCCAGCCAGCAGCGAGTTGCAGTAATCCAGACGGGAGATGACAAGTGCCTGGATTAGGACCTGCGCCGCTTCCTGTGTGAGGCAGGGTCGTACTCTGCGGATGTTGTAGAGCATGAACCTACAGGAACGGGCCACCGCCTTGATGTTAGTTGAGAACGACAGGGTGTTGTCCAGGATCACGCCAAGGTTCTTAGCGCTCTGGGAGGAGGACACAATGGAGTTGTCAACCGTGATGGCGAGATCATGGAACGGGCAGTCCTTCCCCGGGAGGAAGAGCAGCTCCGTCTTGCCGAGGTTCAGCTTGAGGTGGTGATCCGTCATCCACACTGATATGTCTGCCAGACATGCAGAGATGCGATTCGCCACCTGGTTAATATAGAAATACCTATATAGATATACATATACACATATATGCATTGGGGAGAACAAGTATTTGAAACACTGCCGATTTTGCAGGTTTTCCTACTTACAAAGCATGTAGAGGTCTGTAATTATTTATCATAGGTACACTTCAACTGTGAGAGACGGAATCTAAAACAAAAACCCAGAAAATCACATTGTATAATCTTTAAGTAATTAATTTGTATTTTATTGCATGACAAAAAAACGAAAACATATTCTTAAAGTACTTTACTTCCTCTTTCAAAATATCATTTGGTGAATCATGCGTGACTCCATTTGTAACAGGTTTTAATACATTTTTTTTGGTAGCATTTCTATATTGAAGATTGAAAAATAATTTGGTACATTTTCCCCATATTCCATCCAGTTCGCTTTATTTTTATAATATATTACACTGGATCTATCTTGAATAAGTTCCTCCATTCCTTTTTGTTTTTCCTCTAAATTATTCTGTGCCTCTATGGTACAGTTTTTATTGCTATCTAACTGTACTGTTAGTCCTTCAATTTCCTTTGTTAATATGGACTCTTGATCGAAATTGCTTTTGTTTTATAGATGAGTACTGAATTGCATGGCCTCTAAAGGCACACTTAAAAGTGCCCCATACAATAAGGGGATCTGCTGTACCTATGTTATGTCTGAAAAAGTCACTTATAAATTCTTCTGTCCTAGTTGTAAACAATTTATCATCTAGTAGGCTTTGATTAAATGTCCACGTTCCTCGCCCATGTGGAAATTCTGTAAGAGTAATATATATACCAGTTATGTGATGATCTGACCGTATTCTGTCCCCTATCAACACTTTTTAAACTTTTGGTGCCAGAGAGAATGACATAAGGAAGTAATCAAGACGACTAGCTGGATTAAACCTCCTCCATGTATATCTCACTAGGTCAGGGTATAAACCTCCTCCATGTATATCTCACTAGGTCAGGATATTAAACCTCCATGTATATCTCACTAGGTAAGGATATTAAACCTCCTCCATGTATATCTCACTAGGTAAGGATATTAAACCTCCGCCATGTATATCTCACTAGGTCAGGATATTAAACCTCCATGAATATCTCACTAGGTCAGGTTATTAAACCTCCTCCATGTATATCTCACTAGGTCAGGGTATTAAACCTCCTCCATGTATATCTCACTAGGTCAGGATATTAAACCTCCTCCATGTATATCTAACTAGGTCAGGGTATTAAACCTCCATGTATATCTCACTAGGTCAGGATATTAAACCTCCATGTATATCTCACTAGGTCAGGATATTGAACCTCCTCCATGTATATCTCACTAGGTCAGGATATTAAACCTCCATGTATATCTCACTAGGTCAGGATATTAAACCTCCTCCATGTATATCTCACTAGGTCAGGATATTAAACCTCCATGTATATCTCACTAGGTCAGGATATTAAACCTCCTCCATGTATATTTCACTAGGTCAGGATATTTAAGTCTCCACCATGTATATCTCACTAGGTCAGGGTATTTAAGCCTCCATATATCCACTAATTCCAATATATCCATGACATTCCTGATTTCCTTAAGTGCCTGAGGGTGATAGTTTGTAGTGTGATTTCCTTTCCGGTCCATAGAGGTATTTAAGACCGTATTAAAATTTCCCACCATAATAATAAAGTCTAGTGTTGCTTGTAGAGTTGATAAATTCTTATATATCTTTTCAAAGAAGCTTGGATCATCATTATTCGGACCGTATAGGTTAATAAGCCATATCTGTTTATTGTCCAATAACATATTTAAAATAATCCATCTACCTTGAGGATCTATTTAGACAAGTTGCACATTTGGATCAAAGTTATTATTAATTAAAACCATCACCCCATTTGAATTTCTTTGCCCATGGGAGAAATATATTTCGCCCCCCCCAGTTCTTTTTCCACAAAACTTCATCTAAAACTGTCGAATGGGTTTCCTGTAAACAGTAGATATTATAATCCTTCTCTTTTAGCCAGGTAAATACTGATCGTCTTCTCTTATTATCTGCTAAGCCATTACAATTGTAACTGGCTATACTTATTTCACCACTTACCATAATGAGATACAACTTTCAATTATTTTTATCAAAAATGTTTGTAAACGTACCATTAAAAAGTAACATGATGATTGAGTGTCTATATAGCTGTATCCTGATATTTGCTTTGTTACTAAGTAAACCTCCAATTTGTCCCCACTATTCCACCCTCTAAAAGCCTTCCTCATCCAGAGTTGTGTTGTCATCCCAATGCCCGGCAGACCACCCTCTAAAAGCCCTCCTCATCCAGAGTTGGATTGTCATCCCAATGCCCGGCAGACCACCCCCGACCCCCCGGATCCCATAGCCCTGAAGAGACTGGGATCCATCCTTTGAAAAGAACACACAGTGCCAGACAGGAACATCTTGTTTGGACAGGAAGACACCCCTTGTTGGACAGGAACACTCCCCTTGTTGGACAGGAACACTCCCCTTGTTGTACAGGAACACTCCCCTTGTTGTACAGGAACACTCCCCTTGTTGTACAGGAACACTCCCCTTGTTGGACAGGAACACTCCCCTTGTTGTACAGGAACACTCCCCTTGTTGTACAGGAACACTCCTCTTGTTGGACAGGAACACTCCCCTTGTTGGACAGGAACACTCCCCTTGTTGGACAGGAACACTCCCCTTGTTGTACAGGAACACTCCCCTTGTTGGACAGGAACACTCCCTTGTTGTACAGGAACACTCCCCTTGTTGGACAGGAACACTCCCCTTGTTGGACAGGAACACTCCCCTTGTTGGACAGGAACACTCCCCTTGTTGGACAGGAACACTCCCCTTGTTGGACAGGAACACTCCCCTTGTTGGACAGGAACACTCCCCTTGTTGGACAGGAACACTCCCTTGTTGGACAGGAACACTCCCCTTGTTGTACAGGAACACTCCCCTTGTTGGACAGGAACACTCCCTTGTTGTACAGGAACACTCCCCTTGTTGTACAGGAACACTCCCCTTGTTGGACAGGAACACTCCCCTTGTTGGACAGGAACACTCCCCTTGTTGGACAGGAACACCCCCTTGTTGGACAGGAACACTCCCCTTGTTGGACAGGAACACTCCCCTTGTTGTACAGGAACACTCCCCTTGTTGGACAGGAACACTCCCCTTGTAGGACAGGAACACTCCCTTTTTGGACAGGAACACTCCCCTTGTTGGACAGGAACACTCCCCTTGTTGGACAGGAACACTCCCCTTGTTGGACAGGAACACTCCCCTTGTTGGACAGGAACACCACGTTGATGGACAGGACAAACCCCCTTGTGACAGTAACACCACGTTGATGGACAGGAACAACCCCCTTGATGGACAGGACAAACCCCCTTGTTGGACACCCTCGCTATCGTTGGTGATAACCCGGTACAGTACGATGTCATAGCAGTCCCGTGGGAGACAACATGTTTTTAAACAGTGTATTGGTTTATTATCATATCATGTCCTACAAAAACATACCATGTAGTAGCTTCTACAAAACTTATGTGAATGTTGATATTATTATTATTATAATGTTGATACAGACCAAACACAAGAAAAGACATTAAAAACCATTAAAATATCAGAAGAATCTTGTTGCAGACTCAGTAGTTCAATAACAGACAATACAAACTTGAATCTAATTGATTAAAAATAGTGCTTATTCTTTCAAATCTGTGGAGAATATTTGAGTAGTTACCAAATTTACCTGAAATAAACATACAATCTTATTGTAAAAGAGGAGTGTACAAAAAAACATTATAAATGTTGTAAAATAACTGAGATGTCAAACATAACCATGAGGAAAATAGCCTGGCGTACATTTGTGATGGGGAAGTCAGATACGATATTGTCAACCCAGAAACAAATGATTTGTGAATAGTTTGATAACAACAAATGAGGTAAACATATTGAATGTAAAGTTTGTTAGTTGCAACTGTAGGCCTATGTTACTCTATGATATCGCCCTGAGAGGGGCCATTCAGGTGAGGGCCCTAGCTGGTTTTCCCCCTACAATTAAAATGACTGGCATGGGTACACTCAATATGGCTGCCCGTCAACTCCTCCTGGACGTTGACTTGAATGAAATCATGCCTTCTAGTCATTCTAAGTTCCTTTCATGCTTGTCTCCTCTCCTCTCCTCTACGCCATCTCAATTGGTTCTTCTTGCAGTGGTGTCTCCTCTCCTCTCCTCTACGCCATCTCAATTGGTGTCTCCTGCTTGACTTCTTTCACTTTCTTTGGTTCACTTTTGTGATTCTTCCTGATATTTGATATAAAATAACAGTTAGTTATTTGTAGCATAATTATGCTAAAAAAAACTAAAATTGAACAAACTGAGTAATTCTAATTTTCCTGTTCTACTAGTTTCCTAACAGAAGAGATTACAGAAGAGAATGATGAATAGTGTACTTACTTGCTCTGTATGGCCAGGACAACAATGACTATGATGAGTATTGTTCCAGTGATCCCAAATACCACTCCTAGAATCAGGGCTGCAGGAAACACAATAACAGCTCAGTGTTTAATTAACAGAAGATAATAAATTAATAGTAAGTCCAAACTGTTGAACAGGCCTACAGTACATTGTTTTCTAATAGACCTACACTACACAGTGCCTTTGGAACATATTCATAACCCTTGACCTTTTTCCACATTTTGTTACTTCACAGCATTATTCTAAAATGGATTAAAGTATTTATTTTCTCATTAATCTACACACAATACCCCATAATGACAAAGTGAAAAAGGGTTTTTAGACATTTTTGCAAATGTTTAAAAAAATTATATATGAGACTCGAACATGAGACTTGGAATTGATCTCAGGTGCATCCTGTTTTCCATTGATCATCCTTGAGATGTTTCTACAACTTGGATGGAGCCCACTTGTGGTAAATTCAACTGATTGGACATGATTTGGAAAGGCACACACCTGTCTATATAAGGTCCTACAGTTTGGAACCACCAAGACTCTTCCTAGAGCTGGCTGCCCGGCCAAATTGAGCAATCGGGGGAGAAGGGCCTTGGTCAGGGAGGTGACCAAGAACCCGATGGTCACTCTGACAGACCACCAGAGTTCCTCTGTGGAGATGGGAGAACCTTCCAGAAGGACAACCACCTCTGCAGTACTCCACCAATCAGGCCTTTATGGTAGAGTGGCCAGACAGAAGCCACTCCTCAGTAAAAGGCACATGACAGACTGATTGGAGTTTGCCAAAAGGCACCTAAAGGACTCTGACAATGAGAAACAAGATTCTCTGGTCTGATGAAACCAAAATTTAACGGAATGCCAAGCGCCAGGTCTGGAGGAAACCTGTCACCATCCCTACGGTGAAGCACGGTGGTGGCAGCATCATGCTTTGGGGATGTTTTCATCGGCAGAGACTGGGAGACTAGTCAGGATCGAGGGAAAGATGAACGGAGCAAAGTACGGAGAGATCCTTGATGAACCCTGTGAAGGGTCTGAATACTTAATGTTACGAGTCCCGCCGAGGATGGTGCCTCTTCCCGTTCGGGCGGCGCTCGGCGGTCGTCGTCTCCGGTCTACTAGCTGCCACCGATCCCCTTTTCTGTTTTCCTTTTAGTTTGTCTAATTTGTTTCACCTGTTGTGTGTTTAGATTAGGGGTTATTTAAACCCAGTTTGCCCGCTCCCTTTTGTGCGGGCTTGTTTTTCTGTTTCGTGTTTGTGGTGTGGATTTTGTGGATTTTGTTATTCAATTGACTTTGGACATTTCTCTTTACGCGCCCAGTGTTTAGTGTGGCGTCACCGGTTTGTAGGTGATTACGTTAAGGAAATAAAATTCCACTTTTTGAAAGAGATTCCTGCTCTCTGCACCTGACTCTTGTTTCCACCACTGGAATTGTGACACTTAAATAATTGCGATATTTCCGTTTTTTTATTTTTAAAACATTTGCACAGATTTCTTAAGAACGGTTTTGATTCGTCATTATGGGGTAATGTGTGTTGACAGTTGAGGGAAAAAACTATTTAATCCATTTTAGAATAAGGCTGTAACGTAACAAATGTGGAAAAAGTGAAGGGGGTCTGAATACTTCCGAATGCACTGTACAATACAAAAGTATGTGGACACCACTTCAAATGATTGGATTTGGCTATTTCAGCCACATCCGTTTGCTGATAGGTGTATAACATCGAGCACACTGCTCGACCTCACTAATGCCCTTGTGGCTGAATGGAAGCAAGTCCCCGCAGCAATGTTCCAACATCTAGTGGAAAGCCTTCCCAGAAGAGTGGAGGCTGTTATAGCAGCAATGTTCCAACATCTAGTGGAAAGCCTTCCCAGAAGAGTGGAGGCTGTTATAGCAGCAATGTTCCAACATCTAGTGGAAAGCCTTCCCAGAAGAGTGGAGGCTGTTATAGCAGCAATGTTCCAACATCTAGTGGAAAGCCTTCCCAGAAGAGTGGAGGCTGTTATAGCAGCAAAGGGGAACCGACTCCATATTAATGCCCATAATTTTGGAATGAGATGTTGGACAGGTGTCCACATTCATATGGTCATGTAGTGTATTTCTCTACTCACCAACAGGAGTATCGGGCTCATCCTCTTCAACTTCAGTACCCTCATCTGATGACAGAACATGTCAGAAATATTATAGACAACATAATATAAAATTATTATAATATCAGATTATTATAGAAATTATAATATCAGATTATTATAGAAATTATAATATCAGATTATTATAGAAATTATAATATCAGATTGTTATATAAATTATAATATCAGATTATTATAGAAATTATAATATCAGATTGTTATATAAATTATAATATCAGATTTTTATATAAATTATAATATCAGATTTTTATAGATATTATAATATCAGATTTTTATAGATATTATTATGATATCAGATTATTATAGATGTTATATTATCAGATTAATATCGATATAATATCAGTTTATTATTCAATATGACATTGATCTGTAGTTAGTTTTAAGTATCATTTAAAACTACAAGAATATTTGATATTTCATCATTCATTAATACATTTTTTGTTATGCTATGTAATGCCATGCCATTTTATGTCATGTCACGTCATCTCACCATGAATCCCAGCGCAGGTGGCGTTGCAGGCCTGATGGTCGATGAACCTGTTTCCGTTTCCCACACAGCCAGTCCAGTGGAACTTCTTACACTTCTGATGGATGGGGTCGTAGTAATAACGCAGGTAGGCGCCAAAGCATTCACCCAGAGCCTTCTTGAAGTGGCAGGCTTTTGTCTCTGGGGAAGGATAAGGGTTGGGTACAGAGAGATAGCATCAATTACACACTAAGATGTGTTCACGAGCACAATAGAACAGACCATGAGAGAGTTATTAATCATGGGGGAGAGACCACATGTTTTCAGAAGATGGGATGGGACTACAAGGTATGTTCAATTCTGAGGTTTCACACAGATCAATATTTATATTTGTCCAGTTATATTTGATCATAGTTATATTTGTCCAATACAAAGTTGTCCTCAAATGTTATTGTAGAGGATGTAGTACTATGTTTTGCCACATGGTGGCACATTGCAATTACAGTAAAATGCACAGCCCCACATTTGAACACAGTTGCATTAGTTCTTTATTATGTAATCCCTGAGTTCTATACTGATCGTTGTATTAGTTACTTATTTCTCTCTCTCTCTCTCTCTCTCTCTCTCTCTCTCTCTCTCTCTCTCTCTCTCTCTCTCTCGCTCTCTCTCTCGCTCTCTCTCTCGCTCTCTCTCTCGCTCTCCCTCTCTCTCGCTCTCCCTCTCTACCCCCCCCTCTCCCCCCCCTCTCTCCCTCCCTCCACCTCTCCCTCCATCTCTCCCTTTCGCTCTCCCTCTCTACCTCCCTCTCTCTCCCCCACTGTCCTTCTCTCCCTCCATCTCTCCCTCTCGCTCTCCCTCTCTACCTCTCCCCCCCTCTCTCCCCCCTCTCTCCCTCCCTCCACCTCTCCCTCCATCTCTCCCTCTCGCTCTCCCTCTCTACCACACCACAATAGAGTCCTTGTTCATGACCACAATAAAGTCTTTGTTTATGACCACAATAAAGTCCTTGTTTATGACCACAATAAAGTCCTTGTTTATGACCACAATAAAGTCCTTGTTTATGACCACAATAAAGTCCTTGTTCATGACCACAAAAAAGTCCTTGTTTATGACCACAATAAAGTCCTTGTTTATGACCACAATAAAGTCCTTGTTTATGACCACACCACAATAAAGTCCTTGTTCATGACCACACCACAATAAAGTCCTTGTTTATGACCACAATAAAGTCCTTGTTCATGACCACAATAAAGTCCTTGTTTATGACCACAATAAAGTCCTTGTTTATGACCACAATAGAGTCCTTGTTCATGACCACAATAAAGTCCTTGTTTATGACCGCACCACAATAAAGTCCTTGTTTATGAACACACCACAAAGTCCTTGTTCATGACCACACCACAATAAAGTCCTTGTTTATGACCACAATAAAGTCCTTATTCATGACCACACCACAATAAAGTCCTAGTTCATGACCACAATAAATACCTTGTTTATGACCACAATAAAGTCCTTGTTCATGACCACACCACAATAAAGTCCTTGTTCATGACCACACCACAATAAAGTCCTTGTTCATGACCACACCACAATAAAGTCCTTGTTTATGACCGCACCACAATAAAGTCCTTGTTCATGACCACAATAAAGTCCTTGTTTATGACCACAATAAAGTCCTTGTTTATGACCACAATAAAGTCCTTGTTTATGACCACAATAAAGTCCTTGTTAATGACCACAATAAAGTCCTTGTTCATGACCACACCACCATAAAGTCCTTGTTCATGACCACACCACAATAAAGTCCTTGTTTATGACCACACCACAATAAAGTCCTTGTTCATGACCACAATAAAGTCCTTGTTCATGACCACAATAAAGTCCTTGTTCATGACCACAATAAAGTCCTTGTTCATGACCACACCACAATAAAGTCCTTGTTTATGACCGCACAGCTGAAAACTGCAACAAAAACTGCTTTAGACTAGTTGAGTACCTGGAGCATCAGCATTTGTGGGTTCAATTACAGGCTCAAAATGGCTAGAAAAAAAGACCATTCTTCTGAAACTCGTCAGTCTATTCTTGTTCTGCGAAATGAATGCTATTCCATGCAAGAAAAGGTCAAGAAACTGAAGATCTCGTAAAACGCTATGTACTACTAGAACAGCGCAAACTGGCTCTAGCCAGAATAGAAAGAGGAGTGGGTTGGCGCCCCCCCTTGGGTTGTGCCGTGGTGGAGATCTTTGTTGGCTATACTCAGCCTTGTCTCAGGATGGTAAGTTGGTGGTTGACGAAATCTAGTGGTGTGGGGGCTGTGCTTTGGCAAAGTGGGTAGGGTTATATCCTGCCTGTTTGGCCCTGTCCGGGGGTATCATCGGATGGGGTCACAGTGTCTCCTGACCCCTCCTGTCTCAGCCTCCAGTATTTATGCTGCAGTAGTTTGTGTCGGGAGGCTAGGGTCAGTTGGTTATACCTGGAGTACTTCTCCTGTCTTATCCAGTGTCCTGTGTGAATTTAAGTATGCTTTCTCTAATTCTCTCGTTCTCTCTTTCTTTCTCTCTCTGAGAACCTGAGCCCTAGGACCATACGTCAGGACTACCGGGCATGACGACTCCCTGCTGCCCCCAGTCCGCCTGGCCTTGCTGCTATTCCAGTTCAACGGTTCTGCCTGCGGTTACGGAACCCCTACCTGTCCCAGACCTGCTGTTTTCAACTCTTAATGATCGGCTATGAAAAGCCAACAGATTTATTCCTGATTATTATTTGACCATGCTTGTCATTTATGAACATTTTGAAAATCTTGGCTCTCTCTAATTTTCTCCTTCTCTCTTTCTTTCTCTCGGAGGACCTGAGCCCTGGGACCATACGTCGGGACTGCCGGGCGTGGTGGCTCCTTGCTGTCCCCAGTCCGCCTGGCCTTGCTGCTGTTCCGGTTTCAGCTGTTCTGCCTGCGGTTATGGAACCGCCACCTGTCCCAGACCTGTTGTTTTTCAACTCTTAATGATCGGCTATGAAAAGCCAACTGAAAATATTATCCATGATTATTATTTGACCATGCTTGTCACTTATGAACATTTTTGAACATCTTGGCATAGTTCTGTTATAATCTCCACCCGGCACAGCCAGAAGAGGACTGGCCACCCCTCATAGCCTGGTTCCTCTCTAGGTTTCTTCCTAGGTTTTGGCCTTTCTAGGGAGTTTTTCCTAGCCACCGTGCTTCTACACCTGCATTACTAGCTGTTTGGGGTTTTAGGCTGGGTTTCTGTACAGCACTTCGAGATATTAGCTGATGTACGAAGGGCCATATAAAATAAACTTGATTGATTGATAGACACGCTTGCTTTACTGAAACCCAGTGGCATGTCATTAGTGAAGTTTTGAAAAAAGTAAGGGGCCTAGACATCTGCCCTGGGGAATGCTTGATTCTACCTGGATTATGTTGGAGAGGCTTCCATTAAAGAACACCCTCTGTGTTCTGTTAGACAGGTAACTCTTTATCCACATTATAGCAGGGGGTGTAAAGCCATAACACATTATAGCAGGGGGTGTAAAGCCATAACACCCTCTGTGTTCTGTTAGACAGGTAACTCTTTATCCACATTATAGCAGGGGGTGTAAAGCCATAACACATTATAGCAGGGGGTGTAAAGCCATAACACAATATAGCAGGGGGTGTAAAGCCATAACACATTATAGCAGGGGGTGTAAAGCCATAACACATTATAGCAGGGGGTGTAAAGCCATAACACAATATAGCAGGGGGTGTAAAGCCATAACACATTATAGCAGGGGGTGTAAAGCCATAACACATTATAGCAGGGGGTGTAAAGCCATAACACATTATAGCAGGGGGTGTAAAGCCATAACACAATATAGCAGGGGGTGTAAAGCCATAACACATTATAGCAGGGGGTGTAAAGCCATAACACATTATAGCAGGGGGTGTAAAGCCATAACACATTATAGCAGGGGGTGTAAAGCCATAACACATTATAGCAGGGGGTGTAAAGCCATAACACATTATAGCAGGGGGTGTAAAGCCATAACACATTATAGCAGGGGGTGTAAAGCCATAACACGTTATAGCAGGGGGTGTAAAGCCATAACACGTTATAGCAGGGGGTGTAAAGCCATAACACATTATAGCAGGGGGTGTAAAGCCATAACACATTATAGCAGGGGGTGTAAAGCCATAACACATTATAGCAGGGGGTGTAAAGCCATAACACATCAGTTGTTCCAGCAGCAGACTATGATCGATAATGTCAAAAGCCACACTGAAGTCTAACAAAACAGCCCCCACAATATTTTTATCATAATTTTCCCTCAGCCAATCATCAGTCTTTTGTGTAAGTGCTGTGCTTGTTGAGTGTCCTTACCTACAAGCTGAAAGTCTCTTGTCAATTTGTTTACTGTAAAATAACATTGTATCTGGTGAAACACCGTTTTTCCAAAAGTTTACTAAGGGTTGGTAACAGGCTTATTGGTCGGCTATTTGAGCCAGTAGAGGGGGCTTTACTATTCTTAGGTAGCGGAATTACTTTTGCTTCCCTCCAATCCTGGAGGGCACACACTTTCTAGTTGGATTAAATTGAAGATGTGGCAAACAGGAGTGGCAATATCATCTGCTGTTATCTTCAGTCATTTTCCATCCAAGTTGTCAGACCCTGGTGACTTGTCATTGTTGATAGATAACAATAATTTTTTCACCTCTTCCACACTGACTTTACGTAATTCAAAATTACAATGCTTGTCTTCCACCATTTGGTCAGATATAGTGTTAGCGTTTGTTGATATAGAATTTTCACAAATGCCACAAATATCTAACTACTTACTTGTCAGAGAATAATAAAAAAGGTGTAATATTTTTCGTGGGGCTGTATATGAACAGACTTTAATCAGATGTTATGTTGCTAAAATGTTATCAGTTCTACTTTAAATGTGTGTTCTCTCACCATCCACGGGATACATCTCCTCTGCCTTGGCTGAACAGTTCCTCATACAGACCCTCTCCAGGGGGAAGCGGTTAGCGTTGCCCCCCTCCCCCAGGTACCTGAAGGGGTAGCACAGGTCTTTAGCTGCGTCATAATACAGCATGATCTGGAAGTCCTCTCCTCCTGAGGCTGGAGCTGTACCCACATCCTGTGGTAGGAGACAGTAATCTGTGGAGAGGAGAGGAGAGGGATTAGAAGACAAGAACAGAACACTGTAGAGAGGAGAGGAGAGGAGAGGAGAGGAGAGGAGAGGAGAGGAGAGGAGAGGAGAGGGATTAGAAGACAAGAACAGAACACTGTAGAGAAGAGAGGAGAGGAGAGGAGAGGAGAGGAGAGGAGAGGAGAGGAGAGGAGAGGAGAGGGATTAGAAGACAAGAACAGAACACTGTAGAGAAGAGAGGAGAGGAGAGGAGAGGAGAGGAGAGGAGAGGGATTAGAAGACAAGAACAGAACACTGTAGAGAAGAGAGGAGAGGAGAGGAGAGGAGAGGAGAGGAGAGGAGAGGAGAGGAGAGGAGAGGAAGCTGTACCCTCATCCTGTGGTAGGAAACAGTATGCTGTTGGAACAAGGAGAAAAATGGAGAGAGAGGGTTAGAACATAGACTACAGGACGCTGTTGGACCACAGAAGATAAAAGGAAAAACTACACTACAGAGGTGGAGAGAACTGAGAACATCCTGTGTGCTGCTGGACCATGGAGAGATGGAGATAAATTAGATCAGAGAGGTAGAGAGAACTGAGAATATCCGGTGTACTGCTGGACCATGGAGAGATGGAGATAAATTAGATCAGAGAGGTAGAGAGAACTGAGAATATCCGTTGTGCTGCTGGACCATGGAGAGATGGAGATAAATTAGATCAGAGAGGTAGAGAGAACTGAGAACATCCTGTGTACTGCTGGACCATGGAGAGATGGAGATAAATTAGATCAGAGAGGTAGAGAGAACTCAGCAGACAGTACACATTTAGGGGTTGGATGCATTTAGAAAAATATAATATTTTAAGATGAAAATTGCACTTGTTTACCACTTGTATTTCTAATGTTGTAATGTCCCACTATGAGGTGGAGAATTAGACAGACAAACAATATGCACTGCAAACAGTACATGCACTACGATTGAGTATGCACTACATGCAGGCACTACGATTGAGTATGCACTACATACATTGAGTACGATTGAATGCAGATGATTATCGTGCAATATGTTGAGAATGTAAATGTTTAACTAACTCTGTCACCAGAGAGGCCCACTCCTAGTTTTTATGATGGCTGTAAAATAATGTAATCTACAGTTTCACCACTCCCTCCTCAGTCCCACCCTCATCTCCCTCCTCAGTCCCACCCTCATCTCCCTCCTCAGTCCCACCCTCATCTCCCTCCTCAGTCCCACCCTCATCTCCCTCCTCAGTCCCACCCTCATCTCCCTCCTCAGTCCCACCCTCATCTCCCTCCTCAGTCCCACCCTCATCTCCCTCCTCAGTCCCACCCTCATCTCCCTCCTCAGTCCCACCCTCATCTCCCTCCTCAGTCCCACCCTCATCTCCCTCCTCAGTCCCACCCTCATCTCCCTCCTCAGTCCCACCCTCATCTCCCTCCTCAGTCCCACCCTCATCTCCCTCCTCAGTCCCACCCTCATCTCCCTCCTCAGTCCCACCCTCATCTCCCTCCTCAGTCCCACCCTCATCTCCCTCCTCAGTCCCACCCTCATCTCCCTCCTCAGTCCCACATTTTCAATATGGCAGCCTAGAGTCTTTCTGGCTACTTGTTTTTAAAGCAAGTCAAATTGAGGGTATCCAGCACAGAGACGTATGTACGGTCTAATTATTGTTCTATGGTATCGAGAGCGTTATGGACGTATGTATCCAATCCCTTATAGTGCAACACAGATTCCATCCAATCCAAACCAGATTCCATTGGTAGAAAGATGTCCCTTTGCCAAGATGGTCTAGAACTCCAGAGAGATCTGAAACCAAGATGGTCTAGAACTCCAGAGAGATCTGAAACCAAGATGGTCTAGAACTCCAGAGAGATGCGAAACCAAGATGGTCTAGAACTCCAGAGAGATCTGAAACCAAGATGGTCTAGAACTCCAGAGAGATCTGAAACCAAGATGGTCTAGAACTCCAGAGAGATCTGAAACCAAGATGGTCTAGAACTCCAGAGAGATCTGAAACCAAGATGGTCTAGAACTCCAGAGAGATCTGAAACCAAGATGGTCTAGAACTCCAGAGATATCTGAAACCAAGATGGTCTAGAACTCCAGAGAGATCTGAAACCAAGATGGTCTAGAACTCCAGAGAGATCTGAAACCAAGATGGTCTAGAACTCCAGAGAGATCTGAAACCAAGATGGTCTAGAACTCCAGAGAGATGCGAAACCAAGATGGTCTAGAACTCCAGAGAGATCTGAAACCAAGATGGTCTAGAACTCCAGAGAGATCTGAAACCAAGATGGTCTAGAACTCCAGAGAGATCTGAAACCAAGATGGTCTAGAACTCCAGAGAGATCTGAAACCAAGATGGTCTAGAACTCCAGAGAGATCTGAAACCAAGATGGTCTAGAACTCCAGAGATATCTGAAACCAAGATGGTCTAGAACTCCAGAGAGATCTGAAACCAAGATGGTCTAGAACTCCAGAGAGATCTGAAACCAAGATGATCTAGAACTCCAGAGAGATCTGAAACCAAGATGGTCTAGAACTCCAGAGAGATCTGAAACCAAGATGATCTAGAACTCCAGAGAGATCTGAAACCAAGATGGTCTAGAACTCCAGAGAAAACTGAAACCAAGATGATCTAGAACTCCAGAGAGATCTGAAACCAAGATGATCTAGAACTCCAGAGAGATCTGAAACCAAGATGGTCTAGAACTCCAGAGAGATCTGAAACCAAGATGGTCTAGAACTCCAGAGAGATCTGAAACCAAGATGGTCTAGAACTCCAGAGAGATCTGAAACCAAGATGGTCTAGAACTCCAGAGAGATCTGAAACCAAGATGATCTAGAACTCCAGAGAGATCTGAAACCAAGATGATCTAGAACTCCAGAGAGATCTGAAACCAAGATGATCTAGAACTCCAGAGAGATCTGAAACCAAGATGATCTAGAACTCCAGAGAGAACTGAAACCAAGATGGTCTAGAACTCCAGAGAGATCTGAAACCAAAATGGTCTAGAACTCCAGAGAGATCTGAAACCAAGATGGTCTAGAACTCCAGAGAGATCTGAAACCAAGATGATCTAGAACTCCAGAGAGATCTGAAACCAAGATGGTCTAGAACTCCAGAGAGATCTGAAACCAAGATGATCTAGAACTCCAGAGAGATCTGAAACCAAGATGATCTAGAACTCCAGAGAGATCTGAAACCAAGATGGTCTAGAACTCCAGAGAGATCTGAAACCAAGATGGTCTAGAACTCCAGAGAGATCTGAAACCAAGATGGTCTAGAACTCCAGAGAGATCTGAAACCAAGATGATCTAGAACTCCAGAGAGATCTGAAACCAAGATGATCTAGAACTCCAGAGAGATCTGAAACCAAGATGGTCTAGAACTCCAGAGAGATCTGAAACCAAGATGATCTAACCCTAACCCTAACCCTAACCACAGCCCAACGTCCCTGTATTTTATTGACCGTAACCCCTTCTCATCCAGCAACCACAGCCCAACTAACTATCCTGATGGTATTAAGGTAACAATTAGCTGTGGTCCCAGTCTGGGGTAGATTTCAGGTTGTTGTGTCTCTTCATGGCAGAAACCCATGTGACCTTCTCAGTTTGCTCAATATGTCGCTGTCATTGTTGGACAGGAAGTAGCATTCTCTGTGAACGCTGACTCTTTAATTGTAGGACAAACAACATCCAACAACAAACCACCTCCTTTTCATCGTAGCCTTGATGATTCTCAGATTTACACCATGCGACCTGGACTTAGCACCACGCTGGTGTTGGATATGGCCCACAAGGTCTAAAGGTAAAACTTCAACACTTCATCAACGCCCATCAAAGCAGATGCAGACGAAGCGTTCATATTTCACTGTTCAATGTATACTCTATTCAACTGCTTCAGAATAAAAACATTTGAAACGGAAACCGTTGAGAATTAGTGCTTGTCTTTATTACGTCTTGATCTTAAGTAAAGCCTTCAACTGTCAGTGAAACCGCCATGTTGTCAGACTGAAACTGTCACGGATCATAAAGGATTTGAAGAGAATAACCTTTGACCTACCTGTTCTATATTAGTTACAGTGTTACCATAAATGCAGAATCTTAGAATGGATAACAGATTGAAACACGAGTAACATCTTCATTGATTCAATTCAAAAATATTGTTGTAAAATATTGTCATATTTTCTATATTGAATCAAATGTGTGGGCATTTTTTACCTCCCTCCCAAACTCAAGTGAAGTTGAAGAGAAGCACAGACAGTCCTCCCTTATGTCAAGTGGAAAAGGAGTAAAACTAAAAGAAAAACATTACAAGCATTTGATGCTAATATGAAAACATTGTAAAAGAAGAGTTATAAGACAACATAATACACTTTTTAAACAGAGAACAGTAGACATATTTGATGAAATTATAGTCTCAAAATGCAAATTCATTTCAGATGTACAGACAGAGCACTGACTGAGGTAGACACACATCAATACTACATGGTACTGACTGAGGTAGACACACATCAATACTACCTGGTGAACCTACCTGGTACTGACTGAGGTAGACACACATCAATACTACCTGGTGAACCTACCTGGTACTGACTGAGGTAGACACACATCAATACTACATGGTGAACCTACCTGGTACTGACTGAGGTAGACACACATCAATACTACATGGTACTGACTGAGGTAGACACACATCAATACTACCTGGTACTGACTGAGGTAGACACACATCAATACTACCTGGTACTGACTGAGGTAGACACACATCAATACTACCTGGTACTGACTGAGGTAGACACACATCAATACTACATGGTGAACCTACCTGGTACTGACTGAGGTAGACACACATCAATACTACCTGGTGAACCTACCTGGTACTGACTGAGGTAGTCACACATCAATACTACCTGGTGAACCTACCTGGTCCTGACTGAGGTAGACACACATCAATACTACCTGGTACTGACTGAGGTAGTCACACATCAATACTACCTGGTACTGACTGAGGTAGACACACATCAATACTACCTGGTACTGACTGAGGTAGACACACATCAATACTACCTGGTGAATCTACCTGGTACTGACTGAGGTAGTCACACATCAATACTACCTGGTACTGACTGAGGTAGACACACATCAATACTACCTGGTACTGACTGAGGTAGACACACATCAATACTACCTGGTACTGACTGAGGTAGACACACATCAATACTACCTGGTGAACCTACCTGGTCCTGACTGAGGTAGACACACATCAATACTACCTGCTACTGACTGAGGTAGTCACACATCAATACTACCTGGTACTGACTGAGGTAGTCACACATCAATACTACCTGGTACTGACTGAGGTAGACACACATCAATACTACCTGGTGAACCTACCTGGTACTGACTGAGGTAGTCACACATCAATACTACATGGTACTGACTGAGGTAGTCACACATCAATACTACATGGTGAACCTACCTGGTACTGACTGAGGTAGAAACACATCAATACTACCTGGTGAACCTACCTGGTACTGACTGAGGTAGACACACATCAATACTACATGGTACTGACTGAGGTAGACACACATCAATACTACATGGTACTGACTGAGGTAGACACACATCAATACTACCTGGTGAACCTACCTGGTACTGACTGAGGTAGACACACATCAATACTACCTGGTGAACCTACCTGGTACTGACTGAGGTAGACACACATCAATACTACATGGTACTGACTGAGGTAGACACACATCAATACTACCTGGTGAACCTACCTGGTACTGACTGAGGTAGACACACATCAATACTACCTGGTGAACCTACCTGGTACTGACTGAGGTAGACACACATCAATACTACATGGTGAACCTACCTGGTACTGACTGAGGTAGACACACATCAATACTACATGGTACAGACTGAGGTAGACACACATCAATACTACATGGTGAACCTACCTGGTACTGACTGAGGTAGACACACATCAATACTACATGGTACTGACTGAGGTAGACACACATCAATACTACCTGGTACTGACTGAGGTAGACACACATCAATACTACCTGGTACTGACTGAGGTAGACACACATCAATACTACATGGTGAACCTACCTGGTACTGACTGAGGTAGTCACACATCAATACTACCTGGTGAACCTACCTGGTACTGACTGAGGTAGACACACATCAATACTACATGGTGAACCTACCTGGTACTGACTGAGGTAGACACACATCAATACTACCTGGTACTGACTGAGGTAGTCACACATCAATACTACCTGGTACTGACTGAGGTAGACACACATCAATACTACATGGTGAACCTACCTGGTACTGACTGAGGTAGACACACATCAATACTACCTGGTACTGACTGAGGTAGACACACATCAATACTACCTGGTACTGACTGAGGTAGACACACATCAATACTACCTGGTGAACCTACCTGGTACTGACTGAGGTAGACACACATTAATACTACATGGTACTGACTGAGGTAGACACACATCAATACTACATGGTGAACCTACCTGGTACTGACTGAGGTAGTCACACATCAATACTACATGGTGAACCTACCTGGTACTGACTGAGGTAGACACACATCAATACTACCTGGTACTGACTGAGGTAGACACACATCAATACTACCTGGTACTGACTGAGGTAGACACACATCAATACTACATGGTACTGACTGAGGTAGACACACATCAATACTACATGGTGAACCTACCTGGTACTGACTGAGGTAGACACACATCAATACTACCTGGTCCTGACTGAGGTAGACACACATCAATACTACCTGGTACTGACTGAGGTAGACACACATCAATACTACCTGGTACTGACTGAGGTAGACACACATCAATACTACATGGTACTGACTGAGGTAGACACACATCAATACTACATGGTGAACCTACCTGGTACTGACTGAGGTAGACACACATCAATACTACCTGGTGAACCTACCTGGTACTGACTGAGGTAGACACACATCAATACTACCTGGTACTGACTGAGGTAGTCACACATCAATACTACATGGTGAACCTACCTGGTACTGACTGAGGTAGACACACATCAATACTACATGGTGAACCTACCTGGTACTGACTGAGGTAGACACACATCAATACTACCTGGTACTGACTGAGGTAGACACACATCAATACTACCTGGTACTGACTGAGGTAGACACACATCAATACTACCTGGTGAACCTACCTGGTACTGACTGAGGTAGACACACATCAATACTACATGGTGAACGTCCCTGGTACTGACTGAGGTAGACACACATCAATACTACCTGGTACTGACTGAGGTAGACACACATCAATACTACATGGTGAACCTACCTGGTACTGACTGAGGTAGACACACATCAATACTACATGGTGAACCTACCTGGTACTGACTGAGGTAGACACACATCAATACTACATGGTACTGACTGAGGTAGACACACACCAATACTACCTGGTACTGACTTAGGTAGACACACATCAATACTACCTGGTACTGACTGAGGTAGACACACATCAATACTACCTGGTACTGACTGAGGTAGACACACATCAATACTAACTGGTACTGACTGAGGTAGTCACACATCAATACTACCTGGTGAACCTACCTGGTACTGACTGAGGTAGTCACACATCAATACTACCTGGTTCTGAGGTAGACACACATCAATACTACCTGGTACTGACTGAGGTAGACACACATCAGTACTACCTGGTACTGACTGAGGTAGACACACATCAATACTACATGGTACTGACTGAGGTAGACACACATCAATACTACCTGGTACTGACTGAGGTAGACACACATCAATACTACATGGTACTGACTGAGGTAGACACACATCAATACTACATGGTACTGACTGAGGTAGACACACATCAATACTACATGGTACTGACTGAGGTAGACACACATCAATACTACCTGGTACTGACTGAGGTAGACACACATCAATACTACATGGTACTGACTGAGGTAGACACACATCAATACTACCTGGTGAACCTACCTGGTACTGACTGAGGTAGACACACATCAATACTACATGGTGAACCTACCTGGTACTGACTGAGGTAGACACACATCAATACTACCTGGTGAACCTACCTGGTACTGACTGAGGTAGACACACATCAATACTACCTGGTGAACCTACCTGGTACTGACTGAGGTAGACACACATCAATACTACCTGGTACTGACTGAGGTAGACACACATCAATACTACATGGTGAACCTACCTGGTACTGACTGAGGTAGACACACATCAATACTACATGGTACTGACTGAGGTAGTCACACATCAATACTACATGGTGAACCTACCTGGTACTGACTGAGGTAGACACACATCAATACTACCTGGTACTGACTGAGGTAGTCACACATCAATACTACATGGTACTGACTGAGGTAGTCACACATCAATACTACCTGGTACTGACTGAGGTAGTCACACATCAATACTACCTGGTACTGACTGAGGTAGTCACACATCAATACTACCTGGTACTGACTGAGGTAGTCACACATCAATACTACCTGGTACTGACTGAGGTAGACACACATCAATACTACCTGGTGAACCTACCTGGTGCAGACTGAGGTAGACACACATCAATACTACCTGGTACTGACTGAGGTAGACACACATCAATACTACCTGGTGAACCTACCTGGTGCAGACTGAGGTAGACACACATCAATACTACATGGTACTGACTGAGGTAGACACACATCAATACTACCTGGTGAACCTACCTGGTACTGACTGAGGTAGACACACATCAATACTACATGGTGAACCTACCTGGTACTGACTGAGGTAGTCACACATCAATACTACATGGTGAACCTACCTGGTACTGACTGAGGTAGACACACATCAATACTACATGGTACTGACTGAGGTAGACACACATCAATACTACCTGGTACTGACTGAGGTAGACACACATCAATACTACATGGTACTGACTGAGGTAGACACACATCAATACTACATGGTACTGACTGAGGTAGACACACATCAATACTACCTGGTACTGACTGAGGTAGACATACATCAATACTACATGGTACTGACTGAGGTAGACACACATCAATACTACATGGTACTGACTGAGGTAGACACACATCAATACTACCTGGTACTGACTGAGGTAGACACACATCAATACTACCTGGTACTGACTGAGGTAGACACACATCAATACTACATGGTGAACCTACCTGGTACTGACTGAGGTAGACACACATCAATACTACATGGTACTGACTGAGGTAGACACACATCAATACTACATGGTGAACCTACCTGGTACTGACTGAGGTAGACACACATCAATACTACATGGTACAGACTGAGGTAGACACACATCAATACTACATGGTGAACCTACCTGGTACTGACTGAGGTAGACACACATCAATACTACATGGTACTGACTGAGGTAGACACACATCAATACTACCTGGTACTGACTGAGGTAGACACACATCAATACTACCTGGTACTGACTGAGGTAGACACACATCAATACTACATGGTGAACCTACCTGGTACTGACTGAGGAAGACACACATCAATACTACCTGGTGAACCTACCTGGTACTGACTGAGGTAGACACACATCAATACTACATGGTACTGACTGAGGTAGACACACATCAATACTACATGGTACTGACTGAGGTAGACACACATCAATACTACCTGGTACTGACTGAGGTAGACACACATCAATACTACCTGGTACTGACTGAGGTAGACACACATCAATACTACCTGGTGAACCTACCTGGTACTGACTGAGGTAGACACACATCAATACTACATGGTACTGACTGAGGTAGACACACATCAATACTACATGGTGAACCTACCTGGTACTGACTGAGGTAGACACACATCAATACTACATGGTGAACCTACCTGGTACTGACTGAGGTAGACACACATCAATACTACATGGTACTGACTGAGGTAGACACACATCAATACTACATGGTGAACGTACCTGGTACTGACTGAGGTAGACACACATCAATACTACATGGTGAACCTACCTGGTACTGACTGAGGTAGACACACATCAATACTACATGGTACTGACTGAGGTAGACACACATCAATACTACATGGTGAACGTACCTGGTGCTTCAGTGTGAACCATGTAGAATGTAGCAAAAGCAAAAACCCCAAATATGAGAATTTGTTTCATGATGTTGTCTGTGTGTTCTCTCTAGTCTTCAGCAGAGTGAATGACGGTTGTAGTCTCCGGTAAACTACAGCGGAGGATTGGCAGTCAACATCACTGACCTTTGTACTTCTGTACCTCTGACACCAGGGCTGTGTCCCAAACCCTTTTCCCTACGGGCCCCAGGTTAAAAGGAGTGTAGTATAAGGGTATTGGGTGCAAAAAGGATATTAGCCTGGTCCCAGATCTGTTTGTGCTGTATAGGTTAATATATATAGAGATGGGCATGGAGTTAGCCTGGTCCCAGATCTGTTTGTGCTGTATAGGTTAATATATATAGAGATGGGCATGGAGTTAGCCTGGTCCCAGATCTGTTTGTGCTGTATAGGTAAATATATAGAGAGGAATTCAAAACTCTATCTTTAACCAGAGATCACACTTTTTTCAAATACTGTAAAATTATTTGCTCCATTTTTTTTATTGAAGATGACTTTAATTTGCTTTGAATCTAGTGTTCCATGTATAAATGCGCACAACAAAAAATAAAGCAAACCAAGCAGGGGCGGACTGGGACAAAAATTACCAGTACCAAGTCAATGATGAGGCTATATACAGGGTATTACGGTCCAGAGTCAATGTGGAGGATATATACAGGGTGTTACGGTACAGAGTCAATGTGGAGGCTATATACAGGGTATTACGGTACAGAGTCAATGTGGAGGCTATATACAGGGTATTATGGTACAGAGTCAATGTGGAGGCTATATACAGGGTATTACGGTACCGAGTCAATGTGGAGGCTATATACAGGGGGGTACGGTACAGAGTCAATGTGGAGGATATATACAGGGGGTACCGGTACAGAGTCAATGTGGAGGCTATATACAGGGTGTTACGGTACAGAGTCAATGATGAGGCTATATACAGGGTGTTACGGTACAGAGTCAATGATGAGGCTATATACAGGGGGGTACGGTACAGAGTCAATGTGGAGGCTATATACAGGGGGTACCGGTACAGAGTCAATGTGGAGGCTATATACAGGGGGTACCGGTACAGAGTCAATGTGGAGGCTATATACAGGGTGTTACGGTACAGAGTCAATGTGGAGGCTATATACAGGGTGTTACGGTACAGAGTCAATGATGAGGCTATATACAGGGTGTTACGGTACAGAGTCAATGATGAGGCTATATACAGGGGGGTACGGTACAGAGTCAATGTGGAGGCTATATACAGGGGGTACCGGTACAGAGACAATGTGGAGGCTATATACAGGGGGTACCGGTACAGAGTCAATGTGGAGGCTATATACAGGGGGTACCGGTACAGAGACAATGTGGAGGCTATATACAGGGTGTTACGGTACAGAGTCAATGATGAGGCTATATACAGGGGGTACCGGTACAGAGTCAATGTGGAGACTATATACAGGGGGTACTGGTACAGAGTCAATGTGGAGGCTATATACAGGGGGTACCGGTACAGAGTCAATGTGGAGGCTATATACAGGGTGTTACGGTACAGAGTCAATGTGGAGGCTATATACAGGGGGTACCGGTACAGAGTCAATGTGGAGGCTATATACAGGAGGTACCGGTACAGAGACAATGTGGAGGCTATATACAGGGTATTACGGTACGGAGTCAATGTGGAGGCCATATACAGGGGGTACCGGTACAGAGTCAATGTGGAGACTATATACAGGGGGGTACCGGTACAGAGTCAATGTGGAGGCTATATACAGGGGGTACCGGTACAGAGTCAATGTGGAGGCTATATACAGGGGGTACCGGTAGAGAGTCAATGTGGAGGCTATATACAGGGGGTACCGGTACAGAGTCAATGTGGAGGTTATATACAGGTTGTTACGGTACAGAGTCAATGTGGAGGCTATATACAGGGGGGTACGGGTACAGAGTCAATGTCGAGACTATATACAGTGGGTACCGGTACAGAGTCAATGTGGAGGCTATATACAGGGGGGTACCGGTACAGAGTCAATGTGGAGGCTATATACAGGGTGTTACGGTACAGAGTCAATGTGGAGGCTATATACAGGGGGTACCGGTACAGAGTCAATGTGGAGGCTATATACAGGGGGTACCGGTACAGAGTCAATGTGGAGGCTATATACAGGGGGTACCGGTAGAGAGTCAATGTGGAGGCTATGTACAGGGGGTACCGGTACAGAGTCAATGTGGAGGCTATATACAGGGGGTACCGGTACAGAGTCAATGTGGAGGCTATATACAGGGGGAACCGGTACAGAGTCAATGTGGAGACTATATACAGGGGGTACCGGTACAGTGTCAATGTGGAGGCAATATACAGGGGGAACCGGTACTGAGTCAATGTGGAGACTATATACAGGGGGTACCGGTACAGAGTCAATGTGGAGGCTATATACAGGGGGTACCGGTACAGAGTCAATGTGGAGGTTATATACAGGGTGTTACGGTACAGAGTCATTGTGGAGGCTATATACAGGGGGGTACCGGTACAGAGTCAATGTGGAGGCTATATACAGGGTGTTACGGTTTATTTTATTTATTTATTTTTATTTTACCGTTATTTTACCAGGTAAGTTGACTGAGAACACGTTCTCATTTGCAGCAACGACCTGGGGAATAGTTACAGGGGAGAGGAGGGGGATGAATGAGCCAATTGTAAACTGGGGATTATTAGGTGACCATGATGGTTTGAGGGTCAGATTGGGAATTTAGCCAGGACACCGGGGTTAACACCCCTACTCTTACGATAAGTGCCATGGGATCTTTAATGACCTCAGAGAGTCAGGACACCCGTTTAACGTCCCATCCGAAAGACGGCACCCTATACAGGACAGTGTCCCCAATCACTGCCCTGGGGCATTGGGATATTTTTTTTTTTAGACCAGAGGAAAGAGTGCCTCCTACTGGCCCTCCAACACCACTTCCAGCAGCATCTGGTCTCCCATCCAGGGACTGACCAGGACCAACCCTGCTTAGCTTCAGAAGCAAGCCAGCAGTGGTATGCAGGGTGGTATGCTGCTGCTGCTGTCAATGTGGAGACTATATACAGGGGGTACCGGTACAGTGTCAATGTGGAGGCTATATACAGGGGGAACCGGTACAGAGTCAATGTGGAGGCTATATACAGGGTGTTACGGTACAGAGTCAATGTGGAGGCTATATACAGGGGGTACCGGTACAGAGTCAATGTGGAGACTATATACAGGGGCTACCGGTACAGAGCCAATGTGGAGGCTATATACAGGGGGTACCGGTACAGAGTCAATGTGGAGGCTATATACAGGGGGTACCGGTACAGAGTCAATGTGGAGGCCATATACAGGGGGTACCGGTACTGAGTCAATGTGGAGACTATATACAGGGGGTACCGGTACAGAGTCAATGTGGAGGCTATATACAGGGGGTACCGGTACAGAGTCAATGTGGAGACTATATACAGGGGGAACCGGTACAGAGTCAATGTGGAGGCTATATACAGGGGGTACCGGTACAGAGTCAATGTGGAGGCTATATACAGGGTGTTACGGTACAGAGTCAATGTGCTTGGGCACCGGTTAGTTGAGGTAATACGTACATGTAGGTAGAGTTATGAAAGTGACTTTGCATAGAGGATAACAACAGAGAGTAGAAGTGGTGTAAAAGAGGGGAGGGCAATGGAAATAGTCTGGGTAGCCATTTGAATAGGTGTTCAGGATTCTTATGGCTTGGGGGTAGAAGTGTTTAGAAGCCTCTTGGACCTAGACTTGGCGCTCCGGAACCGCTTGCCATGCTTTAGCAGAGAGAACAGTCTATGACTAGGGTGGCTGGAGTCATTGACAATTTTTAGGGCCTTCCTCTGACACCGCCTGGTATAGAGGTCCTGGATGGCAGGAAGCTTGGCCCCAGTGATGTACTGGGCCGTTTGCACTACCCTCTGTAGTGCCTTGCGGTCATAGGGTAGTGCAGTTGCCAATACCAGGCAGTGATGCAACCAGTCCGGATGCTCTCGGTGGTGCAGCTGTGGAACCTTTTGAGGATCTGAGGACCCATGCCCAATCTTTTGTTGTGCCATCTTCCCAACTGTCTTGGTGTGCTTGGACCATGTTAGTTTGTTGTTGATGTGGACACCAAGGAACATGAAGCTCTCAACCTGCTCCACTGCAGCCCCGTCAATGAGAATGGGGCCGTGCTCAGTCCTCTTTTTCCTGTAGTCCACAATCATCTCCTTTGTCTTGATCACATTGAGGGAGAGGTTGTTGTCCTGGCACCACACTGTCAGGTCTCTGACCTCCTCCCTATAGGCCGTCTCATTGTTGTCTGTGATCAGGCCTACCACTGTTGTGTCATCGGCAAACTTAATGATGGTGTTGGAGTCGTGCCTGACCGTGCAGTCATGAGTGAACAGGGAGTACAGGAAGAGACTGAGCATGCAACCCTGAGGGCCCCCCGTGTTGAGGATCAGTGTGGTGGATGTGTTGTTACCTACCCTTACCACCTGGGGGCGTCTCGTCAGGAAGTCCAGGATCCAGTTGCAGAGGGAGGTGTTTAGTCCCAGGGTCCTTAGCTTAGTGATGAGCTTTAACGGCACTATGGGGTTGAACGCTGAGCTGTAGTCAATGAATAGCATTCTCACATAGGTGTTTCTTTTGCCCAGGTGAGACAGGGCAGTGTGGAGTAGTGTAGAGAAAGGGCAGTGTAGAGATTTCATCATCTGTGGATCTGTTGGGGCGGTATGCAAATTGGAGTGAGGGTTTCTGGGATAATGGTGTTGATGTGAGCCATGTCCAGCCTTTCAAAGCACTTCATGGCTACAGACGTGAGTGGTACGGGTCGGTAGTCGTTTAGGCAGGTTATGCTTGCATCAGTTACCTTATGTGGAATAAAGTTCCATGTAGTCATGGCTCTATGTAGTACTGTGCACCTCCCATAGTCTGTTCTGGACTTGGGGACTGTGAAGAGACCTCTGGTGGCATGTCTTGTGGTGTATGCATGGGTGTCTGAGCTGTGTGCCAGTAACTTAGACAGACAGCTCGGTACTTTCAGATTGTCAACACCTCCTACAAAAACAAGTAATAAGGAAGTCAATCTCTCTTCCACTTTGAGCTATAAGAGATATTGGGTAAAATATCAGCTCCTACTGCTGCTAGCGTGGAGACGAGGGGGAGACTGGGAGGGAAGGGGGGACTGGGAGGGAGCACCACAGGGTAAAATATCAGCTCCTACTGCTGCTAGCGTGGGGACGAGGGGGAGACTGGGAGGGAAGGGGGGACTGGGAGGGAGCACCACAGGGTAAAACATCCTTCACAGTTGAGGGTTCCAGATCATAGCTGATGCTGAAAATTATATGGTTTGGGCTTTTCATGCAATAATCGTTTAGCGGTCATATATTTATTGATGAAAGTAGTATAAAAGTATAATTGAAAAATTAAAGTATAATTGAAGTATGAAAAACATACATGCATGTTATAGTGCATATGTTCTAACCTGTTATGGCTGCAGGGGGCGTATTGAGTAGCCAGATAAAATGTGCCCATTTCAAACGGCGTCATACTCAATTCTTGCTCGTACAATATGCATATTATTATTACAATTGGATAGAAAACACTCTCTAGTTTCTAAAACCGTTTGAATTATTTCTCTGAGTGAAACAGAACTCCTTCTGCAGCACTTTTCCTGACCAGGAAGTGAAATGTCAGAATTCGATGCTCTGTTCAACTGCATGCCTATACATGGGCGTGTTACGTAAGAGTCTACAAACACTTCCTACGCCTTCCCCTGGTTGTCAAGATGCGGTGAGAGAAGAAATTTCGTGTCTATCTTGGTCTGAGGTGGAATAAAAGGTCTTTGTTTGACGTGACCGTCCATTTCCTGTTTCTGGAGCGCGCGAAAGAGGACATGGATATGCCTTCTGTTTAGCTGTCGTTATGAACGACGAACATCTCCGTCTTAGATTTTATTTGATACATGTGACCATATCATCGTAAAGTATGTTTTTTCAATATAGTTTAATCAGATTATTGAAATTTTTTCGGGAGTTTTGCCGTGTTCCGTTCTCTGACTTTGTTGACGTTGGAGTAATCCGTGTCACTTGGCAAGTGCCTATGCTATATGAAGAGGGATATTTGCCGTTCCAGATCAAAACAACGACTATTCTGGACAAAGGACACCTTATCCAACATTCTGACGGAAGATCACCAAAAGTAAGAAACATTTTATGATGCTATTTCTAATATCTGTCGTGCATGTTGACTGGTCGCGGGCGCCCAAGTGTTTCTGGCTATTGTGGCTATGCTAATATCACGCTACATTTTGTTGCGCTGTAAAACATTTAATAAATCGGAAATATTGTCTAGAATCACAAGATGCCTATCTTTCAATTGCTGTACACTATGTATTTTTCAGAAATGTTTTATGATGAGAAATTAGGTATTTGACGTTGGTGTCTGTAAATATTATGGCTGCTTTCGGTGCAATTTCTGATTGTAGCTGAAATGTAAACTATGATTTATACCTGAAATATGCACATTTTTTGAAAAAAACATATGCTATACAATAAATATGTTATCAGACTGTCATCTGATGAGGTTGTTTCTTGGTTAGTGGCTATTTTTATCTTTATTTGGCCGAATTTGTGATAGCTACTGATGGAGTCATAAACTGATGGAGTAAGAAT
This sequence comes from Salvelinus fontinalis, assembly GCF_029448725.1. Classification (NCBI taxonomy): domain Eukaryota; kingdom Metazoa; phylum Chordata; class Actinopteri; order Salmoniformes; family Salmonidae; genus Salvelinus; species Salvelinus fontinalis. Next base: position 2,628,689 of record NC_074673.1, read on the forward strand.
ATTGGTGTCTTTTGCTAACGTGGTTAGCTAATAGATTTACATATTGTGTCTTCCCTGTAAAACATTTAAAAAATCGGACATGTTGGCTTGATTCACAAGATGTGCACATTTCATCTGGTGTCTTGGACTTGTTAATGTGTGAAAGTTAAATATTTAAAAAATATATATTTTGAATTTCGCGCCCTGCACTTTGAGCTGGCTGTTGTCATAAGTGTACCGACGTCTGGCTTGCAGCCATAAGAAGTTTTAAAATGTAATTTCCAATCAAGCCGACATATACGATATTTACTGTGAATGCAGTCTCCGCGAATACGGGGACATTGCCTTTAAAGGATTCTGACAAAGGGGCAGATTGAATCCCGGTCAAGGTAGGATTATTACCATACATCACTCCTTTATGGTCACCTCAAGCAAGTACCGTGAACGGTACCACTTTTCTTAAAAGCTGAGAGAATCGACGGCTGTCAGAAGTCAAACCATCCAGTCAACAAGCCACAGAAAATGTGTTCATTAAAAGTTTAGTCAAATGCCCCAAATTCACGTAAAATACTGGATTGTTTTAATTGAGGAGACAGTAACAAGGAGTTTAAATACAGGAACATTTGTATTAATCAGAGAATCACTGTATAAAGATGTGAATGGTGGTTGGCTTGATAAAGAGGATAAGACAGGGGTTCTCAAACCTCTCCTCGGGGACCCCCAGCTGTTCCAAACCTCTCCTCGGTGACCCTCAGCTGTTCCAAACCTCTCCTCGGGGACCCCAGCTGTTCCAAACCTCTCCTCGGTGACCCCCAGCTGTTCCAAACCTCTCCTCGGTGACCCCCAGCTGTTCCAAACCTCTCCTCGGGGACCCCAGCTGTTCCAAACCTCTCCTCGGTGACCCCCAGCTGTTCCAAACCTCTCCTCGGGGACCCCAGCTGTTCCAAACCTCTCCTCGGTGACCCCCAGCTGTTCCAAACCTCTCCTCGGGGACCCCCAGCTGTTCTCAAACCTCTCCTCGGGGACCCCAGCTGTTCCAAACCTCTCCTCGGTGACCCCCAGCTGTTCCAAACCTCTCCTCGGGGACCCCCAGCTGTTCCAAACCTCTGCTCGGGGACCCCCAGCTGTTCCAAACCTCTCGTAGAGATGTCTGAGGGTCCCCTGAGGAGAGGAGTAAGAGACAGTAGAGATGTCTGAGGGTCCCCTGAGGAGAGGGATAAGAGACTGGTAGCAGTAGAGATGTCTGAGGGTCCCCTGAGGAGAGGGGTAAGAGACAGTAGAGATGTCTGAGGGTCCCCTGAGGAGAGGGATAAGAGACTGGTAGCAGTAGAGATGTCTGAGGGTCCCCTGAGGAGAGGGATAAGAGACTGGTAGCAGTAGATGTCTGAGGGTTCCCTGAGGAGAGGGGTAAGAGACAGTAGAGATGTCTGAGGGTCCCCTGAGGAGAGGAGTAAGAGACAGTAGAGATGTCTGAGGGTCCCCTGAGGAGAGGGGTAAGAGACAGTAGATATGTCTGAGGGTCCCCTGAGGAGAGGGGTAAGAGACAGCAGAGATGTCTGAGTGTCCCCTGAGGAGAGGGGTAAGAGACAGTAGAGATGTCTGAGGGTCCCCTGAGGAGAGGGGTAAGAGACAGCAGAGATGTCTGAGGGTCCCCTGAGGAGAGGGGTAAGAGACTGGTAGCAGTAGATGTCTGAGGGTTCCCTGAGGAGAGGGGTAAGAGACAGTAGAGATGTCTGAGGGTCCCCTGAGGAGAGGGTTAAGAGACTGGTAGCAGTAGAGATGTCTGAGGGTCCTTGAGGAGAGGGGTAAGAGACTGGTAGCAGTAGATGTCTGAGGGTTCCCTGAGGAGAGGTGTAAGAGACAGTAGAGATGTCTGAGGGTACCCTGAGGAGAGGGGTAAGAGACAGCAGAGATGTCTGAGTGTCCCCTGAGGAGAGGGGTAAGAGACAGTAGAGATGTCTGAGGGTCCCCTGACGAGAGGGGTAAGAGACAGTAGAGATTTCTGAGGGTCCCCTGAGGAGAGGGGTAAGAGACAGTAGAGATGTCTGAGGGTCCCCTGAGGAGAGGGGTAAGAGACTGGTAGCAGTAGAGATGTCTGAGGGTCCCCTGAGGAGAGGGATAAGAGACTGGTAGGAGTGGAGATGTCTGAGGGTATGGTAGAGATAGTAGAGATGTCTGAGGGTATGGTAGAGACAGTAGAGATGTCTGAGGGTATGGTAGAGACAGTAGAGATGACTGAGAGTATGGTAGAGATAGTAGAGATGTCTGGGGGTATGGTAGAGATAGTAGAGATGTCTGGGGGTATGGTAGAGATAGTAGAGATGTCTGAGAGTATTGTAGAGATAGTAGAGATGTCTGAGGGTATGGTAGAGATAGTAGAGATGACTGAGGGTATGGAAGAGATAGTAGAGATGTCTGGGGGTATGGTAGAGATAGTAGAGATGTCTGAGAGTATTGTAGAGATAGTAGAGGTGTCTGAGGGTATGGTAGAGATAGTAGAGATATCTGAGGGTATGGTAGAGATAGTAGAGATATCTGAGTGTATGGTAGAGATAGTAGAGATATCTGAGTGTATGGTAGAGACAGTAGAGATGTCTGAGGGTATGGTAGAGATAGTAGAGATGTCTGAGGGTATGGTAGAGATAGTAGAGATATCTGAGTGTATGGTAGAGACAGTAGAGATGTCTGAGGGTATGGTAGAGATAGTAGAGATATCTGAGTGTAAGGTAGAGACAGTAGAGATGTCTGAGGGTATGGTAGAGATAGTAGAGATGTCTGAGGGTATGGTAGAGATAGTAGAGATGTCTGAGGGTATGGTAGAGATAGTAGACATGTCTGAGGGTATGGTAGAGACAGTAGAGATGTCTGAGGGTATGGTAGAGATAGTAGAGATGTCTGAGGGTATGGTAGAGACAGTAGAGATGTCTGAGGGTATGGTAGAGACAGTAGAGATGTCTGAGGGTATGGTAGAGATAGTAGAGATGTCTGAGGGTATGGTAGAGACAGTAGAGATGTCTGAGGGTATGGTAGAGATAGTAAAGATGTCTGAGGGTATGGTAGAGACAGTAAAGATGTCTGAGGGTATGGTAGAGATAGTAGAGATGTCTGAGGGTATGGTAGAGACAGTAGAGATGTCTGAGGGTATGGTAGAGATAGTAGAGATATCTGAGGGTATGGTAGAGACAGTAGAGATGTCTGAGGGTATGGTAGAGATAGTAGAGATGTCTGAGGGTATGGTAGAGATAGTAGAGATATCTGAGTGTATGGTAGAGACAGTAGAGATGTCTGAGGGTATGGTAGAGATAGTAGAGATATCTGAGGGTATGGTAGAGATAGTAGAGATGTCTGAGGGTATGGTAGAGACAGTAGAGATGTCTGAGGGTATGGTAGAGATAGTAGAGATGTCTGAGGGTATGGTAGAGATAGTAGAGATGTCTGAGGGTATGGTAGAGATAGTAGAGATGTCTGAGGGTATGGCAGAGACAGTAGAGATGTCTGAGGGTATGGTAGAGACAGTAGAGATGTCTGAGGGTATGGTAGAGATAGTAGAGATGTCTGAGGGTATGGTAGAGACAGTAGAGATGTCTGAGGGTATGGTAGAGATAGTAGAGATGTCTGAGGGTATGGTAGAGATAGTAGAGATGTCTGAGGGTATGGTAGAGACAGTAGAGATGTCTGAGGGTATGGTAGAGACAGTAGAGATGTCTGAGGGTATGGTAGAGATAGTAGAGATGTCTGAGGGTATGGTAGAGATAGTAGAGATGTCTGAGGGTATGGTAGAGATAGTAGAGATGTCTGAGGGTATGGTAGAGATAGTAGAGATGTCTGAGGGTATGTTAGAGATAGTAGAGATGGGTACACGTCTTCATTAGACCTAGAGAACAGTCAGGTGTGATGTCATCATCATTAATTATTGCATTAACAGAACGTAGTAATGTCCAGAGCAATTCATCAAGAGCAGGTTGGGACGGTTTCCAAATGGCACCCTATTCACTAGATAGTTCACTACTGGCCCGGGTCAAAAGTAGTGCACTATCTAGGGACTAGGTTGCCATTTTGGAAAAGTCTTAGAAATGACCCAACAATTCATTAACAGCAGGAGAAACAGAATATTACGTTTTATACGTGTGATGAGTAAATAGTGCATTGCTGTCATAAAACTCTGTCCATCTGTCTGTGTGACCTTGGTGATGCAGCACTGTGCTCACTTTGTCCTCTCTGTCTGTCCTCTCTCTTTGTCCTCTCTCTTTGTCCTCTCTCTTTGTCCTCTCTCTTTGTCCTCTCTCTTTGTCCTCTCCCTTTGTCCTCTCTCTTTGTCCTCTCTCTTTGTCCTCTCTCTTTGTCTTCTCTCTTTGTCCTCTCACTTTGTCCTCTCTCTTTGTCTTCTCTCTTTGTCTTCTCTCTTTGTCCTCTCTCTTTGTCTTCTCGCTTTGTCTTCTCTCTTTGTCCTCTCTCTTTGTCTTCTCGCTTTGTCCTCTCTCTTTGTCCTCTCACTTTGTCCTCTCTCTTTGTCTTCTCTCTTTGTCTTCTCTCTTTGTCCTCTCTCTTTGTCTTCTCGCTTTGTCTTCTCTCTTTGTCCTCTCTCTTTGTCTTCTCGCTTTGTCCTCTCTCTTTGTCCTCTCACTTTGTCCTCTCTCTTTGTCTTCTCGCTTTGTCTTCTCTCTTTATCTTCTCTCTTTGTCCTCTCTCTTTGTCTTCTCTCTTTGTCCTCTGGTCTGGTCTTGTATAATGTACACCAGGCAGGTTTCAACCAGGCATGTTCCAGGTCCTGACCTGACCCCTCTCTGTCTGTCCTCTGGTCTGGTCTGGTATAATGTACACCAGGCATGTTCCAGGTCCTGACCTTACCCTTCTCAGGGCTGTAGATTGTCCCAATCAGTTCATTAAGGAGACCTGAGCGTCCTTCAGTGACAGGAGAGGTCCGTATGGAGGTCTGAGGCACAAGGGGACTGTTTCTGTGTATCTGCTAGTACTCCTGTATTCCTCCAAGGCTGGTCTGGGTTTGAGTGAGGAGCAACAGCTTAAAGGTTCCCATTTCACCTTCCTGTTTCTCTGTCGTTTTAAGAAAACATACAAAGCATCATTGTTCCATCAGTGGTTGTGATAATAATATTACTATGACATATAATAGTCAACAAAAAAACATCTTCAAACCAAACATATGAAAAACAAGTAAGGCTAATGAAGAGGAAACACAGGAGGCCAAAGAGAATGTGGGTGTGTGTAAGAGAGGACAACCAAACTGAAGAGATCCAGGATCATAGTGAGAACAAAGACATTCTGTTCCTGGATCAGCTGCCATCTCTACAGACAGACGTCCAGTGAGAGTTATGTCTGTAGCCGCAGAGAGGCACTGTGCTGTGCTCAGGGTGTGGGCAGGGTGTGGTCATTGATGTGTGGTCAGGATCTCTACCATGAAATCAGAATATAGACCTGTCCTTGGAGCCCTTTCAGATTCTTATGTGGAAGGTACTGCAAAACAGAGACAGAACCAACAGAAAACATGTTAAGGAATAACACACTGACCTACTATCATGACCTCAATAACACACTGACCTACTATCATGACCTCAATAACACACTGACCTACTATCATGACCTCAATAACACACTGACCTACTATCATGACCTCAATAACACACTGACCTACTATCATGACCTCAATAACACACTGACCTACTATCATGACCTCAATAACACACTGACCTACTATCATGACCTCAATAACACACTGACCTACTATCATGACCTCAATAACACACTGACCTACTATCATGACATCGGTAACACACATTAGATTATTCTGGATACAGACAGTACTGTAGGCTAGCATAACACACATTAGATTATTCTGGATACAGACAGACAGTACTGTAGGCCTTTTGGAAAACTCCAAGTGGGCTGCCATGTGCCTTTTACAGAGGAGTGGCTTATGTCTGGCCACTCTACCATAAAGGCCTGATTGGTGGAGTGCTACAGAGATGGTTGTCCTTCTGGAAGGTTCTCCCATCTCCAAAGATTAACTCTGGACCACCAAGGCATTTCTCCCCTGATTGCTCAGTTTGGCTGGGCTGCCAACTCTAAGAAGAGTCTTGGTGGTTCCAAACTTCTTCCATTTAAGAATGATGAAAGCCACTGTGTTCTTGGAGACCTTCAATGCTGCAGACATTTTTTGGTATCCTTCCCCAGATCTGTGCCTTGACACAATCCTGTCTTGGAGCTCTACGGACAATTCCATCGACCACATAGCTTGGTTTTTGCTCTGACATGCACTGTCAACTGTGGGACCTTATATAGACAGGTGTGTGCCTTTCCAAATCATGTCCAATCAATTGAATTTACCACAGGTGGACTCCAATCAAGTTGTAGAAACATCTCAAGGATGATCAATGGAAACAGGATGTTTTGTCATTATGGGGTACTGTGATGTCATTATAGGGTACTGTGATGTCATTATGGGGCACTGTGATGTCACTATGGGGTACTGTGATGTCATTATGGGGCACTGTGATGTCATTATGGGGTACTGTGATGTCATTATGGGGTACTGTGATGTCATTATGGGGCACTGTGATGTCATTATGGGGTACTGTGATGTCATTATGGGGCACTGTGATGTCATTATGGGGTACTGTGATGTCATTATGGGGTACTGTGATGTCATTATGGGGTACTGTGATGTCATTATGGGGTACTGTGATGTCATTATAGGGTACTGTGATGTCATTATGGGGCACTGTGATGTCATTATGGGGTACTGTGATGTCATTATGGGGTACTGTGATGTCATTATGGGGTACTGTGTGTAGATTGATGAGGATTTTCTATTTATTTAATCCATTTTAGAATAACGCTGTAATGTAACAAAATGTGGGAAAAGGGAAGGGGTCTGAATACTTTCCCAATGCACTTCATGTACAGTATTACACTGACTAAAATAATACTGTTACCTTAAAAAGTCAGGAGCCCTGGTGATCATGTTTTCAAAGTCAGCGAAGGACAGTTTGCTATCTCCGTCTAGGTCAGCCTCTACGATGGCCTTCTCACAGACCAGGGTGACCTCTTCAGGACTCAACTCCTCCCTCGTCAGCTTGTTCAACGTCTTCTCCAGATCCTCCTTACACAGGAAGTTATCCACATTGAAATCTACACACACACACGCACACACACACACACACACACACACGCACACGCACACACGCACACGCACACGCACACTCACACACACACACACACACACACACACACACATCAATTTCGGGACATACTGGTCACTTGAATGACGCAATTTATGTTCTACATTTAAATTATAGAACGAGCATGAAATTCAAATAAGAAAAATCCCCCTGTAGTTTTACAAGATGTGAACCTCAGTAACAGTTAAACATTTAATTTGGAGTTATTTCATATGTTACACAAGACTCAAAGTCAGACGCAAACAGATACAGGTGGCTCATAATTACGCACCTCAATTATTGTGTGTGAAATTGCACTAACTAAAAAAAGAATGCAGTGCATTATGGGACACCACTATCTGGTGTACGTGACAATAAAACAAATTCTATTATTTTTGTGCTGGCAACTGACTCGGTTGAAGTGACTATCAAAGTGTCTAATTAGCCCCTACACCCTCCATCATTTGTACTCCCTCAGCTTTGGGACACTTAATGTCATCAGATAGGGTTAACTTTATAACTATAGTTTTTTTCTTCAAAATGTAGAAATGTGCCATTTTCACATACAGTATGTATGCACTGGCATTGTGCTGGGAAATTGAAAATGAAGTTGACAAGTGGTAGATTTACCCTTTTAATAACAGAGATTAATGTAGGATTAAATGTGATTATCATATACAGGGCTTTCAGCAAGAATTCACACCCCTTGACTTTTTCCACATTTTGTTGTGTTACAAAGAGAAATTAAAATGGATTTAATTGTAATGTTTGGTCGACGATCTACACAACACTCCGTCATGTGAACATGGAAGAAAAATTAGAAAAATTTATTTGTATTTTTATGAAAAATAAAACACTAGTATATCTTGATTAGATTAGTATTCACCCCCCTGAGACAATACATATTGTCAAACACATTTGGCAGCAATTACAGCTGTGAGTCTTTTGGGTAAGTCTCTAAGAGTGATTACAGCTGTGAGTCTTTCTGGGTAAGTCTCTAAGAGTGATTACAGCTGTGAGTCTTTCTGGGTAAGTCTCTAAGAGTGATTACAGCTGTGAGTCTTTCTGGGTAAGTCTCTAAGAGTGATTACAGCTGTGAGTCTTTCTGGGTAAGTCTCTAAGAGTGATTACAGCTGTGAGTCTTTCTGGGTAAGTCTCTAAGAGTGATTACAGCTGTGAGTCTTTCTGGGTACGTCTCTAAGAGCTTTGCACACCTGGATTGTACAATATTTATTAATTTGTATTTATTTATTTAACCTTTATTTAACTAGGCAAGTTGCCCATTATTCTTTATAATTCTTTATAATCAAATTGGTTGTTAATCATTGCTAGAATGCCATTTTCAAGTCTTGCCATAGATTTTCATGCCAAGTTAAGTCAAAACTGTAACTAGGCCACTCAGGAACAATCAATATCATCTTGGTAAGCAACTCCAGTGTATATTTGGCCTTGTGTTTTAGGTTATTGAGGTGAATTTGTCTCCCAGTGTCTCTTGTAAAGAAGATTGAACTAAGTGTTCCTCTAGGTTTTGCCTGTGCTCAGCTCTTTCTTTATATCATAAATTCCCTAGTTCTTGCCAATGACAACCATACCCATAACATGATGCAGCCACCACTGTGCTTTAAAAAATATGAAGAGTGGGACTCAATGATGTGTTTCCCCAAGCATAATGCCTTGTATTTAGGACAAAAAGTTAATTTCTTTGCCACATTCTTTGGAGTATTACTTAAGTACCTTGTTCCAAGCAGAAGGCATGTTTTGAAATATTTGTATTCTGTACAGGCTTCCTTCTTTTCCCTCTGTCATTTAGGTTAGTATTGTGGAGTAACTACAATGTTGTTGATCCATCCTCAGTTTTCTCCTATCACAGCCATTAAACTCTGTAACTGTTTTAAAGTCACGATTGGCCTCATGATGAAATCCCTGCGCAGTTTCCTTCCTCTCCGGCAACTGAGTTAGGAAGGACACCTGTATCTTTGTAGTGACTGGGTGTATTGATGCACCATCTAAAGTGTATCTAATAACTTCACCATGCTCAAAGGGATATTCAGCATCGGTACCCTTCTTTGCAAGGCATTGGTTGAATCTGTGCTTGAAATTCACTACTCAATTGAGTTACCTTACATGTACTTGTATGTGTGGGGTACAGAGATGGGGTAGTCATTCAAAATTCATGTTAAACACTATTATTGAACACAGAATGAGTCCATATAACTTATTAAGTGATTTGTTATGCACATTTTTACTCTTAAATTTATGTAGGCTTGCCATAACAAAAGGGTTGAATATTTGTCGATTCAAGACATTTCAGCTTTTCATTTTTTATTAATTTAGAATATGTTCTACAAACAAAATTCCATTTTGAAATGATGTATTGTGTGTAGATCAGAGACACAACATCTCAATGTAATCCATTTTTAATTCAGGCTGGAACACAACAACATTTGGAAAAAGTTCAGGTGTGTGAATACTTTCTGAAGGCCCTGTATATTAGCATACTCACCGTATATTTTGAATGCGTATATGGCCTTGAGCTCCCTGGGGGCCGTCTCACTGAGGACAGAGAACATATCCACAAAGTCGTTGAAGCTCAGATTCCCTGCTCCGTCCTCAGAGAAGGACTCCACGATCCTGTTCCTGAACGGGTTCTCCTATAGGACACACAGTGAGAGGGGGAGACAAGGCAAGGCTGTCATTACTCATACATCACTGTCTATCAAGGCTATCATCAGTGTCACGCCCTTGCCTTAGTATTCTTTGTTTTCTTTATTATTTTAGTTAGGTCAGGGTGTGACATGGGGAATGTTTGTGTTTTGTCGTTTTGGGTGGTTATATGGTAAAGGGGGTGTTGGGTGTAGTGTATGAGTTTGTGTTAAGTGAATGTTTCTAGGTATGTCTATGGTTGAGTGAATGTTTCTAGGTATGTCTATGGTTGAGTGAATGTTTCTAGGTATGTCTATGGTTGCCTGAGTGGTTCTCAATCAGAGACAGATGTCTTTCATTTGTCTCTGATTGGGAGCCATATTTAAGGCAGCCATGGGCATCATGCATTTGTGGGTAATTGTCTATGTCAGTGTGTAGTGGTCAGTGTCAGCACCATTTTGTTTATATAGCTTCACGGTCGTCAGTTTGTTGTTTTGTTTCATTTGTTGCTCTTCTCTAATAAAAAGAGAATGTATTTCTCACACGCTGCGTTTTGGTCCTCTCTTCAAAGTCAAGACGATCGTGACAATCAGTATGTCACTGATACCGAGCAGAAAATACCCGAGCTTTGAAGCAAGCTTCCAGGAAAATGGAACGGAAATGGCGCCACACAAAACTGGAAGTCTTCCGACTAGCTTGGAAAGACAGTACCGTGCAGTACCGAAGAGCCCTCACTGCTGCTCAATCATCCTACTTTTCCAACTTAATCGAGGAAAATAAGAACAATCCAAAATTTCTTTTTGATACTGTTGCAAAGCTAACTAAAAAGCAGCATTCCCCAAGAGAGGATGGCTTTCACTTCAGCAGTAATAAATTCATGAACTTCTTTGAGGAAAAGATCATGACCATTAGAAAGCAAATTACGGACTCCTCTTTGAATCTGCGTATTCCTCCAGGGCTTAGCTGTCCTGGATCTGCACAGCTCTGCGAGGGCCTGGGATCGGGAGAGACACTTAAGTGTTTTAGTACTATATCTCTTGACACAATGATGAAAATAATCATGGCCTCTAAACCTTCAAGCTGCATACTGGATCCTATTCCTACTAAACTGCTGAAGGAGCTGCTTCCTGTGCTTGGCCCTCCTATGTTGAACATAATAAACAGCTCTCTATCCACCGGATGTGTACCAAACTCACTAAAAGTGGCAGTGATAAAGCCTCTCTTGAAAAAGCCAAACCTTGACCCGGAAAATATAAAAAACTATCGGCCTATATCGAATCTTCCATTCCTCTCAAAATTTTTTGAAAAAGCTGTTGCGCAGCAACTCACTGCCTTCCTGAAGACAAACAATGTATACGAAATGCTTCAGTCTGGTTTTAGACCCCATCATAGCACTGAGACTGCACTTGTGAAGGTGGTAAATGACCTTTTAATGGCGTCAGACCGAGGCTCTGCATCTGTCCTCGTGCTACCAGACCTTAGTGCTGCCTTTGACACCATCGATCACCACATTCTTTTGGAGAGACTGGAAACCCAAATTGGTCTACACGGACAAGTTCTGGCCTGGTTTAGATCTTACCTGTCGGAAAGATATCAGTTTGTCTCTGTGAATGGTCTGTCCTCTGACAAATCAACTGTACATTTCGGTGTTCCTCAAGGTTCCGTTTTAGGACCACTATTGTTTTCACTATATATTTTACCTCTTGGGGATGTTATTCGAAAACATAATGTTAACTTTCACTGCTATGCGGATGACACACAGCTGTACATTTCAATGAAACATGGTGAAGCCCCAAAATTGCCCTCGCTAGAAGCCTGTGTTTCAGACATAAGGAAGTGGATGGCTGAAAACTTTCTACTTTTAAACTCGGACAAAACAGAGATGCTTGTTCTAGGTCCCAAGAAACAAAGAGATCTTCTGTTAAATCTGACAATTCATCTTGATGGTTGTAAAGTCGTCTCAAATAAAACTGTGAAGGACCTCGGCGTTACTCTCGACCCTGATCTCTCTTTTGACGAACATATCAAGACTGTTTCAAGGACAGCTTTTTTCCATCTACGTAACATTGCAAAAATCAGAAATTTTCTGTCCAAAAATGATGCAGAAAAATTAATCCATGCATTTGTTACTTCTAGGTTAGACTACTGCAATGCTCTACTTTCCGGCTACCCGGATAAAGCGCTAAATAAACTTCAGTTAGTGCTAAATACGGCTGCTAGAATCCTGACTAGAACCAAGAAATTTGATCATATTACTCCAGTGCTAGCTTCCCTACACTGGCTTCCCGTTAAGGCAAGGGCTGATTTCAAGGTTTTACTGTTAACCTATAAAGCGTTACATGGGCTTGCTCCTACCTATCTTTCCGAGTTGGTCCTGCCGTACATACCTACACGTACGCTACGGTCACAAGACGCAGGCCTCCTAATTGTCCCTAAAATTTCTAAGCAAACAGCTGGAGGCAGGGCTTTCTCCTATAGATCTCCATTTTTATGGAACAGTCTGCCTACCCATGTGAGAGACGCAGACTCGGTCTCAACCTTTAAGTCTTTACTGAAGACTTATCTCTTCAGTAGGTCATATGATTGAGTGTAGTCTGGCCCAGGAGTGTGAAGGTGAACGGAAAGGCTCTGGAGCAACGAACCGCCCTTGCTGTCTCTCCAGGGCCGGTTCCCCTCTCTCCACTGGGATTCTCTGCCTCTAACCCTGTTACTGGGGCTGAGTCACTGGCTTGCTGGTGCTCTTTCATGCCGTCCCTAGGAGGGGTGCGTCACTTGAGTGGGTTGAGTTACTGATGTGAACTTCCTGTCTGGGTTGGCGCCCCCCTTGGTTGTGCTGTGGTGGAGACCTTTGTGGGCTATACTCGGCCTTGTCTCAGGATTGTAAGTTGGTGGTTGAGGATATCCCTCTAGTGGTGTGGGGGCTGTGCTTTGGCAGAGTGGGTGGGGTTATATCCTTCCTGTTTGGCCCTGTCCGGGGGTTTCTTCGGATGGGGCCACAGTGTCTCCTGACCGCTCCTGTCTCAGCCTCGAGTATTTATGCTGCAGTAGTTTATGTGTCGGGGGGCTAGGGTCAGTTGGTTATACCTGGAGTACTTCTCCTGTCTTATCCAGTGTCCTGTGTGAATTTAAGTATGCTCTCTCTAATTCTCTCGTTCTCTCTTTCTCTCTGAGAACCTGAGCCCTAGGACCATACGTCAGGACTACCGGGCATGCTGACACCTTGCTGTCCCCAGTCCGCCCGGCCTTGCTGCTATTCCAGTTTCAACTGTTTCTGCCTGCGGTTACGAAACCCCTACCTGTCCCAGACCTGCTGTTTTCAACTCTTAATGATCGGCTATGAAAAGCCAACTGAGATTTATTCCTGATTATTATTTGACCATGCTTGTCATTTATGAACATTTTGAAAATCTTGGCTCTCTCTAATTTTCTCCTTCTCTTTCTCTCGGAGGACCTGAGCCCTAGGACCATACGTCGGGACTACCGGCCGTGGTGACTCCTTGCTGCCCCCAGTCCGCCTGGCCTTGCTGCTATTCCAGTTTCAACTCTTCTGCCTGCGGTTATGGAACCCCTACCTGTCCCAGACCTGCTGTTTTCAACTCTTAATGATCGGCTATGAAAAGCCAACTGAGATTTATTCCTGATTATTATTTGACCATGCTTGTCATTTATGAACATTTTGAAAATCTTGGCTCTCTCTAATTTTCTCCTTCTCTCTTTCTTTCTCTCGGAGGACCTGGGCCCTAGGACCATGCGTCGGGACTGCCGCCCGTGGTGACTCCTTGCTGTCCCCAGTCCGCCTGGCCTTGCTGCTATTCCAGTTTCAGCTGTTCTGCCTGCGGTTAGGGAACCGCCACCTGTCCCAGACCTGTTGTTTTTCAACTCTTAATGATCAGCTATGAAAAGCCAACTGAAAATTATTCATGATTATTATTTGACCATGCTTGTCACTTATGAACATTTTTGAACATCTTGGCATAGTTCTGTTATAATCTCCACCCGGCACAGCCAGAAGAGGACTGGCCACCCCTCATAGCCTGGTTCCTCTCTAGGTTTCTTCCTAGGTTTTGGCCTTTCTAGGGAGTTTTTCCTAGCCACCGTGCTTCTACACCTGCATTCTAGCTGTTTGGGGTTTTAGGCTGGGTTTCTGTACAGCACTTCGAGATATTATCTGATGTACGAAGGGCTATATAAAATAAAATTGATTGATTGATTGATTGATTGATACAATAAGGGTTATATTCTACAACAAACAGAGAGAGAGACAAGGGGACAAGGCTAACATCACTGATAGAAGACAATGAGTCAGTGGTCAGACAATGACTTATTTACTATGTGTGAATGGAATTTAATGTGGAAAGCAAATAAGTGTCATTATCTGAACCTATTACTATTACTATTATGATTAAACAAAGCCTGTGTGTCTATGTATGCTGATTATTCAACAATATGCGTGTCAGCAACCACAGCTAATGAAGTCACTGAAGCCCTTAAAAGTTATTCGGGATCGGTGTCACTTCCACGGGACGGTTGAGCTAACGTAGGCTAATGTGATTAGCATGAGGTTGTAAGTAACAAGAACATTTCCCAGGACATAGACATATCTGATGTTGGCAGAAAGATTAAATTATTGTTAATCTAACTGCACTATCCAATTTACAGTAGCTATTACAGTGAAATCATGCCATGCCATTGTTTGAGGAGAGAGCACAATTTTGAACATGAAAAATTATTAAAAAACGAATTAGGCACATTTGGGCAGTCTTGATACAACATTTTGAACAGAAATGCAAAGGTTCATTGGATCAGTCTGAAACTTTGCACATACAGGGATGTCATCTAGTGGCCAAAATCTAAATTGCACCTGGGCTGGAATAATACATTATGGCCTTTCTCTTTTGCGTTTCAAAGATGATGGTACAAACAAATACAAAAGAACAGTTGGTTTTTCTTTGTATTGTCTTTTACCATATCTATTGTGTTATATTCTCCTACATTCCTTTCACATTTCCATAAACTTCAAAGTATTTCCTTTCAAATGGTACCAAGAATATGCATATCCTTGCTTCAGGTCCTGAGCTACAGGCAGTTAGATCTGGGTATGTCATTTTAGGCGAAACTTGAAAAAAGGGGCTAATCCTTAACAAGGAGTTCCAGTCAGTTTTGGAAAATGTGGCCAGCAATAAACTGGTCCTGAACATCTCTAAAACTAAGAACATTGTATTTGGTACAAATTGTTCCCTAAATTCTAGAGCTCAGCTGAATCTGGTAATGAATGGTGTGGCTCTTGAACAAGTTGAGGAGACTAAATTACTTGGCTTTACCTTAGATTGTAAACTGTCCTGGTCAAAACATATACTGTACGTAGAAACACAAGCTTTACTCAGAACAAGTGCCAGATCATTAGTAAAGATTGAAAAAAGTAAAAGGGGCCTAGACAGCTGCACTGGGGAATTCCTGATTCTACCTGGATTATGTTCCATTAAAGAACACCCTCTGTGTTCTGTTAGACAGGTAACTCTTTATCCACAAGATAGCAGGGCGTGTAAAGCCATAACATATACGTTTTTACAGCTGCAGACTATGATCGATAATGTCAAAAGATGCACTGACGTCTAACAGACAGCCCCCACAATCATTGTATCATAAATTTCTCTCAGCCAATCATCAGTCATTTGTGTAAGTACCGTACATGTTGAATGCCCTTCCCTATAAAAAAAAGTGCCATAAATCTGTTAATTTGTTTACAGTGAGAGATCTGGGCAAACACACCTGTTCCCCAAAATGTACTAAGGGTTGGGAACAGGCTGATTGGTCTGCTATTTGAGCCAATAAAGAGAGCTTTACTATTCTTAGGTAGCGGAATTACTTTAGCTTCCCTCCAGGCCTGAGGGCACACACTTTCTTGATTACAGTGTGATTACCAGTATGTGTTGATTACCAGTGTGTGTTGATTACCAATGTGTGTTGATTACCAGTGTGTGTAGATTACCAGTGTGATTACCAGTGTGTGTTGATTAGTAGTGTTTGTTGATTACCAGTGTGATTACCAGTGTGTGTTGATTACCAGTGT
Source organism: Salvelinus fontinalis (assembly GCF_029448725.1). NCBI lineage: Eukaryota > Metazoa > Chordata > Actinopteri > Salmoniformes > Salmonidae > Salvelinus > Salvelinus fontinalis. The sequence continues at coordinate 2,644,556 of NC_074673.1, forward strand.
GATTAGTAGTGTTTGTTGATTACCAGTGGGTATTGATTACCAGTGTGTGTTGATTACAGGGTGATTACCAGTGTGATTACCAATGTGATTACCAGTGTGATTACCAATGTGATTACCAGTGTGTGTTGATTACCAGTGTGATTACCAGTGTGATTACCAGTGTGATTACCAGTGTGATTACCAGTGTGGTTACCAGTGTGTGTTGATTACCAGTGTGATTACCAGTGTGTGTTGATTACCAGTGTGATTACCAGTGTGATTACCAGTGTCTGTTGATTACCAGTGTGATTACCAGTGTGATTACCAGTGTGTATTGATTACCAGTGTGATTACTAGTGTGTGTTGATTACCAGTGTGATTACTAGTGTGTGTTGATTACCAGTGTGTATGGATTACCAGTGTGATTACCAGTGTGTGTTGATTACCAGTGTGTATTGATTACCAGTGTGATTACCAGTGTGTGTTGATTACCAGTGTGATTACCAGTGTGATTACCAGTGTGATTACCAGTGTGATTACCAGTGTGATTACCAGTGTGTGTTGATTACCAGTGTGATTACCAGTGTGTATTGATTACCAGTGTGATTACCAGTGTGTGTTGATTACCAGTGTGATTACCAGTGTGTGTTGATTACCAGTGTGTATTGATTACCAGTGTGATTACCAGTGTGTGTTGATTACCAGTGTGATTACCAGTGTGTGTTGATTACCAGTGTGTATTGATTACCAGTGTGATTACCAGTGTGTGTTGATTACCAGTGTGATTACCAGTGTGTATTGATTACCAGTGTGATTACCAGTGTGTGTTGATTACCAGTGTGATTACTAGTGTGTGTTGATTACCGGTGTGATTACCAGTGTGATTACCAGTGTGATTACCAGTGTGATTACCAGTGTGATTACCAGTGTGATTACCAGTGTTACCTACATTTAGTTCTGGCATGCTGACTATAAGCGCTAGGGGTATTGTAACGTCAGGCTCGTTGGTGTAGTCCATGGGTACTAGGTGTGGAGCCAGCTCATGGTATCGCCCATGTAACCTACAACACAAGACAATGACCACAATTAGTAGTGCTATCAACACATTGGCTTCCACATCTTCTTTCATTCCTACAATATATTGGATGTAAGAAAACAATGTTACTGAACAAAGAAAATGGAGGAGCTGAACACATGCTGTTACCATGGGGATGTGGAGGGGCTGAACACATGCTGTTAACATGGGGCTGAACACATGCTGTTAACATGGGGATGTGGAGGGGCTGAACACATGCTGTTACCATGGGGATGTGGAGGGGCTGAACACATGCTGTTAACATGGGGCTGAACACATGCTGTTAACATGGGGATGTGGAGGAGCTGAACACATGCTGTTAACATGGGGATGTGGAGGAGCTGAACACATGCTGTTAACATGGGGATGTGGAGGGGCTGAACACATGCTGTTACCATGGGGATGTGGAGGGGCTGAACACATGCTGTTAACATGGGGATATGGAGGGGCTGAACACATGCTGTTACCATGGGGATGTGGAGGGGCTGAACACATGCTGTTACCATGGGGATATGGAGGGGCTGAACACATGCTGTTAACATGGGGATGTGGAGGGGCTGAACACATGCTGTTACCATGGGGATGTGGAGGGGCTGAACACATGCTGTTACCATGGGGATATGGAGGAGCTGAACACATGCTGTTACCATGGGGATATGGAGGAGCTGAACACATGCTGTTAACATGGGGATATGGAGGAGCTGAACACATGCTGTTAACATGGGATGTGGAGGGGCTGAACACATGCTGTTAACATGGGGATATGGAGGGGCTGAACACATGCTGTTAACATGGGGATGTGGAGGGGCTGAACACATGCTGTTAACATGGGGATATGGAGGGGCTGAACACATGCTGTTACCATGGGGATGTGGAGGGGCTGAACACATGCTGTTAACATGGGGCTGAACACATGCTGTTACCATGGGGATATGGAGGGGCTGAACACATGCTGTTAACATGGGGCTGAACACATGCTGTTACCATGGGGATATGGAGGAGCTGAACACATGCTGTTAACATGGGGATGTGGAGGGGCTGAACACATGCTGTTAACATGGGGCTGAACACATGCTGTTAACATGGGGATGTGGAGGGGTTGAACACATGCTGTTACCATGGGGATATGGAGGGGCTGAACACATGCTGTTAACATGGGGATGTGGAGGGGCTGAACACATGCTGTTACCATGGGAATATGGAGGGGCTGAACACATGCTGTTAACATGGGGATATGGAGGAGCTGAACACATGCTGTTACCATGGGGATATGGAGGGCCTGAACACATGCTGTTAACATGGGGCTGAACACATGCTGTTACCATGGGGATATGGAGGAGCTGAACACATGCTGTTAACATGGGGATGTGGAGGGGCTGAACACATGCTGTTAACATGGGGATATGGAGGGGCTGAACACATGCTGTTAACATGGGGATGTGGAGGGGCTGAACACATGCTGTTAACATGGGGATATGGAGGGGCTGAACACATGCTGTTACCATGGGGATGTGGAGGAGCTGAACACATGCTGTTACCATGGGGATATGGAGGGGCTGAACACATGCTGTTAACATGGGGATGTGGAGGAGCTGAACACATGCTGTTAACATGGGATGTGGAGGAGCTGAACACATGCTGTTACCATGGGGATATGGAGGGGCTGAACACATGCTGTTACCATGGGGATGTGGAGGGGCTGAACACATGCTGTTAACATGGGGATGTGGAGGGGCTGAACACATGCTGTTAACATGGGGCTGAACACATGCTGTTAACATGGGGATATGGAGGAGCTGAACACATGCTGTTAACATGGGGATGTGGAGGGGCTGAACACATGCTGTTAACATGGGGATATGGAGGGGCTGAACACATGCTGTTAACATGGGGATGTGGAGGGGCTGAACACATGCTGTTAACATGGGGATATGGAGGGGCTGAACACATGCTGTTAACATGGGGATGTGGAGGGGCTGAACACATGCTGTTACCATGGGGATGTGGAGGGGCTGAACACATGCTGTTAACATGGGATGTGGAGGGGCTGAACACATGCTGTTAACATGGGGATGTGGAGGGGCTGAACACATGCTGTTAACATGGGGATATGGAGGGGCTGAACACATGCTGTTAACATGGGATGTGGAGGAGCTGAACACATGCTGTTACCATGGGGATATGGAGGGGCTGAACACATGCTGTTAACATGGGGATATGGAGGGGCTGAACACATGCTGTTACCATGGGGATGTGGAGGGGCTGAACACATGCTGTTAACATGGGGATGTGGAGGGGCTGAACACATGCTGTTAACATGGGGCTGAACACATGCTGTTAACATGGGGATGTGGAGGGGTTGAACACATGCTGTTAACATGGGGATGTGGAGGGGCTGAACACATGTTGTTAACATGGGGCTGAACACATGCTGTTAACATGGGGATGTGGAGGGGTTGAACACATGCTGTTACCATGGGGATATGGAGGGGCTGAACACATGCTGTTAACATGGGGATGTGGAGGGGCTGAACACATGCTGTTACCATGGGAATATGGAGGGGCTGAACACATGCTGTTAACATGGGGATATGGAGGAGCTGAACACATGCTGTTACCATGGGGATATGGAGGGCCTGAACACATGCTGTTAACATGGGGATGTGGAGGGGCTGAACACATGCTGTTACCATGGGGATGTGGAGGAGCTGAACACATGCTGTTAACATGGGGATGTGGAGGGGCTGAACACATGCTGTTACCATGGGGATGTGGAGGGGCTGAACACATGCTGTTAACATGGGATGTGGAGGGGCTGAACACATGCTGTTACCATGGGAATATGGAGGGGCTGAACACATGCTGTTACCATGGGGATGTGGAGGAGCTGAACACATGCTGTTACCATGGGGATATGGAGGGGCTGAACACATGCTGTTACCATGGGGATGTGGAGGAGCTGAACACATGCTGTTAACATGGGAATATGGAGGGGCTGAACACATGCTGTTACCATGGGGATGTGGAGGGGCTGAACACATGCTGTTACCATGGGAATATGGAGGGGCTGAACACATGCTGTTACCATGGGGATGTGGAGGGGCTGAACACATGCTGTTACCATGGGGATGTGGAGGAGCTGAACACATGCTGTTAACATGGGATGTGGAGGGGCTGAACACATGCTGTTACCATGGGAATATGGAGGGGCTGAACACATGCTGTTACCATGGGGATGTGGAGGAGCTGAACACATGCTGTTAACATGGGATGTGGAGGGGCTGAACACATGCTGTTACCATGGGAATATGGAGGGGCTGAACACATGCTGTTACCATGGGGATGTGGAGGAGCTGAACACATGCTGTTAACATGGGATGTGGAGGGGCTGAACACATGCTGTTAACATGGGGATGTGGAGGGGCTGAACACATGCTGTTACCATGGGGATATGGAGGGGCTGAACACATGCTGTTACCATGGGGATATGGAGGGGCTGAACACATGCTGTTAACATGGGGATATGGAGGAGCTGAACACATGCTGTTAACATGGGATGTGGAGGAGCTGAACACATGCTGTTAACATGGGATGTGGAGGAGCTGAACACATGCTGTTAACATGGGGATGTGGAGGGGCTGAACACATGCTGTTACCATGGGGATGTGGAGGGGCTGAACACATGCTGTTACCATGGGGATGTGGAGGGGCTGAACACATGCTGTTACCATGGGATATGGAGGGGCTGAACACATGCTGTTAACATGGGGATATGGAGGGGCTGAACACATGCTGTTAACATGGGGATATGGAGGGGCTGAACACATGCTGTTAACATGGGGATGTGGAGGGGCTGAACACATGCTGTTAACATGGGGATATGGAGGGGCTGAACACATGCTGTTACCATGGGAATATGGAGGGGCTGAACACATGCTGTTAACATGGGATGTGGAGGGGCTGAACACATGCTGTTAACATGGGGATATGGAGGGGCTGAACACATGCTGTTACCATGGGGATATGGAGGGGCTGAACACATGCTGTTAACATGGGATGTGGAGGGGCTGAACACATGCTGTTAACATGGGGATATGGAGGGGCTGAACACATGCTGTTACCATGGGAATATGGAGGGGCTGAACACATGCTGTTAACATGGGGATATGGAGGGGCTGAACACATGCTGTTACCATGGGGATATGGAGGGGCTGAACACATGCTGTTACCATGGGAATATGGAGGGGCTGAACACATGCTGTTAACATGGGGATATGGAGGGGCTGAACACATGCTGTTACCATGGGGATATGGAGGGGCTGAACACATGCTGTTAACATGGGATGTGGAGGGGCTGAACACATGCTGTTACCATGGGGATATGGAGGGGCTGAACACATGCTGTTAACATGGGGCTGAACACATGCTGTTACCATGGGGATGTGGAGGGGCTGAACACATGCTGTTACCATGGGGATATGGAGGGGCTGAACACATGCTGTTAACATGGGATGTGGAGGGGCTGAACACATGCTGTTAACATGGGGATATGGAGGGGCTGAACACATGCTGTTAACATGGGGCTGAACACATGCTGTTAACATGGGGATGTGGAGGGGCTGAACACATGCTGTTACCATGGGGATATGGAGGGGCTGAACACATGCTGTTAACATGGGGATATGGAGGGGCTGAACACATGCTGTTACCATGGGATATGGAGGGGCTGAACACATGCTGTTAACATGGGATGTGGAGGAGCTGAACACATGCTGTTACCATGGGGATGTGGAGGGGCTGAACACATGCTGTTACCATGGGGATGTGGAGGGGCTGAACACATGCTGTTACCATGGGAATATGGAGGGGCTGAACACGTGCTGTTACCATGGGGATGTGGAGGAGCTGAACACATGCTGTTAACATGGGGATGTGGAGGGGCTGAACACATGCTGTTACCATGGGAATATGGAGGGGCTGAACACATGCTGTTACCATGGGGATATGGAGGGGCTGAACACATGCTGTTACCATGGGGATGTGGAGGAGCTGAACACATGCTGTTACCATGGGATATGGAGGAGCTGAACACATGCTGTTAACATGGGATGTGGAGGAGCTGAACACATGCTGTTAACATGGGGATGTGGAGGGGCTGAACACATGCTGTTACCATGGGGATGTGGAGGGGCTGAACACATGCTGTTACCATGGGGATGTGGAGGGGCTGAACACATGCTGTTAACATGGGGATGTGGAGGGGCTGAACACATGCTGTTACCATGGGGATGTGGAGGGGCTGAACACATGCTGTTAACATGGGGATGTGGAGGGGCTGAACACATGCTGTTACCATGGGGATGTGGAGGGGCTGAACACATGCTGTTAACATGGGGATATGGACATGAACAGAGTCATGATGACACTGGCCATTAAAACCAATACCCTCCTGTAAAGAGGTATGTTTATTAGATATAACATAAACAGAGTCATGATGACACTGGCCATTAAAACCAATACCCTCCTGTAAAGAGGTATGTTTATTAGATATAACATAAACAGAGTCATGATGACACTGGCCATTTAAACCAATACCCTCCTGTAAAGAGGTATGTTTATTAGATATAACATAAACAGAGTCATGATGACACTGGCCATTTAAACCCATACCCTCCTGTAAAGAGGTATGTTTATTAGATATAACATAAACAGAGTCATGATGACACTGGCCATTAAAACCAATACCCTCCTGTAAAGAGGTATGTTTATTAGATATAACATAAACAGAGTCATGATGACACTGGCCATTTAAAACAATACCCTCCTGTAAAGAGGTATGTTTATTAGATATAACATGAACAGAGTCATGATGACACTGGCCATTTAAACCCATACCCTCCTGTAAAGAGGTATGTTTATTAGATATAACATAAACAGAGTCATGATGACACTGGCCATTTAAACCAATACCCTCCTGTAAAGAGGTATGTTTATTAGATATAACATAAACAGAGTCATGATGACACTGGACATTAAAACCAATACCCTCCTGTGAAGAGGTATGTTTATTAGATATAACATAAACAGAGTCATGATGACACTGGACATTAAAACCAATACCCTCCTGTAAAGAGGTATGTTTATTAGATATAACATAAACAGAGTCATGATGACACTGGCCATTAAAACCAATACCCTCCTGTGAAGAGGTATGTTTATTAGATATAACATAAACAGAGTCATGATGACACTGGCCATTAAAACCAATACCCTCCTGTAAAGAGGTATGTTTATTAGATATAACATAAACAGAGTCATGATGACACTGGACATTAAAACCAATACCCTCCTGTAAAGAGGTATGGTTATTAGATATCAAATAACATGTGCTCTCAGTGCCATGGTACAAACCCTATGTGTACCGACTGAAAATCAGCAGAGAGGACTGGACCCACAAAGACTGACAATACAGACAACAGATGAGTAGGATACAACAGATATGATGTTAGAATTACTGCAATGAAACAATGATGAGTACGCACACACAAAGAATATAAACGTCATGGACATCGTTTCTCTCTGATCTATCGTAGCTCTCTGATCTATCATAGCTCTCTGATCTATCGTACCTCTCTGATCTATCATAGCGATCTGATCTATCGTTGCTCTCTGATCTATCGTTGCTCTCTGATCCATCGTTATCTATCGTTTCTCTCTGATCTATCGTTGCTCTCTGATCTATCGTTGCTCTCTGATCCATCGTTATCTATCGTTTCTCTCTGATCTATCGTTGCTCTCTGATCTATCGTTGCTCTCTGATCTATCATAGCGATCTGATCTATCGTTGCTCTCTGATCTATCGTTGCGATCTGATCTATCGTTGCGATCTGATCTATCGTTGCGATCTGATCTATCGTTGCGATCTGATCTATCGTTGCGATCTGATCTATCGTTACTCTCTGATCTATCGTTGCTCTCTGATCTATCGTTACTCTCTGATCTATCGTTACTCTCTGATCTATCGTTGCTCTCTGATCTATCGTTGCTCTCTGATCTATCGTTACTCTCTGATCTATCGTTGCTCTCTGATCTATCGTTGCTCTCTGATCTATCGTTACTCTCTGATCTATCTTAGCGATCTGTTCTATCATAGCGATCTGATCTATCGTTACTCTCTGATCTATCTTAGCGATCTGATCTATGTTGTTATACAGAAGAAGAACAGTTGTTATTTGAACAGTCAGAAGTGTTGTTCTGTTCTCTGGACAGGCAGGGAGGTCAGAGCTAAACCTTTGACCCCTGACCCTGGAACAACCCCTTCCAGGTGCCATGGCAGCACTATGCATCTGGAAGGCCATTGGTCTCTGATGATGAGCCCACTGAGGAAGCATAATATAAACCTGTCAGGATAAGCCTGTGTCTGAGATCGTGTTACATACAGGACAGATTAAACACCTCCTGATGACCTTGACCCCTGATTGATTGATCAGATAATACACCTTCTTACCTCCTTCCATTGGCTGACTAGCTCCAACTGTCCTAATGGATGAGATTTCTGTGAAAGACCAAACTGTCTATTCCCTTCTGCTTCCATGACTAACACTGTTCCAAATGTCTTCTGCCTCCTCCAACGGAATCGGTATCAAATACCTTATGATCGGTGATGATAATCCTGTCCCAATATACAGTATGCTGGTAAAGCTGTGTGGAGACAGAACCTGTGGTGTTTTATTGAGGTCATAAAGACCAGGAGTCCAATAGGTTCCAGCTGATTGGAAGAGCTCTGCCGCTGGCCCTGTTATCACTGTGTTGTTACAGCCCATCTCCTTCTCAATGTCATGGTGGATCCATTCATCCACAGCACAGTGCTCCGAGCAGGTTGTCTATTCATCCACAGCACAGTGCTCCGAGCAGGTTATCCATTCATCCACAGCACAGTGCTCAGAGCAGGTTATCCATTCATCCACAGCACAGTGCTCCGAGCAGGTTATCCATTCATCCACAGCACAGTGCTCCGAGCAGGTTATCCATTCATCCACAGCACAGTGCTCCGAGCAGGTTATCCATTCATCCACAGCACAGTGCTCAGAGCAGGTTATCCATTCATCGACAGCACAGTGCTCCGAGCAGGTTATCTATTCATCCACAGCACAGTGCTCCGAGCAGGTTATCTATTCATCCACAGCACAGTTCTCCGAGCAGGTTATCTATTCATCCACAGCACAGTGCTCCGAGCAGGATATCTATTCATCCACAGCACAGTTCTCCGAGCAGGTTATCTATTCATCCACAGCACCGTGCTCCGAGCAGGTTATCCATTCATCCACAGCACAGTGCTCCGAGCAGGTTATCTATTCATCCACAGCACAGTGCTCCGAGCAGGTTATCTATTCATCCACAGCACCGTGCTCCGAGCAGGTTATCCATTCATCCACAGCACAGTGCTCCGAGCAGGTTATCTATTCATCCACAGCACAGTGCTCCGAGCAGGTTATCTATTCATCCACAGCACCGTGCTCCGAGCAGGTTATCTATTAATCCACAGCACAGTGCTCCGAGCAGGTTATCTATTCATCCACAGCACAGTGCTCCGAGCAGGTTATCTATTCACAGTGCTCCGAGCAGGTTATCTATTCGTCCACAGCACAGTGCTCCGAGCAGGTTATCCATTCATCCACAGCACAGTGCTCCGAGCAGGTTATCTATTCATCCACACCACAGTGCTCAGAGCAGGTTATCTCTTCATCCACAGCACAGTGCTCCGAGCAGGTTATCCATTCACAGTGCTCCGAGCAGGTTATCTATTCATCCACAGCACAGTGCTCCGAGCAGGTTATCTATTCATCCACAGCACAGTGCTCCGAGCAGGTTATCTATTCATCCACAGCGCAGTGCTCAGAGCAGGTTATCTATTCATCCACAGCACAGTGCTCCGAGCAGGTTATCTATTCACAGTCCTCTGAGCAGGTTATCTATTCATCCACAGCACAGTGCTCCGAGCAGGTTATCTATTCACAGTGCTCTGAGCAGGTTATCTATTCATCCACAGCACAGTGCTCCGAGCAGGTTATCCATTCATCCACAGCACAGTGCTCTGAGCAGGTTATCCATTCACAGTGCTCTGAGCAGGTTATCTATTCATCCACAGCACAGTGCTCCGAGCAGGTTATCTATTCACAGTGCTCCGAGCAGGTTATCTATTCATCCACAGCACAGTGCTCCGAGCAGGTTATCTATTCATCCCCAGCACAGTGCTCCGAGCAGGATATCTATTCATCCACAGCACAGTGCTCTGAGCAGGATATCTATTCATCCACAGCACAGTGCTCCGAGCAGGTTATCTATTCATCCACAGCACAGTGCTCCGAGCAGGTTATCTATTCATCCACAGCACAGTGCTCCGAGCAGGTTATCTATACATCCACAGCACAGTGCTCCGAGCAGGTTATCTATTCATCCACAGCACAGTGCTCCGAGCTGTTTATCTATTCATCCACAGCACAGTGCTCCGAGCAGGTTATCCATTCATCCACAGCACAGTGCTCCGAGCAGGTTTTCTATTCACAGTGCTCCGAGCAGGTTATCCATTCATCCACAGCACAGTGCTCCGAGCAGGTTATCTATTCCTCCACAGCACAGTGCTCAGAGCAGGTTATCCATTCATCCACAGCACAGTGCTCCGAGCATGTTATCTATTCATCCAAGCACAGTGCTCCGAGCTGGTTATCTATTCATCCACAGCACAGTGCTCAGAGCAGGTTATCCATTCATCCACAGCACAATGCTCCGAGCAGGTTATCAATTCATCCACAGCACAGTGCTCCGAACAGGTTATCTATTCATCCACAGCACAGTGCTCCGAGCAGGTTATCTATTCATCCACAGCACAGTGCTCCGAGCAGGTTATCCATTCATCCACAGCACAGTGCTCCGAGCAGGTTATCCATTCATCCACAGCACAGTGCTCCGAGCAGGTTATCCATTCATCCACAGCACAGTGCTCCGAGCAGGTTATCTATTCATCGACAGCACAGTGCTCCGAGCAGGTTATCTATTCATCCACAGCACAGTGCTCCGAGCAGGTTATCCATTCATCCACAGCACAGTGCTCCGAGCAGGTTATCTATTCACAGTGCTCCGAGCAGGTTATCCATTCATCCACAGCACAATGCTCCTAGCAGGTTATCCATTCATCCACAGCACAGTTCTCCGAGCACATTACCTATTCATCCACAGCACAGTGCTCCGAGCAGGTTATCTATTCACAGTGCTCCGAGCAGGTTATCTATTCATCCACAGCACAGTGCTCCGAGAAGGTTATCCATTCATCCACAGCACAGCGCTCTGAGCAGGTTATCTACTCATCCACAGCACAGTGCTCCGAGCAGGTTATCTATTCATCCACAGCACAGTGCTCTGAACAGGTTATCTATTCATCCACAGCACAGTGTTCCGAGCAGGTTATCCAGTCATCCACAGCACAGTGTTCCGAGCAGGTTATCCATTCATCCACAGCACAGTGCTCCGAGCAGGTTATCCATTCATCCACAGCACAGTGCTTCGAGCAGGTTATCTATTCACAGTGCTCCGAGCAGGTTATCTATTCATCCACAGCACAGTGTTCCTAGCAGGTTATCCATTCATCCACAGCACAGTGCTCCGAGCAGGTTATCTATTCATCCACAGCACAGTGCAGCGAGCAGGTTATCCATTCATCCACAGCACAGTGCTCCGAGCAGGTTATCTATTCATCCACAGCACAGTGCTCCGAGCAGGTTATCTATTCACATTGCTCCGAGCAGGTTATCTATTCATCCACAGCACAGCTCTCCGAGCAGGTTATCTATTCATCCACAGCACAGTGCTCCGAGCAGGTTATCCATTCATCCACAGCACAGTGCTCCGAGCAGGTTATCCATTCATCCACAGCACAGTGCTCCGAGCAGGTTATCCATTCATCCACAGCACAGTGCTCCGAGCAGGTTATCTATTCACAGTGCTCCGAGCAGGTTATCTATTCATCCACAGCACAGTGCTCCGAGCAGGTTATCCATTCATCCACAGCACAGTGCTCCGAGCAGGTTATCCGTTCACAGTGCTCTGAGCAGGTTATCTATTCATCCACAGCACAGTGCTCCGAGCAGGTTATCTATTCATCCACAGCACAGTGCTCCGAGCAGGTTATCTATTCATCCACAGCACTTTGCTCCGACCAGGTTAATACTCATCCACAGCATAGTGCTCCGAGCAGGTTATCCATTCATCCACAGCACAGTGCTCCGAGCAGGTTATCCATTCATCCACAGCACAGTGCTCTGAGCAGGTTATCCATTCATCCACAGCACAGTGCTCCGAGCAGGTTATCTATTCACAGTGCTCCGAGCAGGTTATCTATTCATCCACAGCACAGCGCTCCGAGCAGGTTATCTATTCATCCACAGCACAGTGCTCCGAGCAGGTTATCTATTCATCCACAGTACAGTGCTCCGAGCAGGTTAATATTTTCTACAGCACAGTTCTCTGAGCAGGTTATCTATTCATCCACAGCACAGTGCTCCGAGCAGGTTATCCATTCATCCACAGCACAGTGCTCCGAGCAGGTTATCTATTAATCCACAGCACAGTGCTCCGAGCAGGTTATCTATTCATCCACAGCACAGTGCTCCGAGCAGGTTATCTATTCATCCACAGCACAGTGCTCCGAGCAGGTTATCTATTCATCCACAGCACTGTGCTCCGAGCAGGTTATCCATTCATCCACAGAACAGTGCTCCGAGCAGGTTATCTATTCATCCACAGCACAGTGCTCCGAGCAGGTTATCTATTCATCCACAGCACAGTGCTCCGAGCAGGTTATCCATTCATCCACAGCACAGTGCTCCGAGCAGGTTATCTATTCATCCACAGCACAGTGCTCCGAGCAGGTTATCTATTCATCCACAGCACAGTGCTCCGAGCAGGTTATCTATTCATCCACAGCACAGTGCTCCGAGCAGGTTATCCATTCATCCACAGCACAGTGCTCCGAGCAGGTTATCTATTCATCCACAGCACAGTGCTCCGAGCAGGTTATCTATTCATCCACAGCACAGTGCTCCGAGCAGGTTATCCATTCATCCACAGCACAGTGCTCCGAGCAGGTTATCTATTCATCCACAGCACAGTGCTCCGAGCAGGATATCCATTCATCCACAGCACAGTGCTCCGAGCAGGATATCCATTCATCCACAGCACAGTGCTCCGAGCAGGTTATCTATTCATCCACAGCACAGTGCTCCGACCAGGTTATCTATTCATCCACAGAACAGTGCTCCGAGCAGGTTATCTATTCATCCACAGCACAGTGCTCCTAGCAGGTTATCTATTCATCCACAGCACAGTGCTCCTAGCAGGTTATCTATTCACAGTGTTCAGAGCAGGTTATCCATTCATCCACAGCACAGTGCTCCTAGCAGGTTATCTATTCACAGTGCTCCGAGCAGGTTATCTATTCATCCACAGCACAGTGCTCCTAGCAGGTTATCTATTCACAGTGCTCCGAGCAGGTTATCTATTCATCCACAGCACAGTGCTCCGAGCAGGTTATCTATTCATCCACAGCACAGTGCTCCTAGCAGGTTATCTATTCACAGTGCTCAGAGCATGTTATCCATTCATCCACAGCACAATGCTCAGAGCAGGTTATCCATTCATCCACAGCACAGTTCTCCGAGCACATTACCTATTCATCCACAGCACAGTGCTCCGAGCAGGTTATCTATTCATCCACAGCACAGTGCTCCGAGCAGGTTATCCATTCATCCACAGCACAGTGCTCCGAGCAGGTTATCTATTCATCCACAGCACAGTGCTCCGAGCAGGTTATCTATTCATCCACAGCACAGTGCTCCGAGCAGGTTATCCATTCATCCACAGCACAGTGCTCCGAGCAGGTTATCTATTCATCCACAGCACAGTGCTCCGAGCAGGATATCCATTCATCCACAGCACAGTGCTCCGAGCAGGATATCCATTCATCCACAGCACAGTGCTCCGAGCAGGTTATCTATTCATCCACAGCACAGTGCTCCGACCAGGTTATCTATTCATCCACAGAACAGTGCTCCGAGCAGGTTATCTATTCATCCACAGCACAGTGCTCCTAGCAGGTTATCTATTCATCCACAGCACAGTGCTCCTAGCAGGTTATCTATTCACAGTGTTCAGAGCAGGTTATCCATTCATCCACAGCACAGTGCTCCTAGCAGGTTATCTATTCACAGTGCTCCGAGCAGGTTATCTATTCATCCACAGCACAGTGCTCCTAGCAGGTTATCTATTCACAGTGCTCCGAGCAGGTTATCTATTCATCCACAGCACAGTGCTCCGAGCAGGTTATCTATTCATCCACAGCACAGTGCTCCTAGCAGGTTATCTATTCACAGTGCTCAGAGCATGTTATCCATTCATCCACAGCACAATGCTCAGAGCAGGTTATCCATTCATCCACAGCACAGTTCTCCGAGCACATTACCTATTCATCCACAGCACAGTGCTCCGAGCAGGTTATCTATTCATCCACAGCACAGTGCTCCGAGCAGGTTATCTATTCACAGTGCTCCTAGCAGGTTATCTATTCATCTACAGCACAGTGCTCCTAGCAGGTTATCTATTCACAGTGCTCCGAGCAGGTTATCTATTCATCCACAGCACAGTGCTCCGAGCAGGTTATCCATTCATCCACAGCACAGTGCTCCGAGCAAGTTATCCATTCATCCACAGCACAGTGCTCCGAGCAGGTTATCCATTCATCCACAGCACAGTGCTCTGAGCAAGTTATCTATTCATCCACAGCACAGTGCTCCGAGCAGGTTATCCATTCATCCACAGCACAGTGCTCCGAGCAGGATATCTATTCATCCACAGCACAGTGCTCCGAGCAGGTTATCTATTCACAGTGCTCCTAGCAGGTTATCTATTCATCTACAGCACAGTGCTCCTAGCAGGTTATCTATTCACAGTGCTCCGAGCAGGTTATCTATTCATCCACAGCACAGTGCTCCGAGCAGGTTATCCATTCATCCACAGCACAGTGCTCCGAGCAGGTTATCTATTCATCCACAGCACAGCGCTCCGAGCAGGTTATCTATTCATCCACAGCACAGTGCTCCGAGCAGGTTATCTATTCATCCACAGCACAGTGCTCCGAGCAGGTTATCCATTCATCCACAGCACAGTGCTCCGAGCAGGTTATCCATTCATCCACAGCACAGTGCTCCGAACAGGTTATCAATTCATCCACAGCACAGTGCTCCGAGCAGGTTATCTATTCATCCACAGCACAGTGCTCAGAGCAGGTTATCCATTCATCCACAGCACAATGCTCCGAGCAGGTTATCAATTCATCCACAGCACAGTGCTCCGAACAGGTTATCTATTCATCCACAGCACAGTGCTCCGAGCAGGTTATCCATTCATCCACAGCACAGTTCTCCGAGCAGGTTATCTATTCATCCACAGCACAGTGCTCCGAGCAGGTTATCTATTCATCCACAGCACAGTGCTCCGAACAGGTTATCCATTCATCCACAGCACAGTGCTTCGAGCAGGTTATCTATTCATCCACAGCACAGTTCTCTGAGCAGGTTATCTATTCATCCACAGCACAGTTCTCTGAGCAGGTTATCTATTCATCCACAGCACAGCGCTCCGAGCAGGTTATCTATTCATCCACAGCACAGTGCTCAGAGCAGGTTATCCATTCATCCACAGCACAATGCTCCGAGCAGGTTATCAATTCATCCACAGCACAGTGCTCCGAACAGGTTATCTATTCATCCACAGCACAGTGCTCCGAGCAGGTTATCCATTCATCCACAGCACAGTGCTCCGAGCAGGTTATCTATTCATCCACAGCACAGTGCTCCGAGCAGGTTATCTATTCATCCACAGCACAGTGCTCCGAGCAGGTTATCTATTCTTCCACAGCACAGTGCTCCGAGCAGGTTATCTATTCACAGTGCTCCGAGCAGGTTATCTATTCTTCCACAGCACAGTGCTCCGAGCAGGTTATCTATTCACAGTGCTCCGAGCAGATTATCTATTCATCCACAGCACAGCGCTCCGAGCAGGTTATCCATTCATCCACAGCACAGTGCTCAGAGCAGGTTATCTATTCACAGTGCTCCAAGCAGGATATCTATTACATAAGAGTACGAGGTGAGCCGAGCTGGGCCGTCAACGATCAATAAGGATTCAGACAGCGGAGTAGAAGGAAGAAGTTTATTATCACTGTTTTGAAGGAGTGTATTATCACTGCTTTGAGGGACCGACCTGAATTTGTCCAATGGAAACTCTTGTTTTGCTCGGTTTGCTTCCTTTTGGTTCTTAAACGGTAAACGGTTTCCGTAATGAATAAACCCCAGGTCTTTCACATATTTATATTGACAAGGTAAAACAGTTCACAGATCTGTAAGGTAGTTACCATACAGTGGCTTGCGAAAGTATTCACGCCCTTTGACATTTTTCCTATTTTATTGCCTTACAACCAGGAATTAAAATAGATTTTTGGGGGGTTTGTATTATTTGATTTACACAACATGCCTACTACTTTGAAGATGCAAAATATTTTTTATTGTGAAACAAACAAGAAATAACACAAAAAACTGAAAACTTGAACGTGTGTAACTATTCACCCTCCCAAAGTCAATACTTTGTAGAGCCACCTTTGCAGCAATTACAGCTGCAAGTCTCTTGGGGTATGTCTCTATAAGCTTGGCACATCTAGCCACTGGGATTTTTGCCCATTCTTCAAAGCAAAACTGCTCCAGCTCCTTCAAGTTGGATGGGTCCCGCTGGTGTACAGCAATCTTTAAGTCATACCACAGATTCTCAATTGGATTGAGGTCTGGGCTTTGACTAGGCCATTCCAAGACATTTAAATGTTTCCCCTTAAAACCACAACAGTGTTGCTTTAGCAGTATGCTTAGGGTCATTGTCCTGCTGGAAGGTGAACCTCCATCCCAGTCTCAAATCTCTAGAAGACTGAAACAGGTTTCCCTCAAGAATTTCCATGTATTTAGCGCCATCTATGATTCCTTCAAGTTCCTAGTTCCTGTCGATTAAAAACATCGCCACAGCATGATGATGCCACCACCATGCTTAACTGTGGGGATGGTGTTCTCAGGTGATGAGAGGTGTTGGGTTTGCGCCAGACAGTGTTTTCCTTGTTGGCCAAAAAGCTCAATTTTAGTCTCATTCGAGAACCTTCTTCCATATGTTTGGGGAGTCTCCCACATGCCTTTTGGCGAACACCAAACGTGTTTTCTTATTTCTTTCTTTAAGCAATGGCTCTTTCTGCCCACTCTTCCGTAAAGCCCAGCTCTGTGGAGTGTACGTCTTAAAGTGGTCCTATGGACAGAAACTCCAATCTCCGCTGTGAAGCTTTGCAGCTCCTTCAGTGTTATCTTTGGTCTCTTTGTTGCCTCTCTGATTAATGCCCTGCTTGCCTGGTCCGTGAGTTTTGGTGGACGGCCCTCTCTTGGCAGGTTTGTTGTGGTGCCATATTCTTTAAATTTAATGGTGCGCCGTGGGATGTTCAAAGTTTTGGATATTTTTTTATAACCCAACCTTGATCTGTACTTCTCCACAACTTTGTCCCTGACCTGTTTGGAGAACTCCTTGGTCTTCATGGTGCCGCTTGCTTGGTGGTGCCCCTTGCTTAGTGGTGTTGCAGACTCTGGGGCCTTTCAGAAGAGGTGTATTTTTATTTTATTTTTTTATTTCACCTTTATTTAACCAGGTAGGCTAGTTGAGAACAAGTTCTCATTTGCAACTGCGACCTGGCCAAGATAAAGCATAGCAGTGTGAACAGACAACAACACAGAGTTACACATGGAGTAAACAATAAAGAAGTCAATAACATGGTAGAAAAAAGAGAATCTATAGACAATGTGTGCAAAAGGCATGAGGTAGGCAATAAATCGAGTAATTACAATTTAGCAGATTAACACTGGAGTGATAAATCATCAGATGATCATGTGCAAGAAGAGATACTGGTGTGCAAAGAAGCAGAAAAGTAAATAAATAAAAGCAGTATGGGGGGTGAGGTAGGTAAATTGGGTGGGTAGTTTACAGATGGACTATGTACAGCTGCAGTGATCGGTTAGCTGCTCGGATAGCAGATTTTTAAAGTTGTTGAGGGAGATAAAAGTCTCCAACTTCAGAGATTTTTGCAATTCGTTCCAGTCGCAGGCAGCAGAGAACTGGAAGGAAAGGCGTCCAAATGAGGTTTTGGCTTTAGGGATGGTCAGTGAGATACACCTGCTGGAGCGCGTGCTACGGGTGGGTGTAGCCATCGTGACCAGTGAACTGAGATAAGGCGGCACTTTACCTAGCATAGCCTTGTAGATGACCTGGAGCCAGTGGGTCTGACGACGAACATGTAGCGAGGGCCAGCCGACTAGGGCATACAGGTCGCAGTGGTGGGTCGTATAAGGTGCTTTAGTAACAAAACGGATGGCACTGTGATAGACTGCATCCAGTTTGCTGAGTAGAGTATTGGAAGCTATTTTGTAGATGACATCGCCGAAGTCGAGGATCGGTAGGATAGTCAGTTTTACTAGGGTAAGTTTGGCGGCGTGAGTGAAGGAGGCTTTGTTGCGGAATAGAAAGCCGACTCTAGATTTGATTTTGGATTGGAGATGTTTGATATGAGTCTGGAAGGAGAGTTTACAGTCTAGCCAGACACCTAGGTACTTATAGATGTCCACATATTCTAGGTCGGAACCGTCCAGGGTGGTGATGCTAGTCGGGCGTGCGGGTGCAGGCAGCGAACGGTTGAAAAGCATGCATTTGGTTTTACTAGCGTTTAAGAGCAGTTGGAGGCCACGGAAGGAGTGTTGTATGGCATTGAAGCTTGTTTGGAGGTTAGATAGCACAGTGTCCAAGGAAGGGCCGGAAGTGTACAGAATGGTGTCGTCTGCATAGAGGTGGATCAGGGAATCGCCCGCAGCAAGAGCAACATCATTGATGTATACAGAGAAAAGAGTCGGCCCGAGAATTGAACCCTGTGGTACCCCCATAGAGACTGCCAGAGGACCGGACAACATGCCCTCCGATTTGACACACTGAACTCTGTCTGCAAAGTAGTTGGTGAACCAGGCAAGGCAGTCATTAGAAAAACCGAGGCTACTGAGTCTGCCGATAAGAATATGGTGATTGACAGAGTCGAAAGCCTTGGCCAGGTCGATGAAGACGGCTGCACAGTAATGTCTTTTATCGATGGCGGTTATGACATCGTTTAGTACCTTGAGCGTGGCTGAGGTGCACCCGTGACCGGCTCGGAAACCGGATTGCACAGCGGAGAAGGTACGGTGGGATTCGAGATGGTCAGTGATCTGTTTGTTGACTTGGCTTTCGAAGACCTTAGATAGGCAGGGCAGGATGGATATAGGTGTGTAACAGTTTGGGTCCAGGGTGTCTCCCCCTTTGAAGAGGGGGATGACCGCGGCAGCTTTCCAATCCTTGGGGATCTCAGATGATACGAAGGAGAGGTTGAACAGGCTGGTAATAGGGGGTGCGACAATGGCGGCGGACAGTTTCAGAAATAAGGGGTCCAGATTGTCAAGCCCAGCTGATTTGTATGGGTCCAGGTTTTCCAGCTCTTTCAGAACATCTGCTATCTGGATATGGGTAAAGGAGAAGCTGGGGAGGCTTGGGCGAGTAGCAGCGGGGGGGTAGGGGCTGTTGGCCAAGGTTGGAGTCGCCAGGAGGAAGGCATGGCCAGCCATTGAGAAATGTTTGTTGAAGTTTTCGATTATCATGGACTTATCAGTGGTGACCGTGTTACCTAACCTCAGTGAAGTGGGCAGCTTGGAGGAGGTGCTCTTGTTTTCCATGGACTTTACAGTATCCCAGAACTTTTTGGAGTGAGAGCTACAGGATGCAAATTTCTGCTTGAAAAAGCTGGCCTTTGCTTTCCTGACTGACTGCGTGTATTGGTTCCTGACTTCCCTGAACAGTTGCATATCGCGGGGGCTCTTCGATTCTATTGCAGTTCGCCACAGGATGTTTTTGTGCTGGTCGAGGGCAGTCAGGTCTGGAGTGAACCAAGGGCTATATCTGTTCTTGGTTCTGCATTTTTTGAACGGAGCATGCTTGTCTAATATGGTGAGGAAGTAACTTTTAAAGAATGACCAGGCATCCTCAACTGACGGGATGAGGTCAATATCCTTCCAGGGTACCCGGGCCAGGTCGATTAGAAAGGCCTGCTCGCAGAAGTGTTTTAGGGAGCGTTTGACAGTGATGAGGGGTGGTCGTTTGGCCGCGGACCCGTGGCGGATACAGGCAATGAGGCAGTGATCGCTGACATCTTGATTGAAGACAGCAGAGGTGTATTTGGAGGGCAAGTTGGTCAGGATAATGTCTATTAGGGTGCCCATGTTTACGGATTTAGGGTTGTACCTGGTGAGTTCCTTGATGATTTGTGTGAGATTGAGGGCATCAAGCTTAGATTGTAGGACTGCCGGGGTGTTAACCTCTACAGAGTACCTAACCCGGATCCGGGAGCACCCCCCCCCCCCCACACACTGATTAGCATCGCTAGCATAGCGTCACAATTAAATAGTAGCATCTAAATATCATTAAATCACAAGTCCAAGACACCCAATGAAAGACACAGATCTTGTGAATAAAACCACCATTTCAGATTTTTTAAATGTTTTACAGGGAAGACAAAATATGTAAATCTATTAGCTAAACACGTTAGCAAAAGACACCATTTTCTTACTCCAACAGTTTCTTACTCCATCAGGTGCTATCACCAATTCGGCTAAACTAAGATATTGATAGCCACAAACCAACAAACAAATTTATAAGATGACAGTCTGATAACATATTTATGGTATAGCATAGTTTTTTTTTTTTAAATGTGCATTTTTCAGGTATAAATCACAGTTCTACATTGCAGCTGCAATCTGATATAGTGCTGATGCAGCTAGAACAATTACAGAGACCAACGTTATATAACTAATTACTTGTCTTAAAACATTTCAGAAAAAATACACAGCGTACAGACATTGAAAGCCCAACATCTGGTGAATCCAAACAATATTTCAGATTTTTTAAATGTTTTATAGCGAAAACAAAATGTATCGCTAATTAGCATAACCAGGCCAGCCAAAACCAGCTGGACGCGCGCGACCAGTTCACATGCACGACAGATATATGAAATAACATCGTAAATTGGGTCTTACTATTGCTGGTCTTTCATCAGAATGTTGATCAAGGTGTCCTTAGTCCTGATGAGTCGTTCAATCCATTCACAATGGCAACCTCCCCTCTTCATTCAGCCTGGGTACTGGTCGACTGGCACGGTCAATTCCCAAAGTTAAAAAACTCAAAGAACGGAACACGGCAAAACTCCCGAAAAAATTCTAATAATCTGATTAAACTATATTGAAAAAACATACATTACGGTGATATGGTCACATGTAGCAAACAAACTTCGACACGGAGATAGTTTTCATCCATAACGTCAGCATAACAAAAGACAATGCCACCTCTGAAAACGCGCATCTCAGAAACCGGAAGTTGTCGGTCACGCTAAAGAAATAAGTCTTATTTCACGTCAGTACAAGATAAACAAAAAATTTCTCCTCTGACGTCTTCCAAACACCCATAGGAAGAAGTAGGAAGTGTCATTCGGGTCATAGGTGGCGTGACCATATATAGGCAGAGCTTTGAAGCGAGCATACACATCTTGCAATCTTTTTCAGGCTCAGGGAAAGTGCTGTGAAATGACCTGTGTTTGACTCAGAGACTCAATTGGAACGGTTTTAGAAACCATAGATTGTTTTCTATCCAATGCTATATGGTTATATGCATATAGTAACAGCAATAATTGAATAAGAGGCAGTTTAGTCTGTAGAGGCAATTATGCTAATGCGAAATAGCACCCCCTGTATTCTCAAGAAGTTAAGCATATCCCAGTTTAGGTCACCTAACAGAACAAACTCTGAAGCTAGATGGGGAGCGATCAATTCACAGATGGTGTCCAGGGCACAGCTGGGAGCTGAGGGGGGTCGGTAGCAGGCGGCAACAGTGAGAGACTTATTTCTGGAGAGATTAATTTTTAAAATTAGAAGTTCGAACTGTTTAGGCATAGACCTGGAAAGTATGACAGAACTTTGCAGGCTATCTCTGCAGTAGATTGCAACTCCTCCCCCTTTGGCAGTTCTATCTTGACGGAAAGTGTTATAGTTGGGTATGGAAATCATATATACAGTTGAAGTCAGAAGTTTACATACACCTTAGCCAAATACATTTCAACTCAGTTTTTCACAATTCCTGACATTTAATCCTGGTAAAAATGCCCTGTCTTAGGTCAGTTAGGATCACCACTTTATTTTAAGAATGTGAAATGTCAAATTTCAGATTTTATTTCTTTCATCACATTCCCAGTGGGTCAGAAGTTTACATACACTCAATTAGTATTTGGTAGCATTGCCTTTAAATTGTTTAACCTGGGTCAAATGTTTCGGGTAGCCTTCCATAAGCTTCCCACAATAAGTTGGGTGAATTTTGGCCCATTCCTCCTGACAGAGCTGGTGTAACTGAGTTAGGTTTGTAGGCCTCCTTGCTCGCACATACTTTTTCAGTTCTGCCCACATATTTTCTATGGGATTGAGGTCAGGGCTTTGTGATGGCCACTTCAATATCTTGACTTTGTTGTCCTTAAGCCATTTTGCCACAACTTTGGAAGTATGCTTGGGGTCATTGTCCATTTGGAAGACCCATTTGAGACCAAGCTTTAACTTCCCGACTGATGTCTTGAGATGTTGCGTCAATATATCCACAATTTCCCTTCCTCATGATGCCATCTATTTTGTGAGGTGTACCAGTCCCTCCTCCAGCAAAGCACCCCCACAACATGATGCTGCCACCCCCGTGCTTCACGGTTGGGATGGTGTTCTTCGGCTTGCAAGCATCCCCTTTTACTCCAAACATAACGATGGTCATTATGGCCAAACAGTTCTATTTTTGTTTCATCAGACCAAAGGACATTTCAACAAAAAGTACGATCTTTGTCCACATGTGCATTTGCAAACCGTGGTCTGGCTTTTTTTATGGCGGTTTTGGAGCAGTGGCTTCTTTCTTGCTGTTGAAATAGGACTCGTTTTACTGTGGATATAGATATTTTTGTACCTGTTTCCTCCAGCATCTTCACAAGGTCCTTTGCTGTTGTTCTGGGATTGATTTGCACTTGTCACACCAAAGTACATTAATTTCTAGGAGACAGAACGCATCTCCTCCCTGAGCAATAGGACGGCTGCGTGGTCCCATGGTGTTCATACTTGCGTACTATTCTTTTTACAGATGAACGTGGTACCTTCAGGCATTTGGAAATTGGAGGTCAATAATAATTTTTCTGAGGTCTTGGCTGATTTCTTTTGATTTTCCTATGATGTCAAGCAAAGAGACACTGAGTTCGAAGGTAGGCCTTACATCTACAGGTACACCTCCAATTGACTCAAGTTATATCAATTAGCCTATCAGAAGCTTCTAAAGCCATGACATTTTCTGGAATTTTCCAAGCTGTTTAAATGCACAGTGTATGTATGTGTATGTGAACTGCTGACCCACTGGAATTGTGATACAGTGAATTATAAGTGAAATAGTCTGTCTGTAAATAATTGTTGGAAAAATTACTTGTGTCATGCACAAGTATATGTCCTAACAGACTTGCCAAAACTATAGTTTGTTAGCAAGACATGTGTGGAGTGGTTGAAAAACGAGTTTTAATGACTCCAACCTAAGTGTATGTAAACTTCCGACTTCAACTGTATACTGAGCTCATGTGACAGATCACGTGACACTTAGATTGCACACAGGTGGACTTTATTTAACAAATTATGTGACTTCTGAAGGTAATTGGTTGCACCAGATCTTATTTATGGGCTTCATAGCAAAAGCGGTGAACATATGCACACACCACTTTTTCAATTTTTTTGAAACAACTTATTTTTTCCATTTCACTTCACCAATTTGGACTATTTTGTGTATGTCCATTACATGGAATACAAATAGAAATCAATTTCAATAACAGGTTGTAATGCAACAAATTAGGAAAAACGCCAAGCGGGATGAATACTTTTGCAAGGCACTGTATGAATCTTCTTTAAAAATCAATGGAAATATGGCATTATATTTCACATTCATGGGGAAAAAATACAGGCTATGACTGCTAATTTTAGCAGTAGCACTCCTGCAAATCTTCAGCCCAGGGCTCAACTTCAGCCCCAGGGCTCAACTTCAGCCCCAGGGCTCAACTTCAGCCCCAGGGCTCATCTTCAGCCCCAGGGCTCAACTTTAGCCCCAGGGCTCAACTTTAGCCCCAGGGCTCAACTTTAGCCCCAGGGCTCAACTTTAGCCCCAGGGCTCAACTTTAACCACAGGGCTCATCTTCAGCCCCAGGGCTCATCTTCAACCCCAGGGTTCATCTTCAGCCCCAGGGCTCATCTTCAGCCCCAGGGCTCATCTTCAGCCCCAGGGCTCATCTTCAGCCCCAGGGTTCATCTTCAGCCCCAGGGCTCATCTTCAGCCCCAGGGCTCATCTTCAGCCCCAGGGCTCATCTTCAGCCCCAGGGCTCATCTTCAGCCCCAGGGCTCATCTTCAGCCCCAGGGCTCATCTTCAGCCCCAGGGCTCATCCACCATCCATTGGGCTGCAGTAGCATGCAGTGTGGTAGTCCAGTGCTAGAGCAGGTTAAAATAAGTGGCTATAGTGTAGCATACATCAAACAATAGATGAAGCTCATAAAGTTAGTAGGCTTTCCAGCAGTATCAACTAAAAAGGGCATTTATTTGCCTAAAAAAAGCTTGTTCACGACAGGTGCAAACAATGACATGTTAATTACCAACTACATGTAGCTTCACAAAAAACTGATCAATGAATCAAAATGGCTGTCCAAACTAGTAGCATTAGCGGCTGAAATGCTACACCATGCTACACCATGCTACACCATGCTACACCATGCTACACCATGCTACACCATGCTACACCAAACAAATGTTTTTATTGAGTGAATTTCTTTTCCGTTTCCTTCTTCAATGTGATGATCCCTGCAATAAACCATTCACACACACTTTCAGGGATTGTTTTGGAGAGTTTCATCTGAATGTTAGGTCTCACCTGTCTGGCTTTGTGAAGGATCCAAATACAGGTGCCTGCAAACTTGCCTGTTTTTATACTTGGTTTGCTAGAGAGAACACCTGCCCCTCTCTCCACCTCCATGCCTCAGACTGGGAGCATTCTGAACAGTACGGCAGCACAGTGTTTGAAGTTCACATCTTTATTCTTAACATCTTCTGATACGGGGCCCAGTTCCTCACATGGTACATGACTGTGTGGTTGAGTGGGTCAGATTCCAAATAAATGTTTTACAGGGGTTCAATTCCAGTTTCCACCTGTCCAAATCACTCCTTCTCTGTCTCCTCCTGTTTCTAATGGGTCTTATCTGTCTCAACAAAGCACTGAAAAAATAAAGGTGGAATTTCACACCAAAGATATTCTCCCTTGGTCCCATTCAGACTTAGGTTGATTTAACATGGATATATATATATATATTTTTTTAACTTAAGTCCATATTTTAATAAGTCCATATTAAGTCTACTTATCTCCAGTCTGAATCAGGCCCCATGTGATCAGTGTATCAAGGGGGGGTTCAGCACAAAGGTTCAGTCCTGAAGACTGTCTGAGTGGCCTTAGGCAGTTTTTTGACACGCAGGAGACCTGGGTTCTGTAATTTACTGCCGTAAACATTTGGATTGTAACATTACTTATAATCTCACAATGGGCCTGGCAACTGTAGACTATAATTAGCGCCAAAATCTACCCTAGGAAAAGTATCCAATTTCCAATGTATTTTTCTTGTCTATATTGAATACATAATTTAAACATTGACAGTGTAGGTTGTAAAAAGTATGTGAACCCCTAGGCTAATGAATTCTCCAAAAGCTAATTGGGGCCAGGAGTTAGCTAACCTGGAGTCCAATCAATGAGACGAGATTGGAGATGTTGGTTAGAGCTGCCTTGCCCTATAAAAAACACTCACAAAATGTGAGTTTGCTATTCACAAGAAGCATTGCCTGATGTAAACCATGACGTGAACAAAAGAGATCTCAGAAGACCTAAGATTAAGAATTGTTGACTTGCATAAAGCTGGAAAAAGCCTTTTGAAAGCCTTGATGTTCATCAGTCCACGGTAAGACAAATTGTCTATGAATGGAGAAAGTTCAGCGCTGTTGCTTCTCTCCCTAGGAGTGGCCGTCCTGCAAAGATGACTGCAAGAGCACAGCGCAGAATGCTCAGTGAGGTTAAGAAGAATCCTAGAGTGTCAGCTGAAGACTTACAGAAATCTCTGGAACATGCTAACATCTCTGTTGACGAGTCCACGATACGTAAAACACTAAACAAGAATGGTGTTCGTTGGAGGACACGACGAAAGAAGCCACTGCTGTCAAAAAAAAAACATTTTCTGCATGTCTGAAGTTTGCAAAAGTGCACCTGGACGATCCACAGCGCTATTGGCAAAATATTCTGTGGACCGATGAAACTACAGCTGAGTTGTTTGGAAGGAACACACAACACTGTGTAGAGAAAAAAAGGCACAAAACCTCATCCCAACCGTAAAGTCTGGTGGAGGGAGCATCATGGTTTGGGGCTGCTTTGCTGCCTCAGGGCCTGGACCGCTTGCTATCATCGATGGAAAAATGAATTCCCAAGTTTATCAAGAGAATGTTAGGCTATCTGTCCGCCAATTGAAGCTCAACAGAAGTTGGGTGATGCAACAGGACAACGACCCAAAACACAGAAGTAACAGAACGGCTTCAACAGAAAATATTCCTTCTGGAGTGGCCCAGTTAGAGTCCTGACCTCAACCTTCTGGAGTGGCCCAGTCAGAGTCCTGACCTCAACCTTCTGGAGTGGCCCAGTCAGAGTCCTGACCTCAACCTTCTGGAGTGGCCCAGTCAGAGTCCTGACCTCAACCTTTTGGAGTGGCCCAGTCAGAGTCCTGACCTCAACCTTTTGGAGTGGCCCAGAGTCCTGACCTCAACCTTCTGGAGTGGCCCAGAGTCCTGACCTCAACCTTCTGGAGTGGCCCAGTCAGAGTCCTGACCTCAACCTTCTGGAGTGGCCCAGTCAGAGTCCTGACCTCAACCTTCTGGAGTGGCCCAGTCAGAGTCCTGACCTCAACCTTCTGGAGTGGCCCAGTCAGAGTCCTAACCTCAACCTTCTGGAGTGGCCCAGTCAGAGTCCTAACCTCAACCTTCTGGAGTGGCCCAGTCAGAGTCCTGACCTCAACCTTCTGGAGTGGCCCAGTCAGAGTCCTGACCTCAACCTTCTGGAGTGGCCCAGTCAGAGTCCTGACCTCAACCTTCTGGAGTGGCCCAGTCAGAGTCCTGACCTCAACCTTCTGGAGTGGCCAAGTCAGAGTCCTGACCTCAACCTTCTGGAGTGGCCCAGTCAGAGTCCTGACCTCAACCTACTGGAGTGGCCCAGTCAGAGTCCTGACCTCAACCTTCTGGAGTGGACCAGTCAGAGTCCTGACCTCAACCTTCTGGAGTGGCCCAGTCAGAGTCCTGACCTCAACCTTCTGGAGTGGCCCAGTCAGAGTCCTGACCTCAACCTTCTGGAGTGGCCCAGTCAGAGTCCTGACCTCGACCCGATTGAGATGCTGTGGCATGACCTCAAGAGAGCAGTTCACACCAGACATCCAAGAATATTGCTGAACTGAAACAGTTTTGTAAAGAGGACTGGTCCAAAATTCCTCCTGACCGTTGTGCAGGTCTGATCCGCAACTACAGAAAACGTGTGGTTGAGGTTATTTCTGCCAAAGGAGGGTCAACTAGTTATTAAATCCAAGGGTTCACATACTTCTCCCACCCTGCACTGTGACTGTTTACACGGTGTGTTCAATAAAGACATGAAAATGTATCATTATTTGTGTGTTATTAGTTTAAGCAGACTGTGTCTGTTGTTGTGACTTTGATGAAGATCAGATCAAATTTTATGACCAATTAATGCAGACATCCAGGTATTTCCAAAGGGTTAGCATACTTTTTCTTGTCACCGCAGAAAAATCAAAGAAATAATGACACAGATGATAATAGAAACAATGATAATAGTCAATGAGCAGTAACAATTATCAGGACACTACAGTAATGAACGAGGACAATAATGACATGGTGAGAAAGATACAAGTAGCAATGCTATTGCTCTGATTGGTCGCTCCACTGGCTTCCCTAGGGGTGTGGCAGGAAGCTACTTATTTTGCAGGTAATAGTGTCACACCCTGATCTGTTTCCCCTGTCTTTGTGCTTGTCTCCACCCCCCACCATGTGTCTCCCATCTCCCCTCATTATCCCCTGTGTATTTATACCTGTGTTCTCTGTTTGTCTGATGCCAGTTCGTTATGTTCGTCAAGCCTACCACCGGTTTTCCCATTACTCCTGTTTTCTAGTTTCCTGTTTTCTAGGTTTGACCATTCTGCCTGCCCCAAGACTGCCTGCCGTTCTGCACCTTGTCCAACCACACTGGATTATTGACCTCTGCCTATGCTGACCCCGAGACTGCCTGCCGTTCTGCACCTTGTCCCACCACACTGGATTATTGACCTCTGCCTATGCTGACCCCGAGACTGCCTGCCGTTCTGCACCTTGTCCAACCACACTGGATTATTGACCTCTGCCTATGCTGACCCCGAGACTGCCTGCCGTTCTGCACCTTGTCCCACCACACTGGATTATTGACCTCTGCCTATGCTGACCCCGAGACTGCCTGCTGTTCTGTACCTTTTGGACTCTGATCTTGATTACTGACCTCTGCCTGCCCATGACCTGTCGTTTTGCTTGCCCTCTGTTCTAGTAATAAACTTTTGTTACTTCGACTGGGTCTTCCCTAAAACATGATAGTACGAACTGGCCATGACTGACCCAGCAGACTTAAACCAGCTCCACAATGCAGTCTCCCTGCAAGGAGCCACCATTGGACAACACGAGGAGTTACTGAAATGTCTTACGGGGGGACTCCATACACTGGCAGAATGCCATGACCAGGCATTTGAGACTTTGCTGGTGTCACGCCCTGGCCTTAGTATTCTTTGTTTTCTTTGTGTTTTTTGGTTAGGTCAGGGTGTGACATGGGGAATGTATGTGTTTTGTAGTGTCTATGGGGTGTTGTATGTGTATGGGGCAGAGTGGAGTGTGGTTGTCTAGTTATGTCTATGGCTGCCTGGATTGGTTCTCAATCAGAGACAGCTGTCATTCATTGTCTCTGATTGGGAGCCATATTTGAGGCAGCCATGGGCAGTAGGCTTTTGTGGGTAGTTGTCTATGTTGTACGTTTGTAGCTTGGGTTTGCACTTACGTCTTTAGCTTCACGATCGTTTGTTGTTTTGTTTCGTTTTGTAATTGTGTTCGTTACGTGTTTTTTCCTTCTCTAAAATAAAAGAGATGTATTTTGCACACGCTGCGCCTTGGTCCACTCTCTCTCACGAAGACGATCGTGACAGCTGGAGCAATTCTGGGGATTCCCCACTGGACAGCGGGTCACACCAGTAATCTCCCAGCCTACCCCAGTGTCCCGAGAACCCCGCCTACCTCCTCCGGAGTGCTACACTGGGCAGCGGGTCACACCCGTAATCTCCCAGCCTACCCCAGTGTCCCGAGAACCCCGCCTACCTCCTCCGGAGCGCTATGCTGGAGATTCCGTAACCTGCCAGGCTTTTCTCTTCCAACGCTCCCTCATTGTCGAGCTGCAGCCTTCTTTGTTCCCCTTGGACTGCTCGAGGATAGTGTACATCAGAACGCTCATGTCCGGGAGGGCACTCGCCTGGGCTAAGGCGGTGTAGGAGCAACAGTCCATCGTCTGCCTCAGTCTAGAAGAGTTTGTGGCGGAATTTCGGAAGGTGCCGTTATGTTGTCCCGTACCCTCCGTATACTTCCCACTTTTCAGGTTTCTAAAATCAAACCCATGTCTCAGAGCCCTTTGTCTCCTGTTTCTGGATAACTGACCTCTGCCTGCCCATGACCTGTCGTTTTGCCTGTCCCCTGTTCTAGTATGAAACATTTGTTACTTCGACACTGTCTGCATCTGGGTCATTCCTAAAAGGTGTTAAATACGGCACAAAGAAGGATTTTATGTTTTGGTTTCAAAATCGTTATATTTGTTTTACATTTTGAGGGGGTAAAAATGCCTGTAAATCTGTATAGTTCTGTCAGTGTAGGAGAAAATGCAGCTCTGTCTTCACCTCTCTCTGAGGGCAGAGGGAACACAACCTGTCCTCTCTGGGTAGCCAGACGGTTTCTATGGCCAGGCTGTGCTACCTAATAAATACCTCATATTACTATACCTACCTATCATCTATCTAGATAATAAATACCTCATATTACTATACCTACCTATCATCTATCTAGATAATAAATACCTCATATTACTATACCTACCTATCATCTATCTAGATAATAAATACCTCATATTACTATACCTACCTATCATCTATCTAGATAATAAATACCTCATATTACTATACCTACCTATCATCTATCTAGATAATAAATACCTCATATTACTATACCTACCTATCAGCTATCTATCTAGATAATAAATACCTCATATTACTATACCTACCTATCATCTATCTAGATAATAAATACCTCAGATTACTATACCTACCTATCATCTATCTAGATAATAAATACTTCATATTACTATACCTACCTATCATCTATCTAGATAATAAATACCTACCTATCATCTATCTAGATAATAAATACCTACCTATCATCTATCTAGATAATAAATACCTCATATTACTATACCTACCTATCATCTATCTAGATAATAAATACCTACCTATCATCTATCTAGATAATAAATACCTCATATTACTATACCTACCTATCAGCTATCTATCTAGATAATAAATACCTCATATTACTATACCTACCTATCATCTATCTAGATAATAAATACCTCATATTACTATACCTACCTATCATCTATCTAGATAATAAATACGTCAGATTACTATACCTACCTACCAGCTATCTATCTAGATAAATAATAGCTTCTCTGAACAAGTCTGTCTGACAGCAGTAAGGAACAAGAATGGATAGGGGAGAGAGAGGGAGATATGTGATCTCTGGACAGGTGGTTAATGTGAGGCTGGACTGGAGTAGCTCGTAGAGAGAGGAAGAGCGATAGGACAGCAGCAGCAGAATACCAGAAGCTCCACTTACCGGAGGATCTCTTTCCGTGTGAAGAAGGTACAGTCCTACGAGGAAAAGAAGAAAACATTAGTTTTCATTAGTATACACGACATTGAGGTCAAATATTGTTACGTGCAGCACATATGTGAGAATGTATTTAGAATACGGAACAAATGCATTTATTTGACATAACTCGACCCTAAAGCCCTAGGAGGGTTAGCGCTCCTGAAACATGGTCTACTGGACTCCCTACAGTGTGACCTCAATCACCCTCTGCAGTGACAGGACTCATGTTTCTCTGATGTCACTATAGAGCTATAGGTTGTCAGCTGTCTCTCGCCACACAGAAAGGTGAGTTGAGCCAGCCAGGGGAAGGAATATGATCAGCTGGTGTCTGTGATCATGGCACAAGACAGATCCAGACACACTGTACCATCACCTACTAGTCCAGACACACTGTACCATCACCTACTAGTCCACTGTACCATCACCTACTAGTCCAGACACACTGTACCATCACCTACGTCCAGACATACTGTACCATCACCTACTAGTCCAGACACACTGTACCATCACCTACTAGTCCAGACACACTGTACCATCACCTACTAGTCCAGACACACTGTACCATCACCTACGTCCAGACACACTGTACCATCACCTACTAGTCCAGACACACTGTACCATCACCTACGTCCAGACATACTGTACCATCACCTACTAGTCCAGACACACTGTACCATCACCTACTAGTCCAGACACACTGTACCATCACCTACTAGTCCAGACACACTGTATCATCACCTACTAGTCCAGACACACTGTACCATCACCTACTAGTCCAGACACACTGTACCATCACCTACAAGTCCAGACACACCTACTAGTCCAGACACACTGTACCATCACCTACTAGTCCACTGTACCATCACCTACTAGTCCACTGTACCATCACCTACTAGTCCAGACACACTGTACCATCACCTACTAGTCCAGACACACTGTACCATCACCTACTAGTCCAGACACACTGTACCATCACCTACTAGTCCAGACACACTGTATCATCACCTACTAGTCCAGACACACTGTATCATCACCTACTAGTCCCTACCCCTTCAAACCTGCCACCATCTCTTCTCCTTCAACCCTGCCACCCTCCCTACCCCTTCAACCCTGCCACCCTCCCTACCCCTTCAACCCTGCCACCCTCCCTACCCCTTCAACCCTGCCACCCTCCCTACCCCTTCAACCCTGCCACCCTCCCTACCCCTTCAACCCTGCTATCGTCCCTCACTGCCAGCCTTAATGGCAGCCTCTCAGCACCCTGAATAACACAGTCAGTCGTTCAGCTTCTGTTAAAGTAATTTAAATGTTGAAAGATAATGATGAAATAATTCCCACTCTGAAACCTTATAACTGTATGAAATTGATTAGAATCATAAATTTATTATCTGATGGGTTTGTTTAGGTTTAGTCAGTAAAAGTATAATTAATGAGGTGTGTAGTTTTAGTCAGAATTAGGGTAAAACAATATAAACTGTACAATATGTCTCTAAAGTGTCTTAAACACAGACTGTCTGAGCAAGATTCAGTGCCGACCTTGGCTAGGGGCCACTGAGAGATTAGGGAAAGGACAGGGAGTGATTCTCACGGTCCCTAATCTTTGTCGGCTGGGTAGTGGGACAGTGTGTGCGTAAGATACCTGCTGTTTGTGTGCAAATGTATGTGCTTATGAATTCTGTTTGTGTGCAAGAGTATGTGTGTAAGGAGCTCGTATAAAATGAATGGTTTTTGTACAACTAACCAGCGCTCTCGTAAATACACGTTGTGACTATCGTAGCCGGGCCTACCTCTGATTCATTTTCTGACTATCGTAGCCGGGCCTCCGTCTGATTCATTTTCTGACTATCGTAGCCGGGCCTCCGTCTGATTCATTTTCTGACTATCGTAGCTGGGCCTCCGTCTGATTCATTTTCTGACTATCGTAGCCGGGCCTCCGTCTGATTCATTTTCTGACTGTCGTAGCCGGGCCTCCGTCTGATTCATTTTCTGACTATTGTAGCCGGGCCTCCGTCTGATTCATTTTCTGACTATCGTAGCTGGGCCTCCGTCTGATTCATTTTCTGACTATCGTAGCTGGGCCTCCGTCTGATTCATTTCAACCCGTTTCTTACATATCCTGGGTTTCAGACTGAGTAGTTCATTGAATTGGGTTCATGGGCATTGAGAACATAATTCTCGTAACAGCTTCTGAAGACAGAGACATTTCAAATCTGACCCAGTTCATAGTCTGACCCTGTTTATAGTCTGACCCAGTTTATAGTCTGACCCTGTTTATAGTCTGACCCAGTTTATAGCCTGACCCAGTTTATAGCCTGACCCTGTTTATAGTCTGACCCAGTTTATAGTCTGACCCAGTTTATAGTCTGACCCAGTTTATAGTCTGACCCAGTTTATAGTCTGACCCTGTTTATAGTCTGACCCAGTTTATAGTCTGACCCAGTTTATAGTCTGACCCAGTTTATAGTCTGACCCTGTTTATAGTCTGACCCAGTTTATAGTCTGACCCAGTTTATAGTCTGACCCTGTTTATAGTCTGACCCAGTTTATAGTCTGACCCTGTTTATAGTCTGACCCAGTTTATAGTCTGACCCAGTTAATAGGCTGAACCTGTTCACCCTTTCCTTTTCTCTCTCTGTCACATGGTGCCAGCTCTGCCAACAAAGCTCTGCCAACACAGCTCTGCCAACACAGCTCTGCCAGGCCAACACATCTCTACCAGCCTAACACAGCTCTGCCAACACAGCTCTGCCAAGCCAACACAGCTTCGCCAACAAAGCTCTACCACTGGCTTTATCAATAAGTGCATTGAGGACGTCGTACCCACAGTGAATGTACGTACAAAGCCCAAGCAGAAGCCATGGATTACAGGCAACATTGACACTGAGCTAAAGGGTAGAGGTGCTGCTTTCAAGGTGCGGGACTCTAACCCGGAAGCTTACAAGAAATCCTGCCATGCCCTGCGACGAACCATCAAACAGGCAAAGCGTCAATACAGGGCTAAGATTGAATCATACTACACCGGCTCTGACGCTCGTCGGATATGGCAGGGCTTGAAAACTATTACAGACAACAAGGGGAAGCACAGCCGCGAGCTGCCCATTGACACGAGCCTAATAGACGAGCTAAATCACTTCTATGCTCGCATTGTGGCAAGCAACACGGAGGCATGAGAGCATCAGCTGTTCCAGACGACTGTGTGATCACGCTCTCTGTAGCCGACGTGAGTAAGACCTTTAAACAAGTCAACATACACAAGGCTGCGGGGCCAGATGGATTACCAGGACGTGTGCTCCGGGCATGTGCTGCCAACTGGCAAGTGTCTTCACTGATATATTCAACATGTCCCTGATTGAGTCTGTAATACCAACATGCTTCAAGCAGACCACCATAGTCCCTGTGCCCAAGAACACAAAGGAAACCTGCCTAAATGACTACAGACCTGTAGCACTCACGTCCGTAGCCATGAAGTGCTTTGAAAGGCTGGTAATGGCTCACATCACTGCCTGGTCCGGCAGTTGTTTGGCCTCCGACCTGAAGTCACTACAGAGGGTAGTGCGTACGGCCCAGTACATCACTGGGGCTAAGCTGCCTGCCATCCAGGACCTCTACACCAGGCGGTGTCAGAGGAAGGCCCTAAATATTGTCAAAGACCCCAGCCACAGACTGTTCTCTCTACTACCGCATGGCAAGCGGTACCGGAGTGCCAAGTCTAGGACAAAAAGGCTTCTCAACAGTTTTTACCCCCAAGCCGTAAGACTCCTGAACAGGTAATCAAATGGCTACCTGGACTATTTGCATTGTGTGTCCCCCCCCAACCCCTCTTTTACGCTGCTGCTACTCTCTGTTCATCATATATGCATAATCACTTTAACCATACCTACATGTACATACTACCTACATAAGCCTGACTAACCGGTGTCTGTATATAGCCTTGCTACTCTTATTTTCAAATGTCTTTTTACTGTTGTTTTATTTCTTTACTTACCTACAAACACACACACACACATACATACCTTTTTTTTCGCACTATTGGTTAGAGCCTGTAAGTAAGCTTTTCACTGTAAGGTCTACACCTGTTGTATTCGGCGCGCGTGAAAAATAAACTTTGATTCGATTTGGAAAGAACAGGTCTAGAGAGATAGGAAGGGAACAGGACAGAGAGATAGGAAGGGAACAGGACAGAGAGATGGGAAGGGAACAGGACAGAGAGATGGGAAGGGAACAGGACAGAGAGATAGGAAGGGAACAGGACAGAGAGATAGGAAGGGAACAGGACAGAGAGATGGGAAGGGAATGGGACAGAGAGATAGGAAGGGAACGGGACAGAGAGGTGGGAAGGGAACAGGACAGAGAGATGGGAAGGGAACAGGACAGAGAGATGGGAAGGGAACAGGACAGAGAGATAGGAAGGGAACAGGACAGAGAGATGGGAAGGGAACAGGACAGAGAGATGGGAAGGGAACAGGACAGAGAGATGGGAAGGGAACAGGACAGAGAGATGGGAAGGGAACAGGACAGAGAGATGGGAAGGGAACAGGACAGTGAGATGGGAAGGGAACAGGACAGAGAGATAGGAAGGGAACAGGACAGAGAGATGGGAAGGGAACAGGACAGAGAGATAGGAAGGGAACAGGACAGAGAGATGGGAAGGGAACAGGACAGAGAGATAGGAAGGTAACAGGACAGAGAGATAGGAAGGGAACAGGACAGAGAGATGGGAAGGGAACAGGACAGAGAGATAGGAAGGTAACAGGACAGAGAGATAGGAAGGGAACAGGACAGAGAGATAGGAAGGGAACAGGACAGAGAGATAGGAAGGGAACAGGACATATAGATGGGAAGGGAACAGGACAGAGAGATGGGAAGGTAACAGGACAGAGAGATGGGAAGGGAACAGGACAGAGAGATGGGAAGGGAACAGGACAGAGAGATAGGAAGGGAACAGGACAGAGAGATGGGAAGGGAACGGGACAGGGAGATAGGAAGGGAACAGGACAGAGAGATGGGAAGGGAACGGGACAGAGAGATTGGAAGGTAACGGGACAGAGAGATAGGAAGGTAACAGGACAGAGAGATAGGAAGGGAACAGAACAGAGAGATAGGAAGGGAACAGGACAGAGAGATGGGAAGGGAACAGGACAGAGAGATAGGAAGGGAACAGGACAGAGAGATGGGAAGGGAACAGGACAGAGAGATGGGAAGGGAACAGGACAGAAAGATGATAAGGGAGCAGGTCTACCACAGAGACGCACACATATCATACCCCCAAGACATACTAACCTCTCACCATTACAATAACAGGGGATGTTAGCATACCCCCAAGACATGCTAACCTCTCACCATTACAATAACAGGGGATGTTAGCATACCCCCAAGACATACTAACCTCTCACCATTACAATAACAGGGGATGTTAGCATACCCCCAAGACATGCTAACCTCTCACCATTACAATAACAGGGGATGTTAGCATATCCCCAAGACATACTAACCTCTCACCATTACAATAACAGGGGATGTTAGCATACCCCCAAGACATACTAACCTCTCACCATTACAATAACAGGGGATGTTAGCATACCCCCAAGACATACTAACCTCTCACCATTACAATAACAGGGGATGTTAGCATACCCCCAAGACATGCTAACCTCTCACCATTACAATAACAGGGGATGTTAGCATACCCCCAAGACATGCTAACGTCTCACCATTACAATAACAAGTGGGTTAGCATTTTATATCATACCCCCAAGACATGCTAACCTCTCACCATTACAATAACAGGGGATGTTAGCATACCCCCAAGACATGCTAACGTCTCACCATTACAATAACAAGTGGGTTAGCATTTTTGGGGGTATGATATTTGTGAATCTGTAACTTTCTCACTCATCATTATTCAAGATTCATTCAGGATTATCCGTAATCATGGTACCATCCACATTAATGTAGAAGTGTTAAGAAACATATTCTATTCTTATTGACAGTAAAAATTACTCCAAAATAACACAATACTTTATCTACCATTAATTTCTATTGGGCACAAAATGATCTGAAACACAACCAAAACAAACAGCGAATGCATCTAACAAGTTTAGAGTCACAAGCTTGAAATAGACGTTGTGTACTAATAATATGGGACCAAATACTACACTTCTTACTACTTTAAAACGCATTGAAGTGGATTTGTCCCAATACTCTTGGTGCCCTACAATAGACCACGTAGAAAAAGTGCTGTAATTTCTACATGGCTATGGATGAACAAACCCTCAGTTTAAAACATGACAGTCTGCACTTTAACCTCGTAGTTAAGATATCGTTTCAGTTCCACCGTGTTGGAATACAGAACCGGAACACCAACACTGTCCCAATAATGAACTCACTGTATTTCAAGGACATCAGAACTGACTGGTGAAATGCTAAGGTAACAGTTCAGAACAGCAGCTAAGAGAAGCTTCCAGAGAAGTAACCGGAGTAGCTCTTGGTTAGTGTAACCTAAGGTATCTGACGTTAGGATTAGGGTTAATGTTGAGGTATGTATGAGGTATCTTCTGAGGAGGGTAAGGTTTCCAGCCATGCTGCTATCAGAATCCTCTGGCATCCATTATTAAACAGGCCAGAATCGCCAGGTAAACCTGTGCAGAATAAGACCGCTTAGGGTTAATGGACAACACAGGCACCCCAGCAAACCACAATTGGTTTTGTGAAAGTTCCCAGAACATTTGTTGAGTTGCGGCAAATGTTCTCATAAAACAAATACGGTCCAGACTACATACAGTATGATTTAGGCTACATACAGTATGATATAGGCTACATACAGTATGATATAGACTACATATAGTATGATATAGACTACAAACAGTATGATATAGAGTACACACAGTATGATATAGACTACACACAGTATGATATAGACTACACACAGTATGATATAGACTACACACAGTATGATATAGACTACATATGGTATGATATAGACTACACACAGTATGATATACTCTACGTATAGTATGATATACTCTACATATAGTATGATATACTCTACATATAGTATGATATACTCTACATGTAGTATGATATACTCTACATGTAGTATGATATACTCTACATATGGTATGATATACTCTACATATAGTATGATATACTCTACGTATAGTATGATATACTCTACGTATAGTATGATATACTCTACATACAGTATGATATACTCTACATGTAGTATGATATACTCTACATACAGTATGATATACTCTACATGTATTATGATATACTCTACAAACAGTATGATATACTCTACATATAGTATGATATACTCTACATACAGTATGATATACTCTACATGTATAATGATATACTCTACATGTAGTATGATATACTCTACATGTAGTATGATATACTCTACATGTAGTATGATATACTCTACATGTATAATGATATACTCTACATATAGTATGATATATTCTACGTATAGTATGATATACTCTACATACAGTATGATATACTCTACATGTAGTATGATATACTCTACATGTACAATGATATACTCTAGATGTAGTATGATATAATTTACATACAGTTTGATATACTCTACATGTAATATGATATAATTTACATACAGTATGATATACTCTACATGTAGTATGATATAATTTACATACAGTATGATATACTCTACATGTAGTATGATATAATTTACATACAGTATGATATACTCTACATGTAGTATGATATACTCTACATATAGTATGATATAGACTACATACAGTATGATATAGAGTACATACAGTATGATATAGACTACATATAGTATGATATAGGCTACATACAGTATGATATAGACTACAAACAGTATGATATAGACTACACACAGTATGATATACTCTACATGTAGTATGATATACTCTACATGTAGTATGATATACTCTACATGTAGTATGATATACTCTACATGTATAATGATATACTCTACATGTAGTATGATATACTCTACATGTAGTATGATATACTCTACATGTAGTATGATATAATTTACATACAGTATGATATACTCTACATGTAGTATGATATAATTTACATACAGTATGATATACTCTACATGTAGTATGATATAATTTACATACAGTATGATATACTCTACATGTAGTATGATATAATTTACATACAGTATGATATACTCTACATGTAGTATGATATACTCTACATGTAGTATGATATAATTTACATACAGTATGATATACTCTACATGTATTATGATATAATTTACATACAGTATGATATACTCTACATGTAGTATGATATAATTTACATACAGTATGATATACTCTACATGTATTATGATATAATTTACATACAGTATGATATACTCTACATGTAGTATGATATACTCTACATGTAGTATGATATACTCTACATATAGTATGATATACTCTACATGTAGTATGATATACTCTACATGTATAATGATATACTCTACATGTAGTATGATATAATTTACATACAGTATGATATACTCTACATGTAGTATGATATACTCTACATGTAGTATGATATACTCTACATGTAGTATGATATACTCTACATGTAGTATGATATACTCTACATACAGTATGATATACTCTACATGTAGTATGATATACTCTACATGTAGTATGTAATAGACTACATATAGTATGATATAGGCTACATACAGTATGATATAGAGTACATATAGTATGATATAGGCTACATATAGTATAATATAGGCTACATACAGTATGATATAGACTACATAAAGTATGATATAGGCTACAAACAGTATGATATACTCTACATGTAGTATGATATACTCTACATGTAGTATGATATACTCTACATACAGTATGATATACTCTACATGTAGTATGATATACTCTACATGTAGTATGATATACTCTACATACAGTATGATATACTCTACATGTAGTATGATACACTCTACAAACAGTATGATATACTCTACATGTAGTATGATATACTCTACATACAGTATGATATACTCTACATGTAGTATGATATACTCTACATACAGTATGATATACTCTACATGTAGTATGACATACTCTACAAACAGTATGATATACTCTACATGTATAATGATATACTCTACATACAGTATGATATACTCTACATGTAGTATGATATACTCTACATACAGTATGATATACTCTACATGTAGTATGATATAATTTACATACAGTATGATATACTCTACATGTAGTATGATATACTCTACATGTAGTATGACATACTCTACAAACAGTATGATATACTCTACATGTAGTATGATATACTCTACATACACTATGATATACTCTACATGTAGTATGATATACTCTACATACAGTATGATATACTCTACATGTAGTATGATATACTCTACATACAGTATGATATACTCTACATGTATAATGATATACTCTACATGTAGTATGATATACTCTACATGTAGTATGATATACTCTACATGTAGTATGATATACTCTACATGTAGTATGACATACTCTACAAACAGTATGATATACTCTACATGTAGTATGATATACTCTACATACAGTA
Source organism: Salvelinus fontinalis (assembly GCF_029448725.1). Taxonomy (NCBI): domain Eukaryota; kingdom Metazoa; phylum Chordata; class Actinopteri; order Salmoniformes; family Salmonidae; genus Salvelinus; species Salvelinus fontinalis. Next base: position 2,685,503 of record NC_074673.1, read on the forward strand.
TGATATACTCTACATGTAGTATGATATACTCTACATACAGTATGATATACTCTACATGTAGTATGATATACTCTACATACAGTATGATATACTCTACATGTAGTATGACATACTCTACAAACAGTATGATATACTCTACATGTATAATGATATACTCTACATACAGTATGATATACTCTACATGTAGTATGATATACTCTACATACAGTATGATATACTCTACATGTAGTTGGATATACTCTACATACAGTATGATATACTCTACATGTAGTATGACATACTCTACAAACAGTATGATATACTCTACATGTAGTATGATATACTCTACATGTAGTATGATATAATTTACATACAGTATGATATACTCTACATGTAGTATGATATACTCTACATGTAGTATGATATAATTTACATACAGTATGATATACTCTACATGTAGTATGATATACTCTACATGTAGTATGATATACTCTACATGTAGTATGATATACTCTACATGTAGTATGATATACTCTACATGTAGTATGATATACTCTACATGTAGTATGATATAATTTACATACAGTATGATATACTCTACATGTAGTATGATATACTCTACATGTAGTATGACATACTCTACAAACAGTATGATATACTCTACATGTAGTACGATATACTCTACATACAGTATGATATACTCTACATGTAGTATGATATACTCTACATACAGTATGATATACTCTACATGTAGTATGATATACTCTACATACAGTATGATATACTCTACATGTAGTATGACATACTCTACAAACAGTATGATATACTCTACATGTATAATGATATACTCTACATACAGTATGATATACTCTACATGTAGTATGATATACTCTACATACAGTATGATATACTCTACATGTAGTTGGATATACTCTACATACAGTATGATATACTCTACATGAAGTATGACATACTCTACAAACAGTATGATATACTCTACATGTAGTATGATATACTCTACATGTAGTATGATATAATTTACATACAGTATGATATACTCTACATGTAGTATGATATACTCTACATGTAGTATGATATACTCTACATGTAGTATGATATACTCTACATGTAGTATGACATACTCTACAAACAGTATGATATACTCTACATGTATAATGATATACTCTACATACAGTATGATATACTCTACATGTAGTATGATATACTCTACATACAGTATGATATAATTTACATACAGTATGATATACTCTACATGTAGTATGATATACTCTACATGTAGTATGATATACTCTACATGTAGTATGATATACTCTACATACAGTATGATATACTCTACATGTAGTATGATATACTCTACATGTAGTATGATATAGACTACATATGGTATGATATACTCTACATACAGTATGATATACTCTACATGTAGTATGACATACTCTACATACAGCATGATATACTCTACATGTAGTATGATATACTCTACATACAGTATGATATACTCTACATGTAGTATGATATACTCTACATACAGTATGATATACTCTACATGTAGTATCACATACTCTACAAACAGTATGATATACTCTACATGTATAATGATATACTCTACATACAGTATGATATACTCTACATGTAGTATGATATACTCTACATACAGTATGATATACTCTACATGTAGTTGGATATACTCTACATACAGTATGATATACTCTACATGAAGTATGACATACTCTACAAACAGTATGATATACTCTACATGTAGTATGATATACTCTACATGTAGTATGATATAATTTACATACAGTATGATATACTCTACATGTAGTATGATATACTCTACATGTAGTATGATATAATTTACATACAGTATGATATACTCTACATGTAGTATGATATACTCTACATGTAGTATGATATACTCTACATGTAGTATGACATACTCTACAAACAGTATGATATACTCTACATGTATAATGATATACTCTACATACAGTATGATATACTCTACATGTAGTATGATATACTCTACATACAGTATGATATAATTTACATACAGTATGATATACTCTACATGTAGTATGATATACTCTACATGTAGTATGATATACTCTACATGTAGTATGATATACTCTACATACAGTATGATATACTCTACATGTAGTATGATATACTCTACATGTAGTATGATATAGACTACATATGGTATGATATACTCTACATACAGTATGATATACTCTACATGTAGTATGACATACTCTACAAACAGTATGATATACTCTACATGTAGTATGATATACTCTACATACAGTATGATATACTCTACATGTAGTATGATATACTCTACATACAGTATGATATACTCTACATGTAGTATGATATACTCTACATACAGTATGATATACTCTACATGTAGTATGACATACTCTACAAACAGTATGATATACTCTACATGTATAATGATATACTCTACATACAGTATGATATACTCTACATGTAGTATGATATACTCTACATACAGTATGATATACTCTACATGTAGTATGATATACTCTACATACAGTATGATATACTCTACATGTAGTATGACATACTCTACAAACAGTATGATATACTCTACATGTATAATGATATACTCTACATGTAGTATGATATAATTTACATACAGTATGATATACTCTACATGTAGTATGATATACTCTACATGTAGTATGATATAATTTACAGACAGTATGATATACTCTACATGTAGTATGATATACTCTACATGTAGTATGATATACTCTACATGTAGTATGATATACTCTACATACAGTATGATATACTCTACATGTAGTATGATATACTCTACATGTAGTATGATATAGACTACATACAGTATGATATACTCTACATGTAGTATGATATACTCTACATGTAGTATGATATAGAGTACATACAGTATGATATACTCTACATGTAGTATGATATACTCTACATGTAGTATGCTATACTCTACATGTAGTATGATATACTCTACATACAGTATGATATACTCTACATGTAGTATGACATACTCTACAAACAGTATGATATACTCTACATGTAGTATGATATACTCTACATGTAGTATGATATACTCTACATGTAGTATGATATACTCTACATGTAGTATGATATAGACTACATACAGTATGATATACTCTACATATAGTATGCTATACTCTACATGTAGTATGATAGTATGAGTCAATACATCTTAGAATCACCTTTGGCAGCAATTACAGCTGTAAGTCTTTCTCTTTCTGGGTAAGTCCCTAAGAGCTTTACACATCTGGAATGTACAATACTTTTACTTTATTGATTAAATAATTCTTCAAGGTCTGTCAACTTGGTTGTTGATCATTGCTAGACAGCCATGTTTAACTCTTGCCATAGATTTTCAAGCTAGGCCACTCAGGAACATTCAATGTCTTCTTGGTAAGCAACTCCAGTGTATATTTGGCCTTGTGTTTTAGGTTATTGTCCTCCTGAAAGGTGAATTTGTCTCCCAGTGTCTGTTGGAAGTTTTCCTCTAGGATTTTGCCTGTGCTTATCTCTATTCCGTTTCTTTTTATCCTAAAAAACTCCCTAGCTCTTGCCGATAAGAAGCATACCCATAACATGACACAGCCACCACCATGCTTGAAAATATGAGGAGTGGTACTCAGTGATGTGTTGTGTTGGATTTGCCCCAAACATAACGCTTTGTATTCAGGACATTAAGTTAATTTCTTTCCCATATTTTTAGCAGTTTTACTTTAGTGCATGTTTTGGAATATTTGTGTTCTGTACAGGCATCCTTCTTTTCACTCTGTCCTTTAGGTTAATACTGTGGAGTCACTAAAATGTTGTTGATCCATCCTCAGTTGTCTCCTATCACAGCCATTAAACTCTGTAACTGTTTTAAAGTCACCATTGGCCTCATGGTGAAATCCCTGAACGGTTTCCTTCCTCTCCGGAAACTGAGTTAGGAAGGACACCTGTATCTTTGTAGTGACTGGGTGTATTGATACACCATCCAAAGTGTAATTTAATAACTTCACCATGCTCAAAAGTATATTTAATGTCTGCTTTTTTTTTTACCCATCTACCAATTGCTGCCCTTCCTTGCGAACCATTTGAAAACCTCCCTGGTCTTTGGGGATGAAGAAAACATGTGCCAACGCTACAGAAGAGTTTATCATTCCGCTGGTACAGGACTAGTAAAGGCCCAGTGCACTACTTTATCATTCCGCTGGTACAGGACTAGTAAAGGCCCAGTGCACTACTTTATCATTCCGCTGGTACAGGACTAGTAAAGGCCCAGTGCACTACTTTATCATTAAGCTGGTACAGGACTAGTAAAGGCCCAGTGCACTACTTTATCATTCCGCTGGTACAGGACTAGTAAAGGCCCAGTGCACTACTTTATCATTCCGCTGGTACAGGACTAGTAAAGGCCCAGTGCACTACTTTATCATTCCGCTGGTACAGGACTAGTAAAGGCCCAGTGCATTATCATTCCGCTGGTACAGGACCAGTAAAGGCCCAGTGCACTACTTTATCATTCCGCTGGTACAGGACCAGTAAAGGCCCAGTGCACTACTTTATCATTCCGCTGGTACGGGACTAGTAAAGGCCCAGTGCACTACTTTATCATTCCGCTGGTACAGGACTAGTAAAGGCCCAGTGCACTACTTTATCATTCCGCTGGTACAGGACTAGTAAAGGCCCAGTGCACTACTTTATCATTCCGCTGGTACAGGACTAGTAAAGGCCCAGTGCACTACTTTATCATTCCGCTGGTACAGGACTAGTAAAGGCCCAGTGCACTACTTTATCATTCCGCTGGTACAGGACTAGTAAAAGCCCAGTGCACTACTTTATCATTAAGCTGGTACAGGACTAGTAAAGGCCCAGTGCACTACTTTATCATTCCGCTGGTACAGGACTAGTAAAGGCCCAGTGCACTACTTTATCATTCCGCTGGTACAGGACTAGTAAAGGCCCAGTGCACTACTTTATCATTCCGCTGGTACAGGACTAGTAAAAGCCCAGTGCACTACTTTATCATTAAGCTGGTACAGGACTAGTAAAGGCCCTGAGCACTACTTTATCATTCTGCTGGAACAGGACTAGTAAAGGCCCAGTGCATTATCATTCTGCTGGAACAGGACTAGTAAAGGCCCAGTGCATTATCATTCCGCTGGTACAGGACTAGTAAAGGCCCAGTGCACTACTTTATCATTCCGCTGGTACAGGACTAGTAAAGGCCCAGTGCACTACTTTATCATTCCGCTGGTACAGGACTATTAAAGGCCCTGAGCACTACTTTATCATTCTGCTGGAACAGGACTAGTAAAGGCCCAGTGCATTATCATTCTGCTGGTACAGGACTAGTAAAGGCCCACTACTTTTGTGAGAATGTCTTTTATATATATATATATATTTATTCCGATGTTTCATGGGGGTTCTGCAGTACCCTATGCACCACTTCTTCCCGTGGATATTGTTCTAGCAGACAGTTATCTTAGTGCTGTGTGCTCTTTATTAAAGAGATGGACATAGCAAAACAACCATTTACCTGACATGAACTTGGTAAATGTAACCACTGTACCATTATAAGATGGACTTTTCTTTTTAGCGTGGTGGACAGAGAGAGAGAGTTATCTAGCCTTGCAGTAGACCTAGAGATCTAAAATATATCCTGGGTTGGAAAAACTGGCAGGAAGCTTTTCCCTATGCATTACAAATGAGCTAAATGGTATAATATATTTGAATATGACGCAAACTGTCAATCTGAGCAGTGTCAACACAATCTATGTATTTGAAGCTGACCTACGTGTCTATATTTTTTTCAAAATATTTTTGTAATTTTTGTAAATACTTTCTTCTCTTTTGTGTAAAATAAGCAATAAGCAAGTCAATGCATTTCTGTGTTACGAGGAATTTTCATAAATTTGTTAAATCTTTTTTTTATTACATCATTCACTGATCTACAATCATTCTGGAGCGACAACAACAGTTTGCTAATGTCACCGTTGATCACAGCGGAGTTTCTGAACGTAAAGATGCATTGCAATGATCAAACTACAATAAATGTTCGCACGTACGCGCTCTTACCTGGTAAGCATCTAGCTGTTCATCAGTAAATATCGTTTGCTTATTACCCATCTTAGCCTAGTAATTTTCCTCTTGTACAGATTCATCACATTGGAACTTCGATGCGTTTTCTCAAGTCTAGTCATTTAGGGCATTTAAACGACGTGGTCAAACAAGAATTATGACTCCGCGTAGATGTTCAGTGTCCAAAGAATGACACGCTCTGAAACAGTTGGTGGTGTATTCCAATGAGATGTTGTAAAAGTATTGAAACGCAGAGGAAGAAGAACAATTAGCACAATTCTCAGTGCAGACAGTTGTTGAAGCAGCAGAAGTTGCCCACAGACAGTTGTTGAAGCAGCAGAAGTTGCCTACAGACAGACAAAAGTCCGAATAGGTCTGAAGCGCAGAAGCTGCTGGCGCCTTGTGCGGTTTCAGTTTCAGCACCGGCGGCTGTCCACATCTGATGAGAGAATCGTACCGATAATAACCTGTAGTTACCACCAGGGGGCGTCTGCATCACACACACGTAAGCATTGGAATTCAGAGAACACCTTTCTTTCTCAGACGTAAATATGGCTCCTGTTTCATCTGCAGAAAAGCTCAATCGTATTTTCCTCATGTATTAGTAGAATTCTAATTCGTAGCCTCCGTTTTCTAGTTCCAGAATACAAGTGGCCGTGAATTGACAGCTTGTGTTGAAAAAACATTTTACGATTTGCGTGAAATATCTGTGTAAACTCTTTGGAATTGTAATCTGTGGGTGTCACTGAAAAGGCTGATATCCCATTTCAATATAAAAGTCCAATACACACAATAGACTGACTGATGAGGTGATTTGCCACCGTCGAAATCCTGCAATAAGAGTTATGACGCTATTTGTGTAAACTCATTGACATTTCTAATCTGTGTCACTGAGTAGGCTGATACCCCATTTCATACTTACACTCCGTAAGTAAGGCTCTACAGTGCAGTTATGCATTCCCCAAATGCTATTATGCAGTCTCATACATCCACAATCCATGGAGGGATTTGACTTTTTGTGATGTTTATTGTCACATGTATTTATTTTTAAAGTTATGTAACAACATTCTGACCTTGTTTAGCATTATCTAATCTAAATATGGCATTATTCCACTATGGATCCGACTGGATCGGTTTGGAACTGGGACTTTTATTTTGAAGGCGAACCGCAAATTCCAGTTGTGGCTAATCCTTATTGTGGCTCGATTCGCCCAGGTCAAGACATTGACAGCACACTCATCAAACAAGCACCTGATGAATACCTGCACCTCCTTTCTAACCTCTTCACAGCATGTCTCATGGAAGGCTACTTTCCCCTACCTTGGAAATCTGCAGTTGTTACAATGATCCGCAAACCTGGCAAAGACCCATACAACGTCACAAGTTATAGACCAATCAGCCTCCTCAGTCATGTCGGGAAGCTGTTTGAGAGAGTACTCACCCAAAGACTAAGCGGCCACACTGAGGAAATGGGCCTCCTTGGAACCCACCAAGCTGGCTTCAGGAAAACAAGATCAACCACCGATAACATTCTAAGACTGTCAGAGGACATCCTCCGGAACTTCAAGAAAAAAGAACTTACCCTGGCAGTTTTCTTTGATATAGAGAAAGCATTTGACAAGATGTGGCACAATCGACTGTGTTACCGGCTTGCAGACTCCAATCTCAAGCTACCGCTCTCCATCAGAAACATCATCACCAGCTTTCTCCACAACCGTACAATTAAAGTGAAGGTCTCCACAGCAATATCCTCACCTTTCACCCCTGAAGCGGGTGTCCCACAGGGGGCAGTTCTAAGCCCGCTACTTTTTCTACTCTACATATCAGATATTTACTACCCTCCACCCACCATAGGTCAAGTTTCACAGTTTGCCGATGACCTCTGCTACTGGTCCAGCTCCAAATGTCCTCAACTCGCAGCAAAAAAACTCCAGAAGTCTATTGAAATGATCGAGACGTGGTCTAACATGTGGCGAATAAAATTGAACCCACAAAAAACCCAATGTGTCCTCTTCACAAGAAGCACCAGCAAAAAGACCAGGAAACCCATAGATCTCAAACTCTACGGTGAAACAATAAAAGTAGAAAAAGAAGCAAAATTCCTTGGAGTCACCTTCCAAAAGAACATGACCTGGACAACCCATATAGCGAACATAGAGAGGGACGAAAAAGACTAAACCACCTAAAAACGCTGTGCGGAAGAAAATATGGAGCCTCACCTCAGACAGTGCTGAAAGTCTACATCAGCTCCATCCGATCCCTCTTTGAATACGCCCTACCAGCCTGGATAACAGCTTCACCGCAGCAGATGAATCGGCTACAGATAGTCCAAAACATGGCAATAAAAATGGCTTACAGACTACCAAGATACATCAGCAATCACTACGCTAACAGCATATCTGGACTGACATCAATCAACAACAGACAGACAATCATTGGTCAGAAGTTCATCAACAGAGCCACTCACAACCCATCATTGAAGGAAGCCGTGGGACAGGCCAAATGGACCACAGATACACCCATGTCCATAATGCTGAAACTGACCTAGAAGAAGGGAAAAAAGAAAAGAAAACAAAAAATAATAATAAAGAGAAAAATACAAACAAAAAAATACTAAAAATACAAAATTCTGAAAAAATATATATATATAATCAATCGTGTGTGTATGAAAATGTGTAGATATATGTGAATGCACTCCTTAGCGCCCCCACCCCTCTCCCCCTGCACAGTTGTGAGCTATACTTTTAAGGAAGTTTTTATCTTTTTATTTTTATTTTTTATTTTTTCTATTTTTTACTCTCCATTTTTTTCAAGCCGGGAAAGAAATGGGCGAAACTAATCGACACCCATTCTGATAACAATCCTAGGGCATCTAGCCCCGGGGGATGCCTTGCTTGACCACACCCTCCTTCCCTGCTCCTGGCCTGCCCTGCCTCTTCCACCAATCCAATTGTTTCTTATGGACAGAAAAGAGCAGAAGCTCTGAGCTGTCCCATCAGGTCCATTGTCTACTACTCGCGGTCAAGACCTTTGGGGCGTCATCTGACAGAGGCAGGTCACAGAATTTATGAATCCAGAGGGTCAACATCTTGAGACTTCCGGGAACGCTTGTGAAACAGACCTGACAGACTAGTCTGGGGTTTGAGAAGTGAACAAAATATTCCTTATAGTTGTTCATTTTCTCGAAATCTTAAAGGCACAACCTAGATTTGAAACAATGTCTTAAGTAGTTGAACATGTTATTACTCCAACCTCGTGAAAGTGACAAACTGTCACGTTTTCATTTTCGTCAAAAACAACTTTATATCCGAAGGAGTGCCTTTGATTTGACGGCCTGCACACTGCGCAGTTTAACGCGAGACTACCGTTAGACCCGAGGACGTGTTGCTAGGCACGACATCGCCAACAAGTGTGGTCGGGGACATCTATTGGGATTTTAGCCTGTCTTCATACTGTACTGTCAACGTTTTTGATTTGGCAAACACAATAACACAATGTATTGTGGTTTGCTTCTATGATGACTGAGTTGCTACGTGTGTCGGTTCCGTTGTGGTTCCGACAACATTGTTAGCCACGGGCTATGCTAGAACCCTAACTAGCTAGCTGCGCTCTGCACGGGCAAGCAAGCGTCATTTACCGTTACATATTTTCTATGATCTCTATTTGTTCTGTGATACCGTCGTCAGCTGTCCTGCAAACCAAGGACCGATGACAATTTCAATCAAAAAACCCAAATAAATCACTATCCACTATCCAAATCACGTGCTTCTACACCTGCATTGCTAGCTGTTTGGGGTTTTAGGCTGGGTTTCTGTACAGCACTTTGAGATATCTGCTGATGTACGAAGGGCTATATAAAATAAACTTGATTGATTTATTGATTGATCCAGTTCTACACTATGTTCAGTACAGTACATGAGCTAACTAACCTAGCTATAATCAAATCACATTTTATTTGTCACATACACATGGTTAGCAGATGTTAATGGTCACATACACATGGTTAGCAGATGTTAATGCGAGCGTAGCGAAATGCTTGTGCTACTAGTTCCGACAATGCAGTAATAACCAACAAGTAATCTAACCTAACAATTCCACAACTACTACCTTATACACACAAGTGTAAAGGGATAAAGAATATGTACATAAAGATATATGAATGAGTGATGGTACAGAACGGCATAGGCAAGATGCAGTAGATGGTATAGAGTACAGTATATACATATGAGATGAGTAATGTAGGGTATGTAAACATTATATTAAGTGGCATTGTTTAAAGTGGCTAGTGATACATTTTTACATAATTTCCATCAATTCCCATTATTAAAGTGGCTGGAGGTGAGTCAGTATGTTGGCAGCGGCCACTAAATGTTAGTGATGGCTGTTTAACAGTCTGATGGCCTTGAGATAGAAGCTGTTTTTCAGTCTCTCGTTCCCTGCTTTGACGCACCTGTACTGACCTCGCCTTCTGGATGATAGCGGGGTGAACAGGTAGTGGCTTGGGTGGTTGTTGTCCTTGATGATCTTTATGGCCTTCCTGTGACATCGGGTGGTGTAGGTGTCCTGGAGGGCAGGTAGACTACTGCAATGCTCTACTTTCCGGCTACCCGGATAAAGCACTAAATAAACTTCAGTTAGTGCTAAATACGGCTGCTAGAATCCTGACTAGAACTCCAAAATTTGATCATATTACTCCAGTGCTAGCCTCCCTACACTGGCTTCCTGGTAAGGCAAGGGCTGATTTCGAGGTTTTACTGCTAACCTACAAAGCATTACATGGGCTTGCTCCTACCTATCTTTCCGATTTGGTCCTGCCGTACATACCTACACGTACGGTATGGTTACAAGACGCAGGCCTCCTAATTGTCCCTAGAATTTCTAAGCAAACAGCTGGAGGCAGGGCTTTCTCCTATAGATCTCCATTTTTATGGAATGGTCTGCCTACCCATGTGAGAGACGCAGACTCGGTCTCAACCTTTAAGTCTTTATTGAAGACTCATCTCTTCAGTGGGTCATATGATTGAGTGTAGTCTGGCCCAGGAGTGTGAAGGTGAACGGAAAGACTCTGGAGCAACGAACCGCCCTTGCTGTCTCTGCCTGGCCGGTTCCCCTCTCTCCACTGGGATTCTCTGCCTCTAACCCTATTACAAGGGCTGAGTCACTGGCTTACTGGTGCTCTTTCATGCCGTCCCTAGGAGGGGTGCGTCACTTGAGTGGGTTGAGTCACTGACGTGATCTTCCAGTCTGAGTTGGCGCCCCGCCTTGGTTTGTGCTGTGGTGGAGATCTTTGTGGCCTATACTCAGCCTTGTCTCAGGATGGTAAGTTGGTGGTTGAATATATCCCTCTAGTGGTGTGGGGGCTGTGCTTTGGCAAAGTGGGTGGGGTTATATCCTTCCTGTTTGGCCCCTGTCCGGGGGTATCATCGGATGGGGCCACAGTGTCTCCTGACCCCTCCTGTCTCAGCCTCCTGTTTCAGCCTAGGCTCAGTTTGTTATATCTGGAGTACTTCTCCTGTCTTATCCAGTGTCCTGTGTGAATTTTAAGTATGCTCTCTCTAATTCTCTTTCTTTCTCTCTCTTGGAGGACCTGAGCCCTAGGACCATGCCTCAGGACGACCTGGCATGATGACTCCTTGCTGTCCCCAGTCCACCTGGCCGTGCTGTTGCTCCAGTTTCAACTGTTCTGCCTGCGGCTATGGAACCCTGACCTGTTCACCGGACGCGCTACCTGTCCCAGACCTGTTGTTTTCAACTCTCTAGAGACAGCAGGAGCGGTAGAGATACTCTTAATGATCAGCTATGAAAAGCCAACTGACATTTACTCCTGAGGTGCTGACTTGTTGCACCCTCTACGACTACTGTGATTATTATTATTTGACCATGCTGGTCATTTATGAACATTTGAATATCTTGGCCATGTTCTGTTATAATCTCCACCCGGCACAGCCAGAAGAGGACTGGCCACCCCTCATAGCCTGGTTCCTCTCTAGGTTTCTTCCTAGGCTCCTGCCTTTCTAGGGAGTTTTTCCTAGCCACTGTGCTTCTACACCTGCATTGCTTGTTGTTTGGGGTTTTAGGCTGGGTTTCTGTACAGCACTTTGAGATATCAGCTGATGTAAGAAGGGCTATATAAATACATTTGATTTGATGATTAATAACAGGTCTAATAACAGGTCTAATAACAGGTCTAATAACAGGTCTAATAACAGGACTAATAACAGGTCTAATAACAGGTCTAATAACAGGTCTAATAACAGGTCTAATAACAGGTCTAATAACAGGTCTAATTTCAGGTCTAATATCAGGTCTAATAACAGGTCTAGTAACAGGTCTAGTAACAGGTCTAATAACAGGTCTAATAACAGGTCTAATAACAGGTCTAATAACAGGTCTAATAACAGGTCTAGTAACAGGTCTAGTAACAGGTCTAGTAACAGGTCTAATAACAGGTCTAATAACAGGTCTAATAACAGGTCTAATAACAGGTCTAGTAACAGGTCTAATAACAGTGTAGGTCTAATAACAGGTCTAATAACAGGTCTAATAATAGATCTAATAACAGGACTAATAACAGATCTAATAATCGATCTAATGATAGGTCTAATAACAGGTCTAATATCAGGTCTAATAACAGGTCTAATAACAGGTCTAATAACAGGTCTAATAACAGGTCTAATAACAGGTCTAATAACAGGTCCATAACAGTTTAGGTCTAATAACAGTGTAGGTCTAATAACAGGTCCAATAACAGGTCTAATAACAGGACTAATAACAGTGTAGGTCTATTAACAGGTCTAATAACAGGTCTAATAACAGGTCTAATAACAGGTCTAATAACAGGTCTAGTAACAGGTCTAATAACAGGTCTAATAGATCTAATAACAGGTCTAATAAGTGTTTAGGTCTAATAACAGGACTAATAAGTGTGAATTGGACAATTTTCCCGTCAAAATGTAACGAGTACTTTTGTGTGTCAGGGAAAATGTATGGAGTAAAAGATTCATTATTTTCTTTAGGAATGTAATGAAGTAAAAGTAAAAGTTTCCATAAATATAAATAGTAAAGTAATGTACAGATACCCCAAAAATGTTTAAGTTGTACTTTAAAGTATTTTTACTGAAGTACTTTACACCAGTACATTACCATACTTTATATACTATTACACACTTATCACATAGTATTCCATACATAAAACAGTAGCAGCAGGAGAGTCATCTGAATAGAGGCACTGCAGATATTGTTGATCACTTGTCCGTCTGAACCACACATGAACAAGGGAATCTACATTAGGAGAGCCTGTTTCTGTCCTGTCCTTGACTTTGGTGCAGGGCATGTGATGTCCCTAGCCTCTTTGTTGCAAAACTCCCTGATCTTCTCAAAAAGATAGGTTTGTCTAGCCGTGTCCAGTCCAGGTGGTGCTTGTACACGCAGACCATCTATGGGAGGAAGGATGTCAGCGTTGAGCAGCAGCTGAAACCTGGTCCCAACAGTCTGAACGCTCCTTGGAGACATCAACACACAGGCTCCAGAGCATCTAAGCTGTAAAACAGGAAATAACAAAATAATTCAGAAGACATTACAACCTTGCACAACATAAATTCATCTTCCAAGTTTAGATAAGAAGAATAACCTCATACAATGCAATGAAAATGACATTCACCTGAAGTGCTGGTACTGTTTGATCTGTGGCAGCGGCCTGAAGTACCGAGTCAGGTGTTGTTGCCAGCCATAACATTTCACCAGCACTGTACCATCCTCCAGTCCAACCAGCTGTGGGATGTTGACCCCTGTCACAGTGCCATCTTTCACGACACCAGCAGTCTCAGACACAGTGTTCACTCTGGTCTTTCTGAAGCGCTGCTTGATGAGGTCCGAAGCACCAGTCGGGGGCTTGGTGTGGCCTGTGATCAGGAAGTGAAGGTCCAGACTGTGGTGGAGCTTGTACATGGTCCGCCAGGCACAATACCAGATAACAAACTTGTTCCTGTTTTGTCCACTGCAGTTATCACAGGTCCACACGTGTTTCCCCAACTAGGCTATATGAAGGCACCGTGTTCTTGTTTGTCCACTGCAGTTATCACAGGTCCACGTGTTTCCCCAACTCCGTAGTTGGTGATGAAATGGTGCATGTAGTTGATGACTGAGCCGCTGCCTTTGTTGGAGGACAATCCAGCATCAATCAAGTAGTTGATGACTGAGCCGCTGCCTTTGCTGGAGGACAATCCAGCATCAATCAAGTAGTTGATGACTGAGCCGCTGCCTTTGCTGGAGGACAATCCAGCATCAATCAAGTAGTTGATGACTGAGCCGCTGCCTTTGCTGGAGGACAATCCAGCATCAATCAAGTAGTTGATGACTGAGCCGCTGCCTTTGCTGGAGGACAATCCAGCATCAATCAAGTAGTTGATGACTGAGCCCCTGCCTTTGCTGGAGGACAATCCAGCATCAATCAAGTAGTTGATGACTGAGCCGCTGCCTTTGCTGGAGGACAATCCAGCATCAATCAAGTAGTTGATGACTGAGCCGCTGCCTTTGCTGGATGACAATCCAGCATCAATCAAGTAGTTGATGACTGAGCTGCTGCCTTTGTTGGAGGACAATCCAGCATCAATCAAGTAGTTGATGACTGAGCCGCTGCCTTTGCTGGAGGACAATCCAGCATCAATCAAGTAGTTGATGACTGAGCCGCTGCCTTTGCTGGAGGACAATCCAGCATCAATCAAGTAGTTGATGACTGAGCCGCTGCCTTTGCTGGAGGACAATCCAGCATCAATCAAGTAGTTGATGACTGAGCCGCTGCCTTTGCTGGAGGACAATCCAGCATCAATCAAGTAGTTGATGACTGCGCCGCTGCCTTTGCTGGAGGACAATACAGCATCAATCAAGTAGTTGATGACTGCGCCGCTGCCTTTGCTGGAGGACAATCCAGCATCAATCAAGTAGTTGATGACTGAGCCGCTGCCTTTGCTGGAGGACAATCCAGCATCAATCAAGTAGTTGATGACTGAGCCGCTGCCTTTGTTGGAGGACGATCCAGCATCAATCAAGTAGTTGATGACTGAGCCGCTGCCTTTGCTGGAGGACGATCCAGCATCAATCAAGTAGTTGATGACTGAGCCGCTGCCTTTGCTGGAGGACAATCCAGCATCAATCAAGTAGTTGATGACTGAGCCGCTGCCTTTGCTGGAGGACAATCCAGCATCAATCAAGTAGTTGATGACTGAGCCGCTGCCTTTGCTGGAGGACAATCCAGCATCAATCAAGTAGTTGATGACTGAGCCGCTGCCTTTGCTGGAGGACAATCCAGCATCAATCAAGTAGTTGATGACTGAGCCGCTGCCTTTGTTGGAGGACAATCCAGCATCAATCAAGTAGTTGATGACTGAGCCGCTGCCTTTGCTGGAGGACAATCCAGCATCAATCAAGTAGTTGATGACTGAGCCGCTGCCTTTGCTGGAGGACAATCCAGCATCAATCAAGTAGTTGATGACTGAGCCGCTGCCTTTGCTGGAGGACAATCCAGCATCAATCAAGTAGTTGATGACTGAGCCGCTGCCTTTGCTGGAGGACAATCCAGCATCAATCAAGTAGTTGATGACTGAGCCGCTGCCTTTGCTGGAGGACAATCCAGCATCAATCAAGTAGTTGATGACTGAGCCGCTGCCTTTGTTGGAGGACAATCCAGCATCAATCAAGTAGTTGATGACTGAGCCGCTGCCTTTGCTGGAGGACAATCCAGCATCAATCAAGTAGTTGATGACTGAGCCGCTGCCTTTGCTGGATGACAATCCAGCATCAATCAAGTAGTTGATGACTGAGCTGCTGCCTTTGTTGGAGGACAATCCAGCATCAATCAAGTAGTTGATGACTGAGCCGCTGCCTTTGCTGGAGGACAATCCAGCATCAATCAAGTAGTTGATGACTGAGCCGCTGCCTTTGCTGGAGGACAATCCAGCATCAATCAAGTAGTTGATGACTGAGCCGCTGCCTTTGATGGAGGACAATCCAGCATCAATCAAGTAGTTGATGACTGAGCCGCTGCCTTTGTTGGAGGACAATCCAGCATCAATCAAGCAGTTGATGACTGAGCCGCTGCCTTTGCTGGAGGACGATCCAGCATCAATCAAGTAGTTGATGACTGAGCCGCTGCCTTTGTTGGAGGACAATCCAGCATCAATCAAGTAGTTGATGACTGAGCCGCTGCCTTTGCTGGAGGACAATCCAGCATCAATCAAGTAGTTGATGACTGAGCTGCTGCCTTTGCTGGAGGACAATCCAGCATCAATCAAGTAGTTGATGACTGAGCCGCTGCCTTTGCTGGAGGACAATCCAGCATCAATCAAGAAGTTGATGACTGAGCCGCTGCCTTTGTTGGAGGACAATCCAGCATCAATCAAGTAGTTGATGACTGAGCCGCTGCCTTTGCTGGAGGACAATCCAGCATCAATCAAGTAGTTGATGACTGAGCCGCTGCCTTTGCTGGATGACAATCCAGCATCAATCAAGTAGTTGATGACTGAGCTGCTGCCTTTGTTGGAGGACAATCCAGCATCAATCAAGTAGTTGATGACTGAGCCGCTGCCTTTGCTGGAGGACAATCCAGCATCAATCAAGTAGTTGATGACTGAGCCGCTGCCTTTGCTGGAGGACAATCCAGCATCAATCAAGTAGTTGATGACTGAGCCGCTGCCTTTGCTGGAGGACAATCCAGCATCAATCAAGTAGTTGATGACTGCGCCGCTGCCTTTGCTGGAGGACAATACAGCATCAATCAAGTAGTTGATGACTGCGCCGCTGCCTTTGCTGGAGGACAATCCAGCATCAATCAAGTAGTTGATGACTGAGCCGCTGCCTTTGCTGGAGGACAATCCAGCATCAATCAAGTAGTTGATGACTGAGCCGCTGCCTTTGTTGGAGGACAATCCAGCATCAATCAAGTAGTTGATGACTGAGCCGCTGCCTTTGCTGGAGGACGATCCAGCATCAATCAAGTAGTTGATGACTGAGCCGCTGCCTTTGCTGGAGGACAATCCAGCATCAATCAAGTAGTTGATGACTGAGCCGCTGCCTTTGCTGGAGGACAATCCAGCATCAATCAAGTAGTTGATGACTGAGCCGCTGCCTTTGCTGGAGGACAATCCAGCATCAATCAAGTAGTTGATGACTGAGCCGCTGCCTTTGCTGGAGGACAATCCAGCATCAATCAAGTAGTTGATGACTGAGCCGCTGCCTTTGCTGGAGGACAATCCAGCATCAATCAAGTAGTTGATGACTGAGCCGCTGCCTTTGCTGGAGGACAATCCAGCATCAATCAAGTAGTTGATGACTGAGCCGCTGCCTTTGCTGGAGGACAATCCAGCATCAATCAAGTAGTTGATGACTGAGCCGCTGCCTTTGCTGGAGGACAATCCAGCATCAATCAAGTAGTTGATGACTGAGCCGCTGCCTTTGTTGGAGGACAATCCAGCATCAATCAAGTAGTTGATGACTGAGCCGCTGCCTTTGCTGGAGGACAATCCAGCATCAATCAAGTAGTTGATGACTGAGCCGCTGCCTTTGCTGGATGACAATCCAGCATCAATCAAGTAGTTGATGACTGAGCTGCTGCCTTTGTTGGAGGACAATCCAGCATCAATCAAGTAGTTGATGACTGAGCCGCTGCCTTTGCTGGAGGACAATCCAGCATCAATCAAGTAGTTGATGACTGAGCCGCTGCCTTTGCTGGAGGACAATCCAGCATCAATCAAGTAGTTGATGACTGAGCCGCTGCCTTTGATGGAGGACAATCCAGCATCAATCAAGTAGTTGATGACTGAGCCGCTGCCTTTGTTGGAGGACAATCCAGCATCAATCAAGCAGTTGATGACTGAGCCGCTGCCTTTGCTGGAGGACGATCCAGCATCAATCAAGTAGTTGATGACTGAGCCGCTGCCTTTGTTGGAGGACAATCCAGCATCAATCAAGTAGTTGATGACTGAGCCGCTGCCTTTGCTGGAGGACAATCCAGCATCAATCAAGTAGTTGATGACTGAGCTGCTGCCTTTGCTGGAGGACAATCCAGCATCAATCAAGTAGTTGATGACTGAGCCGCTGCCTTTGCTGGAGGACAATCCAGCATCAATCAAGAAGTTGATGACTGAGCCGCTGCCTTTGTTGGAGGACAATCCAGCATCAATCAAGTAGTTGATGACTGAGCCGCTGCCTTTGCTGGAGGACAATCCAGCATCAATCAAGTAGTTGATGACTGAGCCGCTGCCTTTGCTGGATGACAATCCAGCATCAATCAAGTAGTTGATGACTGAGCTGCTGCCTTTGTTGGAGGACAATCCAGCATCAATCAAGTAGTTGATGACTGAGCCGCTGCCTTTGCTGGAGGACAATCCAGCATCAATCAAGTAGTTGATGACTGAGCCGCTGCCTTTGCTGGAGGACAATCCAGCATCAATCAAGTAGTTGATGACTGAGCCGCTGCCTTTGCTGGAGGACAATCCAGCATCAATCAAGTAGTTGATGACTGAGCCGCTGCCTTTGCTGGAGGACAATCCAGCATCAATCAAGTAGTTGATGACTGCGCCGCTGCCTTTGCTGGAGGACAATACAGCATCAATCAAGTAGTTGATGACTGCGCCGCTGCCTTTGCTGGAGGACAATCCAGCATCAATCAAGTAGTTGATGACTGAGCCGCTGCCTTTGCTGGAGGACAATCCAGCATCAATCAAGTAGTTGATGACTGAGCCGCTGCCTTTGTTGGAGGACAATCCAGCATCAATCAAGTAGTTGATGACTGAGCCGCTGCCTTTGCTGGAGGACGATCCAGCATCAATCAAGTAGTTGATGACTGAGCCGCTGCCTTTGCTGGAGGACAATCCAGCATCAATCAAGTAGTTGATGACTGAGCCGCTGCCTTTGCTGGAGGACAATCCAGCATCAATCAAGTAGTTGATGACTGAGCCGCTGCCTTTGCTGGAGGACAATCCAGCATCAATCAAGTAGTTGATGACTGAGCCGCTGCCTTTGCTGGAGGACAATCCAGCATCAATCAAGTAGTTGATGACTGAGCCGCTGCCTTTGTTGGAGGACAATCCAGCATCAATCAAGTAGTTGATGACTGAGCCGCTGCCTTTGCTGGAGGACAATCCAGCATCAATCAAGTAGTTGATGACTGAGCCGCTGCCTTTGCTGGATGATAATCCAGCATCAATCAAGTAGTTGATGACTGAGCTGCTGCCTTTGTTGGAGGACAATCCAGCATCAATCAAGTAGTTGATGACTGAGCCGCTGCCTTTGCTGGAGGACAATCCAGCATCAATCAAGTAGTTGATGACTGAGCCGCTGCCTTTGCTGGAGGACAATCCAGCATCAATCAAGTAGTTGATGACTGAGCCGCTGCCTTTGATGGAGGACAATCCAGCATCAATCAAGTAGTTGATGACTGAGCCGCTGACTTTGCTGGAGTACAATCCAGCATCAATCAAGTAGTTGATGACTGCGCCGCTGCCTTTGCTGGAGGACAATCCAGCATCAATCAAGTAGTTGATGACTGCGCTGCTGCCTTTGCTGGAGGACAATCCAGCATCAATCAAGTAGTTGATGACTGAGCCGCTGCCTTTGCTGGAGGACAATCCAGCATCAATCAAGTAGTTGATGACTGAGCCGCTGCCTTTGCTGGAGGACAATCCAGCATCAATCAAGTAGTTGATGACGGCGCCGCTGCCTTTGCTGGAGGACAATCCAGCATCAATCAAGTAGTTGATGACGGCGCCGCTGCCTTTGCTGGAGGACAATCCAGCATCAATCAAGTAGTTGACTTGTTGTGGTCTTCCTTCACAACAGACATCAAACAAACCACACTTGCGAGGAGTTAAAAAGTAGATGGACCTGGCTGCACAAGGTCAGATGGATAGTAGATGGGACCTGGCTGCATAGCGTCAGAAGGATAGTGCACCTGCAAACAACAAAAGAACATTAAGATAAATTAGAATTAATTGTCTCTCCCTTGTTAGTCTGTCTTTACACAGCTCAGTGAAAGGTATTTGCCTGTCTCCCATATATATATATATATATTTTTGAGTGTATATCTATCCATCTATGTCCTTAATCAGTATAAAGGAGGAAATGTTTCTGACTTGTTGATCAAAATCCAAGCTGTAATGCATCCTGATGTCTGTGCTTGCTGGTTCAGTAGGGCCCCCCAGAGACAACTGCAGGTCTTAACAGGTGGTCTTGCAGTCAGCAACCATCTTCTGGTAGACAGACCGCTCACTCTGAACAAGCAGGAGATTAACAAGTTGACATTCTTGTTAATCTAACGAAATTGTACAATTTACAATAGCTATTACAGCAAAAAAAGCCATGCTATTGTTTAAAGAGAGTGCAGATCAACAAAACACTTTTTTCACTGTGACAGGTTTGGTACATTCACATCTAAAAGGTGAAATATTTACTTACATTCTGAAATCTTGCTCGGATTTGTCATCCGAAGTGTCCCAGAGATAACATGTAGTGTCGTTTTGTTAGATAACGTCCTTTTTCATATCCTAAAAAAGGTCCATATAGTAGGTGTAACAGTATAACTTTAAACCGTCCTCTCGCCCCGACACGGGCGCGAACCAGGGACCTTCTGCACACATCAACAACGGTCGCCCATGAAGCGTCGTTACCCATCGCTCCACAAAAGTTGAAAAAAAAAAGTTCACAAAAAAGTTGAAAAAAAAAAATCGTTGAACTTACCTTGTGCGCCAGGAGGCTAGTTCCTTTTGGACATTTATGCAAGAATATGGCGAAGCTTGTTACACATATCTGTGAGTTATGAAAACGAAGTGTTTTGCAAATGTTGAACTTACAATATGGCTACTAATACTGGAAAAGCTAAATCATAGTCCAAGTATACAGATTTTGGACGATATTCTTGCAGAAAAATGTAATAGACAACAGCTAAAGGAGAGGATGCTAACGTTACCTGCTAACGTTACCTTAGATATACGGGTCTTTATATTTATATTCTTTTATATTGTAAATCCGAAAGCCACAACATGTCAAAGTCAACATGCAAACACATTGGGCACCCGACTGGCTCAGTCGTCTAACACACTGCAATACCTGGTTCGAATCCAGACTGCATCACATCCGGCCGTGATTGGGAGTCCCATAGGCAGGCGCACAATAAACCCAGCATCGTCCGGGTTTGGCGTTGGCCGGGGTAGGCGTCATTGTAAATAAGAATTTGTACTGACTTGCCCAGTTAAATAAAGGTTTATAAAACAAATTATAAAATCTATTGGTGCACAACCTTCACCACAGTGTTCTCATGCAATATAATACATGTTTATAGATGTGCTTTAGTTTATTTGAAGTATTGCCAAAATAAAGGTTCAATATAATATATGTTTATAGATGTGCTTTTGTTTATTTGAAGTATTGCTAAAATAAAGGTTCAATATAATAAGTAATAAACTTGAGTTCTTACTGATTTTTTGAATGGTAAAGACTGACTTCAAAAAGCCCACATTCAGGTCCTCCATCCCCCATTTAGTCTGACTGCTGCTCTCTCTGGCCCCACAACAAACCCCCGCCCGGCCATCTAGAGGTGTGAATACCCAGCCAGCCTACAAGTAGAGGATGGGAAGTGCTTGACAGCTGAAGCTTTATCTAGCAGTACAAACCGATTGTCATAGCTAGCTAAAGTTAACCCAATAGCGTCAATGTTAGCTAGCTAACATTAGGATATAACTAGCAATGCGAAAACATCAATAGAAATGTTTTACCTAAATCTGGGATTTCCTCATCGTCTGATTCATGTTCAGTCAGAGTCAGCATGACACGATGACTACTTTCTGGAGGACAAATCACAACTTTTTCCCATTGACCTTTGTTGAAAGCGCCTGATAAATTCAGGGCAACAATGTTGAGAGCAGTAGCAACATACTTGCAGGTCTCTATGGCTAACATTATATCTTTAGAAAAAACTACAGTAGAAAGGATTATCTACGCATAACGAGCAGCTCATTTTATAGACACAAGGTTTTACCCCGCAGACCAATTCAAACCCATCTCACGGCATGTCCAGCCCACTCGTTATCTCAGATAATCATGGCTAGGTTGCGACTTTTTCTGTGGCTAAACCAACTTGGCTCGTACTTTAACAATTGTATTCGTATTTACAGATGGCATACACGTTTATTATTAAGGTACATGAAACGTCACATGTTCCAGAAGACATTTCTGTCAAAAAACGCATTTGGAAAGAAATACTTTAAAATGGCTCTCCTGTGAAGTGTTAGTAAAACAGGAGAACAAGAGGAGACAATAGGACGAGGTGGATAATTTTATAATAAGGCCGTTTAATCACATGTAAAGATATCTCAGTAAAATCTTGCAGCAAGGCTCTTTCTGTCTGATTCTTATTGAACCGTCCGGAAAAGAGAGAGTTTCAAGAATTGTACAGTATTATATAGACCACAAGCAAAGTAGGTAGATCTGCGAGTCTGGCCTTCCGATTGGTCGATCTGGGTCTTGGGTAGTCCTGAACAGGCCTGGTGTCCACGTTCCATTGGTTCCTGAGATAGTTCTTTGTCTTGAGCTCCAACCATGTGTTGGGTGTGTTCTGTGGTTATTATGGGGGAGGGGAATTATGTGTGTCTGTAGTTGGTGTCTTAATAAGTCCAGCATATGTCCAAGAGAAATGAGGAGTATCTGTATTTTTGTATAAAATATGGCTTATGTTGAAATGTAGTTATTACTAGTTTCCAGTCTC
Source organism: Salvelinus fontinalis (assembly GCF_029448725.1). NCBI lineage: Eukaryota > Metazoa > Chordata > Actinopteri > Salmoniformes > Salmonidae > Salvelinus > Salvelinus fontinalis. Next base: position 2,708,379 of record NC_074673.1, read on the forward strand.
TATTACAATTTCTTACAGAAGTCGTGATTTGCGACATACGCCTAGTTTCCTGAAAACGGGTCACAAATATCTGAAGACTGAAGAATTGAGAAGATTTTTATGTGATCATTTGTATTATATACAGTATATATACATACTGTATATATTTTTTTAATGAATGTAATTTTTCCCCCTTCCTGTAATGGAATTTACTTTCCATTTGTGAATTTATTCACCCCATCCAGTTGGTGGCAGCGTTTGTTTCCAGACCGCAATAATACCATAGCAGAAGAAGCTTATATGTAACAGCTGGTCTTTCATTTTATAGCCTGTATAATGTTATGTCAAACTATGTAAGGGCTATTTTGCATTTTGTAGCTACATTTAGCCATTTGTTTTGCTAGATACCAGTTGTTTATGGATACCTAACCTGTATTTCAGTCTGTCTGTGTAGTCAGCTGGCTCCATGTTAATTGTTTTATGAAGTATTGAATACAATGAAATTACACTGTATTGACAACTCCTGAAGCTGATGCAGTAAAATAATCCAAACTTGATCACGCTTTTCTGTCAATTCATTTCAATCCACATTCCTGGTGACTGTAAGACATAGGCCTAGACTTGGTACCACAAGACATACAAACAATTGAATGACCAAACAACACTGGAATTGCTCGACCTAGATGACAAACGCTGCCGGTCAGAGGTCAGGACCTGGAGAAGGTGATCTACCTGCCTCGTGGTACACAGACAACACCTGTCCTGCCTGGAGAAGGTGATCTACCTGTCCTGTCTGGAGAAGGTGATCTACCTGCCTCGTGGTACACAGACAACACCTGTCCTGTCTGGAGAAGGTGATCTACCTGTCCTGTCTGGAGAAGGTGATCTACCTGTCCTGTCTGGAGAAGGTGATCTACCTGCCTCGTGGTACACAGACAACACCTGTCCTGTCTGGAGAAGGTGATCTACCTGCCTCGTGGTACACACACAACACCTGTCCTGCCTGGAGAAGGTGATCTACCTGTCCTGTCTGGAGAAGGTGATCTACCTGCCTCGTGGTACACAGACAACACCTGTCCTGCCTGGAGAAGGTGATCTACCTGCCTCGTGGTACACACACAACACCTGTCCTGTCTGGAGAAGGTGATCTACCTGCCTCGTGGTACACAGACAACACCTGTCCTGCCTGGAGAAGGTGATCTACCTGTCCTGCCTAGAGAAGGTGATCTACCTGTCCTGCCTGGAGAAGGTGATCTACCTGCATCGTGGTACACAGACAACACCTGTCCTGCCTGGAGAAGGTGATCTACCTGTCCTGCCTGGAGAAGGTGATCTACCTGTCCTGCCTGGAGAAGGTGATCTACCTGTCCTGTCTGGAGAAGGTGATCTACCTGCCTCGTGGTACACAGACAACACCTGTCCTGCCTGGAAAAGGTGATCTACCTGTCCTGTCTGGAGAAGGTGATCTACCTGCCTCGTGTTACACAGACAACACCTGTCCTGTCTGGAGAAGGTGATCTACCTGTCCTGTCTGGAGAAGGTGATCTACCTGCCTCGTGGTACACAGACAACACCTGTCCTGTCTGGAGAAGGTGATCTACCTGTCCTGTCTGGAGAAGGTGATCTACCTGCCTCGTGGTACACAGACAACACCTGTCCTGTCTGGAGAAGGTGATCTACCTGCCTCGTGGTACACACACAACACCTGTCCTGTCTGGAGAAGGTGATCTACCTGACTCGTGGTACACAGACAACACCTGTCCTGTCTGGAGAAGGTGATCTACCTGTCCTGTCTGGAGAAGGTGATCTACCTGCCTCGTGGTACACAGACAACACCTGTCCTGCCTGGAGAAGGTGATCTACCTGTCCTGCCTGGAGAAGGTGATCTACCTGTCCTGCCTGGAGAAGGTGATCTACCTGTCCTGCCTGGAGAAGGTGATCTACCTGTCCTGTCTGGAGAAGGTGATCTACCTGCCTCGTGGTACACAGACAACACCTATCCTGCCTGGAGAAGGTGATCTACCTGTCCTGCCTGGAGAAGGTGATCTACCTGTCCTGCCTGGAGAAGGTGATCTACCTGTCCTGTCTGGAGAAGGTGATCTACCTGTCCTGCCTGGAGAAGGTGATCTACCTGTCCTGTCTGGAGAAGGTGATCTACCTGCCTCGTGATACACAGACAACACCTGTCCTGCCTGGAGAAGGTGATCTACCTGTCCTGCCTGGAGAAGGTGATCTACCTGTCCTGTCTGGAGAAGGTGATCTACCTGCCTCGTGGTACACAGACAACACCTGTCCTGTCTGGAGAAGGTGATCTACCTGCCTCGTGGTACACAGACAACACCTGTCCTGCCTGGAGAAGGTGATCTACCTGTCCTGTCTGGAGAAGGTGATCTACCTGCCTCGTGGTACACAGACAACACCTGTCCTGCCTGGAGAAGGTGATCTACCTGCCTCGTGGTACACAGACAACACCTGTCCTGTCTGGAGAAGGTGATCTACCTGCCTCGTGGTACACAGACAACACCTGTCCTGTCTGGAGAAGGTGATCTACCTGCCTCGTGGTACACACACAACACCTGTCCTGTCTGGAGAAGGTGATCTACCTGACTCGTGGTACACAGACAACACCTGTCCTGTCTGGAGAAGGTGATCTACCTGTCCTGTCTGGAGAAGGTGATCTACCTGCCTCGTGGTACACAGACAACACCTGTCCTGCCTGGAGAAGGTGATCTACCTGTCCTGCCTGGAGAAGGTGATCTACCTGTCCTGCCTGGAGAAGGTGATCTACCTGTCCTGCCTGGAGAAGGTGATCTACCTGTCCTGTCTGGAGAAGGTGATCTACCTGCCTTGTGGTACACAGACAACACCTATCCTGCCTGGAGAAGGTGATCTACCTGTCCTGCCTGGAGAAGGTGATCTACCTGTCCTGCCTGGAGAAGGTGATCTACCTGTCCTGTCTGGAGAAGGTGATCTACCTGTCCTGCCTGGAGAAGGTGATCTACCTGTCCTGTCTGGAGAAGGTGATCTACCTGCCTCGTGATACACAGACAACACCTGTCCTGCCTGGAGAAGGTGATCTACCTGTCCTGCCTGGAGAAGGTGATCTACCTGTCCTGTCTGGAGAAGGTGATCTACCTGCCTCGTGGTACACAGACAACACCTGTCCTGTCTGGAGAAGGTGATCTACCTGCCTCGTGGTACACAGACAACACCTGTCCTGCCTGGAGAAGGTGATCTACCTGTCCTGTCTGGAGAAGGTGATCTACCTGCCTCGTGGTACACAGACAACACCTGTCCTGCCTGGAGAAGGTGATCTACCTGCCTCGTGGTACACAGACAACACCTGTCCTGTCTGGAGAAGGTGATCTACCTGCCTCGTGGTACACAGACAACACCTGTCCTGTCTGGAGAAGGTGATCTACCTGCCTCGTGGTACACAGACAACACCTGTCCTGCCTGGAGAAGGTGATCTACCTGTCCTGCCTGGAGAAGGTGATCTACCTGCCTCGTGGTACACAGACAACACCTGTCCTGTCTGGAGAAGGTGATCTACCTGTCCTGTCTGGAGAAGGTGATCTACCTGTCCTGTCTGGAGAAGGTGATCTACCTGTCCTGTCTGGATAAGGTGATCTACCTGTCCTGTCTGGAGAAGGTGATCTACCTGCCTCGTGGTACACAGACAACACCTGTCCTGTCTGGAGAAGGAGGTCTACCTGCCTCGTGGTACACAGACAACACCTGTCCTGTCTGGAGAAGGTGATCTACCTGCCTCGTGGTACACAGACAACACCTGTCCTGTCTGGAGAAGGTGATCTACCTGTCCTGTCTGGAGAAGGTGATCTACATGCCTCGTGGTACACACACAACACCTGTCCTGCCTGGAGAAGGTGATCTACCTGCCTCGTGGTACACAGACAACACCTGTCCTGTCTGGAGAAGGTGATCTACCTGTCCTGTCTGGATAAGGTGATCTACCTGCCTCGTGGTACACAGACAACACCTGTCCTGTCCGGAGAAGGTGATCTACCTGTCCTGTCTGGAGAAGGTGATCTACCTGCCTCGTGGTACACAGACAACACCTGTCCTGTCTGGAGAAGGTGATCTACCTGCCTCGTGGTACACACACAACACCTGTCCTGTCTGGAGAAGGTGATCTACCTGCCTCGTGTTACACAGACAACACCTGTCCTGTCTGGAGAAGGTTATCTACCTGTCCTGTCTGGAGAAGGTGATCTACCTGCCTCGTGGTACACAGACAACACCTGTCCTGCCTGGAGAAGGTGATCTACCTGCCTCGTGGTACACACACAACACCTGTCCTGTCTGGAGAAGGTGATCTACCTGCCTCGTGGTACACAGACAACACCTGTCCTGTCTGGAGAAGGTGATCTACCTGTCCTGCCTGGAGAAGGTGATCTACCTGCCTCGTGGTGCACAGACAACACCTGTCCTGCCTGGAGAAGGTGATCTACCTGTCTCGTGGTACACAGACAACACCTGTCCTGCCTGGAGAAGGTGATCTACCTGTCCTGCCTGGAGCAGGTGATCTACCTGCCTCGTGGTACACACACAACACCTGTCCTGTCTGGAGAAGGTGATCTACCTGCCTCGTGGTACACAGACAACACCTGTCCTGTCTGGAGAAGGTGATCTACCTGTCCTGCCTGGAGAAGGTGATCTACCTGCCTCGTGGTGCACAGACAACACCTGTCCTGCCTGGAGAAGGTGATCTACCTGCCTCGTGGTACACAGACAACACCTGTCCTGCCTGGAGAAGGTGATCTACCTGCCTCGTGGTACACACACAACACCTGTCCTGTCTGGAGAAGGTGATCTACCTGCCTTGTGGTACACAGACAACACCTGTCCTGCCTGGAGAAGGTGATCTACCTGCCTCGTGGTGCACAGACAACACCTGTCCTGTCTGGAGAAGGTGATCTACCTGTCCTGTCTGGAGAAGGTGATCTACCTGTCCTGTCTGGAGAAGGTGATCTACCTGTCCTGTCTGGAGAAGGTGATCTACCTGTCCTGCCTGGAGAAGGTGATCTACCTGTCCTGCCTGGAGAAGGTGATCTACCTGCCTCGTGGTGCACAGACAACACCTGTCCTGCCTGGAGAAGGTGATCTACCTGCCTCGTGGTACACAGACAACACCTGTCCTGCCTGGAGAAGGTGATCTACCTGCCTCGTGGTACACAGACAACACCTGTCCTGCCTGGAGAAGGTGATCTACCTGCCTCGTGGTACACAGACAACACCTGTCCTGTCTGGAGAAGGTGATCTACCTGCCTCGTGGTACACAGACAACACCTGTCCTGCCTGGAGAAGGTGATCTACCTGTCCTGCCTGGAGAAGGTGATCTACCTGCCTCGTGGTACACAGACAACACCTGTCCTGTCTGGAGAAGGTGATCTACCTGTCCTGTCTGGAGAAGGTGATCTACCTGCCTCGTGGTACACAGACAACACCTGTCCTGTCTGGAGAAGGTGATCTACCTGCCTCGTGGTACACAGACAAATCCTGTCCTGCCTGGAGAAGGTGATCTACCTGCCTCGTGATGCACAGACAACACCTGTCCTGTCTGGAGAAGGTGATCTACCTGTCCTGCCTGGAGAAGGTGATCTACCTGTCCTGCCTGGAGAAGGTGATCTACCTGCCTCGTGGTGCACAGACAACACCTGTCCTGTCTGGAGAAGGTGATCTACCTGCCTCGTGGTACACACACAACACCTGTCCTGTCTGGAGAAGGTGATCTACCTGTCCTGTCTGGAGAAGGTGATCTACCTGCCTCGTGGTACACAGACAACACCTGTCCTGCCTGGAGAAGGTGATCTACCTGCCTCGTGGTACACAGACAACACCTGTCCTGTCTGGAGAAGGTGATCTACCTGCCTCGTGGTACACAGACAACACCTGTCCTGTCTGGAGAAGGTGATCTACCTGTCCTGTCTGGAGAAGGTGATCTACCTGTCCTGTCTGGAGAAGGTGATCTACCTGTCCTGTCTGGAGAGGGTGATCTACCTGCCTCGTGGTACACAGACAACACCTGTCCTATCTGGAGAAGGTGATCTACCTGTCCTGCCTGGAGAAGGTGATTTACCTGCCTCGTGGTGCACAGACAACACCTGTCCTGCCTGGAGAAGGTGATCTACCTGTCCTGCCTGGAGAAGGTGATCTACCTGCCTCGTGGTGCACAGACAACACCTGTCCTGCCTGGAGAAGAAGATCTACCTGTCCTGTCTGGAGAAGGTGATCTACCTGTCCTGTCTGGAGAAGGTGATCTACCTGTCCTGTCTGGAGAAGGTTATCTACCTGCCTCGTAGTACACAGACATCACCTGTCCTGTCTGGAGAAGGTGATCTACCTGCCTCGTGGTACACAGACAACACCTGTCCTGTCTGGAGAAGGTGATCTACCTGTCCTGCCTGGAGAAGGTGATCTACCTGCCTCGTGGTACACAGACAACACCTGTCCTGTCTGGAGAAGGTGATCTACCTGTCCTGTCTGGAGAAGGTGATCTACCTGCCTCGTGGTACACAGACAACACCTGTCCTGTCTGGAGAAGGTGATCTACCTGTCCTGTCTGGAGAAGGTGATCTACCTGCCTCGTGGTACACAGACAACACCTGTCCTGTCTGGAGAAGGTGATCTACCTGTCCTGTCTGGAGAAGGTGATCTACCTGCCTCGTGGTACACAGACAACACCTGTCCTGTCTGGAGTAGGTGATCTACCTGTCCTGTCTGGAGAAGGTGATCTACCTGCCTCGTGGTACACAGACAACACCTGTCCTGTCTGGAGAAGGTGATCTACCTGCCTCGTGGTACACAGACAACACCTGTCCTGCCTGGAGAAGGTGATCTACCTGTCTCGTGGTGCACAGACAACACCTGTCCTGTCTGGAGAAGGTGATCTACCTGCCTCGTGGTACACAGACAACACCTGTCCTGCCTGGAGCTGGTTGGTAGGTCTAGAAGCCCAGACATAGTGAGGGTAGGCTTTTCAGTAGTCTGACTAACTGGTTTTGGTAACAATATTTCCAGGTAACAGTCAGTTAAATGGTTGTGTTTTAATGCTCAGGTAGTGGATGATAGCTAGTACCGGTCATAAGGCAAGCAGTTCAGAGTGTGGTGATGAGAATGCAGTTTCACACAGGAAGTGGACTAAATGCCAATAGATTATTTATTTTATTCTAATTTCGTAGATATTACAATGATGTAGTTTTTCTTTTTCACCCCCACAATACTATATAGGGAAAATAATTTATTCTAGGAGATTGATTAAATGAAAAAGTATTCTTTTTGTAGGACAGTTTACATTTGACTGGGACTACAAGTGTTCAGCAGGAGTTCTGGGGTGGTTCTGGAGTGTCTGACAGTGGTCCAGTGGTGGAAAGTTCTGGAGTATTCGGCAGTGGTCCAGTGGTGTCTGATTCAGGGGTGGAGGGATCTGGAGTATTTGACAGTGGTCCTGTGATGGCTGGTTCTGGAGTATTTGACAGTAGTCCAGTGGTGGATGATCCTGGAGTGTTTGACAGTGGTCCAGCGGTGGATGGTTCTGGAGTGTTTGACAGTAGTCCTGTGATGGAAGGTTCTGGAGTGTTTGACAGTGGTCCAGCGGTGGAAGGTTCTGGAGTGTTTGACAGTGGTCCAGCGGTGGAAGGTTCTGGAGTGTTTGACAGTGGTCCAGTGGTGGCTGGTTCTGGAGTGTTTGACAGTGGTCCTGTGATGGAAGGTTCTGGAGTGTTTGACAGTGGTCCAGCAGTGGATGATCCTGAAGTGTTTGACAGTGGTCCTGTGATGGAAGGTTCTGGAGTGTTTGACAGTGGTCCTGTGATGGCTGGTTCTGGAGTGTTTGCCAGTGGTTCAGCGGTGGAAGGTTCTGGAGTGTTTACCAGTGGTCCTGTGATGGAAGGTTCTGGAGTGTTTGACAGTGGTTCAGTGGTGGAAGGTTCTGGAGTGTTTGACAGTGGTCCAGCGGTGGAAGGTTCTGGAGTGTTTGCCAGTGGTCCTGTGATGGCTGGTTCTGGAGTGCTTGACAGTGGTTCAGCGGTGGAAGGTTCTGGAGTGTTTGCCAGTGGTCCTGTGATGGCTGGTTCTGGAGTGCTTGACAGTGGTTCAGCGGTGGAAGGTTCTGGAGTGCTTGACAGTGGTTCAGCGGTGGAAGGTTCTGGAGTGTTTGCCAGTGGTTCAGCGGTGGAAGGTTCTGGAGTGCTTGACAGTGGTTCAGCGGTGGAAGGTTCTGGAGTGTTCGCCAGTGGTCCTGTGATGGCTGGTTCTGGAGTGCTTGCCAGTGGTTCAGCGGTGGAAGGTTCTGGAGTGTTTGCCAGTGGTTCAGGGGTGGAAGGTTCTGGAGTGTTCGCCAGTGGTCCTGTGATGGAAGGTTCTGGAGTGTTTGCTAGTGGTTCAGCGGTGGAAGGTTCTGGAGTGTTTGCCAGTGGTCCTGTGATGGAAGGTTCTGGAGTGTTTGCCAGTGGTCCTGTGATGGAAGGTTCTGGAGTGTTTGCCAGTGGTCCTGTGATGGAAGGTTCTGGAGTGTTTGCCAGTGGTCCTGTGATGGAAGGTTCTGGAGTGTTTGCCAGTGGTCCAGCGGTGGAAGGTTCTGGAGTGTTTGCCAGTGGTCCAGGCTCTTGGTTTCTCCATGCTCTATCCCAGGCTCTTCCTTTCCGGTCGCTGGCGTTCCAGTTCTTAGACCTGTGAGAGAACATCTTCTTCTCAGCCATCAGCAGGTAGCCTTGACTGGGGCAGTAGCCTGCCAGACCTGGGTGTGGTCCTCCTCAGTATGGATAGAATGTATGTATGGATGGAATAACTAGTTCAATCTCTATAGCTGGAATAACTCATTTGTCTTCATTGTTGGAATAACTAATTCAGTCTAAATGGTTGGAATAAATAGTTCAGTCTCACTGGTTGAAATAACAAATGCAGTCTATGTTTGGAAAAACTATTTCAGTCTCTATGGTTGAAACAACTAGTTCAGTCTGTATAGCTAGAATACCTATTTAAATTGCTATGGTTTGAGTAAGGAGTTAATTCTCTTGTTCGGCTAAACACGTTCAGTCTCTGTTGTTTGAGGAACTAGGGCTGGCCCTCACTTCATATTCAGCGCCAAACCCACTGGCACCAGGTCATCTATGAGTATTTGCTAGGTAAAGCCCCGTCTTATCTGGCTACCCCTACCCCGGTCAACAGCCCTTCACCCCCCACAGCAACTTGCCCAAACCTCCCATTTCTCCTTCACTCAAATCCAGACAGCTGATGTTCTGAAAGAGCTGAAAAATCTGGACCCCAACAAATCAGCCGAGCTAGACATTCTGGACCCTCTCTTTCTAAAATAATCCCCCGAAATTGTTGCAACCCCTATTACTAGCCTGTTCAACCTCTCTTTCGTATCCCCAAAGATTGGAAAGCTGCCACGGTCATCCCCCTCTTCAAAGGAGGGGAGACACTCTAGACCCAACTGCTACAGACCTATATCTATCCTACCCTGCCTTTCGAAGGTCTTCGAAAGCCAAGTTAACAAACAGATCACCGACCATTTCGAATCCCATCGTACCTTCTCCGCTATGCAATCTGGTTTCCGAGCCGGTCATGGGTGCACCTCAGCCACGCTCAAGGTCCTAAACGAAATCATAACCGCTATCGATAAGAGACAATACTGTGCAGCTGTATTCATCGACCTGGCCTAGGCTTCCGACTCTGTCAATCACCACATTCTTATCGACAGCCTCAACAGCCTTGATTTCTCAAATGACTGCCTCGCCATGTTCACCAACTACTTCTCATACAGAGTTCAGTGTGTCAAATCGGAGGGCCTGTTGTACGAACCTCTGGCAGTCTCTATGGGGGTGCCACAGGGTTCAATTCTCGGGCCGACTCTTTTCTCTGTATTTATCAATGATGTCGCTCTTGCTGCTGGTGATTCTCTGATCCACCTCTACGCAGACGACATCATTCTGTATACATCTGGCCCTTATTTGGACACTGTGTTAAGCATTTCCAATCCAAAATTAAATCTAGAATCGGCTTCGTATTAAGCAACAAAGCATTCTTCACTCATGCTGCCAAACATACCATCGTAAAACTATCCTGACGATCCTTGACTTCGGCGATGTCATTTACAAAATAGCCTCCAACACTACTCAGCAAATTAGATGCAGTCTATCACAGTGACATCCGTTTTGTCACCAAAGCACCATATACTACCCACCACTGTGACCTGTATGCTCTCGTTGGCTGGCCCTCGCTACATACTATTTGACAAACCCACTGGCTCCAAGTCATCTATACGTCTTTGCTAGGTAAAGCCCCACCTTATCTCAGCTCACTGGTCACCATAGCAGCATCCACCCCTAGCACGCGCTCCAGCAGGTATATTTCGCTGGTCATCCCCAAAGCCAATTCCTCCATTGGCCGCCTTTCCTTCTAGTTATCTGCTGCCAATGACTGGAACGAATAGCAAATATCATTGAAGCTGGAGACTTATACCTCCCTCACTAACTTTAAGCACCAGCTGTCAGAGCAGCTCACAGATAGGCTCTGTACAGGTGCAGCTATATGTAAACAGCCCATCCAACTACCTCATCCCCATGCTGTTAATTTTTTATTCTGATTTTTTTGCTCCTTTGCACTCCAGTGTCTGTACTTAAACATTCATCTTCTGTACATCTATCACTCCAGTGTTTAATTGCTCATTTGTAATTACTTCACCACTATGGCCTATTTATTGCCTTACCTCCCTAATCTTACCTCATTTGCTCACACTGTATATAGACTTTTTCTATTGTGTTATTGACTGTATGTTTTGTTTATTCCATGTGTAACTCTGTGTTGTTATTTGTGTCGCACTGCTTTGCTTTATCTTGGCCAGGTCGCAGTTGTAAATGAGAACTTGTTCTCTACTAGCCTACCTGGTTAAAAAAAGGTGAAATAAAAATAAATAAAATGAAGTGTCTATGGTTGGAATAACTAGTTCAGTCTGTATGGTTGGAATAACTAGTTCGGTCTGTATGGTTGGAATAACTAGTTCAGTCTGTATGGTTGGAATAACTAGTTCAGTCTGTATGGTTGGAATAACTAGTTCAGTCTGTATGGTTGGAATAACTAGTTCAGTCTGTATAGTTGGAATAACTAGTTCAGTCTGTATAGTTGGAAAACTACTTCAGTCTGTATGGTTGGAATAACTAGTTCAGTCTGTATAGTTGGAATAACTAGTTCATTCTGTATGGTTGGAATAACTAGTTCATTCTGTATGGTTGGAATAACTAGTTCAGTCTGTATGGTTGGAATAACTAGTTCATTCTGTATGGTTGGAATAACTAGTTCAGTCTGTATGGTTGGAATAACTAGTTCATTCTGTATGGTTGGAATAACTAGTTCAGTCTGTATGGTTGGAATAACTAGTTCAGTGTCTATGGTTGGAATAACTAGTTCAGTGTCTATGGTTGGAATAACTAGTTCATTCTGTATGGTTGGAATAACTAGTTCAGTGTCTATGGTTGGAATAACTAGTTCAGTGTCTATGGTTGGAATAACTAGTTCAGTGTCTATGGTTGGAATAACTAGTTCAGTCTGTATGGTTGGAATAACTAGTTCTGTCTTTGTGGTTGGAATAACTAGTTCATTCTGTATGGTTGGAATAACTAGTTCATTCTGTATGGTTGGAATAACTAGTTCAGTGTCTCTGGTTGGAATAACTAGTTCAGTCTGTATGGTTGGAATAACTAGTTCAGTCTGTATGGTTGGAATAACTAGTTCAGTGTCTATGGTTGGAATAACTAGTTCAGTCTGTATGGTTGGAATAACTAGTTCAGTGTCTATGGTTGGAATAACTAGTTCATTCTGTATAGTTGGAATAACTAGTTCATTCTGTATGGTTGGAATAACTAGTTCAGTCTGTATGGTTGGAATAACTAGTTCATTCTGTATGGTTGGAATAACTAGTTCATTCTGTATGGTTGGAATAACTAGTTCATTCTGTATGGTTGGAATAACTAGTTCATTCTGTATTGTTGGAATAACTAGTTCATTCTGTATGGTTGGAATAACTAGTTCATTCTGTATGGTTGGAATAACTAGTTCATTCTGTATGGTTGGAATAACTAGTTCATTCTGTATGGTTGGAATAACTAGTTCAGTCTGTATGGTTGGAATAACTAGTTCAGTCTGTATGGTTGGAATAACTAGTTCATTCTGTATGGTTGGAATAACTAGTTCAGTCTGTATAGTTGGAATAACTAGTTCATTCTGTATGGTTGGAATAACTAGTTCATTCTGTATGGTTGGAATAACTAGTTCATTCTGTATGGTTGGAATAACTAGTTCAGTCTGTATGGTTGGAATAACTAGTTCATTCTGTATGGTTGGAATAACTAGTTCATTCTGTATGGTTGGAATAACTAGTTCATTCTGTATGGTTGGAATAACTAGTTCATTCTGTATGGTTGGAATAACTAGTTCAGTCTGTATGGTTGGAATAACTAGTTCAGTCTGTATGGTTGGAATAACTAGTTCATTCTGTATGGTTGGAATAACTAGTTCATTCTGTATGGTTGGAATAACTAGTTCATTCTGTATGGTTGGAATAACTAGTTCATTCTGTATAGTTGGAATAACTAGTTCATTCTGTATGCTTGGAATAACTAGTTCAGTCTGTATGGTTGAAATAACTAGTTCAGTCTGTATGGTTGGAATAACTAGTTCAGTCTGTATGGCTGGAATAACTAGTTCAGTGTCTATGGTTGGAATAACTAGTTCAGTCTGTATGGTTGGAATAACTAGTTCTGTCTTTGTGGTTGGAATAACTAGTTCAGTCTGTATGGTTGGAATAACTAGTTCAGTGTCTATGGTAGGAATAACTAGTTCATTCTGTATGGTTGGAACAACTAGTTCAGTCTGTATGGTTGGAATAACTAGTTCAGTCTGTATGGTTGGAATAACTAGTTCATTCTGTATGGTTGGAATAACTAGTTCATTCTGTATGGTTGGAATAACTAGTTCAGTCTGTATGGTTGGAATAACTAGTTCTGTCTTTGTGGTTGGAATAACTAGTTCAGTCTGTATGGTTGGAATAACTAGTTCAGTGTCTATGGTAGGAATAACTAGTACAGTCTGTATGGTTGGAATAACTAGTTCAGTGTCTATGGTTGGAATAACTAGTTCAGTGTCTATGGTTGGAATAACTAGTTCAGTGTATATGGTTGGAATAACTAGTTTGGTCTGTATGGTTGGAATAACTAGTTCAGTCTGTATGGTTGGAATAACTAGTGCAGTGTCTATAGTTGGAATAACTAGTTCAGTGTCTATGGTTGGAATACCTAGTTCAGTCTGTATGGTTGGAATAACTAGTTCAGTGTCTATGGTTGGAATAACTAGTTCAGTCTGTATGGTTGGAATAACTAGTTCAGTCTGTATGGTTGGAATAACTAGTTCAGTGTCTATGGTTGGAATAACTAGTTCAGTCTGTATGGTTGGAATAACTAGTTCAGTCTCTATGGTTGGAATAACTAGTTCAGTCTGTATGGTTGGAATAACTAGTTTAGTCTGTATGGTTGGAATAACTAGTTCAGTGTCTATGGTTGGAATAACTAGTTCAGTCTGTATGGTTGGAATAACTAGTTCGGTCTGTATGGTTGGAATAACTAGTTCAGTCTGTATGGTTAAATAACTAGTTCAGTCTGTATGGTTGGAATAACTAGTTCAGTGTCTCTGGTTGGAATAACTAGTTCAGTTTGTTTATTTGGAATAACTAGTTCAGGCTCCATGGTTGGAGGAACTAGTTTAGTTTCTATGGTTAGAATATCTAGATAATTATCTGTGGTTTAAATACTTAGTTCAGTGTCTATAGCTGGGAAAACTAGTTCAGTGTCTATAAATGGGATAACTAGTTCAGTCTGTATGGTTGGAATAACTAGTTCGGTCTGTATGGTTGGAATAACTAGTTCGGTCTGTATGGTTGGAATAACTAGTTCAGTCTGTAGGGTTGGAATAACTAGTTCAGTGTGTATGGTTGGAATAACTAGTTCAGTGCCTATGGTTGGAATAAGTAGTTCACTCTCTATAGATGGAATAAGTAGTTCACTCTCTATGGTTGAATAAGTAGTTCAGTCTCTACAGCTGGAATAATTAGTTCAGTCTCTACATTTGGAATAACTTTTTTAGTCTATAGTTGGAATAAGTAGTTCACTCTCTACAGCTGGAATAACTAGTTCAGTCTCTATGGTTGGAATAACTAGTTCACTCTATGGTTAGAATAAGTTGTTCACTCTCTATAGATGGAATAAGTAATTCACTCTCTATGGTTGGAATAAGTCGGTCAGTGTGTATGGTTGGAATAACTAATCCAGTGTATATGGTTGGACTATCTTGTTCAGTCTCTGTAGCTGGAACAACTAGTTCAGTATCTATAGCTGGAACAGCTAGTTCAGTCTCTACAGCTGGAATAATTAGTTCAGTCTCTACAGTTGGAATAATTAGTTCAGTCTCTACAGTTGGAATAACCTTTTTAGTCTATGGTTGGAATAACTAGTTCAGTCTCTATGGTTGGAATAAGTAGTTCACTCTCTATGGTTGGAATAAGTAGTTCAGTCTCTACAGCAGGAATAATTAGTTCAGTCTCTACAGTTGGAATAACTTTTTTAGTCTATGGTTGGAATAAGAAGTTCAGTCTCTTTGTTTGGAATAAGTTGTTCAGTCTCTATGGTTGGAATAACTAGTTCAGTCTCTATGGTTGGAATAAGTGGTTCACTCTCTATAGATGGAATAAGTAGTTCACTCTCTATGGTTGGAATAAGTAGTTCACTCTCTATGGTTGGAATAAGTAGTTCACTCTCTATGGTTGGAATAAGTAGTTCAGTCTCTATGGTTGGAATAACTAGTTCAGTCTCTATGGTTCGAATAAGTAGTTCACTCTCTATGGTTGGAATAAGTAGTTCACTCTCTATGGTGTATATGTTTGGACTATCTTGTTCAGTCTCTGTAGCTGGAACAACTAGTTCAGTATCTATAGCTGGAACAACTAGTTCAGTATCTATAGCTGGAACAACTAGTTCCCTCTCTATGGTTGGAGGTACCAGTTGTGTTTTTATGGTTGGAAGAACCAGGTATGTTGCTATAGTTAGAGGACCCAGTGGAAGAACTCGTGGATCTAACTCTGTCTCTGGAGGATCCAGTTCGGTCGGAGGAGGGGACAACTTAATGTCTGGAGGAACCAGCAAAGCTTCTGGTGGAACCCGCAAAGCTTCTGGTGGAACCCGCAAAGCTTCTTGTGGAACCTGCAAAGCTTCTTGTGGAACCCGCAAAGCTTCTTGTGGAACCATGTCAGAAGGCTGTTTAAGTAGTTCAGTCTCTACAGCTGGTGGAATCAGAGGAAACATGTTAGACTCCTGTTTTTCAGGCTCAGGTTCAGAGAATCTTTGCGTGTCAGGTAGCTGGTCATGAGGCCAGGCCACAGAAACCTTGGGCTGTTGTCCGAAGTGGCTGTGGTGGACCTTGTGCTCCCAGCAGGCTGGCAACTGGCCTGGAGCATCGGACACCTGGCCTATCACAGATCTGTAGTCTGCTGCCCAGAGGGCCTCACTCTCATCCCCTGCTGTGTTTGGGGAGATGTTGCTTTTAGCCCTGGTCCTAGTGGATCGAGGGGTCAATGGAGGTGTGGTGTGGTAGTATGGGATAGCATGGATACACTTCTCCAATGGGGAGGACATGGTTGCCACCAGCTTGGACTTCTCTCTTGGCAGACCTTTTTTAGCTAACGCAGTATCCAGAGGATCTCTACTGTCTGGGGTTTCCTGTTTAGGATTGTAGCCTGCAACCCAGAGGGCCACGCAATCGGCAGCAGTTTGGTCGTAGAGGATAGTGCTCTTAGCCCTGCTTCTAGAGGTAATGCAGTGATCCACAGGGTTGCTGGGATAGCATTTAACAGATCTAGACTTCTCCAGCTTGGTCTTCTCACTTGGTAGACCTGCTTTAGCTAATGCAGCATCCAGTGGATCTGTGGGGTCTGGTACTTTGTCTTTAGATATGTCAGACATGGTTTCTCCTCCATCTGTCTCCCCTTCAGCCCTTTGTTCACATGGGGAGATCAGGATGTCCACATAGGAGCTGGGCCGTGTCCTGTCTGCTCTGTCCATGTCTAACGGCAGGCCATAGTCCTTGGAAACCCTGGCTTGTAGGCTGCCATGTCGCTCCCGGCCTACAGTCAGGGTAGATGCGCTAGACAATTTCTGTAGGCTGCCCTGCCTCTCCGGACCTACAGACAGGTTGGATGTTCTACTTACACTGCCCTGTCTCTCAGACCCTAGACGAGACAGTACGCTGCCCTGCCTCTCAGACCCTAGACGAGACAGAACGCTGCCCTGCCTCTCAGACCCTAGGCGAGACCGTACACTGCCCTGCCTCTCAGTGCCAAGCTGGGCTTTCCTCTCAGCCTCGTCCACGTCCATCTGGAAGCGGTACATGCTGTAGCCATCAGCGCTGTTGATGGAGCTGGCTCGGAGCAGGGAGGATGGGTCACAGTAGGAGGAGTGTGTGGAGTGGGAGCGTTTAAGCTCTGAATGGTCGACCCCAGCCAGCTTCTCTAGGGCGTTCATCATGCGGCTGTGGATGTCTTCCAGCTGAGCCAGGCGAAGGTCCACCGTCTGCAGGGACGCCTTCATGGTGTTCTCCCTCTCATTCACCTCCTCCAGACGCATGGACATGTTCTCCACCCTGGGGGAAGGAAGGAGAGACAGGAGTTTAATATTAGACAAGCTCCCAGAACTACGTATTCCTATTCACCCTGCAGGGAGCAACAGGAGCTTCAAGAACAGACATACTAATTCCTCACACTTATAAAATACCAGATTCAAAAAACACTTTTGGACATGGTCATTTTAATTGAATGAACCATCTGTCCCATCTTCAGCAGATGTTTTAATTGGGTGGGAGTGTTTTGCAGTGAGCAATGTGATTGGGTGGGAGTGTTTTGAAGTGAGCAATGTGATTGGGTGGGAGTGTTTTGCAGTGAGCAATGTGATTGGGTGGGAGTGTCTTACCGTTCTGATGTCACCTTGATCCTCTGGTCACTGGATGAATGGTGCTCGTCCTCCTTCTGTCTGAAGTACTCCTCCACACACTGCTCCTCAAACTCAAATAGAGCCTTCAGCTCCTCAGGGTTCAGCCGTAGCTCTGGAGGGAGACGGCAGGATATCTTTATTAGGTACATTTCTAAAAACTACCATGGAGACATGATATCTATGCTCTAGTCAGTGGAAGTGGAGTGCTTGTACAGGCCTGTGATTGAATGAATGACTGTTAATGACAGAGTCTAAGCCCTGTCTAAGCCCGGGCAGGGGTGGGTGGGGTTCTAAGCTAACACATGGAATTGTTTTAAGATGATCATACCGAGGATGAATTAGCTATTTGATTTTGAATTGTAAAACCCCTTAATGTATCAAAAATGTATTAAAAAATAATTGGATGAAACACTGAATTTGACATTACTGCTATTAGCCAATAGAAACGTATTGAATAACAGATTCACTTTATTGAACAACAGATAATCGCCCCAAATATCAAAAGGAAGTTTGTTCTGAAGTGTCCAGATAGAAGAAAGATCAGGAAACTATTTGACTTTTTTACATGTATTTTTCCCCTTATTTTAGGCAGTAAACTACTGTATACAAAAGTATGTGGACACCCCTTCAAATTAGTGGATTCGGCTATTTCAGCCACACCCGTTGCTGACAGGTGTATAAAATCGAGCACACAGTCATGCAATCTCCACAAAGAAACACTGGCAGCAGAATGGACTTCTGAAGACCTCAGTGACTTTCAATATGGCACCATCATAGAGCTGCCCCCGGTCAAATGTAAGTGCTGTTATTGTGAAGAGGAAACGTCTAGGAGCAACAACGGCTCAGCCGTGAAGTGGTAGACCACACAAGCACACAGAACGGGACCGCCGGTACTGAAGCACGTAGCGCGTACGAATCGTCGGTCCTCGGTTGCAACACTCACTATCGAATTCCAAACTGCCTCTGGAAGCAACCTTAGCACAAAAACTGTTCGTCGGGAGCTTCATGAAATGGGTTTCCATGTCCGAGCAGCCGCACACAAGACTAAGATCACCATGCGCAATGCCAAGCTTTGGCTGGAGCTGTGTAAAGCTCGCCACCATTGGACTCTGGAGCAGTGGAAAAACGGTCTCTCGAGTGATTGTTCACGCTTCACTATCCAACAGTCCGACAGACGAATCTGGGTTTGGCGGATGCCAGGAGAACTCTACCTGCCCCTATGCATAGCGCCAACTGTAAAGTTTGGTGGAGGAGGAATAATGGTCTGGGGCTGTTTTTCATGGTTCGGGCCCCTTAGTTCCAGTGAAGGGAAATCTTAACGCTACAGCAACCAATGACATTCTAGATGATTCTGTGCTTCCAACTTTGGCAGCAGTTTGGGGAAGGCCCTTTCCTGTCTCAGCATCACAATTCCCCCATGCACAAAGCAAGGTCCATACAGAAATGGTTTCTTGAGATCAATGTGGAATAACTTGACTGGCCTGCACAGAGCCCTGACCTCAACCCCATCGAACACCTTTGGGATGAATTGGAACGCTGACTGTGAGCTAGGCCTAATCTTCCAACATCAATACCAGACCTCACTAATGATCTTGTGGCTGAATGGGAAGCAGGTCCCGAAAGCAATGTTCCAACATCTAGTGGAAAGCCTCACCAGAAGATTGGAGGCTGTTATAGCAGCAATGTTCCAGCATCTAGTGGAAAGCCTTCCCAGAAGAGTGGAGGCTGTTATAGCAGCAATGTTCCAACATCTAGTGGAAAGCCTCACCAGAAGATTGGAGGCTGTTATAGCAGCAATGTTCCAACATCTAGTGGAAAGCCTCACCAGAAGATTGGAGGCTGTTATAGCAGCAAAGAGGAGAACAACTCCATATTGGAAAGACATGCTCGACGAGCAGGTGTTTACGGTTAGCTACCCTTCCATCCAAACTCCTCCTGCACCACAGCCACCATAAATCATGAAATCATTAGATAACCTTCTATAATCAAGTACTGGGAGAAACTTGAACAATCTTCCTTCTACTTCCAAAGTGAGGCTGGATTTATTCATATAAACAAAACCAATCTTCATTTCAGCATCTTGTCAGTTTTTCAATGTGTTTTTAAAAAGACAGTTTATCATCAATCCATATACCCAATTACTTATCATGGGGAACTTGCTCAATTTGGGCTCCCTTTAATTTGCTAACACGCAGGTCCTCAGGGTCAAGACCTAGAAAATAACATACATTTGGTTTTATTAGCATTTAGTTGAAGTTTAAGATCAGTAAGCTATTTTTTACTTAGTGAAAATCATATTGAAGGTCATTAATGGCCTGCTATAATGAGGGGGCACAGGAGTAAACAACTGATTCATCAGCATAGAGATTAATGTTACAGCTTTTTACAGACCAATATTATTTACATACATAGTGAAGAGAAGAGGAACCAAAATCGACCCCTGCAGCACATCTTTCATAATATTAAAGAAACTACATTTGATGCCGTGAGTGAGCACACATTGTGTCCTGTCACTTAGATGGTTCTTGAACCAATTGCAAGATGACTTATCTACAGTCGTGGCCAAAAGTTTATAGAATAACACAAATATTAATTTTCACAAAGTCTGCTGCCTCAGTTTGTATGATGGCAATTTGCATACACTCCAGAATGTTATGAAGAGTGATCTGATGAATTGCAATTAATTGCAAAGTTCCTGTTTGCCATGCAAATGAACTGAATCCCCCAAAAACATTTCCACTGCATTTCAGCCCTGCCACAAAAGGACCAGCTGACATCATTTCAGTGATTCTCTCGTTAACACAGGTGTGAGTGTTGACGAGGACAAGGCTGGAGATCACTCTGTCATGCTGATTGAGTTTGAATAACAGACTGGAAGCTTCAAAAGGAGGGTGGTGCTTGGAATCATTGTTCTTCCTCTGTCAACCATGGTTACCTGCAAGGAAACACGTGCCATCATCATTGCTTTGCACAAAAAGGCCTTCACAGGCAAGGATATTGCTGCCAGTAAGATTGCACCAAAATCAACCATTTATCGGATCATCAAGAACTTCAAAGAGAGAGGTTCAATTGTTGTGAAGAATGCTTCTGGGCGCCCAAGAAAGTCCAGCAAGCGCCAGGACCATCTCCTAAAGTTGATTCAGCTGCGGGATCAGGGCACCACGAGTACAGAGGTTGCTCAGGAATGGCAGAAGGCAGGCGTGAGTGCATCTGCACGCACAGTGAGGCGAAGACTTTTGGAGGATGGCCTGGTGTCAAGAAGGGCAGCAAAGAAGCCACTTCTCTCCAGGAATAACATCAGGGAAAGACTGATATTCTGCAAAAGGTATAAGGATTGAACTGCTGAGGACTGGGGTAAAGTCATTTTCTCTGATGAATCCCCTTTCCGATTGTTTGGGGCATAGGGAAAAAAGCTTGTCCGGAGAAGACAAGGTGAGCGCTACCATCAGTCCTGTGTCATGCCAAAAGTAAAGCATCCTGAGACAATTCATGTGTGGGGTTGCTTCTCAGCCAAGAGAGTGGGATAACTCACAATTTTGCCTAAGAACACAGCCATGAATAAAGAATGGTATCAACACATCCTCCGAGAGCAACTTCTCCTAACCTTTCAGGAACAGTTTGGTGATGAACAATGCCTTTTCCAGAATGATGGAGCACCTTGCCATAAGGCAAAAGTGATAACTGAGTGGCTCGGGGAGCAACACATCAATATTTTGGGTCCATGGCCAGGAAACTCCCTAGACCTTAACTTCTTATGGGCAGGTGGGATGCTAGCGTCAGAAATAGCGATACAATTAATCACTTACCTTTGATGATCTTCATATGGTTGCAGTCACAAGAGTCCCTGTTACACAATAAATGTTAGTTTTGTTCGATAAAGTCCTTCTTTATGTCCCAAAAACTCTGTTTTGTTGGCGCGTTTTGTTCAGTATTCCACTGGCTCAAAGGCGGTCACGACATGCAGACGAATACATCCTAATAGTAGTTGTAAAAGTTATAAACAATGTTTATAATTAATCCTCAGGTATGCCTATTATCTAAATAATCAATAATATTTCAACTGGACAATAGTGTCTTCAATAGAAAGTAAAAACAACGAACGGCGAGCAATCAGTCACGGGCGCAAAACAGCTCTGGTTCATTCTAGAGTCCACATAGAAAATGGTCTCATTCTTCCTCATTTTTCAGAATACAAGCCTGAAGCAATGTCTAACGACTGTTGACTTCTAGTGGAAGCCATAGGAACTGCATTCTGTGTCCTAATCATTTAGATACTGTATAGGCATTCAATAGAAAAGTACCAAGATCAAAAATATCCCACTTCCTTGATGGATTTTCCTCAGGTTCTCGCCTGCCATTTAAGTTCTGTTATACTCACAGACATTATTTTAACAGTTTTGGAAACTTCAGAGTTTTCTATCCAATACCAGCATGCATATGCATATCCTCGCTTCTGGGCCTGAGTAACAGGCAGTTTATATTGGGCACCTCATGCATCCAAAATTAAAAATACTGCCCCTACCCAAGAGAGGTTAAACCCATTGAGAACTTGTGGTAAATCCTCAAGAGGAAGGTGGACAAACAAAACCCCACAAATTCTGACAAACTCCAAGCATTGATTATGCAAGAATTGGCTGCCATCAGTCAGGATGTGGCCCAGAAGTTAATTGACAGCATGCCAGGGTGGATTGCAGAGGTCTTGAAAAAGAAGGGTCAACACTGCAAATATTGACTTTTTGCATCAACTTCATGTAATTGTCAATAAAAGCCTTTGACACTTATGAAATGCTTGTAATTATACTTCAGTATTCCAAAGTAACATCTGACAAAAATATCTAAAGACACTGAAGCAGCAAACTTTGGAAATTAATATTTGTGTCATTCTCAAAACTTTTGGCCACGACTGTAGGCTAATTTCAGACAACCTTTGAACAAGTAAGAAAGGATCAACTGTATCAAATGCCTTCGACAGGTCAAAAAGGCAGCACAATGATTTTTATGGTCTAAACAATATAGCACATAATCTAAGACAAGTGTAGCTGCTGAAACAGCGCTCTGTCCAGGTCTGAAACCACATTGGTGCTCATTAAGAATACAATGACAAGTTAAATAAATTCTAAGCTGAGAGTTGGCCTGGCGAGATAGCCTGAACCTGGACCATAGTTATCAAAGTCAGAAGTGTCTCCACCTTTGTGTAAGGAAAATACTTGTGCTGTTTTCCAGATCTTATGGAAACAATTGTCAAGCTAAAATATAGATTAAAGTGGCAATATGTAACTTTTTGGGCAACCTGACCAAATTCACATAGAAATGTGAGTTATAGATCTATCCTTCTACTTGAAAGAAAGTCTAAGAAGCTGTAGTATATGTTCTATGTGCGCTATTTCTATGCTTTCCGTTCTTCAGTTTAGTTTTTGCATCTTTCACTTTCAAGCTTCAAACAGCTGAAACAACAATATGTTTGTTTATGGAAAACATATTTCCCAGTGGCTTAGATTGTACAATGATTCTCTACACACTATACTAGCTTATTTTGTCACATAAACTGCAATTAGGCCAACGATTACAGTTTTAGCAACCAGGAGTGATATCTGCATAGTTCAACTTTAATGATGGGGCAGAACGCTGCAGCTAAAAGGAATCAAGTGAGTCAGCCCCAGTGGATTTATTTACGTTGATCTTCAATACGGCACTTAGTACATTATAGACATGAAGTGATTGAAATGATAAAGAGGAATGTGTATCTGAGAATGTAACGTTGTCTGCAACCTGGCTTGAGGTGAGCATAGGACTCCTCTCAGAGTTTTCAGAAGCTATTATATCAAATAGGTGGCTCTCTGTGGCAAAGTGGTTATTGAAAGCACCACACATTTCCATCTTATCTGTTATGGGAACAGAGCCTGTCATAACCTGCTGGTGTAATGGAGTTTTGTTTCAGAGATGTGACTACCTTCCATAAAGCAGCTGGATTCCCACCATTCTCAGATACACAGTTCAAAAAGCATGTTCATTTTTCTTTTCTAACCAGGGATAGGCATCTATTTCTCAAGCGTCTGAAGAACTGCCAGTCAGTGGTAGAATCAGTCAGCCTTAGCCCAGATGTAGAATCAGTCAGCCTTAGCCCAGACGTAGAATCAGTCAGCCTTAGCCCAGATGTAGAATCAGTCAGCCTTAGCCCAGACGTAGAATCAGTCAGCCTTAGCCCAGATGTAGAATCAGTCAGCCTTAGCCCCGACATAGAATCAGTCAGCCTTAGCCCAAGCTAAATTTCTCTCCTGAAGTTTCTCTGATTTCTCTGATAGTTCATGCATGCACCATGGATTATCTTGAACGGTGCATGCTTATCAGTAATAGAGTTGAGCAAAGAAGTAAATAACGTTGGGCCTGATCCGAGTCAGAGATGCCAACCGTATTATCTCTCAAGAGAATTCTTGTTGGTTATTGTCACAGCCGTGTTTATCCCGCTCAAGCTGATACCACGACGATCCTCAAGGAACTTCACTGGACTTTATGCAAACTGGAAACCATATATCCTGAGGCTGCATTTATTGTAGCTGGGGATTTTAACAAAGCAAATTTGAGAACAAGGCTACCTAAATTCTATCAGCATATCATATCATATATGGACCTCCCGGGTGGCGCAGTGGTCTAGGGCACTGCATCGCAGTGCTAGCAGTGCTAGCTGCGCCACCAGAGTCTCTGGGTTCGCGCCCAGGCTGGGCTGGGTTTGCGCCCAGGCTCTGTCGCAGCCGGGAGGTCCGTGGGGCGACGCACAATTGGCATACGTCCGGGGTTAGGGAGGGTTTGGCCGGTAGGGATATCCTTGTCTCGGTATGTAATAAAATGTATGCACTCTACTGTAAGTCGCTCTGGATAAGAGCGTCTGCTAAATGACTAAAATGTAAAATGTAAAAAATATATTGATTGTAGCACTGGTGCAGGCCAAATTCTGGATCACTGCTTGCCTAACTTCCGTGATGCATACAAGGCCCTCCCCCGCACTCCTCTCGACCATGACTCCATTTTGCACATCCCTTCCTATAGGCAGAAACTCAAACAGGATGTACCAGAGATAAGGAGTATTCAACGCTGGGCTGACCAATCCACGCTTCAAAACTGAAAGCGCAATCCACCTCATTTAACCATGGAGAGGTGACTGGGAATGTGGCCAAATACAAATCAATCAAACAAGCGAAATGTCAAGATAGAGACAAAGTGGAGTCGCAGGTCAACGCAAGACTGCCGGCCCAGACGGCATCCCTAGCCGCGTCCTCAGAGCATGTGCCGACCAGCTGGCTGGTGCGTTTATGGATATCTTCAATCGCTCCCTATCCCAGTCTGCTCTCCCCACATGCTTCAAGATGGCCACCACGGTTCCTGTTCCCAAAAAGGCAAAGTAACTGAACTAAATGACTATCGCCCAGTAGCACTCATTTCTGTCATCATGAAGTGCTTTGAAAGACTAGTCAAGGATCATATCACCTCCACCTTACCGGCCACCCTAGACCCACTTCAATTTGCTTACCGCCCCAGTAGGTCCACAAACAATGCAATCGCAATCACACTGCCCTAACCCATCTGGACAAGAGGAATATCTATGTAAGAATGCTGTTCATTGACTACAGCTCAGCATTCAACACCATAGTACCCTCCAAGTTCTGTGCAATTGGGTCCTGGACTTCCTGCCGGCTGCCCCCAAGTGGTGAGGGTAGGAAACAACATCTCCACTTCGCTGGGGCTCCACAAGGGTGCGTTCTCAGCCCTCTCCTGTACTCCCTGTTCACCCATGACTGCGTGGCCATGCATGCCTCCAACTCAATCATCAAGTTTGCAGACGACACAACAGTAGTAGGCTTGATTACCAACAACGACGAGACGGCCTACAGGGAGGAGGCTCTCGAGGTGTGGTGTCAGAAAAACAACCTCTCACTCAACGTCAACAAAACAAAGGAGATGATCGTGGACTTCAAGAAACAGCAGAGGGAGCACCCCACTATCCACATCGACGGGACAGCAGTGGAGAGGCTGGAACGTTTCAAGTTCCTTGGCGTACACATCACGGACAAACTGAAATGGTCCACGCACACCTCAGGAGGCTGAAGAAATTTAGCTTGTCAACTAAAACCCTCACAAACTTTTACAGATGCACAATCGAGAGCATCCTGTCGGGCTGTATCACCGCCTGGTACGGCAACTGCTCCGCCCACAACCGTAAGGCTCTCCAGAGGGTGGTGCGGACTGCACAACGCATCACTGGGGGCAAACTACCTGCCCTCCAGGACACCTACAGCACCTGATGTCACAGGAAAGGCAAAAAGAAAATCAAGGACAACAACCACCCGAGCCACTGCCTGTTCACCCCGCTATCATCCAGAAGGCGAGGTCAGTACAGGTGCATCAAAGCAGGGACCGAGAGACTGAAAAACAGCTTCTATCTCAAGGCCATCAGACTGTTAAACAGACAAAACTATCATGGAGAGGCTGCTGCCTACATGCAGACTTGAAATCATTGGCCGTTTTAATAAATGGATGTTACGTTCCCCAGTTTCTATGTTGTTGTGGGTTTGTATGTGTTTATGTGTGTATTTCAGGAAATGGCTTCCTGAAGTCCAAAGCAGCTGATTGGTCGCCCCCATTGCAAATTGGAGCTCTGACCCCGCCCTCTCGTCAGGGGATACAGCTGTCTTCAATGACAGACTCCTTCTGCAGCTGTATATAAGCCAGTGTTCCTTTGTTAGGGTAGAGAGAGCTTCTTTCATGTCCTGTGTTGGTTGCACCTCAGACAGTTTTTGTAAAGTATTTTGTAGCCGGTCCTGTTTATGTTAAAAAAAAAAGGTGTTTTGATTAGTGAAATTGTTCACTTTAAGTTTGTATTATTCTGTTTCATTTGTTCCCAGGGGGGAAGGGGAAGGCACCTTGGGAGTGCTTAGACAAGAGGCCTGCGGGCATACATATACTCGTAGTATTTACTATGTCTACGCACACTAGGTAAGACCTGGGCGGACCATCCCCTGTATTTCAAATCAAATCAAAGTTTATTTGTCACGTGGGCCGAATACAACAGGTATTACAGTGAAATGCTTACTTACAGGCTCTAACCAATAAACCAAAAAAGGTGTTAGGTGAACAATAGGTAAGTAAAGAAATAACAGTAGCGAGGCTATAAAAGTAGCGAGGCTACATACAGACACTGGTTAGTCGGGCTGATTGAGGTAGTATGGTTAAAGTGACTATGCAGTTAGCATGCCAGGTGGCGCTAAGAATAGGTAGGTAGGAGAGGGGACTCTTTAACTTTTACTTACTTTGCTTTGGTTCTGTCCAGCCCCCTTTCCCCAAATTACAGTGTGAAGGAATAAATTCCCTGTTAATGGTCAAATTCTCTGCCTCTGTCATCTTTACCTCCACCTCCAGTCCCATACCTCTATTCAACCACCTCCAGTCCCATACCTCTTTACCTCCACCTCCAGTCCCATACCTCTTTACCTCCACCTCCAGTCCCATACCTCTTTACCTCCACCTCCAGTCCCATACCTCTTTACCTCCTCCTACAGTCAAATACCTCTTTACCTCCACCTCCAGTCCCATACCTCTTTACCTCCACCTACAGTCACATACCTCTATACCTCCACCTCCAGTCCCATACCTCTTTACCTCCAGTCCCATACCTCTATACCTCCACCTCCAGTCCCATACCTCCACCTCCAGTCCCATACCTCTATACCTCCACCTACAGTCCCATACCTCTTTACCTCCACCTACAGTCCCATACCTCTTTACCTCCACCTACAGTCCCATACCTCTTTACCTCCACCTACAGTCCCATACCTCTTTACCTCCACCTCCAGTCCCATACCTCTATACCTCCACCTACAGTCCCATACCTCTTTACCTCCACCTACAGTCCCATACCTCCACCTACAATCACATACCTCTTTATCTCTTTACCTCCACCTACAGTCCCATACCTCCACCTACAGTCACATACCTCTATACCTCCACCTACAGTCACATACCTCTTTACCTCCACCTACAGTCCCATACCTCTTTACCTCCACCTACAGTCCCATACCTCCACCTACAATCACATACCTCTTTACCTCCACCTACAGTCCCATACCTCTATACCTCCACCTACAGTCCCATACCTCTTTACCTCCAACTACAGTCACATACCTCTTTACCTCCACCTACAGTCCCATACCTCTATACCTCCTACAGTCCCATACCTCTTTACCTCCACCTACAGTCCCATACCTCTTTACCTCCACCTACAGTCCCATACCTCTATACCTCCACCTACTGTCCTATACCTCTTTACCTCCACCTACAGTCCCATACCTCTTTACCTCCACCTACAGTCCCATACCTCTTTACCTCCACCTCCAGTCCCATACCTCTTTAACTCCACCTACAGTCCCATACCTCCACCTCCACTCCCATACCTCTATACCTCCACCTACAGTCCCATACCTCTTTACCTCCACCTACAGTCCCATACCTCTTTACCTCCACCTACAGTCCCATACCTCCACCTCCACTCCCATACCTCTATACCTCCACCTACAGTCCCATACCTCTTTACCTCCACCTACAGTCCCATACCTCTTTACCTCCACCTACAATCACATACCTCTATACCTCCACCTACAATCACATACCTCTTTACCTCCACCTACAGTCCCATACCTCCACCTCCAGTCCCATACCTCTATACCTCCACCTACAGTCCCATACCTCTTTACCTCCACCTACAGTCACATACCTCTTTACCTCCACCTACAGTCACATACCTCTATACCTCCACCTACAGTCACATACCTCTATACCTCCACCTACAGTCCCATACCTCTATACCTCCACCTACAGTCACATACCTCTTTACCTCCACCTCCAGTCCCATACCTCTATACCTCCACCTACAGTCCCATACCTCTTTACCTCCACCTACAGTCCCATACCTCCACCTACAGTCCAATACCTCTTTACCTCCACCTACAGTCCCATACCTCTTTACCTCCACCTACAGTCACATACCTCTTTACCTCCACCTACAGTCCCATACCTCTTTACCTACAGTCACATACCTCTTTACCTCCACCTACAATCACATACCTCTATACCTCCATCTACAGTCACATACCTCTTTACCTCCACCTACAGTCCCATACCTCTTTACCTCCACCTACAGTCACATACCTCTTTACCTCCACCTACAGTCCCATACCTCTTTACCTCCACCTACAGTCACATACCTCTATACCTCCACCTACAGTCACATACCTCTTTACCTCCACCTATAGTCCCATACCTCTTTACCTCCACCTACAATCACATACCTCTTTACCTCCACCTACAGTCCAATACCTCTTTACCTCCACCTACAGTCACATACCTCTTTACCTCCACCTACAATCACATACCTCTTTACCTCCACCTACAATCACATACCTCTATACCTCCACCTCCAGTCCCATACCTCTATACCTCCACCTACAGTCCCATACCTCTTTACCTCCACCTACAGTCCCATACCTCCACCTACAATCACATACCTCTTTACCTCCACCCACAGTCCCATACCTCTATACCTCCACCTACAGTCACATACCTCTATACCTCCACCTACAGTCACATACCTCCACCTACAGTCACATACCTCTTTACCTCCACCTCCAATCCCATACCTCTATACCTCCACCTCCAGTCCCATACCTCTTTACCTCCACCTACAGTCCCGTACCTCTTTACCTCCACCTACAGTCCCATACCTCTATACCTCCACCTACAGTCACATACCTCTATACCTCCACCTACAGTCCCATACCTCTTTACCTCCACCTCGAGTCCCATACCTCTTTACCTCCACCTCCAGTCCCATACCTCTATACCTCCACCTACAATCACATACCTCTATACCTCCACCTACAATCACATACCTCTTTACCTCCACCTCCAGTCCCATACCTCCACTTACAGTCCCATACCTGTTTACCTCCACCTACAGTCCCATACCTCCACCTACAATCACATACCTCTTTACCTCCACCCACAGTCCCATACCTCTTTACCTCCACCTACAGTCACATACCTCTTTACCTCCACCTACAGTCACATACCTCCACCTACAGTCCCATACCTCTATACCTCCACCTACAGTAACATACCTCTTTACCTCTACCTACAGTCACATACCTCTATACCTCCACCTACAGTCACATACCTCCACCTACAGTCACATACCTCTTTACCTCCACCTCCAATCCCATACCTCTATACCTCCACCTACAGTCCCATACCTCTATACCTCCACCTACAGTCCCATACCTCTTTACCTCCACCTACAGTCCCATACCTCTTTACCTCCACCTACAGTCACATACCTCTTTACCTCCACCTACAGTCACATACCTCCACCTACAGTCCCATACCTCTATACCTCCACCTACAGTCACATACATCTTTACCTCCACCTACAGTCACATACCTCCTTACCTCCACCTACAGTCCCATACCTCTTTACCTCCACCTACAGTCCCATACCTCTTTACCTCCACCTACAGTTCCATACCTCTTTACCTCCACCTACAGTCACATAACTCTTTACCTCCACCTACAGTCACATACCTCCACCTACAGTCCCATACTTCTATACCTCCACCTACAGTCACATACATCTTTACCTCCACCTACAGTCACATACCTCCTTACCTCCACCTACAGTCCCATACCTCTTTACCTCCACCTACAGTCCCATACCTCTTTACCTCCACCCACAGTCACATACCTCTTTACCTCCACCTACAGTCACATACCTCTTTACCTCCACCTACAGTCCCATACCTCTTTATCTCCACCTACAGTCACATACCGCTTTACCTCCACCTACAGTCACATACCTCTTTACCTCCACCTACAGTCACATACCTCTTTACCTCCACCTACAGTCACATACCTCCACCTACAGTCCCATACCTCTATACCTCCACCTACAGTAACATACCTCTTTACCTCCACCTACAATCACATACCTCTTTACCTCCACCTACAGTCCCATACCTCTTTACCTCCACCTACAGTCCCATACCTCTTTACCTCCACCTACAGTCCCATACCTCTTTACCTCCACCTACAGTCCCATACCTCTTTACCTCCACCTACAGTCCCATACCTCTTTACCTCCACCTACAGTCACATACCTCTTTACCTCCACCTACAGTCACATACCTCCACCTACAGTCCCATACCTCTATACCTCCACCTACAGTAACATACCTCTTTACCTCCACCTACAATCACATACCTCTTTACCTCCACCTACAGTTCCATACCTCTTTAGCTCCACCTACAGTCACATACCTCTTTAGCTCCACCTACAGTCACATAACTCTTTACCTCCACCTACAGTCACATACGTCTTTACCTCCACCTACAGTCACATACCTCCACCTACAGTCCCATACCTCTATACCTCCACCTACAGTCACATACCTCTTTACCTCCACCTACAATCACATACCTCTTTACCTCCTCCTACAGTCACATGCCTCTTTACCTCCACCTACAGTCCCATACCTCTTTACCTCCACCTACAGTCCCATACCTCTTTACCTCCACCTACAGTCCCATACCTCTTTACCTCCACCTGCAGTCCCATACCTCTTTACCTCCACCTACAGTCACATAACTCTTTCACTCCACCTACAGTCCACACCTCTTTACCTCCACCTACAGTCCCATACCTCTTTACCTCCACCTACAGTCCCATACCTCTTTACCTCCTCCTACAGTCCCATACCTCTTTACCTCCACCTACAGTCCCATACCTCTTTACCTCCACCTACAGTCCCATACCTCTTTACCTCCACCTACAGTCACATACCTCTTTACCTCCACCTACAGTCACATACCTCTTTACCTCCACCTACAGTCCCATACCTCTTTACCTCCACCTACAGTCCCATACCTCTATACCTCCACCTACAGTCCATATCTCTTTACCTCCACCTACAGTCCCATACCTCTATACCTCCACCTACAGTCCATACCTCTTTACCTCCACCTACAGTCCCATACCTCTATACCTCCACCTACAGTCCCATACCTCTATACCTCCACCTACAGTCCCATACCTCTTTACCTCCACCTACAGTCCCATACCTCTTTACCTCCACCTACAGTCACATACCTCTTTACCTCCACCTACAGTCCCATACCTCTTTACCTCCACCTATAGTCCCATACCTCTTTACCTCCACCTACAGTCCCATACCTCCACCTACAGTCACATACCTCTTTACCTCCACCTACAGTCCCATACCTCTTTACCTCCACCTACAGTCCCATACCTCTATACCTCCACCTACAGTCCATATCTCTTTACCTCCACCTACAGTCCCATACCTCTATACCTCCACCTACAGTCCATACCTCTTTACCTCCACCTACAGTCCCATACCTCTATACCTCCACCTACAGTCCCATACCTCTATACCTCCACCTACAGTCCCATACCTCTTTACCTCCACCTACAGTCCCATACCTCTTTACCTCCACCTACAGTCACATACCTCTTTACCTCCACCTACAGTCCCATACCTCTTTACCTCCACCTATAGTCCCATACCTCTTTACCTCCACCTACAGTCCCATACCTCCACCTACAGTCCAATACCTCTTTACCTCCACCTACAGTCCCATACCTCTTTACCTCCACCTACAGTCCCATACCTCCACCTACAGTCCCATACCTCTTTACCTCCACCTACAGTCACATACCTCTTTACCTCCACCTACAGTCACATACCTCTTTACCTCCACCTACAGTCCCATACCTCTATACCTCCACCTACAGTCCCATACCTCTTTACCTCCACCTACAGTCACATACCTCTTTACCTCCACCTACAGTCCCATACCTCTTTACCTCCACCTACAGTCCCATACCTCTTTACCTCCACCTACAGTCCCATACCTCTTTACCTCCACCTACAGTCCCATACCTCTTTACCTCCACCTACAGTCCCATACCTCTTTACCTCCACCTACAGTCCCATACCTCTTTACCTCCACCTATAGTCCCATACCTCTTTACCTCCACCTACAGTCCCATACCTCTTTACCTCCTCCTACAGTCACATGCCTCTTTACCTCCACCTACAGTCCCATACCTCTTTACCTCCAACTACAGTCCCATACCTCTTTACCTCCACCTACAGTCCCATACCTCTTTACTTCCATCTACAGTCACATACCTCTTTCACTCCACCTACAGTCCACACCTCTTTACCTCCACCTACAGTCCCATACCTCTTTACCTCCACCTACAGTCCCATACCTCTTTACCTCCTCCTACAGTCCCATACCTCTTTACCTCCACCTACAGTCCCATACCTCTTTACCTCCACCTACAGTCCCATACCTCTTTACCTCCACCTACAGTCACATAACTCTTTACCTCCACCTACAGTCACATACGTCTTTACCTCCACCTACAGTCACATACCTCCACCTACAGTCCCATACCTCTATACCTCCACCTACAATCACATACCTCTTTACCTCCACCTACAGTCCCATACCTCTATACCTCCACCTACAGTCACATACCTCTATACCTCCACCTACAGTCCCATACCTCTTTACCTCCACCTCGAGTCCCATACCTCTTTACCTCCACCTCCAGTCCCATACCTCTATACCTCCACCTACAATCACATACCTCTATACCTCCACCTACAATCACATACCTCTTTACCTCCACCTCCAGTCCCATACCTCCACTTACAGTCCCATACCTGTTTACCTCCACCTACAGTCCCATACCTCCACCTACAATCACATACCTCTTTACCTCCACCCACAGTCCCATACCTCTTTACCTCCACCTACAGTCACATACCTCTTTACCTCCACCTACAGTCACATACCTCCACCTACAGTCCCATACCTCTATACCTCCACCTACAGTAACATACCTCTTTACCTCTACCTACAGTCACATACCTCTATACCTCCACCTACAGTCACATACCTCCACCTACAGTCACATACCTCTTTACCTCCACCTCCAATCCCATACCTCTATACCTCCACCTACAGTCCCATACCTCTATACCTCCACCTACAGTCCCATACCTCTTTACCTCCACCTACAGTCCCATACCTCTTTACCTCCACCTACAGTCACATACCTCTTTACCTCCACCTACAGTCACATACCTCCACCTACAGTCCCATACCTCTATACCTCCACCTACAGTCACATACATCTTTACCTCCACCTACAGTCACATACCTCCTTACCTCCACCTACAGTCCCATACCTCTTTACCTCCACCTACAGTCCCATACCTCTTTACCTCCACCTACAGTTCCATACCTCTTTACCTCCACCTACAGTCACATAACTCTTTACCTCCACCTACAGTCACATACCTCCACCTACAGTCCCATACTTCTATACCTCCACCTACAGTCACATACATCTTTACCTCCACCTACAGTCACATACCTCCTTACCTCCACCTACAGTCCCATACCTCTTTACCTCCACCTACAGTCCCATACCTCTTTACCTCCACCCACAGTCACATACCTCTTTACCTCCACCTACAGTCACATACCTCTTTACCTCCACCTACAGTCCCATACCTCTTTATCTCCACCTACAGTCACATACCGCTTTACCTCCACCTACAGTCACATACCTCTTTACCTCCACCTACAGTCACATACCTCTTTACCTCCACCTACAGTCACATACCTCCACCTACAGTCCCATACCTCTATACCTCCACCTACAGTAACATACCTCTTTACCTCCACCTACAATCACATACCTCTTTACCTCCACCTACAGTCCCATACCTCTTTACCTCCACCTACAGTCCCATACCTCTTTACCTCCACCTACAGTCCCATACCTCTTTACCTCCACCTACAGTCCCATACCTCTTTACCTCCACCTACAGTCCCATACCTCTTTACCTCCACCTACAGTCACATACCTCTTTACCTCCACCTACAGTCACATACCTCCACCTACAGTCCCATACCTCTATACCTCCACCTACAGTAACATACCTCTTTACCTCCACCTACAATCACATACCTCTTTACCTCCACCTACAGTTCCATACCTCTTTAGCTCCACCTACAGTCACATACCTCTTTAGCTCCACCTACAGTCACATAACTCTTTACCTCCACCTACAGTCACATACGTCTTTACCTCCACCTACAGTCACATACCTCCACCTACAGTCCCATACCTCTATACCTCCACCTACAGTCACATACCTCTTTACCTCCACCTACAATCACATACCTCTTTACCTCCTCCTACAGTCACATGCCTCTTTACCTCCACCTACAGTCCCATACCTCTTTACCTCCACCTACAGTCCCATACCTCTTTACCTCCACCTACAGTCCCATACCTCTTTACCTCCACCTGCAGTCCCATACCTCTTTACCTCCACCTACAGTCACATAACTCTTTCACTCCACCTACAGTCCACACCTCTTTACCTCCACCTACAGTCCCATACCTCTTTACCTCCACCTACAGTCCCATACCTCTTTACCTCCTCCTACAGTCCCATACCTCTTTACCTCCACCTACAGTCCCATACCTCTTTACCTCCACCTACAGTCCCATACCTCTTTACCTCCACCTACAGTCACATACCTCTTTACCTCCACCTACAGTCACATACCTCTTTACCTCCACCTACAGTCCCATACCTCTTTACCTCCACCTACAGTCCCATACCTCTATACCTCCACCTACAGTCCATATCTCTTTACCTCCACCTACAGTCCCATACCTCTATACCTCCACCTACAGTCCCATACCTCTTTACCTCCACCTACAGTCCCATACCTCTATACCTCCACCTACAGTCCCATACCTCTATACCTCCACCTACAGTCCCATACCTCTTTACCTCCACCTACAGTCCCATACCTCTTTACCTCCACCTACAGTCACATACCTCTTTACCTCCACCTACAGTCCCATACCTCTTTACCTCCACCTATAGTCCCATACCTCTTTACCTCCACCTACAGTCCCATACCTCCACCTACAGTCACATACCTCTTTACCTCCACCTACAGTCCCATACCTCTTTACCTCCACCTACAGTCCCATACCTCTATACCTCCACCTACAGTCCATATCTCTTTACCTCCACCTACAGTCCCATACCTCTATACCTCCACCTACAGTCCATACCTCTTTACCTCCACCTACAGTCCCATACCTCTATACCTCCACCTACAGTCCCATACCTCTATACCTCCACCTACAGTCCCATACCTCTTTACCTCCACCTACAGTCCCATACCTCTTTACCTCCACCTACAGTCACATACCTCTTTACCTCCACCTACAGTCCCATACCTCTTTACCTCCACCTATAGTCCCATACCTCTTTACCTCCACCTACAGTCCCATACCTCCACCTACAGTCCAATACCTCTTTACCTCCACCTACAGTCCCATACCTCTTTACCTCCACCTACAGTCCCATACCTCCACCTACAGTCCCATACCTCTTTACCTCCACCTACAGTCACATACCTCTTTACCTCCACCTACAGTCCCGTACCTCTTTACCTCCACCTACAGTCCCATACCTCTATACCTCCACCTACAGTCCCATACCTCTTTACCTCCACCTACAGTCACATACCTCTTTACCTCCACCTACAGTCCCATACCTCTTTACCTCCACCTACAGTCCCATACCTCTTTACCTCCACCTACAGTCCCATACCTCTTTACCTCCACCTACAGTCCCATACCTCTTTACCTCCACCTACAGTCCCA
This sequence comes from Salvelinus fontinalis, assembly GCF_029448725.1. Classification (NCBI taxonomy): domain Eukaryota; kingdom Metazoa; phylum Chordata; class Actinopteri; order Salmoniformes; family Salmonidae; genus Salvelinus; species Salvelinus fontinalis. Next base: position 2,744,244 of record NC_074673.1, read on the forward strand.
TACCTCTTTACCTCCACCTACAGTCCCATACCTCTTTACCTCCACCTATAGTCCCATACCTCTTTACCTCCACCTACAGTCCCATACCTCTTTACCTCCTCCTACAGTCACATGCCTCTTTACCTCCACCTACAGTCCCATACCTCTTTACCTCCAACTACAGTCCCATACCTCTTTACCTCCACCTACAGTCCCATACCTCTTTACTTCCATCTACAGTCACATACCTCTTTCACTCCACCTACAGTCCACACCTCTTTACCTCCACCTACAGTCCCATACCTCTTTACCTCCACCTACAGTCCCATACCTCTTTACCTCCTCCTACAGTCCCATACCTCTTTACCTCCACCTACAGTCCCATACCTCTTTACCTCCACCTACAGTCCCATACCTCTTTACCTCCACCTACAGTCACATAACTCTTTACCTCCACCTACAGTCACATACGTCTTTACCTCCACCTACAGTCACATACCTCCACCTACAGTCCCATACCTCTATACCTCCACCTACAATCACATACCTCTTTACCTCCACCTGCAGTCCCATACCTCTTTACCTCCACCTACAGTCGCATACCTCTTTCACTCCACCTACAGTCCACACCTCTTTACCTCCACCTACAGTCCCATACCTCTTTACCTCCACCTACAGTCCCATACCTCTTTACCTCCTCCTACAGTCCCATACCTCTTTACCTCCACCTACAGTCCCATACCTCTTTACCTCCACCTACAGTCCCATACCTCTTTACCTCCACCTACAGTCACATACCTCTTTACCTCCACCTACAGTCACATACCTCTTTACCTCCACCTACAGTCCCATACCTCTTTACCTCCACCTACAGTCCCATACCTCTATACCTCCACCTACAGTCCATATCTCTTTACCTCCACCTACAGTCCCATACCTCTATACCTCCACCTACAGTCCATACCTCTTTACCTCCACCTACAGTCCCATACCTCTATACCTCCACCTACAGTCCCATACCTCTATACCTCCACCTACAGTCCCATACCTCTTTACCTCCACCTACAGTCCCATACCTCTTTACCTCCACCTACAGTCACATACCTCTTTACCTCCACCTACAGTCCCATACCTCTTTACCTCCACCTATAGTCCCATACCTCTTTACCTCCACCTACAGTCCCATACCTCCACCTACAGTCCAATACCTCTTTACCTCCACCTACAGTCCCATACCTCTTTACCTCCACCTACAGTCCCATACCTCCACCTACAGTCCCATACCTCTTTACCTCCACCTACAGTCACATACCTCTTTACCTCCACCTACAGTCACATACCTCTTTACCTCCACCTACAGTCCCATACCTCTATACCTCCACCTACAGTCCCATACCTCTTTACCTCCACCTACAGTCACATACCTCTTTACCTCCACCTACAGTCCCATACCTCTTTACCTCCACCTACAGTCCCATACCTCTTTACCTCCACCTACAGTCCCATACCTCTTTACCTCCACCTACAGTCCCATACCTCTTTACCTCCACCTACAGTCCCATACCTCTTTACCTCCACCTACAGTCCCATACCTCTTTACCTCCACCTATAGTCCCATACCTCTTTACCTCCACCTACAGTCCCATACCTCTTTACCTCCTCCTACAGTCACATGCCTCTTTACCTCCACCTACAGTCCCATACCTCTTTACCTCCACCTACAGTCCCATACCTCTTTACCTCCACCTACAGTCCCATACCTATTTACTTCCATCTACAGTCACATACCTCTTTCACTCCACCTACAGTCCACACCTCTTTACCTCCACCTACAGTCCCATACCTCTTTACCTCCACCTACAGTCCCATACCTCTTTACCTCCTCCTACAGTCCCATACCTCTTTACCTCCACCTACAGTCCCATACCTCTTTACCTCCACCTACAGTCCCATACCTCTTTACCTCCACCTACAGTCACATACCTCTTTACCTCCACCTACAGTCACATACCTCTTTACCTCCACCTACAGTCCCATACCTCTTTACCTCCACCTACAGTCCCATACCTCTTTACCTCCACCTACAGTCCCATACCTCCACCTACAGTCCAATACCTCTTTACCTCCACCTACAGTCCCATACCTCTTTACCTCCACCTACAGTCCCATACCTCCACCTACAGTCCCATACCTCTATACCTCCACCTACAGTCCCATACCTCTATACCTCCACCTACAGTCACATACCTCTTTACCTCCACCTACAGTCACATACCTCTTTACCTCCACCTACAGTCCCATACCTCTTTACCTCCACCTACAGTCCCATACCTCTTTACCTCCACCTACAGTCCCATACCTCTTTACCTCCACCTACAGTCACATACCTCTTTACCTCCACCTACAGTCCCATACCTCTTTACCTCCACCTACAGTCCCATACCTCCACCTACAGTCCAATACCTCTTTACCTCCACCTACAGTCCCATACCTCTTTACCTCCACCTACAGTCCCATACCTCCAGCTACAGTCCCATACCTCTTTACCTCCACCTACAGTCACATACCTCTTTACCTCCACCTACAGTCACATACCTCTTTACCTCCACCTACAGTCCCATACCTCTATACCTCCACCTACAGTCACATACCTCTTTACCTCCACCTACAGTCACATACCTCTTTACCTCCACCTACAGTCCCATACCTCTTTACCTCCACCTACAGTCCCATACCTCTTTACCTCCACCTACAGTCCCATACCTCTTTACCTCCACCTACAGTCCCATACCTCTTTACCTCCACCTACAGTCCCATACCTCTTTACCTCCACCTATAGTCCCATACCTCTTTACCTCCACCTACAGTCCCATACCTCTTTACCTCCTCCTACAGTCACATGCCTCTTTACCTCCACCTACAGTCCCATACCTCTTTACCTCCACCTACAGTCCCATACCTCTTTACCTCCACCTGCAGTCCCATACCTCTTTACCTCCACCTACAGTCCCATACCTCTTTACTTCCACCTACAGTCACATACCTCTTTCACTCCACCTACAGTCCACACCTCTTTACCTCCACCTACAGTCCCATACCTCTTTACCTCCACCTACAGTCCCATACCTCTTTACCTCCTCCTACAGTCCCATACCTCTTTACCTCCACCTACAGTCCCATACCTCTTTACCTCCACCTACAGTCCCATACCTCTTTACCTCCACCTACAGTCACATACCTCTTTACCTCCACCTACAGTCCCATACCTCTTTACCTCCACCTACAGTCCCATACCTCCACCTACAGTCCAATACCTCTTTACCTCCACCTACAGTCCCATACCTCTTTACCTCCACCTACAGTCCCATACCTCCACCTACAGTCCCATACCTCTATACCTCCACCTACAGTCCCATACCTCTATACCTCCACCTACAGTCACATACCTCTTTACCTCCACCTACAGTCACATACCTCTTTACCTCCACCTACAGTCCCATACCTCTTTACCTCCACCTACAGTCCATACCTCTTTACCTCCACCTACAGTCCCATACCTCTTTACCTCCACCTACAGTCCCATACCTCTATACCTCCACCTACAGTCCCATACCTCTTTACCTCCACCTACAGTCCCATACCTCTTTACCTCCACCTACAGTCACATACCTCTTTACCTCCACCTACAGTCCCATACCTCTTTACCTCCACCTACAGTCCCATACCTCTTTACCTCCACCTACAGTCCCATACCTCTTTACCTCCACCTGCAGTCCCATACCTCTTTACCTCCACCTACAGTCCCATACCTCTTTACTTCCACCTACAGTCACATACCTCTTTCACTCCACCTACAGTCCACACCTCTTTACCTCCACCTACAGTCCCATACCTCTTTACCTCCACCTACAGTCCCACACCTCTTTACCTCCTCCTACAGTCCCATACCTCTTTACCTCCACCTACAGTCCCATACCTCTTTACCTCCACCTACAGTCCCATACCTCTTTACCTCCACCTACAGTCACATACCTCTTTACCTCCACCTACAGTCACATACCTCTTTACCTCCACCTACAGTCACATACCTCTTTACCTCCACCTACAGTCCCATACCTCTTTACCTCCACCTACAGTCCCATACCTCCACCTACAGTCCAATACCTCTTTACCTCCACCTACAGTCCCATACCTCTTTACCTCCACCTACAGTCCCATACCTCCACCTACAGTCCCATACCTCTATACCTCCACCTACAGTCCCATACCTCTATACCTCCACCTACAGTCACATACCTCTTTACCTCCACCTACAGTCACATACCTCTTCACCTCCACCTACAGTCCCATACCTCTTTACCTCCACCTACAGTCACATACCTCTTTACCTCCACCTACAGTCCCATACCTCTTTACCACCACCTACAGTCCCATACCTCTTTACCTCCACCTACAGTCCCATACCTCTTTACCTCCACCTACAGTCCCATACCTCTTTACCTCCACCTACAGTCCCATACCTCTTTACCTCCACCTATAGTCCCATACCTCTTTACCTCCACCTACAGTCCCATACCTCTTTACCTCCACCTACAGTCACATACCTCTGTACCTCCACCTACAGTCACATACCTCTTTACCTCCACCTACAGTCCCATACCTCTTTACCTCCACCTACAGTCCCATACCTCTATACCTCCACCTACAGTCCATACCTCTTTACCTCCACCTACAGTCCCATACCTCTATACCTCCACCTACAGTCCCATACCTCTATACCTCCACCTACAGTCCCATACCTCTTTACCTCCACCTACAGTCCCATACCTCTTTACCTCCACCTACAGTCACATACCTCTTTACCTCCACCTACAGTCCCATACCTCTTTACCTCCCCCTATAGTCCCATACCTCTTTACCTCCACCTACAGTCCCATACCTCTTTACCTCCTCCTACAGTCACATGCCTCTTTACCTCCACCTACAGTCCCATACCTCTTTACCTCCACCTGCAGGCCCATACCTCTTTACCTCCACCTACAGTCACATACCTCTTTCACTCCACCTACAGTCCACACCTCTTTACCTCCACCTACAGTCCCATACCTCTTTACCTCCACCTACAGTCCCATACCTCTTTACCTCCTCCTACAGTCCCATACCTCTTTACCTCCACCTACAGTCCCATACCTCTTTACCTCCACCTACAGTCCCATACCTCTTTACCTCCACCTACAGTCACATACCTCTTTACCTCCACCTACAGTCACATACCTCTTTACCTCCACCTACAGTCCCATACCTCTTTACCTCCACCTACAGTCCCATACCTCTATACCTCCACCTACAGTCCATACCTCTTTACCTCCACCTACAGTCCCATACCTCCACCTACAGTCCCATACCTCTATACCTCCACCTACAGTCCCATACCTCTATACCTCCACCTACAGTCACATACCTCTTTACCTCCACCTACAGTCACATACCTCTTCACCTCCACCTACAGTCCCATACCTCTTTACCTCCACCTACAGTCACATACCTCTTTACCTCCACCTACAGTCCCATACCTCTTTACCACCACCTACAGTCCCATACCTCTTTACCTCCACCTACAGTCCCATACCTCTTTACCTCCACCTACAGTCCCATACCTCTTTACCTCCACCTACAGTCCCATACCTCTTTACCTCCACCTATAGTCCCATACCTCTTTACCTCCACCTACAGTCCCATACCTCTTTACCTCCACCTACAGTCACATACCTCTTTACCTCCACCTACAGTCACATACCTCTTTACCTCCACCTACAGTCCCATACCTCTTTACCTCCACCTACAGTCCCATACCTCTATACCTCCACCTACAGTCCATACCTCTTTACCTCCACCTACAGTCCCATACCTCTATACCTCCACCTACAGTCCCATACCTCTATACCTCCACCTACAGTCCCATACCTCTTTACCTCCACCTACAGTCCCATACCTCTTTACCTCCACCTACAGTCACATACCTCTTTACCTCCACCTACAGTCCCATACCTCTTTACCTCCCCCTATAGTCCCATACCTCTTTACCTCCACCTACAGTCCCATACCTCTTTACCTCCTCCTACAGTCACATGCCTCTTTACCTCCACCTACAGTCCCATACCTCTTTACCTCCACCTGCAGTCCCATACCTCTTTACCTCCACCTACAGTCACATACCTCTTTCACTCCACCTACAGTCCACACCTCTTTACCTCCACCTACAGTCCCATACCTCTTTACCTCCACCTACAGTCCCATACCTCTTTACCTCCTCCTACAGTCCCATACCTCTTTACCTCCACCTACAGTCCCATACCTCTTTACCTCCACCTACAGTCCCATACCTCTTTACCTCCACCTACAGTCACATACCTCTTTACCTCCACCTACAGTCACATACCTCTTTACCTCCACCTACAGTCCCATACCTCTTTACCTCCACCTACAGTCCCATACCTCTATACCTCCACCTACAGTCCATACCTCTTTACCTCCACCTACATTCCCATACCTCTATACCTCCACCTACAGTCCCATACCTCTATACCTCCACCTACAGTCCCATACCTCTTTACCTCCACCTACAGTCCCATACCTCTTTACCTCCACCTACAGTCACATACCTCTTTACCTCCACCTACAGTCCCATACCTCTTTACCTCCACCTACAGTCCCATACCTCCACCTACAGTCCAATACCTCTTTACCTCCACCTACAGTCCCATACCTCTTTACCTCCACCTACAGTCCCATACCTCCACCTACAGTCCCATACCTCTTTACCTCCACCTACAGTCACATACCTCTTTACCTCCACCTACAGTCCCATACCTCTTTACCTCCACCTACAGTCCCATACCTCTATACCTCCACCTACAGTCACATACCTCTTTACCTCCACCTACAGTCCCATACCTCTTTACCTCCACCTACAGTCCCATACCTCTTTACCTCCACCTACAGTCCCATACCTCTTTACCTCCACCTACAGTCCCATACCTCTTTACCTCCACCTACAGTCCCATACCTCTTTACCTCCACCTACAGTCCCATACCTCTTTACCTCCACCTATAGTCCCATACCTCTTTACCTCCACCTACAGTCCCATACCTCTTTACCTCCTCCTACAGTCACATGCCTCTTTATCTCCACCTACAGTCCCATACCTCTTTACCTCCACCTACAGTCCCATACCTCTTTACCTCCACCTGCAGTCCCATACCTCTTTACCTCCACCTACAGTCCCATACCTCTTTACTTCCACCTACAGTCACATACCTCTTTCACTCCACCTACAGTCCACACCTCTTTACCTCCACCTACAGTCCCATACCTCTTTACCTCCACCTACAGTCCCATACCTCTTTACCTCCTCCTACAGTCCCATACCTCTTTACCTCCACCTACAGTCCCATACCTCTTTACCTCCACCTACAGTCCCATACCTCTTTACCTCCACCTACAGTCACATACCTCTTTACCTCCACCTACAGTCACATACCTCTTTACCTCCACCTACAGTCCCATACCTCTTTACCTCCACCTACAGTCCCATACCTCTTTACCTCCACCTACAGTCCCATACCTCCACCTACAGTCCAATACCTCTTTACCTCCACCTACAGTCCCATACCTCTTTACCTCCACCTACAGTCCCATACCTCCACCTACAGTCCCATACCTCTATACCTCCACCTACAGTCCCATACCTCTATACCTCCACCTACAGTCACATACCTCTTTACCTCCACCTACAGTCACATACCTCTTTACCTCCACCTACAGTCCCATACCTCTTTACCTCCACCTACAGTCACATACCTCTTTACCTCCACCTACAGTCCCATACCTCTTTACCTCCACCTACAGTCCCATACCTCTTTACCTCCACCTACAGTCCCATACCTCTTTACCTCCACCTACAGTCCCATACCTCTTTACCTCCACCTATAGTCCCATACCTCTTTACCTCCACCTACAGTCCCATACCTCTTTACCTCCACCTACAGTCACATACCTCTTTACCTCCACCTACAGTCACATACCTCTTTACCTCCACCTACAGTCCCATACCTCTTTACCTCCACCTACAGTCCCATACCTCTATACCTCCACCTACAGTCCATACCTCTTTACCTCCACCTACAGTCCCATACCTCTATACCTCCACCTACAGTCCCATACCTCTATACCTCCACCTACAGTCCCATACCTCTTTACCTCCACCTACAGTCCCATACCTCTTTACCTCCACCTACAGTCACATACCTCTTTACCTCCACCTACAGTCCCATACCTCTTTACCTCCACCTATAGTCCCATACCTCTTTACCTCCACCTACAGTCCCATACCTCTTTACCTCCACCTACAGTCCCATACCTCTTTACTTCCACCTACAGTCACATACCTCTTTCACTCCACCTACAGTCCACACCTCTTTACCTCCACCTACAGTCCCATACCTCTTTACCTCCACCTACAGTCCCATACCTCTATACCTCCACCTACAGTCCCATACCTCTTTACCTCCACCTACAGTCCCATACCTCTTTACCTCCACCTACAGTCCCATACCTCTTTACCTCCACCTACAGTCCCATACCTCTTTACCTCCACCTACAGTCCCATACCTCTTTACCTCCACCTACAGTCCCATACCTCTTTACCTCCACCTACAGTCCCATACCTCTTTACCTCCACCTATAGTCCCATACCTCTTTACCTCCACCTACAGTCCCATACCTCTTTACCTCCACCTACAGTCACATACCTCTTTACCTCCACCTACAGTCACATACCTCTTTACCTCCAACCTACAGTCCCATACCTCTTTACCTCCACCTACAGTCCCATACCTCTATACCTCCACCTACAGTCCATACCTCTTTACCTCCACCTACAGTCCCATACCTCTATACCTCCACCTACAGTCCCATACCTCTATACCTCCACCTACAGTCCCATACCTCTTTACCTCCACCTACAGTCCCATACCTCTTTACCTCCACCTACAGTCACATACCTCTTTACCTCCACCTACAGTCCCATACCTCTTTACCTCCACCTATAGTCCCATACCTCTTTACCTCCACCTACAGTCCCATACCTCTTTACCTCCACCTACAGTCCCATACCTCTTTACTTCCACCTACAGTCACATACCTCTTTCACTCCACCTACAGTCCACACCTCTTTACCTCCACCTACAGTCCCATACCTCTTTACCTCCACCTACAGTCCCATACCTCTTTACTTCCACCTACAGTCACATACCTCTTTCACTCCACCTACAGTCCACACCTCTTTACCTCCACCTACAGTCCCATACCTCTTTACCTCCACCTACAGTCCCATACCTCTTTACCTCCTCCTACAGTCCCATACCTCTTTACCTCCACCTACAGTCCCATACCTCTTTACCTCCACCTACAGTCCCATACCTCTTTACCTCCACCTACAGTCACATACCTCTTTACCTCCACCTACAGTCACATACCTCTTTACCTCCACCTACAGTCCCATCCCTCTTTACCTCCACCTACAGTCCCATACCTCTTTACCTCCACCTACAGTCCCATACCTCCACCTACAGTCCAATACCTCTTTACCTCCACCTACAGTCCCATACCTCTTTACCTCCACCTACAGTCCCATACCTCTTTACCTCCACCTAAAGTCCCATACCTCCACCTACAGTCCCATACCTCTATACCTCCACCTACAGTCCCATACCTCTATACCTCCACCTACAGTCACATACCTCTTTACCTCCACCTACAGTCACATACCTCTTTACCTCCACCTACAGTCCCATACCTCTTTACCTCCACCTACAGTCACATACCTCTTTACCTCCACCTACAGTCCCATACCTCTTTACCCTCACCTACAGTCCCATACCTCTTTACCTCCACCTACAGTCCCATACCTCTTTACCTCCCCCTACAGTCCCATACCTCTATACCTCCACCTACAGTCCCATACCTCTTTACCTCCACCTACAGTCCCATACCTCTATACCTCCACCTACAGTCCATACCTCTTTACCTCCACCTACAGTCCCATACCTCTATACCTCCACCTACAGTCCCATACCTCTATACCTCCACCTACAGTCCCATACCTCTTTACCTCCACCTACAGTCCCATACCTCTTTACCTCCACCTACAGTCCCATACCTCTTTACCTCCACCTACAGTCACATACCTCTTTACCTCCACCTACAGTCCCATACCTCTTTACCTCCCCCTATAGTCCCATACCTCTTTACCTCCACCTACAGTCCCATACCTCTTTACCTCCTCCTACAGTCACATGCCTCTTTACCTCCACCTACAGTCCCATACCTATTTACCTCCACCTGCAGTCCCATACCTCTTTACCTCCACCTACAGTCACATACCTCTTTCACTCCACCTACAGTCCACACCTCTTTACCTCCACCTACAGTCCCATACCTCTTTACCTCCACCTACAGTCCCATACCTCTTTACCTCCTCCTACAGTCCCATACCTCTTTACCTCCACCTACAGTCCCATACCTCTTTACCTCCACCTACAGTCCCATACCTCTTTACCTCCACCTACAGTCACATACCTCTTTACCTCCACCTACAGTCACATACCTCTTTACCTCCACCTACAGTCCCATACCTCTTTACCTCCACCTACAGTCCCATACCTCTCTACCTCCACCTACAGTCCATACCTCTTTACCTCCACCTACAGTCCCATACCTCTATACCTCCACCTACAGTCCCATACCTCTATACCTCCACCTACAGTCCCATACCTCTTTACCTCCACCTACAGTCCCATACCTCTTTACCTCCACCTAAAGTCACATACCTCTTTACCTCCACCTACAGTCCCATACCTCTTTACCTCCACCTACAGTCCCATACCTCCACCTACAGTCCAATACCTCTTTACCTCCACCTACAGTCCCATACCTCTTTACCTCCACCTACAGTCCCATACCTCCACCTACAGTCCCATACCTCTTTACCTCCACCTACAGTCACATACCTCTTTACCTCCACCTACAGTCACATACCTCTTTACCTCCACCTACAGTCCCATACCTCTATACCTCCACCTACAGTCACATACCTCTTTACCTCCACCTACAGTCCCATACCTCTTTACCTCCACCTACAGTCCCATACCTCTTTACCTCCACCTACAGTCCCATACCTCTTTACCTCCACCTACAGTCCCATACCTCTTTACCTCCACCTACAGTCCCATACCTCCACCTACAGTCCCATACCTCTATACCTCCACCTACAGTCCCATACCTCTATACCTCCACCTACAGTCACATACCTCTTTACCTCCACCTACAGTCACATACCTCTTTACCTCCACCTACAGTCCCATACCTCTTTACCTCCACCTACAGTCACATACCTCTTTACCTCCACCTACAGTCCCATACCTCTTTACCCCCACCTACAGTCCCATACCTCTTTACCTCCACCTACAGTCCCATACCTCTTTACCTCCACCTACAGTCCCATACCTCTTTACCTCCACCTACAGTCCCATACCTCTTTACCTCCACCTATAGTCCCATACCTCTTTACCTCCACCTACAGTCCCATACCTCTTTACCTCCACCTACAGTCACATACCTCTTTACCTCCACCTACAGTCACATACCTCTTTACCTCCACCTACAGTCCCATACCTCTTTACCTCCCCCTATAGTCCCATACCTCTTTACCTCCACCTACAGTCCCATACCTCTTTACCTCCTGCTACAGTCCCATACCTCTTTACCTCCACCTACAGTCCCATACCTCTTTACCTCCACCTACAGTCCCATACCTCTTTACCTCCACCTACAGTCACATACCTCTTTACCTCCACCTACAGTCACATACCTCTTTACCTCCACCTACAGTCCCATACCTCTTTACCTCCACCTACAGTCCCATACCTCTCTACCTCCACCTACAGTCCATACCTCTTTACCTCCACCTACAGTCCCATACCTCTATACCTCCACCTACAGTCCCATACCTCTATACCTCCACCTACAGTCCCATACCTCTTTACCTCCACCTACAGTCCCATACCTCTTTACCTCCACCTACAGTCCCATACCTCTTTACCTCCACCTACAGTCCCATACCTCTTTACCTCCACCTACAGTCCCATACCTCCACCTACAGTCCAATACCTCTTTACCTCCACCTACAGTCCCATACCTCTTTACCTCCACCTACAGTCCCATACCTCCACCTACAGTCCCATACCTCTTTACCTCCACCTACAGTCACATACCTCTTTACCTCCACCTACAGTCACATACCTCTTTACCTCCACCTACAGTCCCATACCTCTATACCTCCACCTACAGTCACATACCTCTTTACCTCCACCTACAGTCCCATACCTCTTTACCTCCACCTACAGTCCCATACCTCTTTACCTCCACCTACAGTCCCATACCTCTTTACCTCCACCTACAGTCCCATACCTCTTTACCTCCACCTACAGTCCCATACCTCCACCTACAGTCCCATACCTCTATACCTCCACCTACAGTCCCATACCTCTATACCTCCACCTACAGTCACATACCTCTTTACCTCCACCTACAGTCACATACCTCTTTACCTCCACCTACAGTCCCATACCTCTTTACCTCCACCTACAGTCACATACCTCTTTACCTCCACCTACAGTCCCATACCTCTTTACCCCCACCTACAGTACCATACCTCTTTACCTCCACCTACAGTCCCATACCTCTTTACCTCCACCTACAGTCCCATACCTCTTTACCTCCACCTACAGTCCCATACCTCTTTACCTCCACCTATAGTCCCATACCTCTTTACCTCCACCTACAGTCCCATACCTCTTTACCTCCACCTACAGTCACATACCTCTTTACCTCCACCTACAGTCACATACCTCTTTACCTCCACCTACAGTCCCATACCTCTTTACCTCCACCTACAGTCCCATACCTCTATACCTCCACCTACAGTCCATACCTCTTTACCTCCACCTACAGTCCCATACCTCTATACCTCCACCTACAGTCCCATACCTCTATACCTCCACCTACAGTCCCATACCTCTTCACCTCCACCTACAGTCCCATACCTCTTTACCTCCACCTACAGTCCCATACCTCTTTACCTCCACCTACAGTCACATACCTCTTTACCTCCACCTACAGTCCCATACCTCTATACCTCCACCTACAGTCCCATACCTCTTCACCTCCACCTACAGTCCCATACCTCTTTACCTCCACCTACAGTCCCATACCTCTTTACCTCCACCTACAGTCACATACCTCTTTACCTCCACCTACAGTCCCATACCTCTTTACCTCCCCCTATAGTCCCATACCTCTTTACCTCCACCTACAGTCCCATACCTCTTTACCTCCTCCTACAGTCACATGCCTCTTTACCTCCACCTACAGTCCACACCTCTTTACCTCCACCTACAGTCCCATACCTCTTTACCTCCACCTACAGTCCCATACCTCTTTACCTCCTCCTACAGTCCCATACCTCTTTACCTCCACCTACAGTCCCATACCTCTTTACCTCCACCTACAGTCCCATACCTCTTTACCTCCACCTACAGTCACATACCTCTTTACCTCCACCTACAGTCACATACCTCTTTACCTCCACCTACAGTCCCATACCTCTTTACCTCCACCTACAGTCCCATACCTCTCTACCTCCACCTACAGTCCATACGTCTTTACCTCCACCTACAGTCCCATACCTCTATACCTCCACCTACAGTCCCATACCTCTATACCTCCACCTACAGTCCCATACCTCTTTACCTCCACCTACAGTCCCATACCTCTTTACCTCCACCTACAGTCACATACCTCTTTACCTCCACCTACAGTCCCATACCTCTTTACCTCCACCTACAGTCCCATACCTCCACCTACAGTCCAATACCTCTTTACCTCCACCTACAGTCCCATACCTCTTTACCTCCACCTACAGTCCCATACCTCCACCTACAGTCCCATACCTCTTTACCTCCACCTACAGTCACATACCTCTTTACCTCCACCTACAGTCACATACCTCTTTACCTCCACCTACAGTCCCATACCTCTATACCTCCACCTACAGTCACATACCTCTTTACCTCCACCTACAGTCCCATACCTCTTTACCTCCACCTACAGTCCCATACCTCTTTACCTCCACCTACAGTCCCATACCTCTTTACCTCCACCTACAGTCCCATACCTCTTTACCTCCACCTACAGTCCCATACCTCTTTACCTCCACCTACAGTCCCATACCTCTTTACCTCCACCTATAGTCCCATACCTCTTTACCTCCACCTACAGTCCCATACCTCTTTACCTCCTCCTACAGTCACATGCCTCTTTACCTCCACCTACAGTCCCATACCTCTTTACCTCCACCTACAGTCCCATACCTCTTTACCTCCACCTGCAGTCCCATACCTCTTTACCTCCACCTACAGTCCCATACCTCTTTACTTCCACCTACAGTCACATACCTCTTTCACTCCACCTACAGTCCACACCTCTTTACCTCCACCTACAGTCCCATACCTCTTTACCTCCACCTACAGTCCCATACCTCTTTACCTCCTCCTACAGTCCCATACCTCTTTACCTCCACCTACAGTCCCATACCTCTTTACCTCCACCTACAGTCCCATACCTCCACCTACAGTCCAATACCTCTTTACCTCCACCTACAGTCCCATACCTCTTTACCTCCACCTACAGTCCCATACCTCCACCTACAGTCCAATACCTCTTTACCTCCACCTACAGTCCCATACCTCTTTACCTCCACCTACAGTCCCATACCTCCACCTACAGTCCCATACCTCTATACCTCCACCTACAGTCCCATACCTCTATACCTCCACCTACAGTCACATACCTCTTTACCTCCACCTACAGTCACATACCTCTTTACCTCCACCTACAGTCCCATACCTCTTTACCTCCACCTACAGTCACATACCTCTTTACCTCCCCCTACAGTCCCATACCTCTTTACCTCCACCTACAGTCCCATACCTCTTTACCTCCACCTACAGTCCCATACCTCTTTACCTCCACCTACAGTCCCATACCTCTTTACCTCCACCTACAGTCCCATACCTCTTTACCTCCACCTATAGTCCCATACCTCTTTCACTCCACCTACAGTCCACACCTCTTTACCTCCACCTACAGTCCCATACCTCTTTACCTCCACCTACAGTCCCATACCTCTTTACCTCCTCCTACAGTCCCATACCTCTTTACCTCCACCTACAGTCCCATACCTCTTTACCTCCACCTACAGTCCCATACCTCCACCTACAGTCCAATACCTCTTTACCTCCACCTACAGTCCCATACCTCTTTACCTCCACCTACAGTCCCATACCTCCACCTACAGTCCAATACCTCTTTACCTCCACCTACAGTCCCATACCTCTTTACCTCCACCTACAGTCCCATACCTCCACCTACAGTCCCATACCTCTATACCTCCACCTACAGTCCCATACCTCTATACCTCCACCTACAGTCACATACCTCTTTACCTCCACCTACAGTCACATACCTCTTTACCTCCACCTACAGTCCCATACCTCTTTACCTCCACCTACAGTCACATACCTCTTTACCTCCCCCTACAGTCCCATACCTCTTTACCTCCACCTACAGTCCCATACCTCTTTACCTCCACCTACAGTCCCATACCTCTTTACCTCCACCTACAGTCCCATACCTCTTTACCTCCACCTACAGTCCCATACCTCTTTACCTCCACCTATAGTCCCATACCTCTTTACCTCCACCTACAGTCCCATACCTCTTTACCTCCACCTACAGTCACATACCTCTTTACCTCCACCTACAGTCACATACCTCTTTACCTCCACCTACAGTCCCATACCTCTTTACCTCCACCTACAGTCCCATACCTCTTTACCTCCACCTACAGTCCCATACCTCTTTACCTCCACCTACAGTCCCATACCTCTTTACCTCCACCTACAGTCCCATACCTCTTTACCTCCACCTACAGTCCCATACCTCTTTACCTCCACCTACAGTCCCATACCTCTTTACCTCCACCTATAGTCCCATACCTCTTTACCTCCACCTACAGTCCCATACCTCTTTACCTCCACCTACAGTCACATACCTCTTTACCTCCACCTACAGTCACATACCTCTTTACCTCCACCTACAGTCCCATACCTCTTTACCTCCACCTACAGTCCCATACCTCTATACCTCCACCTACAGTCCATACCTCTTTACCTCCACCTACAGTCCCATACCTCTATACCTCCACCTACAGTCCCATACCTCTATACCTCCACCTACAGTCCCATACCTCTTTACCTCCACCTACAGTCCCATACCTCTTTACCTCCACCTACAGTCCCATACCTCTTTACCTCCACCTACAGTCCCATACCTCCACCTACAGTCCAATACCTCTTTACCTCCACCTACAGTCCCATACCTCTTTACCTCCACCTACAGTCCCATACCTCCACCTACAGTCCCATACCTCTTTACCTCCACCTACAGTCACATACCTCTTTACCTCCACCTACAGTCACATACCTCTTTACCTCCACCTACAGTCCCATACCTCTATACCTCCACCTACAGTCACATACCTCTTTACCTCCACCTACAGTCCCATACCTCTTTACCTCCACATACAGTCCCATACCTCTTTACCTCCACCTACAGTCCCATACCTCTTTACCTCCACCTACAGTCCCATACCTCTTTACCTCCACCTACAGTCCCATACCTCTTTACCTCCACCTACAGTCCCATACCTCTTTACCTCCACCTATAGTCCCATACCTCTTTACCTCCACCTACAGTCCCATACCTCTTTACCTCCTCCTACAGTCACATGCCTCTTTACCTCCACCTACAGTCCCATACCTCTTTACCTCCACCTACAGTCCCATACCTCTTTACCTCCACCTGCAGTCCCATACCTCTTTACCTCCACCTACAGTCCCATACCTCTTTACTTCCACCTACAGTCACATACCTCTTTCACTCCACCTACAGTCCACACCTCTTTACCTCCACCTACAGTCCCATACCTCTTTACCTCCACCTACAGTCCCATACCTCTTTACCTCCTCCTACAGTCCCATACCTCTTTACCTCCACCTACAGTCCCATACCTCTTTACCTCCACCTACAGTCCCATACCTCCACCTACAGTCCAATACCTCTTTACCTCCACCTACAGTCCCATACCTCTTTACCTCCACCTACAGTCCCATACCTCCACCTACAGTCCCATACCTCTTTACCTCCACCTACAGTCCCATACCTCTTTACCTCCACCTACAGTCCCATACCTCCACCTACAGTCCCATACCTCTATACCTCCACCTACAGTCCCATACCTCTATACCTCCACCTACAGTCCCATACCTCTTTACCTCCACCTACAGTCCCATACCTCTTTACCTCCACCTACAGTCACATACCTCTTTACCTCCACCTACAGTCACATACCTCTTTACCTCCACCTACAGTCCCATACCTCTTTACCTCCACCTACAGTCCCATACCTCTTTACCTCCACCTACAGTCCCATACCTCTTTACCTCCACCTACAGTCCCATACCTCTTTACCTCCACCTACAGTCCCATACCTCTTTACCACCACCTATAGTCCCATACCTCTTTACCTCCACCTACAGTCCCATACCTCTTTACCTCCACCTACAGTCACATACCTCTTTACCTCCACCTACAGTCACATACCTCTTTACCTCCACCTACAGTCCCATACCTCTTTACCTCCACCTACAGTCCCATACCTCTTTACCTCCACCTACAGTCCCATACCTCTTTACCTTCACCTACAGTCCCATACCTCTTTACCTCCACCTACAGTCCCATACCTCTTTACCTCCACCTACAGTCCCATACCTCTTTACCTCCACCTACAGTCACATACCTCTTTACCTCCACCTACAGTCACATACCTCTTTACCTCCACCTACAGTCCCATACCTCTATACCTCCACCTACAGTCACATACCTCTTTACCTCCACCTACAGTCCCATACCTCTTTACCTCCACATACAGTCCCATACCTCTTTACCTCCACCTACAGTCCCATACCTCTTTACCTCCACCTACAGTCCCATACCTCTTTACCTCCACCTACAGTCCCATACCTCTTTACCTCCACCTACAGTCCCATACCTCTTTACCTCCACCTATAGTCCCATACCTCTTTACCTCCACCTACAGTCCCATACCTCTTTACCTCCTCCTACAGTCACATGCCTCTTTACCTCCACCTACAGTCCCATACCTCTTTACCTCCACCTACAGTCCCATACCTCTTTACCTCCACCTGCAGTCCCATACCTCTTTACCTCCACCTACAGTCCCAT
The DNA here is from genome assembly GCF_029448725.1 of Salvelinus fontinalis. Classification (NCBI taxonomy): domain Eukaryota; kingdom Metazoa; phylum Chordata; class Actinopteri; order Salmoniformes; family Salmonidae; genus Salvelinus; species Salvelinus fontinalis. The sequence continues at coordinate 2,762,707 of NC_074673.1, forward strand.
ACCTCTTTACTTCCACCTACAGTCACATACCTCTTTCACTCCACCTACAGTCCACACCTCTTTACCTCCACCTACAGTCCCATACCTCTTTACCTCCACCTACAGTCCCATACCTCTTTACCTCCTCCTACAGTCCCATACCTCTTTACCTCCACCTACAGTCCCATACCTCTTTACCTCCACCTACAGTCCCATACCTCCACCTACAGTCCAATACCTCTTTACCTCCACCTACAGTCCCATACCTCTTTACCTCCACCTACAGTCCCATACCTCCACCTACAGTCCCATACCTCTTTACCTCCACCTACAGTCCCATACCTCTTTACCTCCACCTACAGTCCCATACCTCCACCTACAGTCCCATACCTCTATACCTCCACCTACAGTCCCATACCTCTATACCTCCACCTACAGTCCCATACCTCTTTACCTCCACCTACAGTCCCATACCTCTTTACCTCCACCTACAGTCACATACCTCTTTACCTCCACCTACAGTCACATACCTCTTTACCTCCACCTACAGTCCCATACCTCTTTACCTCCACCTACAGTCCCATACCTCTTTACCTCCACCTACAGTCCCATACCTCTTTACCTCCACCTACAGTCCCATACCTCTTTACCTCCACCTACAGTCCCATACCTCTTTACCACCACCTATAGTCCCATACCTCTTTACCTCCACCTACAGTCCCATACCTCTTTACCTCCACCTACAGTCACATACCTCTTTACCTCCACCTACAGTCACATACCTCTTTACCTCCACCTACAGTCCCATACCTCTTTACCTCCACCTACAGTCCCATACCTCTTTACCTCCACCTACAGTCCCATACCTCTTTACCTTCACCTACAGTCCCATACCTCTTTACCTCCACCTACAGTCCCATACCTCTTTACCTCCACCTACAGTCCCATACCTCTTTACCTCCACCTACAGTCCCATACCTCTTTACCTCCACCTATAGTCCCATACCTCTTTACCTCCACCTACAGTCCCATACCTCTTTACCTCCACCTACAGTCACATACCTCTTTACCTCCACCTACAGTCACATACCTCTTTACCTCCACCTACAGTCCCATACCTCTTTACCTCCACCTACAGTCCCATACCTCTATACCTCCACCTACAGTCCATACCTCTTTACCTCCACCTACAGTCCCATACCTCTATACCTCCACCTACAGTCCCATACCTCTATACCTCCACCTACAGTCCCATACCTCTTTACCTCCACCTACAGTCCCATACCTCTTTACCTCCACCTACAGTCACATACCTCTTTACCTCCACCTACAGTCCCATACCTCTTTACCTCCACCTATAGTCCCATACCTCTTTACCTCCACCTACAGTCCCATACCTCTTTACCTCCTCCTACAGTCACATGCCTCTTTACCTCCACCTACAGTCACATACCTCTTTACCTCCAGCTACAGTCCCATACCTCTTTACCTCCACCTGCAGTCCCATACCTCTTTACCTCCACCTACAGTCCCATATCTCTTTACTTCCACCTACAGTCACATACCTCTTTCACTCCACCTACAGTCCACACCTCTTTACCTCCACCTACAGTCCCATACCTCTTTACCTCCACCTACAGTCCCATACCTCTTTACCTCCACCTGCAGTCCCATACCTCTTTACCTCCACCTACAGTCCCATACCTCTTTACTTCCACCTACAGTCACATACCTCTTTCACTCCACCTACAGTCCACACCTCTTTACCTCCACCTACAGTCCCATACCTCTTTACCTCCACCTACAGTCCCATACCTCTTTACCTCCTCCTACAGTCCCATACCTCTTTACCTCCACCTACAGTCCCATACCTCTTTACCTCCACCTACAGTCCCATACCTCTTTACCTCCACCTACAGTCACATACCTCTTTACCTCCACCTACAGTCACATACCTCTTTACCTCCACCTACAGTCCCATACCTCTTTACCTCCACCTACAGTCCCATACCTCTTTACCTCCACCTACAGTCCCATACCTCCACCTACAGTCCAATACCTCTTTACCTCCACCTACAGTCCCATACCTCTTTACCACCACCTACAGTCCCATACCTCCACCTACAGTCCCATACCTCTATACCTCCACCTACAGTCCCATACCTCTATACCTCCACCTACAGTCACATACCTCTTTACCTCCACCTACAGTCACATACCTCTTTACCTCCACCTACAGTCCCATACCTCTTTACCTCCACCTACAGTCACATACCTCTTTACCTCCACCTACAGTCCCATACCTCTTTACCCCCACCTACAGTCCCATACCTCTTTACCTCCACCTACAGTCCCATACCTCTTTACCTCCACCTACAGTCCCATACCTCTTTACCTCCACCTACAGTCCCATACCTCTTTACCTCCACCTATAGTCCCATACCTCTTTACCTCCACCTACAGTCCCATACCTCTTTACCTCCACCTACAGTCACATACCTCTTTACCTCCACCTACAGTCACATACCTCTTTACCTCCACCTACAGTCCCATACCTCTTTACCTCCACCTACAGTCCCATACCTCTATACCTCCACCTACAGTCCATACCTCTTTACCTCCACCTACAGTCCCATACCTCTATACCTCCACCTACAGTCCCATACCTCTATACCTCCACCTACAGTCCCATACCTCTTTACCTCCACCTACAGTCCCATACCTCTTTACCTCCACCTACAGTCACATACCTCTTTACCTCCACCTACAGTCCCATACCTCTTTACCTTCCCCTATAGTCCCATACCTCTTTACCTCCACCTACAGTCCCATACCTCTTTACCTCCTCCTACAGTCACATGCCTCTTTACCTCCACCTACAGTCCCATACCTCTTTACCTCCACCTACAGTCCCATACCTCTTTACCTCCACCTACAGTCACATACCTGTTTCACTCCACCTACAGTCCACACCTCTTTACCTCCACCTACAGTCCCATACCTCTTTACCTCCACCTACAGTCCCATACCTCTTTACCTCCTCCTACAGTCCCATACCTCTTTACCTCCACCTACAGTCCCATACCTCTTTACCTCCACCTACAGTCCCATACCTCTTTACCTCCACCTACAGTCACATACCTCTTTACCTCCACCTACAGTCACATACCTCTTTACCTCCACCTACAGTCCCATACCTCTTTACCTCCACCTACAGTCCCATACCTCTATACCTCCACCTACAGTCCATACCTCTTTACCTCCACCTACAGTCCCATACCTCTATACCTCCACCTACAGTCCCATACCTCTATACCTCCACCTACAGTCCCATACCTCTTTACCTCCACCTACAGTCCCATACCTCTTTACCTCCACCTACAGTCACATACCTCTTTACCTCCACCTACAGTCCCATACCTCTTTACCTCCACCTACAGTCCCATACCTCCACCTACAGTCCAATACCTCTTTACCTCCACCTACAGTCCCATTCCTCTTTACCTCCACCTACAGTCCCATACCTCCACCTACAGTCCCATACCTCTTTACCTCCACCTACAGTCACATACCTCTTTACCTCCACCTACAGTCCCATACCTCTATACCTCCACCTACAGTCACATACCTCTTTACCTCCACCTACAGTCCCATACCTCTTTACCTCCACCTACAGTCCCATACCTCTTTACCTCCACCTACAGTCCCATACCTCTTTACCTCCACCTACAGTCCCATACCTCTTTACCTCCACCTACAGTCCCATACCTCTTTACCTCCACCTACAGTCCCATACCTCTTTACCTCCACCTATAGTCCCATACCTCTTTACCTCCACCTACAGTCCCATACCTCTTTACCTCCTCCTACAGTCACATGCCTCTTTACCTCCACCTACAGTCCCATACCTCTTTACCTCCACCTACAGTCCCATACCTCTTTACCTCCACCTGCAGTCCCATACCTCTTTACCTCCACCTACAGTCCCATACCTCTTTACTTCCACCTACAGTCACATACCTCTTTCACTCCACCTACAGCCCACACCTCTTTACCTCCACCTACAGTCCCATACCTCTTTACCTCCACCTACAGTCCCATACCTCTTTACCTCCACCTACAGTCCCATACCTCTTTACCTCCACCTACAGTCCCATACCTCTTTACCTCCACCTACAGTCCCATACCTCTTTACCTCCACCTACAGTCCCATACCTCTTTACCTCCACCTATAGTCCCATACCTCTTTACCTCCACCTACAGTCCCATACCTCTTTACCTCCTCCTACAGTCACATGCCTCTTTACCTCCACCTACAGTCCCATACCTCTTTACCTCCACCTACAGTCCCATACCTCTTTACCTCCACCTGCAGTCCCATACCTCTTTACCTCCACCTACAGTCCCATACCTCTTTACTTCCACCTACAGTCACATACCTCTTTCACTCCACCTACAGCCCACACCTCTTTACCTCCACCTACAGTCCCATACCTCTTTACCTCCACCTACAGTCACATACCTCTTTCACTCCACCTACAGTCCACACCTCTTTACCTCCACCTACAGTCCCATACCTCTTTACCTCCACCTACAGTCCCATACCTCTTTACCTCCTCCTACAGTCCCATACCTCTTTACCTCCACCTACAGTCAAATACCTCTTTACCTTCACCTAAAGTCCCATACCTCTTTACCTCCACCTACAGTCACATACCTCTTTACCTCCACCTACAGTCACATACCTCTTTACCTCCACCTACAGTCCCATACCTCTTTACCTCCACCTACAGTCCCATACCTCTATACCTCCACCTACAGTCCATACCTCTTTACCTCCACCTACAGTCCCATACCTCTATACCTCCACCTACAGTCACATACCTCTATACCTCCACCTACAGTCCCATACCTCTTTACCTCCACCTACAGTCCCATACCTCTTTACCTCCACCTACAGTCACATACCTCTTTACCTCCACCTACAGTCCCATACCTCTTTACCTCCACCTACAGTCCCATACCTCCACCTACAGTCCAATACCTCTTTACCTCCACCTACTGTCCCATACCTCTTTACCTCCACCTACAGTCCCATACCTCCACCTACAGTCCCATACCTCTTTACCTCCACCTACAGTCACATACCTCTTTACCTCCACCTACAGTCCCATACCTCTATACCTCCACCTACAGTCACATACCTCTTTACCTCCACCTACAGTCCCATACCTCTTTACCTCCACCTACAGTCCCATACCTCTTTACCTCCACCTACAGTCCCATACCTCTTTACCTCCACCTACAGTCCCATACCTCTTTACCTCCACCTACAGTCCCATACCTCTTTACCTCCACCTACAGTCCCATACCTCTTTACCTCCACCTATAGTCCCATACCTCTTTACCTCCAACTACAGTCCCATACCTCTTTACCTCCTCCTACAGTCACATGCCTCTTTACCTCCACCTACAGTCCCATACCTCTTTACCTCCACCTACAGTCCCATACCTCTTTACCTCCACCTGCAGTCCCATACCTCTTTACCTCCACCTACAGTCCCATACCTCTTTACTTCCACCTACAGTCACATACCTCTTTCACTCCACCTACAGTCCACACCTCTTTACCTCCACCTACAGTCCCATACCTCTTTACCTCCACCTACAGTCCCATACCTCTTTACCTCCTCCTACAGTCCCATACCTCTTTACCTCCACCTACAGTCCCATACCTCTTTACCTCCACCTACAGTCCCATACCTCTTTACCTCCACCTACAGTCACATACCTCTTTACCTCCACCTACAGTCACATACCTCTTTACCTCCACCTACAATCCCATACCTCTTTACCTCCACCTACAGTCCCATACCTCTTTACCTCCACCTACAGTCCCATACCTCCACCTACAGTCCAATACCTCTTTACCTCCACCTGCAGTCCCATACCTCTTTACCTCCACCTACAGTCCCATACCTCTTTACTTCCACCTACAGTCACATACCTCTTTCACTCCACCTACAGTCCACACCTCTTTACCTCCACCTACAGTCCCATACCTCTTTACCTCCACCTACAGTCCCATACCTCTTTACCTCCTCCTACAGTCCCATACCTCTTTACCTCCACCTACAGTCCCATACCTCTTTACCTCCACCTACAGTCCCATACCTCTTTACCTCCACCTACAGTCACATACACCTTTACCTCCACCTACAGTCACATACCTCTTTACCTCCACCTACAATCCCATACCTCTTTACCTCCACCTACAGTCCCATACCTCTTTACCTCCACCTACAGTCCCATACCTCCACCTACAGTCCAATACCTCTTTACCTCCACCTACAGTCCCATACCTCTTTACCTCCACCTACAGTCCCATACCTCCACCTACAGTCCCATACCTCTATACCTCCACCTACAGTCCCATACCTCTATACCTCCACCTACAGTCACATACCTCTTTACCTCCACCTACAGTCACATACCTCTTTACCTCCACCTACAGTCCCATACCTCTTTACCTCCACCTACAGTCACATACCTCTTTACCTCCACCTACAGTCCCATACCTCTTTACCTCCACCTACAGTCCCATACCTCTTTACCTCCACCTACAGTCCCATACCTCTTTACCTCCACCTACAGTCCCATACCTCTTTACCTCCACCTACAGTCCCATACCTCTTTACCTCCACCTATAGTCCCATACCTCTTTACCTCCACCTACAGTCCCATACCTCTTTACCTCCTCCTACAGTCACATGCCTCTTTACCTCCACCTACAGTCCCATACCTCTTTACCTCCACCTACAGTCCCATACCTCTTTACCTCCACCTGCAGTCCCATACCTCTTTACCTCCACCTACAGTCCCATACGTCTTTACTTCCACCTACAGTCACATACCTCTTTCACTCCACCTACAGTCCACACCTCTTTACCTCCACCTACAGTCCCATACCTCTTTACCTCCACCTACAGTCACATACCTCTTTCACTCCACCTACAGTCCACACCTCTTTACCTCCACCTACAGTCCCATACCTCTTTACCTCCACCTACAGTCCCATACCTCTTTACCTCCTCCTACAGTCCCATACCTCTTTACCTCCACCTACAGTCCCATACCTCTTTACCTCCACCTACAGTCCCATACCTCTTTACCTCCACCTACAGTCACATACCTCTTTACCTCCACCTACAGTCACATACCTCTTTACCTCCACCTACAGTCCCATACCTCTTTACCTCCACCTACAGTCCCATACCTCTATACCTCCACCTACAGTCCATACCTCTTTACCTCCACCTACAGTCCCATACCTCTATACCTCCACCTACAGTCCCATACCTCTATACCTCCACCTACAGTCCCATACCTCTTTACCTCCACCTACAGTCCCATACCTCTTTACCTCCACCTACAGTCACATACCTCTTTACCTCCACCTACAGTCCCATACCTCTTTACCTCCACCTACAGTCCCATACCTCCACCTACAGTCCAATACCTCTTTACCTCCACCTACAGTCCCATACCTCTTTACCTCCACCTACAGTCCCATACCTCCACCTACAGTCCCATACCTCTTTACCTCCACCTACAGTCACATACCTCTTTACCTCCACCTACAGTCCCATACCTCTATACCTCCACCTACAGTCACATACCTCTTTACCTCCACCTACAGTCCCATACCTCTTTACCTCCACCTACAGTCCCATACCTCTTTACCTCCACCTACAGTCCCATACCTCTTTACCTCCACCTACAGTCCCATACCTCTTTACCTCCACCTACAGTCCCATACCTCTTTACCTCCACCTACAGTCCCATACCTCTTTACCTCCACCTATAGTCCCATACCTCTTTACCTCCACCTACAGTCCCATACCTCTTTACCTCCTCCTACAGTCACATGCCTCTTTACCTCCACCTACAGTCCCATACCTCTTTACCTCCACCTACAGTCCCATACCTCTTTACCTCCACCTGCAGTCCCATACCTCTTTACCTCCACCTACAGTCCCATACCTCTTTACTTCCACCTACAGTCACATACCTCTTTCACTCCACCTACAGTCCACACCTCTTTACCTCCACCTACAGTCCCATACCTCTTTACCTCCACCTACAGTCCCATACCTCTTTACCTCCTCCTACAGTCCCATACCTCTTTACCTCCACCTACAGTACCATACCTCTTTACCTCCACCTACAGTCCCATACCTCTTTACCTCCACCTACAGTCACATACCTCTTTACCTCCACCTACAGTCACATACCTCTTTACCTCCACCTACAGTCCCATACCTCTTTACCTCCACCTACAGTCCCATACCTCTTTACCTCCACCTACAGTCCCATACCTCCACCTACAGTCCAATACCTCTTTACCTCCACCTACAGTCCCATACCTCTTTACCTCCACCTACAGTCCCATACCTCCACCTACAGTCCCATACCTCTATACCTCCACCTACAGTCCCATACCTCTATACCTCCACCTACAGTCACATTCCTCTTTACCTCCACCTACAGTCACATACCTCTTTACCTCCACCTACAGTCCCATACCTCTTTACCTCCACCTACAGTCACATACCTCTTTACCTCCACCTACAGTCCCATACCTCTTTACCTCCACCTACAGTCCCATACCTCTTTACCTCCACCTACAGTCCCATACCTCTTTACCTCCACCTACAGTCCCATACCTCTTTACCTCCACCTACAGTCCCATACCTCTTTACCTCCACCTACAGTCCCATACCTCTTTACCACCACCTACAGTCACATACCTCTTTACCTCCACCTACAGTCACATACCTCTTTACCTCCACCTACAGTCCCGTACCTCTTTACCTCCACCTACAGTCCCATACCTCTATACCTCCACCTACAGTCCATACCTCTTTACCTCCACCTACAGTCCCATACCTCTATACCTCCACCTACAGTCCCATACCTCTATACCTCCACCTACAGTCCCATACCTCTTTACCTCCACCTACAGTCCCATACCTCTTTAACCCAACCTACAGTCATATACCTCTTTACCTCCACCTACAGTCCCATACCTCTTTACCTCCACCTATAGTCCCATACCTCTTTACCTCCACCTACAGTCCCATACCTCTTTACCTCCTCCTACAGTCACATGCCTCTTTACCTCCACCTACAGTCCCATACCTCTTTACCTCCACCTACAGTCCCATACCTCTTTACCTCCACCTACAGTCCCATACCTCTTTACCTCCTCCTACAGTCACATGCCTCTTTACCTCCACCTACAGTCCCATACCTCTTTACCTCCACCTACAGTCATATACCTCTTTACCTCCACCTACAGTCCCATACCTCTTTACCTCCACCTATAGTCCCATACCTCTTTACCTCCACCTACAGTCCCATACCTCTTTACCTCCACCTACAGTCCCATACCTCTTTACCTCCTCCTACAGTCCCATACCTCTTTACCTCCACCTACAGTCCCATACCTCTTTACCTCCACCTACAGTCCCATACCTCTTTACCTCCACCTACAGTCACACACCTCTTACCTCCACCTACAGTCCCATACCTCTTTACCTCCACCTACAGTCACATACCTCTTTACCTCCACCTACAGTCCCATACCTCTTTACCTCCACCTACAGTCCCATACCTCTATACCTCCACCTACAGTCCATACCTCTTTACCTCCACCTACAGTCCCATACCTCTATACCTCCACCTACAGTCCCATACCTCTATACCTCCACCTACAGTCCCATACCTCTTTACCTCCACCTACAGTCCCATACCTCTTTACCTCCACCTACAGTCACATACCTCTTTACCTCCACCTACAGTCCCATACCTCTTTACCTCCACCTACAGTCCCATACCTCCACCTACAGTCCAATACCTCTTTACCTCCACCTACAGTCCCATACCTCTTTACCTCCACCTACAGTCCCATACCTCCACCTACAGTCCCATACCTCTTTACCTCCACCTACAGTCCCATACCTCTATACCTCCACCTACAGTCACATACCTCTTTACCTCCACCTACAGTCACATACCTCTTTACCTCCACCTACAGTCCCATACCTCTTTACCTCCACCTACAGTCACATACCTCTTTACCTCCACCTACAGTCCCATACCTCTTTACCTCCACCTACAGTCCCATACCTCTATACCTCCACCTACAGTCCATACCTCTTTACCTCCACCTACAGTCCCATACCTCTATACCTCCACCTACAGTCCCATACCTCTTTACCTCCACCTACAGTCACATACCTCTTTACCTCCACCTACAGTCACATACCTCTTTACCTCCACCTACAGTCCCATACCTCTTTACCTCCACCTACAGTCCCATACCTCTTTACCTCCACCTACAGTCCCATACCTCCACCTACAGTCCAATACCTCTTTACCTCCACCTACAGTCCCATACCTCTTTACCTCCACCTACAGTCCCATACCTCCACCTACAGTCCCATACCTCTATACCTCCACCTACAGTCCCATACCTCTATACCTCCACCTACAGTCACATTCCTCTTTACCTCCACCTACAGTCACATACCTCTTTACCTCCACCTACAGTCCCATACCTCTTTACCTCCACCTACAGTCACATACCTCTTTACCTCCACCTACAGTCCCATACCTCTTTACCTCCACCTACAGTCCCATACCTCTTTACCTCCACCTACAGTCCCATACCTCTTTACCTCCACCTACAGTCCCATACCTCTTTACCTCCACCTACAGTCCCATACCTCTTTACCTCCACCTACAGTCCCATACCTCTTTACCACCACCTACAGTCACATACCTCTTTACCTCCACCTACAGTCACATACCTCTTTACCTCCACCTACAGTCCCGTACCTCTTTACCTCCACCTACAGTCCCATACCTCTATACCTCCACCTACAGTCCATACCTCTTTACCTCCACCTACAGTCCCATACCTCTATACCTCCACCTACAGTCCCATACCTCTATACCTCCACCTACAGTCCCATACCTCTTTACCTCCACCTACAGTCCCATACCTCTTTAACCCAACCTACAGTCATATACCTCTTTACCTCCACCTACAGTCCCATACCTCTTTACCTCCACCTATAGTCCCATACCTCTTTACCTCCACCTACAGTCCCATACCTCTTTACCTCCTCCTACAGTCACATGCCTCTTTACCTCCACCTACAGTCCCATACCTCTTTACCTCCACCTACAGTCCCATACCTCTTTACCTCCACCTACAGTCCCATACCTCTTTACCTCCTCCTACAGTCACATGCCTCTTTACCTCCACCTACAGTCCCATACCTCTTTACCTCCACCTACAGTCATATACCTCTTTACCTCCACCTACAGTCCCATACCTCTTTACCTCCACCTATAGTCCCATACCTCTTTACCTCCACCTACAGTCCCATACCTCTTTACCTCCACCTACAGTCCCATACCTCTTTACCTCCTCCTACAGTCCCATACCTCTTTACCTCCACCTACAGTCCCATACCTCTTTACCTCCACCTACAGTCCCATACCTCTTTACCTCCACCTACAGTCACACACCTCTTACCTCCACCTACAGTCCCATACCTCTTTACCTCCACCTACAGTCACATACCTCTTTACCTCCACCTACAGTCCCATACCTCTTTACCTCCACCTACAGTCCCATACCTCTATACCTCCACCTACAGTCCATACCTCTTTACCTCCACCTACAGTCCCATACCTCTATACCTCCACCTACAGTCCCATACCTCTATACCTCCACCTACAGTCCCATACCTCTTTACCTCCACCTACAGTCCCATACCTCTTTACCTCCACCTACAGTCACATACCTCTTTACCTCCACCTACAGTCCCATACCTCTTTACCTCCACCTACAGTCCCATACCTCCACCTACAGTCCAATACCTCTTTACCTCCACCTACAGTCCCATACCTCTTTACCTCCACCTACAGTCCCATACCTCCACCTACAGTCCCATACCTCTTTACCTCCACCTACAGTCCCATACCTCTATACCTCCACCTACAGTCACATACCTCTTTACCTCCACCTACAGTCACATACCTCTTTACCTCCACCTACAGTCCCATACCTCTTTACCTCCACCTACAGTCACATACCTCTTTACCTCCACCTACAGTCCCATACCTCTTTACCTCCACCTACAGTCCCATACCTCTATACCTCCACCTACAGTCCATACCTCTTTACCTCCACCTACAGTCCCATACCTCTATACCTCCACCTACAGTCCCATACCTCTATACCTCCACCTACAGTCCCATACCTCTTTACCTCCACCTACAGTCCCATACCTCTTTACCTCCACCTACAGTCCCATACCTCTTTACCTCCACCTATAGTCCCATACCTCTTTACCTCCACCTACAGTCCCATACCTCTTTACCTCCACCTACAGTCCCATAACTCTATACCTCCACCTACAGTCCCATACCTCTATACCTCCACCCACAGTCCCATACCTCTTTACCTCCACCTACAGTCCCATACCTCTTTACCTCCACCTACAGTCCCATACCTCTTTACCTCCACCTATAGTCCCATACCTCTTTACCTCCACCTACAGTCCCATACCTCTTTACCTCCACCTACAGTCCCATACCTCTTTACCTCCACCTACAGTCCCATACCTCTTTACCTCCACCTACAGTCCCATACCTCTTTACCTCCACCTACAGTCCCATACCTCTTTACCTCCACCTACAGTCCCATACCTCCACCTACATTCCAATACCTCTTTACCTCCACCTACAGTCCCATACCTCTTTACCTCCACCTACAGTCCCATACCTCCACCTACAGTCCCATACCTCTTTACTTCCACCTACAGTCCCATACCTCTATACCTCCACCTACAGTCACATACCTCTTTACCTCCACCTACAGTCACATACCTCTTTACCTCCACCTACAGTCCCATACCTCTTTACCTCCACCTACAGTCACATACCTCTTTACCTCCACCTACAGTCCCATACCTCTTTACCTCCACCTACAGTCCCATACCTCTTTACCTCCACCTACAGTCCCATACCTCTTTACCTCCACCTACAGTCCCATACCTCTTTACCTCCACCTACAGTCCCATACCTCTTTACCTCCACCTACAGTCCCATACCTCTTTCACTCCACCTACAGTCCCATACCTCTATACCTCCACCTACAGTCCCATACCTCTTTACCTCCACCTATAGTCCCATACCTCTTTACCTCCACCTATAGTCCCATACCTCTTTACCTCCACCTATAGTCCCATACCTCTTTACCTCCACCTATAGTCCCATACCTCTTTACCTCCACCTACAGTCCCATACCTCTTTACCTCCACCTACAGTCCCATACCTCCACCTACAGTCCCATACCTCTTTACCTCCACCTACAGTCCCATACCTCTATACCTCCACCTACAGTCACATACCTCTTTACCTCCACCTACAGTCACATACCTCTTTACCTCCACCTACAGTCCCATACCTCTTTACCTCCACCTACAGTCACATACCTCTTTACCTCCACCTACAGTCCCATACCTCTTTACCTCCACCTACAGTCCCATACCTCTTTACCTCCACCTACAGTCCCATACCTCTTTACCTCCACCTACAGTCCCATACCTCTTTACCTCCACCTATAGTCCCATACCTCTTTACCTCCACCTATAGTCCATTACCTCTTTACCTCCACCTATAGTCCCATACCTCCACCTATAGTCCCATACCTCTTTACCTCCACCTATAGTCCCATACCTCCACCTATAGTCCCATACCTCTTTACCTCCACCTACAGTCCCATACCTCTTTACCTCCACCTCCAGTCCCATACCTCTTTACCTCCACCTACAGTCCCATACCTCTATACCTCCACCTACAGTCACATACCTCTTTACCTCCACCTACAGTCACATACCTCTTTACCTCCACCTACAGTCCCATACCTCTTTACCTCCACCTACAGTCACATACCTCTTTACCTCCACCTACAGTCCCATACCTCTTTACCTCCACCTACAGTCCCATACCTCTTTACCTCCACCTACAGTCCCATACCTCTTTACCTCCACCTACAGTCCCATACCTCTTTACCTCCACCTATAGTCCCATACCTCTTTACCTCCACCTATAGTCCATTACCTCTTTACCTCCACCTATAGTCCCATACCTCCACCTATAGTCCCATACCTCTTTACCTCCACCTATAGTCCCATACCTCCACCTATAGTCCCATACCTCTTTACCTCCACCTACAGTCCCATACCTCTTTACCTCCACCTCCAGTCCCATACCTCTTTACCTCCACCTACAGTCACATACCTCTTTACCTCCACCTACAGTCCCATACCTCTTTACCTCCACCTACAGTCACATACCTCTTTACCTCCACCTACAGTCACATACCTCTTTACCTCCACCTACAGTCCCATACCTCTTTACCTCCACCTACAGTCCCATACCTCTATACCTCCACCTACAGTCCATACCTCTTTACCTCCACCTACAGTCCCATACCTCTATACCTCCACCTACAGTCCCATACCTTTATACCTCCACCTACAGTCCCATACCTCTTTACCTCCACCTACAGTCCCATACCTCTTTACCTCCACCTACAGTCACATACCTCTTTACCTCCACCTACAGTCCCATACCTCTTTACCTCCACCTACAGTCCCATACCTCCACCTACATTCCAATACCTCTTTACCTCCACCTACAGTCCCATACCTCTTTACCTCCACCTACAGTCCCATACCTCCACCTACAGTCCCATACCTCTTTACTTCCACCTACAGTCCCATACCTCTATACCTCCACCTACAGTCACATACCTCTTTACCTCCACCTACAGTCACATACCTCTTTACCTCCACCTACAGTCCCATACCTCTTTACCTCCACCTACAGTCACATACCTCTTTACCTCCACCTACAGTCCCATACCTCTTTACCTCCACCTACAGTCCCATACCTCTTTACCTCCACCTACAGTCCCATACCTCTTTACCTCCACCTACAGTCCCATACCTCTTTACCTCCACCTACAGTCCCATACCTCTTTACCTCCACCTACAGTCCCATACCTCTTTCACTCCACCTACAGTCCCATACCTCTATACCTCCACCTACAGTCCCATACCTCTTTACCTCCACCTATAGTCCCATACCTCTTTACCTCCACCTATAGTCCCATACCTCTTTACCTCCACCTATAGTCCCATACCTCTTTACCTCCACCTATAGTCCCATACCTCTTTACCTCCACCTACAGTCCCATACCTCTTTACCTCCACCTACAGTCCCATACCTCCACCTACAGTCCCATACCTCTTTACCTCCACCTACAGTCCCATACCTCTATACCTCCACCTACAGTCACATACCTCTTTACCTCCACCTACAGTCACATACCTCTTTACCTCCACCTACAGTCCCATACCTCTTTACCTCCACCTACAGTCACATACCTCTTTACCTCCACCTACAGTCCCATACCTCTTTACCTCCACCTACAGTCCCATACCTCTTTACCTCCACCTACAGTCCCATACCTCTTTACCTCCACCTACAGTCCCATACCTCTTTACCTCCACCTATAGTCCCATACCTCTTTACCTCCACCTATAGTCCATTACCTCTTTACCTCCACCTATAGTCCCATACCTCCACCTATAGTCCCATACCTCTTTACCTCCACCTATAGTCCCATACCTCCACCTATAGTCCCATACCTCTTTACCTCCACCTACAGTCCCATACCTCTTTACCTCCACCTCCAGTCCCATACCTCTTTACCTCCACCTACAGTCCCATACCTCTATACCTCCACCTACAGTCACATACCTCTTTACCTCCACCTACAGTCACATACCTCTTTACCTCCACCTACAATCCCATACCTCTTTACCTCCACCTACAGTCACATACCTCTTTACCTCCACCTACAGTCCCATACCTCTTTACCTCCACCTACAGTCCCATACCTCTTTACCTCCACCTACAGTCCCATACCTCTTTACCTCCACCTACAGTCCCATACCTCTTTACCTCCACCTATAGTCCCATACCTCTTTACCTCCACCTACAGTCCCATACCTCTTTCCCTCCACGGGGAGTTGAGTGTATCAGGGTGTTGCTTTCTCCCCTCCAAGAGGCGTGTGTAACAATGGATCACTAGTCACTTTAATAATGCCACTTAAATAATGTTTACATATCTTGCATTAATCATCTCATATGTATATTCTGTATTTTATACCATCTATTGCATCTTGCCTATGCCGCTCTGTCGTTGGTCATCCATATATGTATATATTCTTATTCTATTCCTTTACTTTGTGTGTATTAGGTAGTTGCTCTGGAATTGTTAGATTACTTGTTAGATTTTGCAGCCCTGTCAGAACTAGAAGCACATGCATATCACTACACTCGCAATAACGTCTGCTAACCATGTGTACGTGACCTATATCATTTGATTTGGTCACTGAACTTATTAGCAAACATTTCATTGGCTGTATACTTATGAGGGGAGTTGATCAAAATAGTATCTGTAACATTTTCAGGGTGTTTAAAGTTGGTTCAGATTTAGCTCAATGCAAATATACTTCGGAAGCTGGCATCAACCAATTATAATTAAGATCACCCAAAATGTATAATTCAGATGTAATATAGTTAGCAAGTCAGACAATCAGCTACGATCACATGTTGAGGGAGGGTGATACATTCCTACTAGAGTAAGTTGGGCATTATTACCAAGGCCCAAATTTATGACAAGGCATTCAAATTGCTTAGGGACAGTGAGATACACAGTAGTGAGAGATACAGTAGTGAGAGATACAGTAGTGAGAGATACAGTAGTGAGAGATACAGAAACATTTAAGTTGTTCTTTGTAAATATGGAAAAACCTCCACCTCTGCCAACTCTTTCAGATCTAAAAACATTACAACCAGTCAAAGACTCATCCGTATCCGGCACTGTCACTGGTGTAGAGAGGACTAGTCAGGAGGCAGTCACACGTTTAGATTTACTGAGTTTAAGGACCAGAGATCAAAGCGAGACTAAACCCAAACGCAGTTGTGCTCAAAATAGATCTTCATAAACAAAAACGCAGAGGGCGAACCGAAAATGCTAAATATAAAGTACTCAAGAAATAGTTTGAGAGATTCCTCTCAGGAAAACAAGAAACATTTGCAATGACCGACAAAGGCAAATGGCAGAGGGAGTATACTGTATATACAGTGATAGAGTGGGGATTGGAACCAGGTGTGTGTAATGATGACGAGACAAGTCCGGGGTTAATGAGTGAAGGGCATTTGCCAGCAGTAGGTTCAGCAGCAGCTAGAATGTTGGCAACACCGAACGCCTGAGCTGGACAGGAGGGGGAGCCAATGCTAAGGCTGGTGTGAACGATCCAGGACGTCCCGCGCTGGAACCCAGCACCGCTCTTCGGGACCGTACCCCTCCCCTTTCGACCAGGTACTGCAAAAGTCCCCCACGACATCGTGAGTCCAACAGGCTGCGGACGGATTTAGCCGGGGCCCCCTTGATGTCCAAGGGTGGGGGAGGTCCTCAGGCCAGCTGCCACCGGCCTGAGGAGAGATGCATGAAATGAGGGTGAGATACGGTAATTGACGGGGAGCTGTAATCTGTATGTCACCTCATTGACTTTCCTCAGGACTTTGAACGGCCCCACAAACCACGGGCACAGCTTCCGGCAGGGCAGGCGGAGGGGCAGGTCCTTCGTAGAAAGCCAGACCCTGTCACCGGGGTGAAAGACAGGGGCCACACTGTGGTGACGATCGGCCTGATATCGTCCACCGCAGGTGCCTCGATCTGACTCCAGTGCCAGGGCCGGCTGATAGCCTAGAACACACTAGTGGAGGTGTTAGTAGTGTTAGTGGAGTGTTAGTGGAGGAGTGACGGAGGGAATTTTGGTCCTGACAGTAACTACGAAGGTACCTACCCAGATCCTGATTTACCCTTTCCACCTGCCCGTTTGATTGGGGACGGTACTCGGAGGTGAGACAGACCGTGAACAACAGTTATTCCATTAAGGCCTTCCAGACACGGGAGGTGAATTGAGGACCACGGTCAGACACGATGTCCTCTGGGATCCTGTAGTACCGGAATACGTGAGAGAAGAGAGCTATAGGGAGACCAGGTAGAGGATTCAAACGACAGGCAACCTGTCCAACCTGTCTGGAAAACCGGTCCACAACGACCAGGATGGTGATGTGCCCCTCAGAGGGGGAAGGTCTGTGACACGGTGTGTCCACGGAGAGATGGGACCAGGCTCATTGGAACCTGCAGTGGGTGGAGTTTGCCATAGAGGAGGTGTCTAGGTGTCTTGCTCAGGTGTCTTGCGCAGATGGAGCAGGAAGAAACGTAAACCCAGACGTCCCGGGCAGAGACGCGTCAGGTTGAGTCAGAACAGGTGGGCCACCAGTACTTGGTGGAGAGACAGTCGACAGTACGGGTTATACCCGGGTGCCCAGACACAGGTTCTGTGTGTGCCCAGGTGAGTCAGAGGGCACGTAGATACGCCCCTCAGGATGGTGTGCAGTTCAGGGCTCCTGTCGCAGGGCTCGATGGATGTCCTTGTCCACATTCCACACAACAGGAGCCACGATGCGGGAAAGGGGAATAATGGGTGTCAATTTCTCCCTCTGATCCTCTGTGTCATGCACCCAGAACAACGCATCGGCTTTAACATTCTTTGATCCCGGGCCGGTAGAAGAGGGTAAAGTCAAACCTGGTAAAAAATAGGGCCCATCTGGCCTGATGCGGGTTCAGCCTCTTCACTGCTCGAATGCACTCCAAGTTCCTGTTGTCTATCCAGACAAGGAATGGGTGTTTAGCACCCTCCAGCCTGTGCCGCCATGCTTTCAGCGCCTTCTTGACAGCCAACAACTCACAATCCCCCACGTCGTAATTCCACTCCGCGGGAGACAGCTTCCGTGAGTAGAAGGTGCATGGATGGAGTTTAGGCGGTGATGCAGTGCGTTGGGAGGGAACAGCCCCTACTCCAAACTTGGAGGCGTCCACCTCCACGAGGAAGGGCAGAGATGGGTTAGGTTGAGCCAGAACAGGTGCATTAGTAAAACGTTCCTTGAGCGCATAGGTTTTGTTGCCCGACCCAGTCCAGCGCAGCTGTCAAGGACCTCCCTTCAGGAGGGAGGTGAGAGGGGCCACCACTCTGCTGAAACCCCTAATGAAGCGCCTGAAATGTTTGGCAAAACCAAGGAAGCGCTGCACCGCCTTGATGTTGGATGGTACAGGCCACGACCGTACTGCACTGACCCTCTGCTCTTCCATCTCCACTCCCACGGTGGATATCTAATAGCCCAGGAAGGAGAACGCATGCTGGAAGAAAAGGTACTTCTCCGCCTTGGCGTACAGGTGATTCCCTATCAGCCTTTCCAAAACGGACCTGACATGAGAGACATGTTGCTCGCTTGTAGTGGAGCACACCAAGATGTCGTCTATGTACACCACTACGTAGCGACCCAACATGTCTCTAATCACCTCGTTAATGAAGGATTGAAACAAAGAGGGTGCATTTGTCAGGCCGTAGGGCATTACCCTGTATTCGTAGTGCCCGTTCTTCCATTCAACCCCCTCTCTGATGGGCACCAGGTTGTAGGCACCTCGTAAATCCAATTTGGTAAAGTACTGAGCACCGTGAATCTGTTTGATCACAGTGGGTATGAGAAGCAGGGGATAACTGAATTTAACAGTAGCCTTATTCGGTGTCTGGTAATCGATACAGGGGCGGAGACCTCCCTCCTTCTACTTCTTCACGAAACAGAAGCTGGAGGTGTGCCATGGCTTCAGTGTATGGCACCGGGTCATGGAGGTGTGATATGGCTGCGGTGTATGGCACCGGGTCATGGAGGTGTGATATGGCTGCGGTGTATGGTACCGGGTCATGGAGGTGTGATATGGCTGCGGTGTATGGCACCGGGTCATGGAGGTGTGATATGGCTGCGGTGTATGGTGCCGGGTTATGGAGGTGTGGCTATAAGATGGGCGTTCAGCTGCTTGAGGGGGTAAAGTAAGGGGTGGAACTTAACCGGTTGCTCCCAGACGAGGTAGAAATGGTAATCAAGGCCATCTTGTGGTGAACAAACTCCCTACTGTCATCTTTGTATGCTGGAGCTGAGTAACCAGTAGCAGGTTCCAAGTAGATTGGTGACAGGGGAGGTGCTGAGGGGCAGAGTGCCCATCCTCTGGAAGGGCACACCTTAACTGAGTCGTGACTGTCCTAGGTAGGTCCCACTGATGTGGTGGGGGGCAGACTGGGAGCAGACCATGTCAAGGCGTGGGCGTAGAGGTCCACATGGTCTGAAAGGGTTGCTCGTACCAGTATCTAGGCAGAGACTCCGGGTAGGTTGCTCGTCGACATTGGGGAGGGCTTTCTGCCCTGGTTCCTGGGCCATGGTTAGCTGCAGGCAGTTCTCCATCTCGCTCAGCATCTCCAGGAGATCTGGATGGTTGCCTGAGGCCTATGACTCAGACTGTGAGTCTTCTGAGGATTGGGGATTGAACAGTGCTTGGAGCTATTCACAGTTGAGTTGGTCGAGGGCTTCAACTGCTTGTGTAACTCTAGTCAGGACCGACCTGATCCAAGACCAGAAATTGTTGGAGAACTCTGAGAAGTTTACACTAGAGACAATCGACATGTGTCCCCGGTCACGAGACATTCTCAAGTCACTCTTTTATTGCAACAAGCAAACACACAGGATTGAATTGTAGTACTAGGGTTGATAATGGTGGAAAGGATAATGATAGTCGTTTTGGCGCCAGAGGAGATGACTGACATTTTACGGTCTCCTAACAAATTGTGCTATTGTGTGTTTTTTCGCGTTATTTGCAATGTATTTTGTACATAATGTTTCTGCCACCGTCGCTTATGACCGAAAAGAGCTTCTAGATATTAGGACGGTGATGACTCACCTCGTACTGGACAAAGATTTTTCTTTAACGAGTCGAACACAAAATATTTATTTCAGATACCTGATAAAGCCCACATTCCAGTCATTGGTAGGAGAATGAGATGGAGAAATCGGGGACGTAGGTTGGAGTGCCTTATAAGGCTACCATGGCGTGTAATATGTTGGACAGAGTCGTGGCTGAACGACGACATGAATAACATACAGCTGGCTGAGTTGTCGGTCCATCGGCAAGATAGAACAGGGTGGCGTCTGTGTATATTTTTAAACAGCTGGTGCACAAAATCTAATATTAAGGAAGTCTCAAGTTTTTTTTCCTCACCTGAGGTAGAGTATCTCATGATAAGCTGTAGACCACGTTATTTAGCAAGAGTTTTCATCTATATTTTTCGTAGCTGTCTGTCTACCACCACAAACCGATGCTGGCACTAAAACCGCACTCAATGAGCTGTGTAAGGACATAAGCAAACAGGAAACCGCTCATCCTTAGGCGGCGCTCCTAGAGGCCAGGGACATTAATGTAGGGAAACTTTAATACGTTTGACCTTTTACGTAACTTCTATCAACATGTTAAATGTGCAACCAGAATCTAATGCAGGAAGCACCAATGAAGAAGTCGTCAGATGACGCAGATGCTAAGCTACAGGACTGTACTGCTAGCACAGACTGGAATATGTTCCAGGATTCTTCCGATGGCATTGAGTACACATCAGTCACTGGTTTCATCAATGCATCAATGACATTGTCCCCACCGTGACTGTACGTACATACCGCAAGCCATGGATAACAGGCAATATCCTTACTGAGCTTAAGGGCAGAGCTGCTGCTTTCAAGGAGTGGGACTCTAACCCAGATGCTTACAAGAAATCCCGCTATGCCCTCTGACAACCATCAAATGGGCAAAGCGTCAATACAGGCTAAGAATGAATCGTACTACACCGGCTCGGACGCTCGTCAAATGTGGCAGGGCTTGCAAACTATTACAGACTACAAAGGGAAGCACAGTCGCAAGCTGCCCAGTGAAACGAGCCTACCAGACAAGCTAAATTACTTCTATGCTCGCTTCGAGGCAAGCAACACTGACGCATGCATGAGACCATCAGATGTTCAGGACGACTGTTTGATCATGCTCTCCATAGCCGATGTGAGTAAGACCTCTCAACAGGTCAACCTTCACAAGGCCGCAGGGCCAGATGGATTACCAGGACGTGTGCTCTGAGCATGCGTTGACCAACTGGTGTTAGAGAATGTCCAGTCATCTGGTGATTTTTCAGTACATATACTGTTCTCTTTGAAGTAGAAAGAAGAATCGATATAAGTTTAAATATTGGTAAGCAGAAGCAGAATGAAGGCTGAGGCCATGTGAGTGTACAAAGCTGGATCAACATCGCATTAACCATTAGACATGTAAGAAACAGAAAGCAAGGTAGACCAACAAGATGTAACTGGTCTGAGCCATAAAGGCTACTGGACATGCACATGGGTTAACTTGTTATGGATAGGGGGCAGCATTTTCACGTTTGGATGAAAAGCGTG
Organism: Salvelinus fontinalis; assembly: GCF_029448725.1. Taxonomy (NCBI): domain Eukaryota; kingdom Metazoa; phylum Chordata; class Actinopteri; order Salmoniformes; family Salmonidae; genus Salvelinus; species Salvelinus fontinalis. The sequence continues at coordinate 2,785,237 of NC_074673.1, forward strand.
CCCAGAGTAAACTGCCTGCTACTCAGTCCCAGTTGCGAATATATGCATATCATTAGTAGATTTGGATAGAAAACACTCTGAAGGTTCTAAAACTATTTGAATGATGTCTGTGAGTATAACATAACTCATATGGCAGGCAAACACCTGAGAAAAATCAAACCAGGAAGTGGGAAATCTGAGGCTTGTAGGTATTCAACTCTTGGCCTATCGAATACACAGTGTCTATGGGGTCATTTTGCACTTCCTAAGACTTCCACTAGATGTCAACAGTCTTTAGAACCTTGTTTGATGCTTCTACTGTGAGGTGGGGCCGAATGAGAGGGGAATGAGTCAGGGCTCTGGCAGAATGCCAGGAGCTCGTTCACGTGAGAGCGAGCTCTGTTCCATTGCTTTTCTGAAGACAAAGGAATTCTCCGGTTGGAACATTATTGAAGATTTATGTTAAAAACATCCTAAAGATTGATTCTATACTTCGTTTGACATGTTTCTACGGACTGTAATATTACTTTTCGTTGTAAGTTTATAATGTGTACTGAACGCGCGAACCAAAAGGAGTAATTTGGACATAAATTATGGACTTTATGGAACAAATCAAACATTTATTGTGAAACTGGTATTCCTGGGAGTGCATTCTGATGAAGATCATCAAAGGTAAGTGAATATTTATAATGCTATTTCTGACTTATGCTGACTCCAACAGATTTTCGTCTGAGCGCCGTACTCAGATTATTAATCCACTTGACTGAAAATATCTACATCACTCTGCACTAATTGACCGTTGGTGGAACTATGCTTTTAGTAAACATCCCTGACTGAGTTTTTTCAACGCTACTCTAGTTACTTTAATGAAAAAGACACTCACTGAGTCCTCTGTCCTTCTCGTTCAGATCTCCATCATTCTTCTTGGTGCAGCGAAAGCTTCTGAACAGGAGGTAGAGGTGACTGAACACGATGAGGGGCGGAGGGAGGATCGGACGGTCATGGAAGATCATAATCAGCTGATATCTCTGGAACTTCCAGATCTGGTTGGAGATGGCCTTCACCTCCATAAAAGTGTTGCTGTGGGAGAGGAGGTACAGGTCAGTAGAGAGTTATAGCTAACCCTAACCCTGACCCTAACTAATCTTAACCCTGGCCCTTACTAACCCTGGCCCTAACTAACCCTGACCCTAACTAACCCTGACCCTAACTAACCCTGACCCTAACTAACACTAACCCTGGCGCTAACTAACCCTGACCCTAACTAACCCTGACACTAACTAAACTTAACCCTGACACTAACTAACCCTGGCCATAACTAACCCTGACCCTAACTAACCCTAACTAACCCTGACCCTAACTAATCCTAACCCTGACCCTAACTAACCCTGACCCTAACTAACCCTGACCCTAACTAATCCTAACCCTGACCCTAACTAACACTAACCCTGGCGCTAACTAACCCTGGCGCTAACTGACCCTAACTAAACTTAACCCTGACACTAACTAACCCTGGCCCTAACTAATCCTGGCGCTAACTAACCCTGACCCTAACTAAACTTAACCCTGGCCCTAACTAACCCTGGCCCTAACTAACCCTAACTAACCCTGGCCCTAACTAACCCTAACCCTGACACTAACTAACCCTGGCCCTAACTAACCCTAACCCTAACTAACCCTGACCCTAACTAACCCTGACCCTAACTAACCCTGACACTAACTAACCCTGACCCTAACTAATCCTAACCCTAACTAACCCTGACCCTAACTAACCCTGACCCTAACTAACCCTTACCCTAACTAACCCTAACCCTGACCCTAACTAACCCTGGCCCTAACTAACCCTAACCCTAACTAATCCTAACCCTAACTAACCCTGACCCTAACTAACCCTGACCCTAACTAACCCTGACCCTAACTAACCCTAACCCTGACCCTAACTAACCCTGGCCCTAACTAACCCTAACCCTGACCCTAACTAACCCTGACCCTAACTAACACTGACCCTAACTAACCCTGACCCTAACTAACCCTGACCCTAACTAACCCTGACTCTAACTAATCCTAACCCTGACCATAACTAACACTAACCCTGGCGCTAACTAACCCTGGCGCTAACTAACCCTGACCCTAACTAACCCTGACCCTAACTAAACTTAACCCTGACACTAACTAACCCTGACCCTAACTAATCGTAACCCTGACCCTAACTAATCCTAACCCTGGCCCTATCTAACACTAACCCTGGTGCTAACTAACCCTGGCCCTAACTAACCCTGACACTAACTAAACGTAACCCTGACCCTAACTAACCCTGACTAACACTAACTCTGACCCTAACTCTATCTAACCTTGCAAGGTGGGGGGGAATAAGACAGATGTCTTATTTTAGATACTATTTTAAGAGGTTTTTGACTATGGCCAGAGACGCGCGACCCATGTGACTAAACAGCGAGCTGTGACTCACTGGTCTGCTAACTCAGGCTTGTAAAAGAGGAAGTTAGCTCAAATGTTTGGCAACTTTTTGACTGGTTCTCATATGCACGCTATTTGCATGCTCAACGCCCCCGCACGCCGCCTCGTCAATTTGCTATGCCCCCATTAGAGAGGTTAACAAGCCAAGCTAAAGATAGGCTAGCTAGTCTAGCTAACTAAAACTGTGGGGAGAAAAACTTTGATGTAGCTTTCTGAAAAGGAGATAGAGACAACACTGCCACATTGTAATGACCAATTTAGGGATTGAATTAAAATAGGAGCAACTTAAAGCATTTCAAGCCTTTGTGTGAGGGGAGGATGTATAGCTATAAGCTAGCTAGTTCTAGTCTTCAAGAAGCTAGGAAAACAGCCACAGTGGTGTCCCCGCTAAAGGCTGAAAAGGACAGAGGACCAGATCCGTGAGGCCTATTGCCTCTGGGTCTCAGAGCGGTGGTTGTGGAGGAAGACAAAAACGCTATATGGGAGGGTGCATGCAACTTTGTATTCAGAAGTCCAGAGAGCTGGTTGGGGAAGACATTAATTTAAAAAATTTACATGGCTATACACAAGGAGTACCAGGTAATAACATGGTTATATACAAGGAGTACCAGGTAATAACATGGCTATATACAGGGAGTACCAGGTAGTAACATGGCTATATACAGAGAGTACCAGGTAATAACATGGCTATATACAGAGAGTACCAGGTAATAACATGGCTATATACAGGGAGTACCAGGTAATAACATGGCTATATACAGGGAGTACCAGGTAATAACATGGCTATATACAGGGAGTACCAGGTAATACCATGGCTATATACAGAGAGTACCAGGTAATAACATGGCTATATACAGGGAGTATCAGGTAATAACACGGCTATATACAGGGAGTACCAGGTAATAACATGGCTATATACAAAGAGACCCAGGTAATAACATGGCTATATACAAAGAGACCCAGGTATTAACATGGCTATATACAGGAAGTACCAGGTAATAACATGGCTATATACAGGAAGTACCAGGTAATAACATGGCTATATACAGAGAGTACCAGGTAATAACATGGCTATATACAGAGAGTACCAGGTAATAACATGGCTATATACAGGGAGTACCAGGTAATAACATGGCTATATACAGGGAGTACCAGGTAATAACATGGCTATATACAGGAAGTACCAGGTAATAACATGGCTATATACAGGGAGTACCAGGTAATAACATGGCTATATACAAAGAGACCCAGGTAATAACATGGCTATACACAGGGAGTACCAGGTAATAACATGGCTATATACAGGGAGTACCAGGTAATAACATGGCTATATACAGGGAGTACCAGGTAATAACATGGCTATATACAGGGAGTACCAGGTAATAACATGGCTATATACAGGAAGTACCAGGTAATAACATGGCTATATACAAAGAGACCCAGGAAATAACATGGCTATATACAAGGAGAACCAGGTAATAACATGGCTATATACAAGGAGAACCAGGTAATAACATGGCTATATACAGAGGAAGTACCAGGTAATAACATGGCTATATACAAAGAGACCCAGGTAATAACATGGCTATATACAGAGGAAGTACCAGGTAATAACATGGCTATATACAAGGAGAACCAGGTAATAACATGGCTATATACAGGGAGTACCAGGTAATAACATGGCTATATACAGGGAGTACCAGGTAATAACATGGCTATATACAAGGTGTACCAGGTAATAACATGGCTATATACAGAACGTACCAGGTAATACCATTGCAATATACAGGAAGTACCAGGTAATAACATGGCTATATACAGGAAGTACCAGGTAATAACATGGCTATATACAAGGAGTACCAGGTAATAACATGGCTATATACAAGGTGTACCAGGTAATACCATTGCAATATACAGGAAGTACCAGGTAATAACATGGCTATATACAGGAAGTACCAGGTAATAACATGGCTATATACAGGAAGTACCAGGTAATAACATGGCTATATACAGTGAGTACCAGGTAATAACATGGCTATATACAGGAAGTACCAGGTAATAACATGGCTATATACAAGGATAACCAGGTAATAACATGGCTAAATACAAGGAGTACCAGATATTTCTTTAGGTCTTTAGATATTTTTGTCAGATTTTACTATGGAATACTGAAGTATAATTACAAGCATTTCATAAGTGTCAAATGCTTTTATTGACAATTACATGAAGTTGATGCAAAGACTCTATATTTTCAGTGTTGACCCTTCTATTTCAAGGCCTCTGCAATCCGCCCTGGCATGCTGTCAATTAACTTCTGGGCCACATCCTGACTGATGTATGCCCATTCTTGCATAATCAATGCTTGGAGTTTGTCAGAATTTGTGGGTTTTTGTTTGTCCACCTGCCTCTTGAGGATTGACCACAAGTTCTCAATGGGATTAAGTTCATCAGTTTGATCCCTGTGTCAGCATTAATGTAGTTTTGTTTACCCTGTCCAACATCAGGGAGTTTTGTTTTTTGTTTTAGCTGGTGACGTCGGGTCTGGGTGCCGCTGCCGAAGGACCCGGGGGTGCCTCAGCTGATCCAGGCTTCCACGCCTTAGCTGGCTCAAGAGGTTTCCTTGCCTCGGTTGGCTCGACAGGCTCCCACCCCACGTCATGCCTCAGCCGGCTCGTCGGGGCTCCCACGCCTCAGCCGGCTCGTCGGGGCCCCCACGCCTCAGCCGGCTCGTCGGGGCTCCCACGCCTCAGCCGGCTCGTAATGGCTCCCACCCTGCAGCCTGCTCGTCGGGCTCCCACGCCTCCGCCATCTCGTCCGGCTCCTATGCCTCGGCCGGCCCGTCAGACTTGCCCAGGTTGGACGCCGGGTGGTGCCCCTAGAGAGAAGGGTACTGTCACACCTGCCCCCGCTCCCCCTCTCTGGTGCTCGAGGGTGCCAGCCTGCCCATCATTACGTACACCTGTCACCATCATTACGCGCATCAGTTCTTCATTGGACTCACCTGTCCTCAAATTTTGAGGACCTGAGGGCCCATGCCAAATCTTTTCAGCCTCCTGAGGTGGAAGAGGCATTGTCATGCCCTCTTTACAACTGTGTTGGTGTGTTTGGACCAATCAAATCTGATAACTAAAAAGTTATTTTCAAAACATGAACAAACATTTAAAAAGTATTATTTCAAGCTGTGTGCTTTCTGCTCCCCAAGAGCCATTGCGAGTCTTTAGCGATGTGGAGTCTTTAGCGATGTGGACACCGAGGAACTTGAAGCTCTCGACCCTCTCTACTACAGCCCCTTGGATGTGAATGAGGTCGTGTTCTGCCCTCCGCTTCCTGTAGTCCACAATCAGTTACTTTGTCTTACTGATGTTGAGGGAGAGGTTGTTGTCCTGGCTCCACACTGCCAGGTCTCTGACCTCCTCCTCCCTGTAGGCTGTCTCATCGTCGTCGTGATCAGGCCTACTACTATTGTGTCGTCAGCGAACTTGATGATGGGGTTGGAACTGTATGAGGCCAAGCAGTCATGGGTATACAGGGAATACAGGAGGGGACTGAGGACGCACCCTTGTGGTACTTCATGATAATGGAAGTGAGCGCTACTGGTCGGTTGTCATTCAGTTCAGTTACTTCCATTTCTTGGGCACAGGGTTGATAGCGGACATCTTGAAGCAGGTGGGTATAGTGGCCTGAGCTAGGGAGAGATTGAAAATGTTAGAGAACACAACAATCAGCTGGTCTGTACATGCTCTAAGGGCACGGCTAGAGATGCCGACCGGCTAAAACATTTGAATTACTTCCATATGTCCTCAGTGGAGACGTTTAGTGCGTACCCCACGTTGTCATTGTTGACAGCTCAGGGTCATTGTGCTGTCTCCTCGGCAGCTCAGGGTCAATGTGCTGTCTCCTCGGCAGCTCAGGGTCATTGTGCTGTCTCCATGGCTGCTCACGGTCATTGTGCTGTCTCCATGGCAGCTCACGGTCATTGTGCTGTCTCCATGGCTGCTCACGGTCATTGTGCTGTCTCCATGGCAGCTCACGGTCATTGTGCTGTCTCCATGGCAGCTCACGGTCATTGTGCTGTCTCCATGGCAGCTCACGGTCATTGTGCTGTCTCCATGGCTGCTCACGGTCATTGTGCTATCTCCATGGCAGCTCAGGGTCATCGTGCAGTCATTGTGCTGTCTCCATGGCAGCTCATGGTCATTGTGCTGTCTCCATGGTAGCTCACTGTCATTGTGCTGTCTCCATGGCTGCTCACGGTCATTGTGCTGTCTCCATGGCTGCTCACGGTCATTGTGCTTTCTCTTCGGCAGCTCAGAGTCATTGTGCTGTTTCCTCGGCAGCTCAGAGTCATTGTGCTGTTTCCTCGGCAGCTCAGAGTCATTGTGCGGTTTCTTCGGCAGCTCAGAGTCATTGTGCTGTCTCCTCGGCAGCTCAGAGTCATTGTGCTGTCTCCTCGGCAGCTCAGAGTCATTGTGCTGTCTCCTCGGCAGCTCAGAGTCATTGTGCTGTCTCCATGGCTGCTCACGGTCATTGTGCTGTCTCCTCGGCAGCTCAGAGTCATTGTGCTGTCTCCTCGGCAGCTCAGAGTCATTGTGCTGTCTCCTCGGCAGCTCAGAGTCATTGTGCTGTCTCCATGGCTGCTCACGGTCATTGTGCTGTCTCCTCGGCAGCTCAGAGTCATTGTGCTGTCTCCTCGGCAGCTCAGAGTTATTGTGCTGTCTCCTCGGCAGCTCAGAGTTATTGTGCTGTCTCCTCGAAAATGTAAATGACATTTGGCAAACTCCAAGCGTTTGCGTCTGTGTCTTGTGGTCAGAAAGGGCTTTCTTCTGGCAACCCTTCCAAAGAGCCTGTGGTTGTGGAGGTGGCGTCTGATGGTGCTTTTTGAAACCTGGTGACCCCAAGATGCCACCAAGGCTTGCAATTCTTTCACAGTGATTCTTGGGGATTTTGTTGCTTCTCTCACCATCCTTCTCCCTATCATGGGGGGGCAAAATGAATTTGCGTCCTCTACCCATGAGGTTTTCAACTGTTCCATATCTTTAGCATTTTTAAATAATTGCCCTGACAGTGCTCAGTGGTATGTTCAATCGTTTGTCGATCTTCTTGTAGCCATTAACAGATTAATGAAGGTCTACAACCATCTGTCTCTTTTGAACTGCCAGTTCTTTTGTTTTCTTAATGGTGCTGGATGACAGTGGGATATTGCATGTGTGTTACCTCATTTTTATTCCCTAGTGAAACAGGTGATTAATGGCTCAATATAGTTCCTTAAGACTTAGATCAACTTAAATAAGTGGAATTTAATTTGTGGTTTAATTTTGGTAGATGTTATTTACAATAATCTTTAAGGTGCCATTAATTGTGAAATCTTGATTTGGAGGACATTGATTTTTAATTAAATCAATAAAGTATTTTGGTTGGTTCCATTGAAACATGAATAAAGTATCGTATTTCTCACATGTTGGTATTTTGAGTTTATCTCTATAATTATATTGTTTATATTTGTTTAAGCATTATTTACGGCAGTAATTTTGTAGCCCATTGTATATGCCTCACCATCGAACTCACTATCACAATTGCCGGAATGATCCGGCCTCTGCCATGTCTCGAAGCTGATTGCGAGGCCAGAGCCACAGACCTCACATGAGAAGAGGGCTGCTGAGACGCCGGCCGCATTGTTGTATCTGTGTCTGTGTAAAGGATTCCCCCACCCCCCCACTCCCTTCAAACTCTGTGCAACAAGAGTTGCACAACCTCCAGACCACCTTTACTCCACACACAGAGACGCAGAACAGAGACGCCTGCAAAGCTCTCCCTCGCCCTCCACTTGACAAATCTGACCATAACTCCATCCTCCTGATTCCTGCTTACAAGCAAAAACTAAAGCAGGAAGTACCAGTGACTCGCTCAATATGGAAGAAACAAAAACCAAAGTATCAGAGCGTCAATACAAGATCGAATCCTACTACACCGGCTCAGACGCTTGCGGATGCGGTGTGCTTGCAAACTATCACATATTACAAGGGGAATCCCAGCCACAGGCTGCACAGTGACATGAGCTTACCAAACAAGCTAAATACCTTCTATACATGCTTTAAGGAAACAGTGAAGTAACACTGAACCATGAGTGAGAGCACCAGCTATTCCGGATGACTGTGTGATCACGCTCTTTGTAGCCGATGTGAGTAAGACCTTTAAACAGGTGAACATTTATTGACTTTATATTTTATTTTAATTCGTACCTTTATTTAACTAACATTCACAAGGCCAAAGTACCAGAAGCATTACCAGGACACATACTCAGAGCATGCGTTGACCAGCTGGCAAGCGTCTTTACTGACATTTTCAACCTTTCCCTGACCCAGTCTGCAATATACTTAATTGTGGGCTTGTTCGTAAGGCAAGGTCTTCACCTATTGTATTCGGCGCATATGACAAATAAAAAAATATTTTGCTTAGATTTTTTTTGTTCATGCATTGTCAAAATTAGGGGGCAGTGGGAAACTTGCCAGAAGTGAACATTGGTAGTACAGTAGTAGCTAGCTAGAATGCATGGGTAATTCACATCATTGCCCTACTATTTAAACAGAGGACATCCAAGAATGAAAATGTGTAACTTCAGTGCAGTAAGGAAATGTTCAATCTATAATTAGTTCATTTATAACTAAAACATACATTTTATTAGCTAGCCAATTTCAAGTTGTTACCAAGCAAGCTAAAGTTATTAGCTGGCTGGCTTTCTATGGGCTTAACAATGCTAGCTAACATTAGCTATGCTAGCTAACATTAGTTCCTACTTGCTAGTCAAAGGACGGTAATGTTTAACAGGCTGCAGTTGTCTGATGTCACTCGTTTTAGTGCAGACAGCTTTTTATACCGTTTTGAAAATGATGATTTATGCGCCCTATTCATGGTCTTAGCAACAGACGATGTCCAAACTTAGAAGGGTTGCTTTAGCTAGCAAGCTACTGTGTGTTTGCTTATCCCGGAAGGGCTGGCTGGAAGCAGAAGGGCTGGTGCGGTCCTATGTAAAATAATAGATCATGATTCGTTCAAAATTCAAAATAGGGCTATCCAACCAGCGTAGGGTGTAGCCTTGAAGTCTGAGGCCACAGCCCCTTCATTATCGATGCTTCGTGCCAACACATCAAAGCAGCCTTTTCAGACTCTCAAGTCAGAAAGACTGGTGTCAGCCAGACTAGGGACTCTGCTGTTCTAGCACCAAGGGTAGCAGGTTCCACCATTTGGGTGCCAGGACAGAGAAGAGTTTTGACTGGGTTGACTAGCTAACCAACTAACCTCCTCCAAACAAAGATAGGTGTAGATGTGGTAATATCATGAGAGTTTTCTAAAGACAAAGTTATCTGTAGGGCGTGGGTTTCTGCTGTTGCTTTCATGGAAGAAACAAGGCTACATCCCTGAGGCCAGACACAGTAAGTACTAATAACTTGTGTCCAACTGTTGTACTAACCCAGATTCCCAGATTCAAATATTGCCTGCGCCAGCTAGCTAGCTCTGTCACAAGAGACTAGTTGTCAACATGACAAAGTAAAAATGTTCCTGTTTTTGTCAACTTACTTGAAGACAGCAATCAACAGGTTGACCAGCAGGATGTTGGCCACCAGTAGATAACAGGCCATGATGGCAGGGGTCAGCCAGGCTCCAGGGATACACGGAGGCAGCTTCTTACCATCCTCATCATACAGGTTCTCACCACACGGCGCTGGAGGGGTTAGCGGAAGAGGAACAAGACTGCTTTAGTATTCAAAATAACACCCTCCACATTGCCACTTTGAAAATATAAAAGGTATTGAAGAATACTCACGGTTGATTTCCATTGCATAGACTTGAAGCAGTTCCAGAAATGAAAAGAAAAGGCATGAATACAAAGACAACATCATACTTCTGTCATGGTCAAGACCAGGTGCAGGTGAAGTCAAAGAATGTCCTTTGCTGCTGGGAGACCAGGTGAAGTCAAAGACGCATTATGGATAAATATAGGACAGATCAAAACATGGACAAACAGGACTGATCATCCGCCCGTGAAACAGGAAACAGAATCTTACTATAAATCTGAGTCTTACGGTCGATCGAGTCGGCAAACACCTCTCCATAGATCATCCAGTAGGGCATGTAGAAGATGTTCCTGGCCAGACGCCATGTTGGCTCCTCATCAGGGTGCAAGATGGCCTGCCGCGACACCCCGAAACTCATCAACACCACCAACATGATTATCACGAAGTACAGCATGTCGATCATCTACAGAACATAGAACACAGCATGTCAGTCATTCTAATATAGAACACACCATGTTAATCATTCTAATATAGAACACAGCATGTTAATCATTCTAATATAGAACACAGCATGTATATCATCTACAGAACATAGAACACAGCATGTCAATCATTCTAATATAGAACACAGCATGTCAATCATTCTAATATAGAACACAGCATGTCAGTCATTCTAAAATAGAACACAGCATGTCAGTCATTCTAATATAGAACACAGCATGTTAATCATTCTAATATAGAACACAGCATGTTAATCATTCTAATATAGAACACAGCATGTTAATCATTCTAATATAGAACACAGCATGTTAATCATTCTAATATAGAACACAGCATGTTAATCATTCTAATATAGAACACAGCATGTCAGTCATTCTAATATAGAACACAGCATGTTAATCATTCTAATATAGAACACAGCATGTTAATCATTCTAATATAGAACACAGCATGTTAATCATTCTAATATAGAACACAGCATGTTAATCATTCTAATATAGAACACAGCATGTTAATCATTCTAATATAGAACACAGCATGTTAATCATTCTAATATAGAACACAGCATGTTAATCATTCTAATATACAACACAGCATGTTAATCATTCTAATATACAACACAGCATGTTAATCATTCTAATATAGAACACAGCATGTCAGTCATTCTAATATAGAACACAGCATGTTAATCATTCTAATATAGAACACAGCATGTTAATCATTCTAATATACAACACAGCATGTTAATCATTCTAATATACAACACAGCATGTTAATCATTCTAATATACAACACAGCATGTTAATCATTCTAATATAGAACACAGCATGTTAATCATTCTAATATAGAACACAGCATGTCAATCATTCTAATATAGAACACAGCATGTCAATCATTCTAATATAGAACACAGCATGTTAATCATTCTAATATAGAACACAGCATGTTAATCATTCTAATATAGAACACAGCATGTTAATCATTCTAATATAGAACACAGCATGTTAATCATTCTAATATAGAACACAGCATGTTAATCATTCTAATATAGAACACAGCATGTTAATCATTCTAATATAGAACACAGCATGTTAATCATTCTAATATAGAACACAGCATGTCAGTCATTCTAATATAGAACACAGCATGTTAATCATTCTAATATAGAACACACCATGTTAATCATTCTAATATAGAACACAGCATGTTAATCGTTCTAATATAGAACACAGCATGTTAATCATTCTAATATAGAACACAGCATGTCAGTCATTCTAATATAGAACACACCATGTTAATCATTCTAATATAGAACACAGCATGTTAATCATTCTAATATAGAACACAGCATGTTAATCATTCTAATATACAACACAGCATGTTAATCATTCTAATATACAACACAGCATGTTAATCATTCTAATATAGAACACAGCATGTTAATCATTCTAATATACAACACAGCATGTTAGTCATTCTAATATAGAACACAGCATGTTAATCATTCTAATATACAACACAGCATGTTAATCATTCTAATATACAACACAGCATGTTAATCATTCTAATATACAACACAGCATGTTAATCATTCTAATATAGAACACAGCATGTCAGTCATTCTAATATACAACACAGCATGTTAATCATTCTAATATAGAACACAGCATGTCAGTCATTCTAATATAGAACACAGCATGTTAATCATTCTAATATAGAACACAGCATGTTAATCATTCTAATATAGAACACAGCATGTCAGTCATTCTAATATAGAACACAGCATGTCAGTCATTCTAATATAGAACACAGCATGTTAATCATTCTAATATAGAACACAGCATGTCAGTCATTCTAATATAGAACACAGCATGTTAATCATTCTAATATACAACACAGCATGTTAATCATTCTAATATAGAACACAGCATGTCAGTCATTCTAATATAGAACACAGCATGTTAATCATTCTAATATAGAACACAGCATGTCAGTCATTCTAATATAGAACACAGCATGTTAATCATTCTAATATACAACACAGCATGTTAATCATTCTAATATACAACACAGCATGTTAATCATTCTAATATAGAACACAGCATGTCAGTCATTCTAATATACAACACAGCATGTTAATCATTCTAATATAGAACACAGCATGTTAATCATTCTAATATACAACACAGCATGTTGATCATTCTAATATAGAACACAGCATGTTAATCATTCTAATATAGAACACAGCATGTTAATCATTCTAATATAGAACACAGCATGTTAATCATTCTAATATACAACACAGCATGTTAATCATTCTAATATACAACACAGCATGTCAGTCATTCTAATATAGAACACAGCATGTCAATCATTCTAATATACAACACAGCATGTTAATCATTCTAATATAGAACACAGCATGTTAATCATTCTAATATAGAACACAGCATGTTAATCATTCTAATATAGAACACAGCATGTCAGTCATTCTAATATAGAACACAGCATGTTAATCATTCTAATATAGAACACAGCATGTCAGTCATTCTAATATAGAACACAGCATGTTAATCATTCTAATATAGAACACAGCATGTCAGTCATTCTAATATAGAACACAGCATGTTAATCATTCTAATATAGAACACAGCATGTTAATCATTCTAATATAGAACACAGCATGTTAATCATTCTAATATAGAACACAGCATGTTAATCATTCTAATATAGAACACAGCATGTCAGTCATTCTAATATAGAACACAGCATGTTAATCATTCTAATATACAACACAGCATGTTAATCATTCTAATATAGAACACAGCATGTTAATCATTCTAATATAGAACACAGCATGTTAATCATTCTAACATAGAACACAGCATGTTAATCATTCTAATATAGAACACAGCATGTTAATCATTCTAATATAGAACACAGCATGTTAATCATTCTAATATACAACACAGCATGTTAATCATTCTAATATAGAACACAGCATGTTAATCATTCTAATATAGAACACAGCATGTTAATCATTCTAATATAGAACACAGCATGTCAGTCATTCTAATATAGAACACAGCATGTCAGTCATTCTAATATAGAACACAGCATGTCAGTCATTCTAATATAGAACACAGCATGTCAGTCATTCTAATATAGAACACAGCATGTCAGTCATTCTAATATAGAACACAGCATGTTAATCATTCTAATATAGAACACAGCATGTTAATCATTCTAATATAGAACACAGCATGTCAGTCATTCTAATATAGAACACAGCATGTTAATCATTCTAATATAGAACACAGCATGTTAATCATTCTAATATAGAACACAGCATGTCAGTCATTCTAATATAGAACACAGCATGTTAATCATTCTAATATAGAACACAGCATGTTAATCATTCTAATATAGAACACAGCATGTTAATCATTCTAATATAGAACACAGCATGTCAGTCATTCTAATATAGAACACAGCATGTTAATCATTCTAATATAGAACACAGCATGTTAATCATTCTAATATAGAACACAGCATGTTAATCATTCTAATATAGAACACAGCATGTTAATCATTCTAATATAGAACACAGCATGTTAATCATTCTAATATAGAACACAGCATGTCAGTCATTCTAATATAGAACACAGCATGTTAATCATTCTAATATAGAACACAGCATGTCAGTCATTCTAATATAGAACACAGCATGTCAGTCATTCTAATATAGAACACAGCATGTCAGTCATTCTAATATAGAACACAGCATGTCAGTCATTCTAATATAGAACACAGCATGTTAATCATTCTAATATAGAACACAGCATGTCAGTCATTCTAATATAGAACACAGCATGTCAGTCATTCTAATATAGAACACAGCATGTTAATCATTCTAATATAGAACACAGCATGTTAATCATTCTAATATACAACACAGCATGTTAATCATTCTAATATACAACACAGCATGTCAGTCATTCTAATATAGAACACAGCATGTTAATCATTCTAATATACAACACAGCATGTTAATCATTCTAATATAGAACACAGCATGTCAATCATTCTAATATAGAACACAGCATGTTAATCATTCTAATATAGAACACAGCCTGTTAATCATTCTAATATAGAACACAGCATGTTAATCATTCTAATATAGAACACAGCATGTTAATCATTCTAATATAGAACACAGCATGTCAGTCATTCTAATATAGAACACAGCATGTCAGTCATTCTAATATAGAACACAGCATGTCAGTCATTCTAATATAGAACACAGCATGTTAATCATTCTAATATAGAACACAGCATGTCAGTCATTCTAATATAGAACACACCATGTTAATCATTCTAATATAGAACACAGCATGTTAATCATTCTAATATACAACACAGCATGTCAGTCATTCTAATATAGAACACAGCATGTCAATCATTCTAATATAGAACACAGCATGTCAGTCATTCTAATATACAACACAGCATGTTAATCATTCTAATATACAACACAGCATGTTAATCATTCTAATATAGAACACAGCATGTTAATCATTCTAATATAGAACACAGCATGTTAATCATTCTAATATAGAACACAGCATGTTAATCATTCTAATATAGAACACAGCATGTCAATCATTCTAATATAGAACACAGCATGTTAATCATTCTAATATACAACACAGCATGTTAATCATTCTAATATAGAACACAGCATGTTAATCATTCTAATATAGAACACAGCATGTTAATCATTCTAACATAGAACACAGCATGTTAATCATTCTAATATAGAACACAGCATGTCAGTCATTCTAATATAGAACACAGCATGTCAGTCATTCTAATATAGAACACAGCATGTC
Organism: Salvelinus fontinalis; assembly: GCF_029448725.1. Lineage (NCBI taxonomy): Eukaryota > Metazoa > Chordata > Actinopteri > Salmoniformes > Salmonidae > Salvelinus > Salvelinus fontinalis. The sequence goes on from NC_074673.1 coordinate 2,800,877, forward strand.
AGTCATTCTAATATAGAACACAGCATGTCAGTCATTCTAATATAGAACACAGCATGTCAGTCATTCTAATATAGAACACAGCATGTCAGTCATTCTAATATAGAACACAGCATGTCAGTCATTCTAATATAGAACACAGCATGTCAGTCATTCTAATATAGAACACAGCATGTCAGTCATTCTAATATAGAACACAGCATGTTAATCATTCTAATATAGAACACAGCATGTTAATCATTCTAATATAGAACACAGCATGTTAATCATTCTAATATAGAACACAGCATGTTAATCATTCTAATATAGAACACAGCATGTTAATCATTCTAATATAGAACACAGCATGTTAATCATTCTAATATAGAACACAGCATGTCAATCATTCTAATATAGAACACAGCATGTCAGTCATTCTAATATAGAACACAGCATGTCAGTCATTCTAATATAGAACACAGCATGTTAATCATTCTAATATAGAACACAGCATGTCAATCATTCTAATATAGAACACAGCATGTTAATCATTCTAATATAGAACACAGCATGTTAATCATTCTAATATAGAACACAGCATGTTAATCATTCTAATATAGAACACAGCATGTTAATCATTCTAATATAGAACACAGCATGTTAATCATTCTAATATAGAACACAGCATGTTAATCATTCTAATATACAACACAGCATGTTAATCATTCTAATATAGAACACAGCATGTTAATCATTCTAATATAGAACACAGCATGTTAATCATTCTAATATAGAACACAGCATGTTAATCATTCTAATATAGAACACAGCATGTTAATCATTCTAATATAGAACACAGCATGTTAATCATTCTAATATAGAACACAGCATGTTAATCATTCTAATATAGAACACAGCATGTTAATCATTCTAATATAGAACACAGCATGTTAATCATTCTAATATAGAACACAGCATGTTAATCATTCTAATATAGAACACAGCATGTTAATCATTCTAATATAGAACACAGCATGTCAGTCATTCTAATATAGAACACAGCATGTTAATCATTCTAATATAGAACACAGCATGTTAATCATTCTAATATAGAACACAGCATGTTAATCATTCTAATATAGAACACAGCATGTCAATCATTCTAATATACAACACAGCATGTTAATCATTCTAATATAGAACACAGCATGTTAATCATTCTAATATAGAACACAGCATGTTAATCATTCTAATATACAACACAGCATGTTAATCATTCTAATATAGAACACACCATGTTAATCATTCTAATATAGAACACAGCATGTTAATCATTCTAATATAGAACACAGCATGTTAATCATTCTAATATACAACACAGCATGTTAATCATTCTAATATAGAACACACCATGTTAATCATTCTAATATAGAACACAGCATGTTAATCATTCTAATATAGAACACAGCATGTCAATCATTCTAATATAGAACACAGCATGTTAATCATTCTAATATACAACACAGCATGTTAATCATTCTAATATACAACACAGCATGTTAATCATTCTAATATAGAACACACCATGTTAATCATTCTAATATAGAACACAGCATGTTAATCATTCTAATATACAACACAGCATGTCAGTCATTCTAATATAGAACACAGCATGTTAATCATTCTAACATAGAACACAGCATGTTAATCATTCTAATATAGAACACAGCATGTTAATCATTCTAATATAGAACACAGCATGTTAATCATTCTAATATAGAACACAGCATGTTAATCATTCTAATATAGAACGCAGCATGTTAATCATTCTAATATAGAACACAGCATGTTAATCATTCTAATATAGAACACAGCATGTTAATCATTCTAATATAGAACACAGCATGTTAATCATTCTAATATAGAACACAGCATGTCAGTCATTCTAATATAGAACACAGCATGTCAGTCATTCTAATATAGAACACAGCATGTCAGTCATTCTAATATAGAACACAGCATGTCAGTCATTCTAATATACAACACAGCATGTTAATCATTCTAATATACAACACAGCATGTTAATCATTCTAATATAGAACACAGCATGTTAATCATTCTAATATAGAACACAGCATGTCAGTCATTCTAATATAGAACACAGCATGTCAGTCATTCTAATATAGAACACAGCATGTCAGTCATTCTAATATAGAACACAGCATGTCAGTCATTCTAATATAGAACACAGCATGTTAATCATTCTAATATAGAACACAGCATGTTAATCATTCTAATATAGAACACAGCATGTTAATCATTCTAATATAGAACACAGCATGTCAGTCATTCTAATATAGAACACAGCATGTCAATCATTCTAATATAGAACACAGCATGTTAATCATTCTAATATACAACACAGCATGTTAATCATTCTAATATAGAACACAGCATGTTAATCATTCTAATATAGAACACAGCATGTTAATCATTCTAATATACAACACAGCATGTTAATCATTCTAATATAGAACACAGCATGTTAATCATTCTAATATAGAACACAGCATGTTAATCATTCTAATATACAACACAGCATGTTAATCATTCTAATATAGAACACAGCATGTTAATCATTCTAATATAGAACACAGCATGTCAGTCATTCTAATATAGAACACAGCATGTCAGTCATTCTAATATAGAACACAGCATGTCAGTCATTCTAATATAGAACACAGCATGTCAGTCATTCTAATATAGAACACAGCATGTCAGTCATTCTAATATAGAACACAGCATGTTAGTCATTCTAATATAGAACACAGCATGTCAGTCATTCTAATATAGAACACAGCATGTCAGTCATTCTAATATAGAACACAGCATGTCAATCATTCTAATATAGAACACAGCATGTTAATCATTCTAATATAGAACACAGCATGTCAGTCATTCTAATATAGAACACAGCATGTTAATCATTCTAATATAGAACACAGCATGTTAATCATTCTAATATAGAACACAGCATGTTAATCATTCTAATATAGAACACAGCATGTTAATCATTCTAATATAGAACGCAGCATGTTAATCATTCTAATATAGAACACAGCATGTTAATCATTCTAATATAGAACACAGCATGTTAATCATTCTAATATAGAACACAGCATGTTAATCATTCTAATATAGAACACAGCATGTCAGTCATTCTAATATAGAACACAGCATGTCAGTCATTCTAATATAGAACACAGCATGTCAGTCATTCTAATATAGAACACAGCATGTCAGTCATTCTAATATAGAACACAGCATGTCAGTCATTCTAATATAGAACACAGCATGTCAGTCATTCTAATATAGAACACAGCATGTCAGTCCTTCTAATATAGAACACAGCATGTCAGTCATTCTAATATAGAACACAGCATGTTAATCATTCTAATATAGAACACAGCATGTTAATCATTCTAATATAGAACACAGCATGTTAATCATTCTAATATAGAACACAGCATGTCAGTCATTCTAATATAGAACACAGCATGTTAATCATTCTAATATAGAACACAGCATGTTAATCATTCTAATATACAACACAGCATGTTAATCATTCTAATATAGAACACAGCATGTTAATCATTCTAATATAGAACACAGCATGTTAATCATTCTAATATAGAACACAGCATGTTAATCATTCTAATATAGAACACAGCATGTTAATCATTCTAATATAGAACACAGCATGTTAATCATTCTAATATACAACACAGCATGTTAATCATTCTAATATACAACACAGCATGTTAATCATTCTAATATACAACACAGCATGTTAATCATTCTAATATAGAACACAGCATGTTAATCATTCTAATATAGAACACAGCATGTTAATCATTCTAATATAGAACACAGCATGTTAATCATTCTAATATAGAACACAGCATGTTAATCATTCTGATATAGAACACAGCATGTTAATCATTCTAATATACAACACAGCATGTTAATCATTCTAATATAGAACACAGCATGTTAATCATTCTAATATACAACACAGCATGTTAATCATTCTAATATAGAACACAGCATGTTAATCATTCTAATATAGAACACAGCATGTTAATCATTCTAATATACAACACAGCATGTTAATCATTCTAATATACAACACAGCATGTTAATCATTCTAATATAGAACACAGCATGTTAATCATTCTAATATACAACACAGCATGTTAATCATTCTAATATAGAACACAGCATGTTAATCATTCTAATATAGAACACAGCATGTTAATCATTCTGATATAGAACACAGCATGTTAATCATTCTAATATACAACACAGCATGTCAGTCATTCTAATATAGAACACAGCATGTCAATCATTCTAATATAGAACACAGCATGTTAATCATTCTAATATACAACACAGCATGTTAATCATTCTAATATAGAACACAGCATGTTAATCATTCTAATATAGAACACAGCATGTTAATCATTCTAATATAGAACACAGCATGTTAATCATTCTAATATAGAACACAGCATGTTAATCATTCTAATATACAACACAGCATGTTAATCATTCTAATATAGAACACAGCATGTTAATCATTCTAATATAGAACACAGCATGTTAATCATTCTAATATACAACACAGCATGTTAATCATTCTAATATAGAACACAGCATGTTAATCATTCTAATATACAACACAGCATGTTAATCATTCTAATATACAACACAGCATGTTAATCATTCTAATATAGAACACAGCATGTTAATCATTCTAATATAGAACACAGCATGTTAATCATTCTAATATAGAACACAGCATGTTAATCATTCTAATATAGAACACAGCATGTTAATCATTCTAATATACAACACAGCATGTTAATCATTCTAATATAGAACACAGCATGTTAATCATTCTAATATACAACACAGCATGTTAATCATTCTAATATACAACACAGCATGTTAATCATTCTAATATAGAACACAGCATGTTAATCATTCTAATATAGAACACAGCATGTTAATCATTCTAATATACAACACAGCATGTTAATCATTCTGATATAGAACACAGCATGTTAATCATTCTAATATACAACACAGCATGTTAATCATTCTAATATACAACACAGCATGTTAATCATTCTAATATACAACACAGCATGTTAATCATTCTAATATACAACACAGCATGTTAATCATTCTAATATACAACACAGCATGTTAATCATTCTAATATACAACACAGCATGTTAATCATTCTAATATAGAACACAGCATGTTAATCATTCTAATATACAACACAGCATGTTAATCATTCTAATATAGAACACAGCATGTTAATCATTCTAATATAGAACACAGCATGTTAATCATTCTAATATAGAACACAGCATGTTAATCATTCTAATATAGAACACAGCATGTTAATCATTCTAATATAGAACACAGCATGTTAATCATTCTAATATAGAACACAGCATGTTAATCATTCTAATATAGAACACAGCATGTTAATCATTCTAATATAGAACACAGCATGTTAATCATTCTAATATACAACACAGCATGTTAATCATTCTAATATAGAACACAGCATGTTAATCATTCTAATATAGAACACAGCATGTTAATCATTCTAATATAGAACACAGCATGTTAATCATTCTAATATAGAACACAGCATGTTAATCATTCTAATATAGAACACAGCATGTCAATCATTCTAATATAGAACACAGCATGTTCATCATTCTAATATAGAACACAGCATGTTAATCATTCTAATATAGAACACAGCATGTTAATCATTCTAATATAGAACACAGCATGTTAATCATTCTAATATAGAACACAGCATGTTAATCATTATAATATGGAACATAGAATGTCAGTCATCTGGAATAAATGATTTGTAATTAAGCCAATGCGAAGCAATTATTTGTTTTGTTTCCTCCCCTTCCTCCTCTGGTATCTTCAGAGGTAGTAGGCCTCAAGACAAGCAGACTGAGTATGTTCTGTATGGGGGGCTAACCCCCTGTAACCTGTGCTGTATTACGCAATACATTTGATTGGGGAATATTAGTGATCAATGATGAGGAGAAAGCAGCTGAATGAAGTTATAGAACCACCATAGTAATAATCCTTCAGGATTTATTGTGATTTTATCCTCTATAATATGTCATGTATGTAATATTGTCTCTGGCGCAGCCTACTAACTTAGAAATATCGAACAAAAATCAATCAATGAAGTTACCATTTTCCCGATCATCATGACATAGGGTCCCAGGTACTTGTTGACCCCGAAGATGTCGAGCACCCTGATGTACCAGAAGATGATGTCTATGCAGTAGATGACCCGTCCGATGCCCAGGAGGGGTTCGTTCTGCAGCCTCAGCAGAAGGCCAACCAGGAAGGTGGAGATGGCTGCCAGGTCAGTGATGTTCCAGACCTCTTGCAGCCATACGTTGATCTTCTGCTTCAGCTTCCCAGGCTCTGACATCAGGATCTATGGGTCAAGGTCAAAGTTAGTAACCCAGGCTCTGACATTAGGATGTATGGGTCAAGGTCAAAGTTAGTAACCCAGGCTCTGACACAGGATGTATGGGTCAAGGTCAAAGTTAGTAACCCAGGCTCTGACATTAGGATCTAAGGGTCAAGGTCAAAGTTAGTAACCCAGGCTCTGACATTAGGATCTAAGGGTCAAGGTCAAAGTTAGTAACCCAGGCTCTGACACAGGATGTATGGGTCAAGGTCAAAGTTAGTAACCCAGGCTCTGACATTAGGATCTAAGGGTCAAGGTCAAAGTTAGTAACCCAGGCTCTGACATTAGGATCTAAGGGTCAAGGTCAAATTTAGTAACCCAGGCTCTGACATTAGGATGTATGGGTCAAGGTCAAAGTTAGTAACCCAGGCTCTGACACAGGATGTATGGGTCAAGGTCAAAGTTAGTAACCCAGGCTCTGACATTAAGATCTAAGGGTCAAGGTCAAAGTTAGTAACATAGGCTCTGACACAGGATGTATGGGTCAAGGTCAAAGTTAGTAACCCAGGCTCTGACATTAGGATGTATGGGTCAAGGTCAAAGTTAGTAACCCAGGCTCTGACATCAGGATGTATGGGTCAAGGTCAAAGTTAGTAACCCAGGCTCTGACATTAGGATGTATGGGTCAAGGTCAAAGTTAGTAACCCAGGCTCTGACATCAGGATGTAAGGGTCAAGGTCAAAGTTAGTAACCCAGGCTCTGACATTAGGATGTATGGGTCAAGTTCAAAGTTAGTAACCCAGGCTCTGACATCAGGATGTATGGGTCAAGGTCAAAGTTAGTAATCCCAGGCTCTGACATCAAGATCTAAGGGTCAAAGTTTAAAGTTAGTAACCCAGGCTCTGACATTAGGATGTATGGGTCAAGGTCAAAGTTAGTAACCCAGGCTCTGACATTAGTATCTAAGGGTCAAGGTCAAAGTTAGTAACCCAGGCTCTGACATTAGTATCTAAGGGTCAAGGTCAAAGTTAGTAAACCCAGGCTCTGACATTAGGATGTATGGGTCAAGGTCAAAGTTAGTAACCCAGGCTCTGACACAGGATGTATGGGTCAAGGTCAAAGTTAGTAACCCAGGCTCTGACATCAGGATGTATGGGTCAAGGTCAAAGTTAGTAACCCAGGCTCTGACACAGGATCTAAGGGTCAAGGTCAAAGTTAGTAACCCAGGCTCTGACATCAGGATGTATGGGTCAAGGTCAAAGTTAGTAACCCAGGCTCTGACATTAGGATGTATGGGTCAAGGTCAAAGTTAGTAATCCCAGGCTCTGACATCAGGATGTATGGGTCAAGGTCAAAGTTAGTAACCCAGGCTCTGACATCAGGATGTATGGGTCAAGGTCAAAGTTAGTAACCCAGGCTCTGACACAGGATCTAAGGGTCAAGGTCAAAGTTAGTAACCCAAGCTCTGACATCAGGATGTATGGGTCAAGGTCAAAGTTAGTAATCCCAGGCTCTGACATCAGGATGTATGGGTCAAGGTCAAAGTTAGTAATCCCAACTCTGACACAGGATCTATGGGTCAAGGTTAAAGTTAGCAAGTAAGCCTTGTCCGAGCCAGAACCGGGCCTGGGGTAGGATGTCCCATTTCTGTACGAAGCATCTTGATGTACACTACTTCCTGACTGACGTCAGGGTCTGTGAAGTACAAAGCATCAATCAATGCTCACATACAGCTGCACCTGAAACAGCCTATTACCTATACTGTGTTTAAATGGGAGGTAAGCTGCTATATAGTGCACTACATTTACATTTTACATTTTAAGTCATTTAGCAGACGCTCTTATCCAGAGCGACTTACAATTACATACATTCATACCTTTTTTTTTTTTTTTTTTTTTTTTTTTGCACTACAGATGGAATATTTTTGGGAATATTTTTTTCTCATCTGAGAACGAATTCCCCAAGCTTACTTGAACTTGAAGTTGAACTTCAACTTGTTTCTAATTTACCTGTCTGACTTTCTCGAAGCCGAGCGTGAGGATGTAGGCGATGACGATCCACTCCTGGATGGACGGCCATCGTTCCATCTTCACCAGGATTATGTAGTTATACAGCATCAGGTAGCCCAGGTAGGAGATCTAACAGAGAAATAGATAGACCACATAACATGCCGCTAGACATCAGGTAGCCCAGGTAGGAGATCTGTTTAGTATTTTACTAGGATCAGGTTGGAGGTCTGTTTAGTATTTTACTAGGATCAGGTAGGAGATCTGTTTAGTATTTTACTAGGATCAGGTAGGTCTGTTTAGTATTTTATTAGGATCAGGTAGGAGGTCTGTTTAGTATTTTATTAGGATCAGGTTGGAGGTCTGTTTAGTATTTTACTAGGATCAGGTAGGAGGTCTGTTTAGTATTTTATTAGGATCAGGTAGGAGGTCTTTTTAGTATTTTATTAGGATCAGGTAGGAGGTCTGTTTAGTATTTTACTAGGATCAGGTAGGAGGTCTGTTTAGTATTTTATTAGGATCAGGTAGGAGGTCTGTTTAGTATTTTACTAGGATCAGGTAGGAGGTCTGTTTAGTATTTTACTAGGATCAGGTAGGAGATCTGATTAGTATTTTACTAGGATCAGGTTGGAGGTCTGTTTAGTATTTTACTAGGATCAGGTAGGAGATCTGTTTAGTATTTTACTAGGATCAGGTAGGTCTGTTTAGTATTTTATTAGGATCAGGTAGGAGGTCTGTTTAGTATTTTATTAGGATCAGGTAGGAGGTCTGTTTAGTATTTTACTAGGATCAGGTAGGAGGTCTGTTTAGTATTTTATTAGGATCAGGTAGGAGGTCTGTTTCAGTATTTTATTAGGATCAGGTAGAAGGTCTGTTTAGTATTTTATTAGGATCAGGTAGGAGGTCTGTTTAGTATTGTATTAGGATCAGGTAGTAGGTCTGTTTAGTATTTTATTAGGATCAGGTAGAAGGTCTGTTTAGTATTGTATTAGGATCAGGTAGTAGGTCTGTTTAGTATTTTATTAGGATCAGGTAGGAGGTCTGTTTAGTATTTTATTAGGATCAGGTAGGAGGTCTGTTTCAGTATTTTATTAGGATCAGGTAGGAGGTCTGTTTAGTATTTTATTAGGATCAGGTAGGAGGTCTGTTTAGTATTGTATTAGGATCAGGTAGTAGGTCTGTTTAGTATTTTATTAGGATCAGGTAGAAGGTCTGTTTAGTATTGTATTAGGATCAGGTAGTAGGTCTGTTTAGTATTTTATTAGGATCAGGTAGGAGGTCTGTTTAGTATTGTATTAGGATCAGGTAGGAGGTCTGTTTGGTATTGTATTAGGATCAGGTAGGAGGTCTGTTTGGTATTGTATTAGGACCAGGTAGTAGGTCTGTTTAGTATTTTATTAGGATCAGGTAGAAGGTCTGTTTAGTATTTTATTAGGATCAGGTAGGAGGTCTGTTTAGTATTTTATTAGGATCAGGTAGGAGGTCTGTTTTAGTATTTTATTAGGATCAGGTAGGAGGTCTGTTTAGTATTTTATTAGGATCAGGTAGGAGGTCTGTTTAGTATTGTATTAGGATCAGGTAGTAGGTCTGTTTAGTATTTTATTAGGATCAGGTAGAAGGTCTGTTTAGTATTGTATTAGGATCAGGTAGTAGGTCTGTTTAGTATTTTATTAGGATCAGGTAGGAGGTCTGTTTAGTATTGTATTAGGATCAGGTAGGAGGTCTGTATAGCATTTTATTAGGATCAGGTAGGAGGTCTGTTTGGTATTGTATTAGGATCAGGTAGTAGGTCTGTTTAGTATTTTATTAGGATCAGGTAGGAAGTCTGTAGTATTGTATTAGGATCAGGTAGGAGGTCTGTATAGCATTTTATTAGGATCAGGTAGGAGGTCTGTTTGGTATTTTATTAAGATCAGGTAGGTCTGTTTAGTATTGTATTAGGATCAGGTAGGAGGTCTGTTTAGTATTTTATTAGGATCAGGTAGGAGGTCTGTTTAGTATTGTATTAGGATCAGGTAGTAGGTCTGTTTAGTATTTTATTAGGATCAGGTAGGAGGTCTGTTTAGTATTTTATTAGGATCAGGTAGGAGGTCTGTTTCAGTATTTTATTAGGATCAGGTAGAAGGTCTGTTTAGTATTTTATTAGGATCAGGTAGAAGGTCTGTTTAGTATTGTATTAGGATCAGGTAGTAGGTCTGTTTAGTATTTTATTAGGATCAGGTAGAAGGTCTGTTTAGTATTGTATTAGGATCAGGTAGTAGGTCTGTTTAGTATTTTATTAGGATCAGGTAGGAGGTCTGTTTAGTATTGTATTAGGATCAGGTAGGAGGTCTGTATAGCATTTTATTAGGATCAGGTAGGAGGTCTGTTTGGTATTGTATTAGGATCAGGTAGTAGGTCTGTTTAGTATTTTATTAGGATCAGGTAGAAGGTCTGTTTAGTATTGTATTAGGATCAGGTAGTAGGTCTGTTTAGTATTTTATTAGGATCAGGTAGGAGGTCTGTTTAGTATTTTATTAGGATCAGGTAGAAGGTCTGTTTGGTATTTTATTAGGATCAGGTAGGAGGTCTGTTTAGTATTTTATTAGGATCAGGTAGGAGGTCTGTTTAGTATTGTATTAGGATCAGGTAGGAGGTCTGTTTAGTATTTTATTAGGATCAGGTAGGAGGTCTGTATAGCATTTTATTACTATAGTGATACTTACGGTGTTGAACCAGAACTTGGTGAACGGGGCATCATAGAACTCATAGATCCTCTGTCCAATAGGCTTCCTCCTGACATTACTGCTGCCCTCCTCTTCGTCCCCCTTCCTTGACACAACGTCATCCTGAATCAATAAATTGATTAATCAACCAATAAATCAATCAGCACAAATTAACAACAGGACTCACTGTTACTAGGGGCCTATCTGTGACACTGTTACTAAGGGCTACCTGTTACCCTGTTACTAAGGGCTACCTGTTACCCTGTTACAAGGAGCCTATCTGTTATACTGTTACTAGGGGCCTATCTGTTACACTGTTACTAGGGGCCTGTCTGTTACACTGTTACTAGGGGCCTATCTGTTACACTGTTACTAGGGGCCTATCTGTTACACTGTTACTAGGGGCCTATCTGTTACACTGTTACTAGGGGCCTATCTGTTACACTGTTACTATGGGCCTATATGTTACACTGTTACTAAGGGCTACCTGTTACCCTGTTACAAGGAACCAATCTCTTACACTGTTACTAGGGGCCTATCTGTTATCCTGTTACTAGGGGCCTATCTGTTATCATGTTACTAGGGGCCTATCTGTTACCCTGTTACTAGGGGCCTATCTGTTACACTGTTACTAGGGGCCTATCTGTTACACTGTTACTAGGGGCCTATCTGTTACACTGTTACTAGGGGCCTATCTGTTACACTGTTACTAGGGGCCTATCTGTTACACTGTTACTAGGGGCCTATCTGTTACACTGTTACTAGGGAGCTATCTGTTACACTGTTACTAGGGGCCTATCTGTTATCCTGTTACTAGGGGCCTATCTGTGACACTGTTACTAGGGGCCTATCTGTTACACTGTTAGTAGGGTCCTATCTGTTACACTGTTACTAGGGGCCTATCTGTTACACTGTTACTATGGACCTATATGTTACACTGTTACTAAGGGCTACCTGTTACCCTGTTACAAGGAGCCTATCTCTTACACTGTTACTAGGGGCCTATCTCTTACACTGTTACTAGGGGCCTATCTGTTACACTGTTACTAGGGGCCTATCTGTTACCCTGTTACTAGGGGCCTATCTGTTATCCTGTTACTAGGGGCCTATCTGTTATCCTGTTACTAGGGGCCTATCTGTTACACTGTTACTAGGGTCCTATCTGTTACCCTGTTACTAGGGGCCTATCTGTTACCCTGTTACTAGGGGCCTATCTGTTATCCTGTTACTAGGGGCCTATCTGTTACACTGTTACTAGGGGCCTATCTGTTACACTGTTACTAGGGGCCTATCTGTTACACTGTTACTAGGGGCCTATCTGTTACACTGTTACTAGGGGGCTATCTGTTACACTGTTACTAGGGGCCTATCTGTTACACTGTTACTAGGGGCCTATCTGTTATCCTGTTACTAGGGGCCTATCTGTTACACTGTTACTAGGGGCCTATCTGTTACACTGTTACTAGGGTCCTATCTGTTACACTGTTACTAGGGGCCTAACTGTTACACTGTTACTATGGACCTATATGTTACACTGTTACTAAGGGCTACCTGTTACCCTGTTACAAGGAGCCCATCTCTTACACTGTTACTAGGGGCCTATCTCTTACACTGTTACTAGGGGCCTATCTGTTACACTGTTACTAGGGGCCTATCTGTTACCCTGTTACTAGGGGACTATCTGTTATCCTGTTACTAGGGGCCTATCTGTTACACTGTTACTATGGACCTATATGTTACACTGTTACTAAGGGCTACCTGTTACCCTGTTACAAGGAGCCTATCTCTTACACTGTTACTAGGGGCCTATCTGTTACACTGTTACTAGGGGGCTATCTGTTACCTTGTTACTAGGGGCCTATCTGTTATCCTGTTACTAGGGGCCTATCTGTTACACTGTTACTATGGACCTATATGTTACACTGTTAAAAAGGGCTACCTGTTACCCTGTTACAAGGGGCCTATCTCTTACACTGTTACTAGGGGCCTATCTGTTACACTGTTACTAGGGGCCTATCTGTTACCCTGTTACTAGGGGCCTATCTGTTATCCTGTTACTAGGGGCCTATCTGTTACACTGTTACTAGGGGCCTATCTGTTACACTGTTACTAGGGGCCTATCTGTTACACTGTTACTAGGGGGCTATCTGTTACACTGTTACTAGGGGCCTATCTGTTACACTGTTACTAGGGGCCTATCTGTTATCCTGTTACTAGGGGCCTATCTGTTACACTGTTACTAGGGGCCTATCTGTTACACTGTTACTAGGGGCCTATCTGTTACCCTGTTACTAGGGGCCTATCTGTTATCCTGTTACTAGGGGCCTATCTGTTATCCTGTTACTAGGGGCCTATATGTTATACTGTTACTAGGGACCTATCTGTTACACTGTTACTAGGGGCCTATCTGTTACACTGTTACTAGGGGCCTATCTGTTACACTGTTACTACCGACATATCTGTTACACTGTTACTAGGGGCCTATCTGTTAACCTGTTACTAGGGGCCTATCTGTTACCCTGTTACTAGGGGCCTATCTGTTATCCTGTTACTAGGGGCCTATCTGTTACACTGTTACTAGTGGCCTATCTGTTACACTGTTACTAGGGGCCTATCTGTTACACTGTTACTAGGGGCCTATCTGTTACCCTGTTACTAGGGGCCTATCTGTTACACTGTTACTAGGGGCCTATCTGTTATCCTGTTACTAGGGGCCTATCTGTTATCCTGTTACTAGGGGCCTATCTGTTACACTGTTACTAGTGGCCTATCTGTTACACTGTTACTAGGGGCCTATCTGTTACACTGTTACTAGTGGCCTACCTGTTACACTGTTACTAGGGGCCTATCTGTTACCCTGTTACTAGGGGCCTATCTTTTACACTGTTACTAGGGGCCTATCTGTTACCCTGTTACTAGGGGCCTATCTGTTACACTGTTACTAGGGGCCTATCTGTTACACTGTTACTAGGGGCCTATCTGTTACACTGTTACTAGGGGCCTATCTGTTACACTGTTACTAGGGGCCTGTCTTTTACACTGTTACTAGGGGCCTGTCTGTTACCCTGTTACTAGGGGCCTATCTGTTACACTGTTACTAGTGTCCTATCTGTTACACTGTTACTAGGGGCCTATCTGTTACACTGTTACTAGGGGCCTATCTGTTACCCTGTTACTAGGGGCCTATCTGTTACACTGTTACTAGGGGCCTATCTGTTACACTGTTACTAGGGGCCTATCTGTTACCCTGTTACTAGGGTCCTATCTGTTACCCTGTTACTAGGGGCCTATATGTTACACTGTTACTAGGGGTCTATCTGTTATCCTGTTACTAGGGGCCTGTCTGTTACACTGTTACTAGGGGCCTGTCTGTTACACTGTTACTATGGTCCTATCTGTTACACTGTTACTAGTGGCCTGTCTGTTACACTGTTACTAGGGGCCTGTCTGTTACACTGTTACTAGGGGCCTGTCTGTTACACTGTTACTAGGGGCCTATCTGTTATCCTGTTACTAGGGGCCTGTCTGTTACACTGTTACTAGGGGCCTGTCTGTTACACTGTTACTAGGGTCCTATCTGTTACACTGTTACTAGTGGCCTATCTGTTACACTGTTACTAGGGGCCTATCTGTTACACTGTTACTAGGGTCCTATATGTTACACTGTTACTAGGGGCCTATATGTTACACTGTTACTAGGGGCCTATATGTTACACTGTTACTAGGGTCCTATCTGTACCATTGTTACTAGGGGCCTATCTGTTACCCGTTTACTAGGGTCCTATCTGTTTCCCTGTTACTAGGCGCCTAAATGTTACACTGTTACTAGGGGTCTATCTGTTATCCTGTTACTAGGGGCCTGTCTGTTACACTGTTACTAGGGGCCTATCTGTTATCCTGTTACTAGGGGCCTATCTGTTACACTGTTACTAGGGGCCTATCTGTTACACTGTTACTAGGGGCCTATCTGTTACACTGTTACTAGGAGGCTATCTGTTACACTGTTACTAGGGGCCTATCTGTTACACTGTTACTAGGGGCCTATCTGTTACACTGTTACTAGGGGCCTATCTGTTACACTGTTACTAGGGGCCTACCTGTTACACTGTTACTAGGGGCCTATCTGTTACCCAGTTACTAGGGGCCTATCTGTTACACTGTTACACTGTTACTAGGGGCCTATCTGTTACACTGTTACTAGGGGCCTATCTGTTACACTGTTACCAGGGGCCTATCTGTTAAACTGTTACTAGGGGCCTGTCTTTTACACTGTTACTAGGGGCCTGTCTGTTACCCAGTTACTAGGGGCCTATCTGTTACACTGTTACTAGGGTCCTATCTGTTACACTGTTACTAGGGGCCTATCTGTTACACTGTTACTAGGGGCCTATCTGTTACACTGTTACTAGGGGCCTATCTATTACACTGTTACTAGGGGCCTATCTGTTACACTGTTACTAGGGGCCTATCTGTTACACTGTTACTAGGGGCCTATCTGTTACACTGTTACTAGGGGCCTATCTGTTACACTGTTACTAGGGGCCTATCTGTTACACTGTTACTAGGGGCCTATCTATTACACTGTTACTAGGGGCCTATCTGTTACACTGTTACTAGGGGCCTATCTGTTACACTGTTACTAGGGGCCTGTCTGTTACACTGTTACTAGGGGCCTATCTGTTATCCTGTTACTAGGGGACTATCTGTTACACTGTTACTAGGGGCCTATATGTTACACTGTTACTAGGGGCCTATCTGTTACACTGTTACTAGGGGCCTATCTGTTACACTGTTACTAGGGGCCTATCTGTTACACTGTTACTAGGGGCCTATCTGTTACACTGTTACTAGGGGCCTATCTGTTATCCTGTTACTAGGGGCCTATCTGTTACACTGTTACTAGGGGCCTATATGTTACACTGTTACTAGGGGCCTATATGTTACACTGTTACTAGGGGCCTATATGTTACACTGTTACTAGGGGCCTATATGTTACACTGTTACTAGGGGCCTATCTGTTACACTGTTACTAGGGGCCTATCTGTTACCCTGTTACTAGGGGCCTATCTGTTACCCTGTTACTAGGGGCCTATCTGTTACCCTGTTACTAGGGATCTAGATGTTACACTGTTACTAGGGGCCTATATGTTACACTGTTACTAGGGGCCTATATGTTACACTGTTACTAGGGGCCTATCTGTTACCCTGTTACTAGGGGCCTATCTGTTACACTGTTACTAGGGGCCTATCTGTTACACTGTTACTAGGGGCCTATCTGTTACACTGTTACTAGGGGCCTATCTGTTACACTGTTACTAGGGGCCTGTCTGTTACCCTGTTACTAGGGGCCTATCTGTTTGATGTTTTGTTTTTTTTGTGTATTTTTGGGGGACGCTCAAGTTATGCTGCTGTCTAACGTACTGCTTCTCAATGCAAGAGGCGTCACTACAGTCCCTGGTTCGAATCCAGGCTGTGTCACATCCGGCCATGATTGGGAGTCCCATAGGGTGGTGCACAATTGGCCCAGCGTTGTCTGGGTTTGGCCGGGGTAGGCCGTCATTTTAAATAAGAATTTGTTCTTAACTGACTAGTTAAATAAAGGTTACGCTTAACTGACTAGTTAAATAAAGGTTAAATAAATACATTATTATAATAATTGTTTCTAGTAGTGACTTTGCTGATAGGTCACTCTGGAGCGCCTGCCAAATGATAGGTCACTCTGGAGCGCCTGCTAAATGATAGGTCACTCTGGAGCGCCTGCTAAATGATAGGTCACTCTGGAGCGCCTGCAAAATGATAGGTCACCCTGGAGCGCTTGCTAAATGATAGGTCACTCTGGAGCGCCTGCTAAATGATAGGTCACTCTGGAGCGCCTGCTAAATGATAGGTCACTCTGGAGCGCCTGCTAAATGATAGGTCACTCTGGAGCGCCTGCTAAATGATAGGTCACTCTGGAGCGCCTGCTAAATGATAGGTCACTCTGGAGCGCCTGCTAAATGATAGGTCACTCTGGAGCGCCTGCTAAATGATAGGTCACTCTGGAGCGCCTGCTAAATGATAGGTCACTCTGGAGCGCCTGCTAAATGATAGGTCACTCTGGAGCGCCTGCTAAATGATAGGTCACTCTGGAGCGCCTGCTAAATGATAGATCACTCTGGAGCGCCTCCTAAATGATAGGTCACTCTGGAGCGCCTGCTAAATTATAGGTCACTCTGGAGCGCCTCCTAAATGATAGGTCACTCTGGAGCGCCTGCTAAATGATAGGTCACTCTCGAGCGCCTGCTAAATGATAGGTCACTCTGGAGCGCCTGCTAAATGATAGGTCACTCTGGAGCGCCTGCTAAATGATAGGTCACTCTGGAGCGCCTGCTAAATGATAGGTCACTCTTGAGCGCCTGCAAAATGATAGGTCACTCTGGAGCGCCTGCTAAATGATAGGTCACTCTGGAGCGCCTCCTAAATGATAGGTCACTCTGGAGCGCCTGCTAAATGATAGGTCACTCTGGAGCGCCTGCTAAATGATAGGTCACTCTGGAGCGCCTGCTAAATGATAGGTCACTCTGGAGCGCCTGCTAAATGATAGGTCACTCTGGAGCGCCTGCTAAATGATAGGTCACTCTGGAGCGCCTGCTAAATGATAGGTCACTCTGGAGCGCCTGCTAAATGATAGGTCACTCTTGAGCGCCTGCAAAATGATAGGTCACTCTGGAGCGCCTGCTAAATGATAGGTCACTCTGGAGCGCCTCCTAAATGATAGGTCACTCTGGAGCGCCTGCTAAATGATAGGTCACTCTGGAGCGCCTGCTAAATGATAGGTCACTCTGGAGCGCCTGCTAAATGATAGGTCACTCTGGAGCGCCTGCTAAATGATAGGTCACTCTGGAGCGCCTGCTAAATGATAGGTCACTCTGGAGCGCCTGCTAAATGATAGGTCACTCTGGAGCGCCTCCTAAATGATAGGTCACTCTGGAGCGCCTGCTAAATGATAGGTCACTCTGGAGCGCCTGCTAAATGATAGGTCACTCTGGAGCGCCTCCTAAATGATAGGTCACTCTGGAGCGCCTGCTAAATGATAGGTCACTCTGGAGCGCCTGCTAAATGATAGGTCACTCTGGAGCGCCTGCTAAATGATAGGTCACTCTGGAGCGCCTGCTAAATGATAGGTCACTCTCGAGCGCCTCCTAAATGATAGGTCACTCTGGAGCGCCTGCAAAATGATAGGTCACTCTGGAGCGCCTGCCTTATGATAGGTCACTCTGGAGCGCCTGCTAAATGATAGGTCACTCTGGAGCGCCTGCTAAATGATAGGTCACTCTGGAGCGCCTGCTAAATGATAGGTCACTCTGGAGCGCCTGCTAAATGATAGGTCACTCTGGAGCGCCTGCTAAATGATAGGTCACTCTGGAGCGCCTGCTAAATGATAGGTCACTCTGGAGCGCCTGCTAAACGATAGGTCACTCTGGAGCGCCTGCTAAACGATAGGTCACTCTGGAGCGCCTGCTAAATGATAGATCACTCTGGAGCGCCTCCTAAATGATAGGTCACTCTGGAGCGCCTCCTAAATGATAGGTCACTCTGGAGCGCCTGCTAAATGATAGGTCACTCTCGAGCGCCTGCTAAATGATAGGTCACTCCGGAGCGCCTGCTAAATGATAGGTCACTCCGGAGCGCCTGCTAAATGATAGGTCACTCTGGAGCGCCTGCTAAATGATAGGTCACTCTGGAGCGCCTGCTAAATGATAGGTCACTCTGGAGCGCCTGCTAAATGATAGGTCACTCTGGAGCGCCTCCTAAATGATAGGTCACTCTGGAGCGCCTGCTAAATGATAGGTCACTCTGGAGCGCCTGCTAAATGATAGGTCACTCTCGAGCGCCTGCTAAATGATAGGTCACTCTGGAGCGCCTGCTAAATGATAGGTCACTCTGGAGCGCCTGCTAAATGATAGGTCACTCTGGAGCGCCTGCTAAATGATAGGTCACTCTGGAGCGCCTGCTAAATGATAGGTCACTCTGGAGCGCCTGCTAAATGATAGGTCACTCTGGAGCGCCTCCTAAATGATAGGTCACTCTGGAGCGCCTCCTAAATGATAGGTCACTCTGGAGCGCCTGCTAAATGATAGGTCACTCTGGAGCGCCTGCTAAATGATAGGTCACTCTGGAGCGCCTGCTAAATGATAGGTCACTCTGGAGCGCCTGCCTTATGATAGGTCACTCTGGAGCGCCTGCTAAATGATAGGTCACTCTGGAGCTCCTGCAAAATGATAGGTCACTCTGGAGCGCCTGCTAAATGATAGGTCACTCTGGAGCGCCTGCTAAATGATAGGTCACTCTGGAGCATCTGCTAAATGATAGGTCACTCTGGAGCGCCTGCTAAATGACTAAAATGTCAATACAAGTTCAAGGAACAGAGGCTTGTGGATGAACATCTCACCACTCTGACAGGCATTTTATGATATGTTGGTCAACCGGAGTCTTCTGTACCTTGCCGGTGTCATCGTCCTTGTCTTTCCCTTCGTCAGAGTTCGCTGTGTAGGACTGGTCTTCTCCTTTGAAGTCCACCAGCAGCAGAATTGATGGAGGGAATATGATGCCCAGAATCACCTAGAAAGACAAAAACCCTGTTCACAAAGTGCTTTTACAGTAACCCGGCCCAGACGCCAAAGAGCTTGCAATGCAGATCCACAGATCTGGCTGTACCGTATAGATATGAAGAGTATTGTCCATGTGGTCATGAAAGTCAATCTGTTTCTCAACTCATGGGGTTGTTTCGGCTTTACAGCAAAGAGTAAAGCAAATACAAGACAGCTAAGGAACATCTCCCTGGAAGGAAGAAACCTTGATAGGAACCAATAGAACAAGGGACCTAGTTCTTACTGCTGCACCACTGAAAAGCAATTCAGTGATGCTGCTGGTGGTATTTCAAGCTAAGGAGGGAGGTTTACCAATTCAGTGATGCTGCTGGTGGTATTTCAAGCTAAGGAGGGAGGTTTACCAATTCAGTGATGCTGGTGGTGGTATTTCAAGCTAAGGAGGGAGGTTTACCAATTCAGTGATGCTGGTGGTGGTATTTCAAGCTAAGGAGGGAGGTTTACCAATTCAGTGATGCTGCTGGTGGTATTTCAAGCTAAGGAGGGAGGTTTACCAATTCAGTGATGCTGCTGGTGGTATTTCAAGCTAAGGAGGGAGGTTTACCAATTCAGTGATGCTGCTGGTGGTATTTCAAGCTAAGGAGGGAGGTTTTCAACGCCGTTATTTTACCTTCAGCCCGGGGTTCTTCCCCATTCTCAGATTTCCCATCCACATGTCGGTGAGCAGCATCTGACTGCAGGTGTGGGCGATGAAGTCTCTGTGCTTGGCGGCCACGGCCAGTTTCAGACAGGTAGAGTTGCTCCAATTGGTTAGCTCATAGGTCAGCAGCTTCATGGCCACCTGTTCATCGTGCTTATAGGACTGGTCCAGGAGCTCGTAGGCCAGCTGGCCAAACTCCCTGTGGAGAAAGAGTCATCACCTTTAACTAAGATTTTATGGCCTGAAAAATCTGATCTTAATCCGGCTTGCTATACTAAGCACAATGGGAAATAGGGTGTATGGAACTATAGGTTGAACTATGCCGTCATTGTAAATAAGAATTTTCTCTTATTTGTTAAATAAAATAAAATAATCACCACAGGGTATCCGGCTTGAAGGACCATGAAAATTAGGAGACCGTAGGTGAGGCAAAAGTAGTGTAATGTTTTAATCATCAGGGACAATGACCTGCCTGTCTGTGATGATCACAAGAGGAACCACTATCTCAGTAATGGGAGAAGTATAAGACAGGAACTCACTTGGAGTTGTTGTCCAGGTCCTGGGCGATATCGTCCACCAGTTCAGATGACTCTTTAGCCATGGCTGTGTATAGCTTACAGGCCACCAGAGCCTTGGCCATGGCCTCCTCCCCACGTTGCCACAGAAACAGCGCCATCTTCTGGCGCTTCATGAGAACGGCCCACACCATCAGCTCGTGGAAGGGGTAGGTGAAGCGACAGACCTCAGGGTCGTCCACATCTATCTCTACCTCCTCCTCTTTCTTCTTCTTCCCTTTCTTATTCTTTCCCCTCGGCTCGTCGTCCTGGTGACACAGGAAGTGACACGGGTGAAGTGAGGGTGTTAGGGCAGATAACACACAGAGGGGAACTTTTATAATAGTGTTGTGTTTGTGAACTGTACCATCTAACATCTCTCTTTGTAAAGGAATATAACATTCCAAACATGGTTGAATGAAGGAAATAGTGTAGAGTATTTCTTGAACAAAGACTTGCTATTACCTCCAGCCCCAGCATCTTCAAGGCTTTTGGCTGCAAACAACCAGAAGAAGAGAAGTATAATGTCATGTTAGAAAGTGTCAGTAACATCACATGATAAAGATACGTGTCAGTAACATCACATGATAAAGATACGTGTCAATAACATCACATGATAAAGATACGTGTCAGTAACATCACATGATAAAGATACGTGTCAGTATACAGATAACTAGTCTTACCCTCTTCAGTCAATACAGGTTGCTGTAGAGATAACTAGTCTTACCCTCTTCAGCCCGTAGAGGTTGTTATAGAGATAACTAGTCTTACCCTCTTCAGTCAATACAGGTTGTTATAGAGATAACTAGTCTTACCCTCTTCAGTCAATACAGGTTGTTACAGAGATAACTAGTCTTACCCTCTTCAGCCCGTAGAGGTAGTTACAGAGATAACTAGTCTTACCCTCTTCAGCCCGTAGAGGTAGTTACAGAGATAACTAGTCTTACCCTCTTCAGCCCGTAGAGGTTGTTATAGAGATAACTAGTCTTACCCTCTTCAGTCAATACAGGTTGTTATAGAGATAACTAGTCTTACCCTCTTCAGCCCGTAGAGGTTGTTATAGAGATAACTAGTCTTACCCTCTTCAGTCAATACAGGTTGTTATAGAGATAACTAGTCTTACCCTCTTCAGTCAATACAGGTTGTTGTAGAGATAACTAGTCTTACCCTCTTCAGCCAATACAGGTTGTTGTAGAGATAACTAGTCTTACCCTCTTCAGTCAATACAGGTTGTTATAGAGATAACTAGTCTTACCCTCTTCAGCCCGTAGAGGTTGTTATAGAGATAACTAGTCTTACCCTCTTCAGTCAATACAGGTTGTTATAGAGATAACTAGTCTTACCCTCTTCAGTCAATACAGGTTGTTATAGAGATAACTAGTCTTACCCTCTTCAGCCTGTAGAGGTTGTTATAGAGATAACTAGTCTTACCCTCTTCAGCCAATACAGGTTGTTGTAGAGATAACTAGTCTTACCCTCTTCAGCCCGTAGAGGTTGTTGTAGAGATAACTAGTCTTACCCTCTTCAGTCAATACAGGTTGTTATAGAGATAACTAGTCTTACCCTCTTCAGTCAATACAGGTTGTTATAGAGATAACTAGTCTTACCCTCTTCAGTCAATACAGGTTGTTATAGAGATAACTAGTCTTACCCTCTTCAGTCAATACAGGTTGTTATAGAGATAACTAGTCTTACCCTCTTCAGTCAATACAGGTTGTTATAGAGATAACTAGTCTTACCCTCTTCAGCCAATACAGGTTGTTGTAGAGATAACTAGTCTTACCCTCTTCAGCCCGTAGAGGTTGTTGTAGAGATAACTAGTCTTACCCTGCTCAGTCAATACAGGTTGTTACAGAGATAACTAGTCTTACCCTGTTCAGTCAATACAGGTTGTTGTAGAGATAACTAGTCTTACCCTCTTCAGCCCGTAAAGGTTGTTACAGAGATAACTAGACTTACCCTCTTCAGTCAATACAGGTTGTTGTAGAGATAACTAGTCTTACCCTCTTCAGCCCGTAGAGGTTGTTATAGAGATAACTAGTCTTACCCTCTTCAGCCCGTAGAGGTTGTTATAGAGATAACTAGTCTTACCCTCTTCAGTCAATACAGGTTGTTATAGAGATAACTAGTCTTACCCTGTTCAGTCAATACAGGTTGTTGTAGAGATAACTAGTCTTACCCTTTTCAGCCCGTAGAGGTTCTAATAGAGATAACTAGTCTTACCCTCTTCAGCCCGTAGAGGTTGTTATAGAGATAACTAGTCTTACCCTCTTCAGTCAATACAGGTTGTTATAGAGATAACTAGTCTTACCCTCTTCAATCAATACAGGTTGTTGTAGAGATAACTAGTCTTACCCTCTTCAGTCAATACAGGTTGTTCTAGAGATAACTAGTCTTACCATCTTCAGCCAATACAGGTTGTTGTAGAGATAACTAGTCTTACCCTCTTCAGTCAATACAGGTTGTTATAGAGATAACTAGTCTTACCCTCTTCAGTCAATACAGGTTGTTATAGAGATAACTAGTCTTACCCTCTTCAGTCAATACAGGTTGTTATAGAGATAACTAGTCTTACCCTCTTCAGTCAATACAGGTTGTTATAGAGATAACTAGTCTTACCCTCTTCAGCCAATACAGGTTGTTGTAGAGATAACTAGTCTTACCCTCTTCAGCCCGTAGAGGTTGTTGTAGAGATAACTAGTCTTACCCTGCTCAGTCAATACAGGTTGTTACAGAGATAACTAGTCTTACCCTGTTCAGTCAATACAGGTTGTTGTAGAGATAACTAGTCTTACCCTCTTCAGCCCGTAAAGGTTGTTACAGAGATAACTAGTCTTACCCTCTTCAGTCAATACAGGTTGTTGTAGCGATAACTAGTCTTACCCTCTTCAGCCCCTAGAGGTTGTTATAGAGATAACTAGTCTTACCCTCTTCAGCCCGTAGAGGTTGTTATAGAGATAACTAGTCTTACCCTCTTCAGTCAATACAGGTTGTTATAGAGATAACTAGTCTTACCCTCTTCAGTCAATACAGGTTGTTGTAGAGATAACTAGTCTTACCCTCTTCAGTCAATACAGGTTGTTGTAGAGATAACTAGTCTTACCCTCTTCAGCCAATACAGGTTGTTGTAGAGATAACTAGTCTTACCCTCTTCAGTCAATACAGGTTGTTATAGAGATAACTAGTCTTACCCTCTTCAGTCAATACAAGTTGTTATAGAGATAACTAGTCTTACCCTCTTCAGTCAATACAGGTTGTTATAGAGATAACTAGTCTTACCCTCTTCAGTCAATACAGGTTGTTATAGAGATAACTAGTCTTACCCTCTTCAGTCAATACAGGTTGTTGTAGAGATAACTAGTCTTACCCTCTTCAGCCAATACAGGTTGTTATAGAGATAACTAGTCTTACCCTCTTCAGCCCGTAAAGGTTGTTACAGAGATAACTAGTCTTACCCTCTTCAGTCAATACAGGTTGTTGTAGAGATAACTAGTCTTACCCTCTTCAGCCCGTAGAGGTTGTTGTAGAGATAACTAGTCTTACCCTGCTCAGTCAATACAGGTTGTTACAGAGATAACTAGTCTTACCCTGTTCAGTCAATACAGGTTGTTGTAGAGATAACTAGTCTTACCCTCTTCAGCCCGTAAAGGTTGTTACAGAGATAACTAGACTTACCCTCTTCAGTCAATACAGGTTGTTGTAGAGATAACTAGTCTTACCCTCTTCAGCCCGTAGAGGTTGTTATAGAGATAACTAGTCTTACCCTCTTCAGCCCGTAGAGGTTGTTATAGAGATAACTAGTCTTACCCTCTTCAGTCAATACAGGTTGTTATAGAGATAACTAGTCTTACCCTGTTCAGTCAATACAGGTTGTTGTAGAGATAACTAGTCTTACCCTTTTCAGCCCGTAGAGGTTCTAATAGAGATAACTAGTCTTACCCTCTTCAGCCCGTAGAGGTTGTTATAGAGATAACTAGTCTTACCCTCTTCAGTCAATACAGGTTGTTATAGAGATAACTAGTCTTACCCTCTTCAGCCCGTAGAGGTTGTTATAGAGATAACTAGTCTTACCCTCTTCAGTCAATACAGGTTGTTATAGAGATAACTAGTCTTACCCTCTTCAGTCAATACAGGTTGTTATAGAGATAACTAGTCTTACCCTCTTCAGTCAATACGGGTTGTTGTAGAGATAACTAGTCTTACCCTCTTCAGTCAATACAGGTTGTTATAGAGATAACTAGTCTTACCCTCTTCAGCCTGTAGAGGTTGTTGTAGAGATAACTAGTCTTACCCTCTTCAGCCAATACAGGTTGTTGTAGAGATAACTAGTCTTACCCTCTTCAGTCAATACAGGTTGTTATAGAGATAACTAGTCTTACCCTCTTCAGCCCGTAGAGGTTGTTATAGAGATAACTAGTCTTACCCTCTTCAGTCAATACAGGTTGTTATAGAGATAACTAGTCTTACCCTCTTCAGTCAATACAGGTTGTTATAGAGATAACTAGTCTTACCCTCTTCAGCCTGTAGAGGTTGTTATAGAGATAACTAGTCTTACCCTCTTCAGCCAATACAGGTTGTTGTAGAGATAACTAGTCTTACCCTCTTCAGCCCGTAGAGGTTGTTGTAGAGATAACTAGTCTTACCCTCTTCAGTCAATACAGGTTGTTATAGAGATAACTAGTCTTACCCTCTTCAGTCAATACAGGTTGTTATAGAGATAACTAGTCTTACCCTCTTCAGTCAATACAGGTTGTTATAGAGATAACTAGTCTTACCCTCTTCAGTCAATACAGGTTGTTATAGAGATAACTAGTCTTACCCTCTTCAGTCAATACAGGTTGTTATAGAGATAACTAGTCTTACCCTCTTCAGCCTGTAGAGGTTGTTATAGAGATAACTAGTCTTACCCTCTTCAGCCAATACAGGTTGTTGTAGAGATAACTAGTCTTACCCTCTTCAGCCCGTAGAGGTTGTTGTAGAGATAACTAGTCTTACCCTGCTCAGTCAATACAGGTTGTTACAGAGATAACTAGTCTTACCCTGTTCAGTCAATACAGGTTGTTGTAGAGATAACTAGTCTTACCCTCTTCAGCCCGTAAAGGTTGTTACAGAGATAACTAGTCTTACCCTCTTCAGTCAATACAGGTTGTTGTAGAGATAACTAGTCTTACCCTCTTCAGCCCGTAGAGGTTGTTATAGAGATAACTAGTCTTACCCTCTTCAGCCCGTAGAGGTTGTTATAGAGATAACTAGTCTTACCCTCTTCAGTCAATACAGGTTGTTATAGAGATAACTAGTCTTACCCTCTTCAGTCAATACAGGTTGTTGTAGAGATAACTAGTCTTACCCTCTTCAGTCAATACAGGTTGTTGTAGAGATAACTAGTCTTACCCTCTTCAGCCAATACAGGTTGTTGTAGAGATAACTAGTCTTACCCTCTTCAGTCAATACAGGTTGTTATAGAGATAACTAGTCTTACCCTCTTCAGTCAATACAGGTTGTTATAGAGATAACTAGTCTTACCATCTTCAGCCAATACAGGTTGTAGAGATAACTAGTCTTACCCTCTTCAGTCAATACAGGTTGTTATAGAGATAACTAGTCTTACCCTCTTCAGTCAATACAGGCTGTTATAGAGATAACTAGTCTTACCCTCTTCAGTCAATACAGGTTGTTATAGAGATAACTAGTCTTACCCTCTTCAGCCAATACAGGTTGTTGTAGAGATAACTAGTCTTACCCTCTTCAGCCCGTAGAGGTTGTTGTAGAGATAACTAGTCTTTCCCTGCTCAGTCAATACAGGTTGTTACAGAGATAACTAGTCTTACCCTGTTCAGTCAATACAGGTTGTTGTAGAGATAACTAGTCTTACCCTCTTCAGCCCGTAAAGGTTGTTACAGAGATAACTAGTCTTACCCTCTTCAGTCAATACAGGTTGTTGTAGAGATAACTAGTCTTACCCTCTTCAGCCCGTAGAGGTTGTTATAGAGATAACTAGTCTTACCCTCTTCAGCCCGTAGAGGTTGTTATAGAGATAACTAGTCTTACCCTCTTCAGTCAATACAGGTTGTTGTAGAGATAACTAGTCTTACCCTCTTCAGTCAATACAGGTTGTTGTAGAGATAACTAGTCTTACCCTCTTCAGCCAATACAGGTTGTTGTAGAGATAACTAGTCTTACCCTCTTCAGTCAATACAGGTTGTTATAGAGATAACTAGTCTTACCCTCTTCAGTCAATACAGGTTGTTATAGAGATAACTAGTCTTACCATCTTCAGCCAATACAGGTTGTAGAGATAACTAGTCTTACCCTCTTCAGTCAATACAGGTTGTTATAGAGATAACTAGTCTTACCCTCTTCAGTCAATACAGGTTGTTATAGAGATAACTAGTCTTACCCTCTTCAGTCAATACAGGTTGTTATAGAGATAACTAGTCTTACCCTCTTCAGTCAATACAGGTTGTTATAGAGATAACTAGTCTTACCCTCTTCAGCCAATACAGGTTGTTGTAGAGATAACTAGTCTTACCCTCTTCAGCCCGTAGAGGTTGTTGTAGAGATAACTAGTCTTACCCTGCTCAGTCAATACAGGTTGTTACAGAGATAACTAGTCTTACCCTGTTCAGTCAATACAGGTTGTTGTAGAGATAACTAGTCTTACCCTCTTCAGCCCGTAAAGGTTGTTACAGAGATAACTAGACTTACCCTCTTCAGTCAATACAGGTTGTTGTAGAGATAACTAGTCTTACCCTCTTCAGCCCGTAGAGGTTGTTATAGAGATAACTAGTCTTACCCTCTTCAGCCCGTAGAGGTTGTTATAGAGATAACTAGTCTTACCCTCTTCAGTCAATACAGGTTGTTATAGAGATAACTAGTCTTACCCTGTTCAGTCAATACAGGTTGTTGTAGAGATAACTAGTCTTACCCTTTTCAGCCCGTAGAGGTTCTAATAGAGATAACTAGTCTTACCCTCTTCAGCCCGTAGAGGTTGTTATAGAGATAACTAGTCTTACCCTCTTCAGTCAATACAGGTTGTTATAGAGATAACTAGTCTTACCCTCTTCAATCAATACAGGTTGTTGTAGAGATAACTAGTCTTACCCTCTTCAGTCAATACAGGTTGTTCTAGAGATAACTAGTCTTACCATCTTCAGCCAATACAGGTTGTTGTAGAGATAACTAGTCTTACCCTCTTCAGTCAATACAGGTTGTTAT
Source organism: Salvelinus fontinalis (assembly GCF_029448725.1). Taxonomy (NCBI): domain Eukaryota; kingdom Metazoa; phylum Chordata; class Actinopteri; order Salmoniformes; family Salmonidae; genus Salvelinus; species Salvelinus fontinalis. The sequence goes on from NC_074673.1 coordinate 2,829,153, forward strand.
AGAGATAACTAGTCTTACCCTCTTCAGTCAATACAGGTTGTTATAGAGATAACTAGTCTTACCCTCTTCAGTCAATACAGGTTGTTATAGAGATAACTAGTCTTACCCTCTTCAGTCAATACAGGTTGTTATAGAGATAACTAGTCTTACCCTCTTCAGCCAATACAGGTTGTTGTAGAGATAACTAGTCTTACCCTCTTCAGCCCGTAGAGGTTGTTGTAGAGATAACTAGTCTTACCCTGCTCAGTCAATACAGGTTGTTACAGAGATAACTAGTCTTACCCTGTTCAGTCAATACAGGTTGTTGTAGAGATAACTAGTCTTACCCTCTTCAGCCCGTAAAGGTTGTTACAGAGATAACTAGTCTTACCCTCTTCAGTCAATACAGGTTGTTGTAGCGATAACTAGTCTTACCCTCTTCAGCCCCTAGAGGTTGTTATAGAGATAACTAGTCTTACCCTCTTCAGCCCGTAGAGGTTGTTATAGAGATAACTAGTCTTACCCTCTTCAGTCAATACAGGTTGTTATAGAGATAACTAGTCTTACCCTCTTCAGTCAATACAGGTTGTTGTAGAGATAACTAGTCTTACCCTCTTCAGTCAATACAGGTTGTTGTAGAGATAACTAGTCTTACCCTCTTCAGCCAATACAGGTTGTTGTAGAGATAACTAGTCTTACCCTCTTCAGTCAATACAGGTTGTTATAGAGATAACTAGTCTTACCCTCTTCAGTCAATACAAGTTGTTATAGAGATAACTAGTCTTACCCTCTTCAGTCAATACAGGTTGTTATAGAGATAACTAGTCTTACCCTCTTCAGTCAATACAGGTTGTTATAGAGATAACTAGTCTTACCCTCTTCAGTCAATACAGGTTGTTGTAGAGATAACTAGTCTTACCCTCTTCAGCCAATACAGGTTGTTATAGAGATAACTAGTCTTACCCTCTTCAGCCCGTAAAGGTTGTTACAGAGATAACTAGTCTTACCCTCTTCAGTCAATACAGGTTGTTGTAGAGATAACTAGTCTTACCCTCTTCAGCCCGTAGAGGTTGTTGTAGAGATAACTAGTCTTACCCTGCTCAGTCAATACAGGTTGTTACAGAGATAACTAGTCTTACCCTGTTCAGTCAATACAGGTTGTTGTAGAGATAACTAGTCTTACCCTCTTCAGCCCGTAAAGGTTGTTACAGAGATAACTAGACTTACCCTCTTCAGTCAATACAGGTTGTTGTAGAGATAACTAGTCTTACCCTCTTCAGCCCGTAGAGGTTGTTATAGAGATAACTAGTCTTACCCTCTTCAGCCCGTAGAGGTTGTTATAGAGATAACTAGTCTTACCCTCTTCAGTCAATACAGGTTGTTATAGAGATAACTAGTCTTACCCTGTTCAGTCAATACAGGTTGTTGTAGAGATAACTAGTCTTACCCTTTTCAGCCCGTAGAGGTTCTAATAGAGATAACTAGTCTTACCCTCTTCAGCCCGTAGAGGTTGTTATAGAGATAACTAGTCTTACCCTCTTCAGTCAATACAGGTTGTTATAGAGATAACTAGTCTTACCCTCTTCAATCAATACAGGTTGTTGTAGAGATAACTAGTCTTACCCTCTTCAGTCAATACAGGTTGTTCTAGAGATAACTAGTCTTACCCTCTTCAGTCAATACAGGTTGTTATAGAGATAACTAGTCTTACCCTCTTCAGCCAATACAGGTTGTTGTAGAGATAACTAGTCTTACCCTCTTCAGCCCGTAGAGGTTGTTGTAGAGATAACTAGTCTTACCCTGCTCAGTCAATACAGGTTGTTACAGAGATAACTAGTCTTACCCTGTTCAGTCAATACAGGTTGTTGTAGAGATAACTAGTCTTACCCTCTTCAGCCCGTAAAGGTTGTTACAGAGATAACTAGTCTTACCCTCTTCAGTCAATACAGGTTGTTGTAGCGATAACTAGTCTTACCCTCTTCAGCCCGTAGAGGTTGTTATAGAGATAACTAGTCTTACCCTCTTCAGCCCGTAGAGGTTGTTATAGAGATAACTAGTCTTACCCTCTTCAGTCAATACAGGTTGTTATAGAGATAACTAGTCTTACCCTCTTCAGTCAATACAGGTTGTTGTAGAGATAACTAGTCTTACCCTCTTCAGTCAATACAGGTTGTTGTAGAGATAACTAGTCTTACCCTCTTCAGCCAATACAGGTTGTTGTAGAGATAACTAGTCTTACCCTCTTCAGTCAATACAGGTTGTTATAGAGATAACTAGTCTTACCCTCTTCAGTCAATACAAGTTGTTATAGAGATAACTAGTCTTACCCTCTTCAGTCAATACAGGTTGTTATAGAGATAACTAGTCTTACCCTCTTCAGTCAATACAGGTTGTTATAGAGATAACTAGTCTTACCCTCTTCAGTCAATACAGGTTGTTGTAGAGATAACTAGTCTTACCCTCTTCAGCCAATACAGGTTGTTATAGAGATAACTAGTCTTACCCTCTTCAGCCCGTAAAGGTTGTTACAGAGATAACTAGTCTTACCCTCTTCAGTCAATACAGGTTGTTATAGAGATAACTAGTCTTACCCTCTTCAGTCAATACAGGTTGTTGTAGAGATAACTAGTCTTACCCTCTTCAGTCAATACAGGTTGTTGTAGAGATAACTAGTCTTACCCTCTTCAGCCAATACAGGTTGTTGTAGAGATAACTAGTCTTACCCTCTTCAGTCAATACAGGTTGTTATAGAGATAACTAGTCTTACCCTCTTCAGCCTGTAGAGGTTGTTATAGAGATAACTAGTCTTACCCTCTTCAGCCAATACAGGTTGTTGTAGAGATAACTAGTCTTACCCTCTTCAGCCTGTAGAGGTAGTTACAGAGATAACTAGTCTTACCCTCTTCAGCCCGTAGAGGTTGTTGTAGAGATAACTAGTCTTACCCTCTTCAGTCAGTACAGGTTGTTATAGAGATAACTAGTCTTACCCTCTTCAGTCAATACAGGTTGTTACAGAGATAACTAGTCTTACCCTCTTCAGCCAATACAGGTTGTTGTAGAGATAACTAGTCTTACCCTCTTCAGCCAATACAGGTTGTTATAGAGATAACTAGTCTTACCCTCTTCAGCCCGTAAAGGTTGTTACAGAGATAACTAGTCTTACCCTCTTCAGTCAATACAGGTTGTTGTAGAGATAACTAGTCTTACCCTCTTCAGCCCGTAGAGGTTGTTATAGAGATAACTAGTCTTACCCTCTTCAGTCAATACAGGTTGTTATAGAGATAACTAGTCTTACCCTCTTCAGTCAATACAGGTTGTTACAGAGATAACTAGTCTTACCCTCTTCAGCCAATACAGGTTGTTATAGAGATAACTAGTCTTACCCTCTTCAGCCCGTAGAGGTTGTTATAGAGATAACTAGTCTTACCCTCTTCAGCCCTTAGAGGTTGTTATAGAGATAACTAGTCTTACCCTCTTCAGCCCGTAGAGGTTGTTGTAGAGATAACTAGTCTTACCCTCTTCAGCCAATACAGGTTGTTATAGAGATAACTAGTCTTACCCTCTTCAGCCCGTAGAGGTTGTTATAGAGATAACTAGTCTTACCCTCTTCAGCCCGTAGAGGTTGTTGTAGAGATAACTAGTCTTACCCTCTTCAGTCAATACAGGTTGTTACAGAGATAACTAGTCTTACCCTCTTCAGCCTGTAGAGGTTGTTATAGAGATAACTAGTCTTACCCTCTTCAGCCCTTAGAGGTTGTTATAGAGATAACTAGTCTTACCCTCTTCAGCCTGTAGAGGTAGTTACAGAGATAACTAGTCTTACCCTCTTCAGCCCGTAGAGGTTGTTGTAGAGATAACTAGTCTTACCCTCTTCAGTCAGTACAGGTTGTTATAGAGATAACTAGTCTTACCCTCTTCAGTCAATACAGGTTGTTACAGAGATAACTAGTCTTACCCTCTTCAGCCAATACAGGTTGTTGTAGAGATAACTAGTCTTACCCTCTTCAGCCAATACAGGTTGTTATAGAGATAACTAGTCTTACCCTCTTCAGCCCGTAAAGGTTGTTACAGAGATAACTAGTCTTACCCTCTTCAGTCAATACAGGTTGTTGTAGAGATAACTAGTCTTACCCTCTTCAGCCCGTAGAGGTTGTTATAGAGATAACTAGTCTTACCCTCTTCAGTCAATACAGGTTGTTATAGAGATAACTAGTCTTACCCTCTTCAGTCAATACAGGTTGTTACAGAGATAACTAGTCTTACCCTCTTCAGCCAATACAGGTTGTTATAGAGATAACTAGTCTTACCCTCTTCAGCCCGTAGAGGTTGTTATAGAGATAACTAGTCTTACCCTCTTCAGCCCTTAGAGGTTGTTATAGAGATAACTAGTCTTACCCTCTTCAGCCCGTAGAGGTTGTTGTAGAGATAACTAGTCTTACCCTCTTCAGCCAATACAGGTTGTTATAGAGATAACTAGTCTTACCCTCTTCAGCCCGTAGAGGTTGTTACAGAGATAACTAGTCTTACCCTCTTCAGCCCTTAGAGGTTGTTATAGAGATAACTAGTCTTACCCTCTTCAGCCCGTAGAGGTTGTTGTAGAGATAACTAGTCTTACCCTCTTCAGTCAATACAGGTTGTTACAGAGATAACTAGTCTTACCCTCTTCAGCCTGTAGAGGTTGTTATAGAGATAACTAGTCTTACCCTCTTCAGCCCTTAGAGGTTGTTATAGAGATAACTAGTCTTACCCTCTTCAGCCCGTAGAGGTTGTTACAGAGATAACTAGTCTTACCCTCTTCAGCCCGTAAAGGTTGTTGTAAAGCGCCCTGAAGTTCTTCCTGGTGTAGTTACAGCGGTAAGCCCCGCCCATCAGGTACTCCATCACCAGACCAATGTCAATCAGAGTGATCTGGTAGTCTGGTGGGAGGTTGCCCTGGAACACCACAGATTATACTCACAGATTACATTTCTGTAATCCCTGATTACACACCTGGCTGTAACAGCACAAACCACAGTTTAATTCAGCTGAAACAAGACAAATAATGTTGAATTAGGAAGAATATCTTCCATGAATCAGAGAGATCATCTTACCTTCTTGACGTCTCTCACCACAACATGCAACGTGTTAGCAGGACCCAGTCTCTGTGTGTTAGAAGAGAACGTTGTACAATATGAATAACCCTACAAATGGATATGGGCTTTATTTGGGATTCAGGGCAAGTCTCTACATTAGCGTGGTCTTGTCTCATCTCACCGTGTTGTACAGCTCCTCCAGGCAAGACATGATGAGGATATGGTGGACGTTATGATCGTCCGTCTGTCTGTCTGTCTGTCTGTCTGTCTGTCTGTCTGTCTGCCTGTCTGCCTGTCTGCCTGTCTGCCTGCCCCGCCCGCCTGCCCGCCTGTCCGCCTGTCCGCCTGCCTGCCTCACCGTGTTGTACAGCTCCTCCAGGCGAGGAATGGTGAGGAAATGGTGGATGTTGACGCCATTCTCTATCAGCAGCTTGACGAAGTCCACCCTGTCCAGCACCAAGGCATCCATCATGGCCTGCTCCAGAGAGTTCACCTGGGAGAGGCACACATTCATGACTGGTGCCACTACTCTTTATATTTAGATGCTCATGGTATTTCAGAGCTAATATTCCATAGGAAGTGCATGTACTCAAGCAGTATAAAATGTGCCAAGCACGGGGCCAACTCAAACTCTGTTCTTACCCATCTCATTAGTTCTATCTTCCTAGGGTCAGTCTCCTCTGGTGGTTCAGGCTTGGCCTTCCCTCCCTTCCCCTTTTTCCCCCGGGCCTTGGCCTTGTTCCTTGGGGCAGCGGCCGGACTCTTCGGCCTCTCTGTGGTAGTGGCTACGGTACCACTGCTGTTAGCTAGGGCACTGGCAGGCTGGGGGAGGAGGGGTGGTTCATTGCAAAAAAACATTTTCATTAAAACGGCATTGGTTTTTGTGTTCATGTTCATAATCAACTAGTAGGATTAATCTTCTTCATCCAGAAAGATGAGGGGAAATGGTAATAGTCCAATTCCTAAAATGGTGATTTAATAGGAATATAGAGGGTATACCTTACAAAGCTTTAATACCCTAGTCACTGTACCTATTGGATCATATTGGGATCACATTACATTATGATCTACTGTTCAGGATGTTCCTAGAGCCTGTGTGTCTGTCTGTATCAAAAATCATTTCACTTAGTGTGGTCTGGCATCCTTCCTGTTAATACTGTAAATGTAAAGTAAGTGTTTGAGGTGACGTTTCATGGCCGGTTTGTCTCTGAACATCAACAGATGAGATGGTCAGGGTTGCAACATTCCTGTAACCTTCTCAACATTCTTATATTCCAGAAATCCTGTTTAGAGTATTCCCGAATTGCCTGCTTAAATGATCCACCCGGGGTTTCTGTATTTCGCAACCCTAAATGGACTGCAGGGTAGTCTGCAGGGTAGTCTGCAGGGTAGTCTGCAGGGTAGTCTGCAGGGTAGTCTGCAGGGTAGTCTGCAGGGTAGTCTGCAGGGTAGTCTGCAGGGTAGTCTGCAGGGTAGTCTGCAGGGTAGTCTGCAGGGTAGTCTGCAGGTAGTCTGCAGGGTAGTCTGCAGGGTAGTCTGCAGGGTAGTCTGCAGGGTAGTCTGCAGGGTAGTCTGCAGGGTAGTCTGCAGGGTAGTCTGGTGAATGACTCACTGGTAGATGGTGCCCGTAGACAAAGATCTGGTTGCGTGCTATGTCCACTCTGTTCCAGGCCAGAGCTAGACTCAGCTGGTCCGGGGCAGAGGCGTTGGTCCCTGTGAGTACACAGCATAGACAGTGTCATTGGTAGAGGCCTTGGTGCCTAGCAACACACAGGACATCTAATCTGCTATACACTTAAGAACTCTGACTCACAGGGCAGGAATTCAGTTTTAAAACAGAAAAATAAGGAAGTACACAGAAAACATCTCCTTAGTAATGTTAACACCCCACAGAGTTAAAAAACAACATTTTCAAAGTGTACATCTGAAAAAGTGTTAAATTAACAAAAATATAGAAATCAAAATGTATGGTGTTCAGAAATAGATGGTTGAGGGTAGCGGAAGGATAGGAGTAAAAACAAACAAAAGATAAGTATTGTAAAAAAAACTGTGTCCGTAAAATGTATATACTATAATGATATACCATATATATATATATATATATATATACTATATAATATAACTATATGTATAAGCTGGAAGTAGAAGCATACAGTGGCAAGAACAAGTATGTGAACCCTAAAATCTTCTTCTAGTCACAACAGACAAACACAGTATGCTTAAACTAATAACACACAAATGATTGTATTTTTTTGTTGTTGTCTATATCGAATACATTATTTAAACATTCACAGTGTAAATTGAAAAAAGTATGTGAACCCCTAGGCTAATGACTTCTCCAAAAGCTAATTGGAGTTAGCTAACCTGGACTACAATCAATGAGACGAGATTTTACATGTTGGTTAGTTAGAGCTGCCTTGCCCAATAAAAAACCCTCACAAAATTTGAGTTTGCTATTCACAAGAAGCGTTGCCTGATGTGAACCATGCCTCGAACAAAAGAGATCTCAGAAGACCCAAGATTAAGAATTATTGACTTGCCTAAAGGGTTACAAAAGTATTTCTAAAAGCCTTGATGTTCATCCTTCCACGGTACAACAAATTGTCTATAAATGGAGAAAGTTCAGCACTGTTGCTACTCTCCCTAGAAGTGGCTGTCCTGCAAAGATGACTGCAAGAGCACAGCGCAGAATGCTCAGTGAGGTTAAGAAGAATCCTAGAGTGTCAGCTAAAGACTTACAGAAATCTCTGGAACATGCTAACATCTCTGCTGACGAGTCTCCGATACGTAAAACACTAAACAAGAATGGTGTTCATGGGAGGACACCAAGGAAGAAAAAATTGCTGCACGTCTGAAGTTCGCAAAAGAGCATCTGGATGGTCCCAGCGCTACTGGCAAAATATACTGTGGACAGATGAAACTAAAGTTGAGTTGTTTGGAAGGAACACAACACTTTTTGTGGTAGAAAAAATGCACAGCACACGAAGATCAAAACCTCATCCCAACTGTAAAGTCTGGTGGAGGGAGCAACATGGTTTGGAGCTGCTTTGCTGCCTCAGGGCTTGGACCGCTTGCAATCATCGACGGAAAAATGAATTTCCAAGTTTATCAAGACAGAATTTAAGGCTATCTGTCTGCCAATTGAAACGCAACAGCAGTTGGGTGATGCATCAAGACAACAACACCACAATACACAGAAGTAAATCAACAACAGAATGGCATCAACAGAAGAAAATACGCCTTCTGGAGTGAACCCGTGTGGGTCCAGTGTGGCTCAGTTGGTAGAGCATGGAGCTTGCAACGCCAGGGTTGTGGGTTCGATTCCCACGGGGGGGCCAGTACAAAACAGTATGAATGTATGTACTTGTAAGTCGCTCTGGATAAGAGCGTCTGATAAATGACTTAAATGTAAATGTAAATGAACCAGAGTCCTGCCCTCAACCCGATTGAGTTGCTGTGGCATGACCTCAAGAGAGCAGTTCACACCAGACATCCCAATAATATTGCTGAACTGAAACAGTTTTGTAAAGAGGAATGGTCCAAAATTCCTCCTGACCGTTGTGCAGGTCTGATCCACAACTACAGAAAACGTTTGGTTGAGGTTATTTCTGCCAAAGGAGGGTCAACCAGTTATTAAATCCAAGGGTTCACATACTTTTCCCACCCTGCACTGTGAATGTTTACACGGTGTGTTCAATAAAGACATGAACATGTATAATTCTTTGTGTTATTAGTTTAAACAGACTGTGTTTGTCTATTGTTGTGACTTCGATCATCAGATGAAATTTTATGACCAATTTATGCAGAAGTCTATGTAATTCCAAAGTGTTAGCATACTTCTTCATGCCACTAGTCCATTAGTTTAATCCAATTAGGGGAGGGGTAGTAGGGTTAGGGGAAAATAATAAAGGAGAATATATATTTTAAAAGATGTGTACATATACAGTACCAGTCAAAAGTTTGGACACACCTACTTATTTAAGGGTTTTTATTTATTTGTACTATTTTCTACATTGTAGAATAATAGTGAAGACATAAAAACTATGAAATAACACACATGGAATCATGTAGTTACCCCTCTAAAAAACCTCGAATGAGTAGGTGTCCACACCTTTGACTGGTACTATATATATATATATTTACAAAAATATGGGGGATTAGAAATGATGCAGAGAATTACATTGATGGAGGCTACAACCTATCTGCAATATTCCAGCTGATCTAAAACTCCTAAAAATAAAAACGTCTCAAAATAATGAAGTGTTACCTTTTAATAAAGCAGTCAGAATGGCCATTTCTATATCTTGCTGTCCTTCCGACCCCATTCGAAACACTGTTATCTATGAGAAGAGATGAGGAGCAGATTCACCACATCCTGTCATGTGTGGTATCAAATCAAATCCAATTGTATTTGTCACATGCACCGAATACAACAGGTTTAGACCTTACAAAATCAAGCAAAAACATTTCAAATACAAATAACACAATAAAATAACTATGAGGTGGTTATATACAGGGGGTACCGGTGCCGAGTCAATGTGCGGGGTTACAGGTTAGTCGAGGTACTTTGTACATGTAGGTAGGGGTAAAGTGACTGCATAGATAATAAACAGAGAGTAGCAGCAGTGTAAAAACAAAGGTGGGAGGGGGGGGGGGGGGGGGGGGCATGCAATAGTCCGGTGGCCATTTGATCAATTGTTCAACAGTCTTGTGGCTTGGGAGTTCTGGATGGCAGGACGCTTGGCCCCAGTGATGTACTGGGCTGTACACACTACCCTCTGTAGCGCCTTACGTTCGGATGCCGAGCAGTTTCCATACCAGGCGCTGATGCAACCGGTCAGGATGCTCTCGATGGTGCAGCTCTAGATCTGGGGACCCTTGCCAAAATCTTTTCAGTCCCCACCGCCGAGCTGGTCCGGTGTTATCAAAGCGGATAATCCTGGAGATAATGTGGAAGTTCTCCTGAGGCATTGTTACACAGAAAAGGTATTTGCCAGTTTCTGCATTCCACAAGGATTCTGTGGATTCCCCATTGGACCTCATGCCACAAGGATTCTGTGGATTCCCCATTGGACCTCATGCCACAAGGATTCTGTGGATTCCCCATTGGACCTCATGCCACAAGGATTCTGTGGATTCCCCATTGGACCTCATGCCACAAGGATTCTGTGGATTCCCCATTGGACCTCATGCCACAAGGATTCTGTGGATTCCCCATTGGACCTCATGCCACAAGGATTCTGTGGATTCCCCATTGGACCTGAAACACCAGCAAGGGTAAGAACCCCAAAGTATGCATGCAAATGAGTTTGGTCCATCTCCTTCCATCTCTCTCCAAAAACACGCCTTCCCTCCAAATGAGTTTGGTCCATCTCTTTCCATTTCTCTCCAAAAACACGCCTTCCATTCCAAATGAGTGCAGTCCAGAATGATTTTCTGGATGATGTCTGGGATGAACAGTTCAAAAGAAGACTTGATGTCCTGCACATGAGTAAGAGCCATCTGTGTCAGCCCTGGTTGCATCAGCCCTGGTTGCATCCACCCTGGTTGCATCGGCCCTGGTTGCATCAGCCCTGGTTGCATCGGCCCTGGTTGCATTGGCCCTGGTTGCATCGGCCCTGGTTGCAGGTTGTATCGGCCCTGGTTGCATCGGCCCTGGTTGCAGGTTGTATCGGCCCTGGTTGCATCGGCCCTGGTTGCATCGGCCCTGGTTGCATCGGCCCTGGTTGCATCGGCCCAGGTTGCATCGGCCCTGGTTGCATCGGCCCTGGTTGCATCGGCCCTGGTTGCATCGGCCCTGGTTGCATCGGCCCTGGTTGCATCGGCCCTGGTTGCATCGGCCCTGGATGCATCGGCCCTGGTTGCATCGGCCCTGGTTGCATCGGCCCTGGTTGCATCGGGTCTGGTTGCATCGGCCCTGGTTGCATCGGGTCTGGTTGCATCGGCCCTGGTTGCATCGGCCCAGGTTGCATCGGGTCTGGTTGCATCGGCCCTGGTTGCATCAGCCCTGGTTGCATCAGCCCTGGTTGCATCGGGTCTGGTTGCATCAGCCCTGGTTGCATCATAAAGATGATCTGTGTGGTTCCCACTGTGAAGCATGGAGGAGGAGGAGGTGTGATGGTGTGGTTCTCACTGTGAAGCATCGAGGGGGACTAGGTGTGATGGTGTGGTTCCCACTGTGAAGCATGGAGGAGGAGGAGGTGTGATGGTGTGGTTCCCACTGTTAAGCATGGAGGAGGAGGAGGTGTGATGGTGTGGTTCCCACTGTGAAGCATGGAGGAGGAGGTGTGATGGTGTGGTTCCCACTGTGAAGCATGGAGGAGGAGGTGTGAAGGTGTGGTTCCCACTGTGAAGCATGGAGGAGGAGGTGTGATGGTGTGGTTCCCACTGTGAAGCATGGAGGAGGAGGTGTGATGGTGTGGTTCCCACTGTGAAGCATGGAGGAGGAGGAGGTGTGATGGTGTGGTTCCCACTGTGAAGCATGGAAGAGGAGGAGGTGTGATGGTGTGGTTCCCACTGTGAAGCATCGAGGGGGACTAGGTGTGATGGTGTGGTTCCCACTGTGAAGCATGGAGGAGGAGGAGGTGTGATGGTGTGGTTCCCACTGTTAAGCATGGAGGAGGATGAGGTGTGATGGTGTGGTTCCCACTGTGAAGCATGGAGGAGGATGAGGTGTGATGGTGTGGTTCCCACTGTGAAGCATGGAGGAGGAGGTGTGAAGGTGTGGTTCCCACTGTGAAGCATGGAGGAGGAGGTGTGATGGTGTGGTTCCCACTGTGAAGCATGGAGGAGGAGGTGTGATGGTGTGGTTCCCACTGTGAAGCATGGAGGAGGAGGAGGTGTGATGGTGTGGTTCCCACTGTGAAGCATGGAAGAGGAGGAGGTGTGATGGTGTGGTTCCCACTGTGAAGCATCGAGGGGGACTAGGTGTGATGGTGTGGTTCCCACTGTGAAGCATGGAGGAGGAGGAGGTGTGATGGTGTGGTTCCCACTGTTAAGCATGGAGGAGGAGGTGTGATGGTGTGGTTCCCACTGTGAAGCATGGAAGAGGAGGAGGTGTGATGGTGTGGTTCCCACTGTGAAGCATCGAGGGGGACTAGGTGTGATGGTGTGGTTCCCACTGTGAAGCATGGAGGAGGAGGAGGTGTGATGGTGTGGTTCCCATTGTTAAGCATGGAGGAGGAGGTGTGATGGTGTGGTTCCCACTGTGAAGCATGGAGGAGGAGGTGTGATGGTGTGGTTCCCACTATGAAGCATGGAGGAGGATGAGGTGTGATGGTGTGGTTCCCACTGTGAAGCATGGAGGAGGTGTGGTGGCGCTTTGCTTGGGACACTGTCTGTGATTTATTTAGAATCAGGCAAACTTAACCAGCATGGCTACCATAGCATTCTGCAGCGATACGCCATCCCATCTGGTTTTGGCTTAGTGGGACTGTTTTTAAACAGGACAATGACCCCAAACACACCTCCAGGCTGTATAAGGGCTATTTGACCAAGAAGGAGAGTTATGGAGTGCTGCATCAGATGACCTGGCCTCCACAATCACCCCACCTAAACCCAATTAAGATGGTTTGGGATGAGTTGTACCGCAGAGTGAAGGAAAAGCATTCCTCAAGCTGGTTGAGAGAATGCTAAGAGTGTGCAAAGCTGTCATCAAGGCAAAGGATGGCTACTTTGAAGAATCTCAAATATAAAATATATTTTAATTTGTTTAACACTTTTTTGGTTACTAAGTAATTCCATATATGTTTTTTCTTAGTTTGTATGTCTTCACTATTATTTTACAATGTAGAAAATAGTAAAAATAAGAAAAAGTCTTGAATGAGTAGGTGTGTCCAAACATTTGACTGGTACTGCACATTGTAATATTGTTGAATGCTAATATTATTCATTTTGCATTGTAGATATGTAGTGGTTTAATAATGTTACATGATGTACTGTTTTATATTTTGTTTTATGTGTAAAGAAAGTGTCTCAATGTGTTTGGACCCCAGGAAGAGTAGCTGCTGCCTTGGCAGGAAGTAATGGGGATCCATAATAAACCCCAGGAAGAGTAGCTGCTGCCTTGACATGAACTAATGGAGATCCATAATAAACCCCAGGAAGAGTAGCTGCTGCCTTGGCAGGAACTAATGGAGATCCATAATAAACCCCAGGAAGAGTAGCTGCTGCCTTGGCAGGAACTAATGGAGATCCATAATAAACCCCAGGATGAGTAGCTGCTGCCTTGGCAGGAACTAATGGAGATCCATAATAAACCCCAGGAATAGTAGCTGCTGCCTTGGCAGGAAGTAATGGGGATCCATAATAAACCCCAGGAAGAGTAGCTGCTGCCTTGGCAGGAACTAATGGGGATCCATAATAAACCCCAGGAAGAGTAGCTGCTGCCTTGGCAGGAACTAATGGGGATCTGTAATAAACCCCAGGAAGAGTAGCTGCTGCCTTGGCAGGAACTAATGGGGATCCAACATAAAGCCCAGGAAGAGTAGCTGCTGCCTTGGCAGGAACTACTGGTGATCCATAATAAACCCCAGGAAGAGTAGCTGCTGCCTTGGCAGGAACTAATGGGGATCCATAATAAACCCCAGGAGGAGTAGCTGCTGCCTTGGCAGGAACTAATGGTGATCCCTAATGAATACAAATACAAAATACATGGAATTAAAAAGCTCTACTGTGTAGATTAGAACCTGTCCACTCTAGTGGCGGTATGTAAGCCTTACATTATGGTTGTGATGAGATATGATAAACTCAGGGCTGGGAGATAAATCCTTACATTATGGTTGTGATGAGATATGATAAACTCAGGGCTGGGAGATAAATCCTTACATTATGGTTGTGATGAGATATGATAAACTCAGGGCTGGGAGATAAATCCTTACATTACTAGTGGTGATGAGATATGATACAATCAGGGCTGGGAGATAAATCCTTACATTACTAGTGGTGATGAGATATGATACACTCAGGGCTGGGAGATAAATCCTTACATTACTAGTGGTGATGAGATATGATACAATCAGGGCTGGGAGATAAATCCTTACATTACTAGTGGTGATGAGATATGATACACTCAGGGCTGGGAGATAAATCCTTACATTACTAGTGGTGATGAGATATGATACACTCAGGGCTGGGAGATAAATTCTTACATTACTAGTGGTGATGAGATATGATACACTCAGGGCTGGGAGATATATCATTACATTACTAGTGGTGATGAGTCTGTTCTGTCTGTTACAGTAACAGGTTAAGCACCAGCTGTCAGAGCAGCTCACAGATCACTGCACATATCCCATCTGTAAATAGCCCATCTAACTACCTCATCCCCATACTTGCTCCTTTGCACTCCAGAATCTCTACTTGCACATTCATCTTCTGCACATCTATCACTCCAGTGTTTAATTGCTATATTGTAAATACTTTGCCACCATTGCCTATTTATTGCCTTATCTCTCTTATCCTACCTCATTTGCACATGCTGTTTATATATTTTTCTATTGTATTATTGACTGTATGTTTGTTTATTCCATGTGTAATTCTGTGTTGTTGTTTGTGTCAAAGTGCTTTACTTTATCTTGGCCAGGTCCCAGTTGTAAATGAGAACTTGTTCTCAACTGGCCTACCTGGTTAAATAAAGGTGACATAAAATAAAGGTAAATCACGTTTTTGACAGCAACTGGGCCTTTAAAGTAAATATTTTAAGTACACTGAGTTCAATGATGTATATTTTTTATGTAATCTAATGTAATTAGTTGTATACATGTATTTTATGTCATTGAATTTAATGAGCTAAAAAGTAGATCCTATTTGAGTCATTCCTCTACTCACCAGCTCCTTCTTCTTCATGCACTCCATGACCATGAGCAGGATCTGCTGTGATTGGCTCTTACTATAGTTGAAGGTCTTCTGTATGGTCACCAGCAGCTGGTCCCTCACGTCGTCAGTTATCAGACTTTAGAAGGAGGCAGTGATTTAGTATTAGTACAAGACGAAGAAGAAATGAAAGAATTCAGTGAGAAAGAAAGACTAGAAGAAGCAGTAGATTGACAGGTCTATCCTCACCCTCCCTCCTCGCAGTATTTGTGAGCGAAGGACATGATGTCCGACGCCCTCCCGCTGCCATCACAGACCACCACGGGGACGGGAGGTTCCTCCTTCAGACTCTCCAGGGTGATGGAGATGACATTAGGACCTCCCTCTACGATCAGACACACCAACGGGACCCCTTGGCCCAGGCCTGCAACACACAGTAACACACACAAAATGAAATACAATACAATTATCACAGTGAAATATGACAATGTTTGTTTACGTGCCAATTATTTGCATAGGGGATGGTTTACCAACTGCCGATTTTAAACGAAAATAAAATGTCATTATAAAATGTCATTCATACAACACAAGAATGGATATTGTCATCCCGGCAACATAACTACAGGATGGCCATCTTGGTCAGGGAATGGTTCATTGATCATCTCTTTGAGGTTTGGCCAGACCATCAGTGTTGTGGGGTTGAAGTCAGAGGTGAAAACTGAGCATCCCTTTGCTGTCCCTGCCTTATCACGATCTCCAGGCATAGGATGACAAAGGGAAACCCACAGGTCACAGAGAATAACACGCTCCAGGACTCCACATTGGAGAAGGATGGCGCCGGAGGGGACGGCTGACGTTTTACGGCCTCCTAACCAACCAGGCTATTTTTGTGTGTTTTTTCACATTGTTTGTAACTTGTTTAGTACATAATGTTGCAGCAATCGTCTCTTATGACCGGAAAGAGCTTCTGGACATCAGAACAGTGGTTTACTCAGGTTTTTTCTTGTCTGAATGCCGACACGGATAATGTACAGTTGGCTTGGTTTTCCATGCATAGGCAGGACAGTTACGTCCGCTAAGACGAGGGGTGGGGGTGTGTAGCTGGTGCCTGATGTCTAATACTAAAGAGGTCTCCAGGTATTGCTCGCCTGAGGTAGAGTACCTCATGATTAACTGTAGACCACACTATCTACCAAGAGAATTTTCATGTATATATTTCATAGCCGTTTATTTAACACCACAAATCGATGCTGACATTAAGACCTCACTCAACGAGCTGTAAGCAAACAAGAAAATGATCATCCTACATGTTCCTACAAATTACCTTGAATAAGCTGTACCCCCACACATTGACTCGGAACCGGTACCCCCTGTATATACCCTCGGTATTGTTATTTTATTGTGTTACTTTTATTTCATGTTTGACTTTAGTTTATTTAGTAAATATTTTCTTAACTCTATTTCTTGAACTGCATTGTTGGTTAAGGGTTTGTAAGTAAGCATTTCACGGCAAGGTCTACACCTGTTGTATTCGGTGCATGTGACAAATAACATTTGATTTGATCATTAGTGTACTCAATCTAATTTGATGTGTAGGCTGAGTTCTGTACGGTAGGGTTGATTTACGTGTGTTGATCTTCTGCAGTGAGATGTGTTTTTCCAGCTGGCGACGTAGCTTCACCTCCGCTCCGTACTTCCCTGTGGTGCCGTTGTCCGCCAGGATGAAGTGGGAGTGGCTGTTGTTCAGGACAGACAGCTTGGACAGCGGGTTGGACATGGTCTGGTACGGCCGTGTTACCTGGTGAGAAGGAAGAAGAAATACAACTGACTGAGGAACACATACCAGAAAACAGCACACTGGACAACACTTTCTCTCATGATATGGGTTTACAACAGATAACCACTGGTGCTAGGAGTACTGACGTAATGGAGTGAATGGTCACAGGTGGGAATGATTCATGGCTGATTGTGGACCTAAGAGGCTCGGTATGCTTTACAACAGATAACCACTGACGCTTGGCGTACTGACGTAATGGAGTGAATGATTCATGGCTGATTGTGGACCTAAGAGGCTCGGTATGCTTTACAACAGACAACCACTGGTGCTAGGAGTACTGACGTAATGGATTGAATGGTCACAGGTGTGAGTGATTCTTGGCTGATTGTGCAGCTAAGAGGGGGACTGACTTGTAGCTTGTAACACTTACATCCCTACCGATGAGATCCTCCTTGTTCTCTATGATGCCCCAGGGAGCGATGCCGATGGCACATACCTTCCCTCTGGACTTAGAGGAGTGGTCCTTCAGGGCGTCCCCCACGTGACGGATCACACCTATAGGACAGAAGAAAAAGAAGAATTAAGAACCAGGGGACATAACCAGAATGATGAACCAAAAGGAAGAACCAGGATGAACCAGGAGGATGCACCAGGGTATGGAACCAGAATGAGGAACTAGAAGGATGAACCAGAATGAGGAACTAGAAGGATGAACCAGGGAACGGAACAAGATGGATGAACCAGAAGGAAGCTAGGTAACTTATGTGAGACAATGGACTTAAAGGAATGGTCCTTCAGGGCAGATGGGGGATCTGACGGAACACATCTATAGGCCATAAGAAGAAGAATGAAGAACCAGGGTACAACCAGAAGAATGAAACAGAAGGATGAACCAAAAGGATGAACCAAAAGGATGCACCAGGGTACGGAACCAGAATGAAGAACCAGAACATCCACACAGAGCTAACGCTTTCAAGGAGCGGGATTCTAACCCGGAAGCTTATAAGAAGCCCTACGACAAACCAACAAACAGGCAAAGCATCAAAACAGGACTAAGATTCAAACATACTACACCAGCTCTGATGCTCGTCAGATGTGGCAAGGCTTGCAAACTATTACAGACGACAAAGGGAAGCAAAGCCACGAGCTTCCCCGTGACACGAACTTACCAGAAGAGCTAACTTACTTCTATGCTCTCTTCGAGGCAAGTAACACTGAAACATGCATGAGAACAACAGCTGTTCCAGACGACTGTGTGATCACGCTCTCCGTAGCTGATGTAAGACCTTTAAACAGGGCCAGAGGGCCAGACGGATTAGGCCGCAGGGCCAACCCTAGACCCACTCCAATTTGCTCACTGCCCTTTCCCACCTGGACAGAAGGAACACCTGTGGGAATGCTATTCATTGACTACAGCTCAACGTTCAAAACCATAGTATACTCAAAGCTCATCACTAAGCGAAGGACCCTGGGACTAAACACCTCCCTCTGCAACTGGATCCTGGACTTCATGACAGGCCGCCCCCAGATGGTAAGGGTAGGGAACAACACATTCGCCACACTGATCCTCAACACGGGGGCACCTCAGGGGTGTGTGCTCAGTCCCCTCCTGTACTCCCTCTTCACTCATGACTGCATGGCCAATCACAACTCCAACACCATCATTAAGTTTGCCGATGACACAACAGTGGTAGGCCTGATCACCGACAACGATGAGACTACAGGGAGGAGGTCAGAGACCTGGTCGTGTGGTGCCAGGACAACAACCTCTTCCTCAACGTGATCAAGACAAAGTAGCTGATCGTGGTCTACAGGAAAAAGACTACCGAGCACGCCCCCATTCTCTTCGACGGGGCTGTAGTGGAACAGGTTGAGAGTTCATTAGTGTCCACATCACCAACAAACTATCATGGTCTAAACACACCAAGACAGTTGTGAAGAGGGCACGACAAAGCCTAATCCATCTCACTGAAAAGATTTTGCATGGGTCTTCAGATCCTCAAAAGGTTCTACAGCTGCACCATCAAGAGCATCCTGACTGGTTGCATCACTGTCTTGTATGCAATGTAGGCACTACAGAGGGTAGTGTGTACGGCCAAGTACATCACTGCGTCCAAGCTTCCTGCCATCCAGGACCTCTATACCAGGAGGTGTCAGAGAAAGTCACAAAAAATTGTCATAGACTCCAGCCACCCTAATCATAGGCTGTTCTCCCTGCTACCGCACGGCAAGCGGTACCGGAGTGCCAAGTCGAGGTTCAAAAGGCTTCTTAAAAAGAAGTTAAGAATTGAAAAAAAAATAAGTGTTAAGTAAAAAATAGATGAGTACAAAATTGAAAATTGAAAATAAAAGTTACAACTAATTAAATAACAGCAGTTAAATAAGCGAGACTATATACAGTGGGTACCGGTACAGAGTCAATGTGCGAGGGCACTGGTTAGTCAAGGTAATTGAAGTAATATGTAGGTGGAGTTAAAGTGACCATGCATAGATTATAAACAGAGAGTATAAAAGAGGGGTCTGGGTAGCCCAGTATTAGTTGTTCAGGAGTCTTATGGCTTGTGGGTAGAAGCTGTCAAGGGTTGTTGGTTAGTAAGAATTTCACTGAAAGGTCTACACCTGTTGTATTCGCCGACTGTGACAAATAACATTTGATTTTATTTTATTTGAAGTATGAAACAAATGAGGAACCAGAATGTGTAACCATACTGAGGATCTAGAAGGATGAACTAGAAGGATAAAACAGAAGGATGAACAAGAAGGAAGCCTGTAAACTGATGTGAGACAATGGAGGTAGCCATAATCAGAGCCATGATTTTAGAGATCTGATCAGAGACATGATTTTAGAGATCTGATTAGAGACATGATTTTAGAGATCTGATCAGAGACATGATTTTAGAGATCTGATCAGAGACATTATTTTAGAGATCTGATCAGAGACATGATTTTAGAGATCTGATCAGAGACATGATTTTAGAGATCTGATTAGAGACATGATTTTAGAGATCTGATCAGAGACATGATTTTAGAGATCTGATCAGAGACATGATTTTAGAGATCCGATCAGAGCCATGATTTTAGAGATCTGATTAGAGACATGATTTTAGAGATCTGATCAGAGCCATGATTTTAGAGATCTGATTAGAGCCATGATTTTAGAGATCTGATCAGAGCCATGTATTTAGAGATCCGATCAGAGTCATGTATTTAGAGATCTGATCAGAGCCATGTATTTAGAGATCTGATCAGAGCCATGTATTTAGAGATCTGATCAGAGCCATGATTTTAGAGATCTGATCAGAGTCATGTATTTAGAGATCTGATCAGAGCCATGTATTTAGAGATCTGATCAGAGCCATGTATTTAGAGATCTGATCAGAGCCATGTATTTAGAGATCCGATCAGAGTCATGTATTTAGAGATCTGATCAGAGCCATGTATTTAGAGCAGGGGCTCTTAAATGTTTCCAGCCTGGGACGCAAATGAGAAGTTGTGTGTTTTCCTGGTACCCAAGCTGACGGAAACATGCAACTATACATAAACTTACAATTCATTGCACTTTTTTCTATTAATAAATGCAACATAGGCAAAGGAGTATAAAATGAAATGAACAGGAATAGCTACATGGGTATTTTCCCCATTAGAATGACTCATACATGTCTGTGTAGGTTGGAACTGTCGCTGGTAATTAAAATACAATATATCATTTTCATTCTGAACTGATTGATCACACAGATGTATAACGGAACACACAGGCTCATATTTTGATAGTACAGCCCGAAGTAAAAGTACAGATGAAACATGGTTAACCCTACTGTACATCTTACTGTAGACAGTACAGATGAAACATGATTAATCCTACTGTAAATCTTTCTGTAGACAGTACAGATGAAACATGATTAATCCTACTGTACATCTTACTGTAGACAGTACAGATGAAACATGATTAATCCTACTGTACATCTAACTGTAGACAGTACAGATGAAACATGATTATTAACCTACTGTACATCTTACTGTAGACAGTACAGATGAAACATGATTATTAATCCTACTGTACATCTTACTGTAGACAGTACAGATGAAACATGATTATTAACCCTACTGTACATCTTACTGTAGACAGTACAGATGAAACATGATTAATCCTACTGTACATCTAACTGTAGACAGTACAGATGAAACATGATTATTAACCTACTGTACATCTTACTGTAGACAGTACAGATGAAACATGATTAATCCTACTGTACATCTTACTATAGACAGTACAGATGAAACATGATTAACCTACTGTACATCTTACTGTAGACAGTACAGATGAAACATGATTAACCTACTGTACATCTAACTGTAGACAGTACAGATGAAACATGATTATTAACCTACTGTATATCTTACTGTAGACAGTACAGATGAAACATGATTAACCTACTGTACATCTTACTGTAGACAGTACAGATGAAACATGATTATTAACCCTACTGTATATCTTACTGTAGACAGTACAGATGAAACATGATTAATCCTACTGTACATCTAACTGTAGACAGTACAGATGAAACATGATTATTAACCTACTGTACATCTTACTGTAGACAGTACAGATGAAACATGATTATTAACCTACTGTACATCTAACTGTAGACAGTACAGATGAAACATGATTATTAACCTACTGTACATCTTACTGTAGACAGTACAGATGAAACATGATGATTAATCCTACTGTATATCTAACTGTAGACAGTACAGATGAAACATGATTAACCTACTGTACATCTAACTGTAGACAGTACAGATGAAACATGATTATTAACCTACTGTATATCTTACTGTAGACAGTACAGATGAAACATGATTATTAACCTACTGTACATCTTACTGTAGACAGTACAGATGAAACATGATTAACCTACTGTATATCTAACTGTAGACAGTACAGATGAAACATGATTAACCTACTGTACATCTAACTGTAGACAGTACAGATGAAACATGATTATTAACCTACTGTATATCTTACTGTAGACAGTACAGATGAAACATGATTATTAACCTACTGTATATCTTACTGTAGACAGTACAGATGAAACATGATTATTAACCTACTGTACATCTTACTGTAGACAGTACAGATGAAACATGATTATTAATCCTACTGTATATCTAACTGTAGACAGTACAGATGAAACATGATTATTAACCTACTGTACATCTTACTGTAGACAGTACAGATGAAACATGATTAACCTACTGTACATCTAACTGTAGACAGTACAGATGAAACATGATTAACCTACTGTATATCTTACTGTAGACAGTACAGATGAAACATGATTAACCTACTGTACATCTTACTGTAGACAGTACAGATGAAACATGATTATTAATCCTACTGTACATCTTACTGTAGACAGTACAGATGAAACATGATTATAAACCCTACTGTACATCTTACTGTAGACAGTACAGATGAAACATGATTATTAATCCTACTGTACATCTTACTGTAGACAGTACAGATGAAACATGATTAACCTACTGTACATCTTACTGTAGACAGTACAGATGAAACATGATTAACCCTACTGTATATCTAACTGTAGACAGTACAGATGAAACATGATTAACCTACTGTACATCTTACTGTAGACAGTACAGATGAAACATGATTATTAATCCTACTGTACATCTTACTGTAGACAGTACAGATGAAACATGATTAACCTACTGTACATCTAACTGTAGACAGTACAGATGAAACATGATTAACCCTACTGTACATCTTACTGTAGACAGTACAGATGAAACATGATTAACCTACTGTACATCTTACTGTAGACAGTACAGATGAAACATGATTAATCCTACTGTACATCTTACTGTAGACAGTACAGATGAAACATGATTAATCCTACTGTACATCTTACTGTAGACAGTACAGATGAAACATGATTAACCTACTGTATATCTTACTGTAGACAGTACAGGTGAAACATGATTAACCTACTGTACTTCTTACTGTAGACAGTACAGATGAAACATGATTAACCTATTGTATATCTTACTGTAGACAGTACAGATGAAACATGATTATTAACCCTACTGTATATCTTACTGTAGACAGTACAGATGAAACATGATTAACCTACTGTACATCTTACTGTAGACAGTACAGATGAAACATGATTAGCCTACTGTACATCTAACTGTAGACAGTACAGATGAAACATGATTATTAACCTACTGTACATCTAACTGTAGACATTACAGATGAAACATGATTAATCCTACTGTACATCTTACTGTAGACAGTACAAATGAAACATGAGTATTAATCCTACTGTATGTACCCTGACCTACACTACAGTAGATGTATGTACCCTGACCTATACTACAGTAGATGTATATACCCTGACCTACACTACAGTAGATGTATGTACCCTGACCTATACTACAGTAGATGTATATACCCTGACCTATACTACAGTAGATGTATGTACCCTGACCTACACTACAGTAGATGTATATACCCTGACCTACACTACAGTAGATGTATATACCCTGACCTATACTACAGTAGATGTATGTACCCTGACCTACACTACACTACAGTAGATGTATATACCCTGACCTATACTACAGTAGATGTATGTACCCTGACCTACACTACACTACACTAGATGTATATACCCTGACCTATACTACAGTAGATGTATATACCCTGACCTACACTACAGTAGATGTATATACCCTGACCTATACTACAGTAGATGTATGTACCCTGACCTACACTACAGTAGATGTATATACCCTGACCTACACTACAGTAGATGTATGTACCCTGACCTACACTACAGTAGATGTATATACCCTGACCTACACTACAGTAGATGTATATACCCTGACCTACACTACAGTAGATGTATATACCCTGACCTATACTACACTACAGTAGATGTATATACCCTGACCTACACTACAGTAGATGTATATACCCTGACCTACACTACACTACAGTAGATGTATGTACCCTGACCTATACTACACTACAGTAGATGTATATACCCTGACCTACACTACAGTAGATGTATGTACCCTGACCTACACTACAGTAGATGTATGTACCCTGACTTACACTACAGTAGATGTATATAACCTGACCTACACTACACTACAGTAGATGTATATACCCTGACCTACACTACACTACAGTAGATGTATATACCCTGAACTACACTACATTAGATGTATATACCCTGACCTACACTACAGTAGATGTATATACCCTGACCTACACTACACTACAGTAGATGTATATACCCTGACCTACACTACAGTAGATGTATATACCCTGACCTACACTACAGTAGATGTATATACCCTGACCTACACTACAGTAGATGTATATACCCTGACCTACACTACAGTAGATGTATGTACCCTGACCTACACTACACTACAGTAGATGTATATACCCTGACCTACACTACAGTAGATGTATATACCCTGACCTACACTACACTACAGTAGATGTATGTACCCTGACCTACACTACAGTAGATGTATATACCCTGACCTACACTACAGTAGATGTATATACCCTGACCTACACTACAGTAGATGTATATACCCTGACCTACACTACAGTAGATGTATGTACCCTGACCTACACTACACTACAGTAGATGTATGTACCCTGACCTACACTACAGTAGATGTATATACCCTTACCTACACTACAGTAGATGTATGTACCCTGACCTACACTACAGTAGATGTATATACCCTGACCTACACTACAGTAGATGTATATACCCTGACCTACACTACAGTAGATGTATATACCCTGACCTACACTACAGTAGATGTATGTACCCTGACCTATACTACAGTAGATGTATATACCCTGACCTACACTACACTACAGTAGATGTATGTACCCTGACCTACACTACAGTAGATGTATATACCCTGACCTACACTACAGTAGATGTATATACCCTGACCTACACTACAGTAGATGTATATACCCTGACCTACACTACACTACAGTAGATGTATGTACCCTGACCTACACTACAGTAGATGTATATACCCTGACCTACACTACAGTAGATGTATATACCCTGACCTACACTACAGTAGATGTATATACCCTGACCTATACTACAGTAGATGTATATACCCTGACCTACACTACAGTAGATGTATATACCCTGACCTACACTACACTACAGTAGATGTATATACCCTGACCTACACTACAGTAGATGTATGTACCCTGACCTACACTACACTACAGTAGATGTATATACCCTGATCTACACTACAGTAGATGAATGTACCCTGACCTATACTACAGTAGATGTATATACCCTGACCTACACTACACTACAGTAGATGTATGTACCCTGAGCTATACTATACTACAGTAGATGTATGTACCCTGACCTATACTACACTACAGTAGATGTATATACCCTGACCTACACTACAGTAGATGTATATACCCTGACCTACACTACACTACAGTAGATGTATATACCCTGACCTACACTACACTACAGTAGATGTATGTACCCTGACCTATACTACAGTAGATGTATGTAACCTGACCTACACTACAGTAGATGTATGTACCCTGACCTACACTACACTACAGTAGATGTATATACCCTGACCTACACTACACTACAGTAGATGTATATACCCTGACCTACACTACAGTAGATGTATGTACCCTGACCTACACTACAGTAGATGTATGTACCCTGACCTACACTATACTACAGTAGATGTATATACCCTGACCTACACTACAGTAGATGTATATACCCTGACCTACACTACACTACAGTAGATGTATGTACCCTGACCTACACTACAGTAGATGTATATACCCTGACCTACACTACACTACAGTAGATGTATATACCCTGACCTACACTACACTACAGTAGATGTATGTACCCTGACCTACACTACAGTAGATGTATGTACCCTGACCTACACTACAGTAGATGTATATACCCTGACCTACACTACACTACAGTAGATGTATGTACCCTGACCTACACTACAGTAGATGTATGTACCCTGACCTACACTACAGTAGATGTATGTACCCTGACCTATACTATACTACAGTAGATGTATGTACCCTGACCTATACTATACTACAGTAGATGTATGTACCCTGACCTATACTATACTACAGTAGATGTATGTACCCTGACCTACACTACAGTAGATGTATATACCCTGACCTACACTACACTACAGTAGATGTATATACCCTGACCTACACTACACTACAGTAGATGTATATACCCTGACCTACACTACAGTTGATGTATATACCCTGACCTATACTACAGTAGATGTATATACCCTGACCTACACTACAGTAGATGTATATACCCTGACCTACACTACACTACAGTAGATGTATATACCCTGACCTACACTACAGTAGATGTATATACCCTGACCTACACTACAGTAGATGTATGTACCCTGACCTACACTACAGTAGACGTATATACCCTGACCTATACTACAGTAGATGTATGTACCCTGACCTACACTACACTACAGTAGATGTATGTACCCTGACCTACACTACACTACAGTAGATGTATATACCCTGACCTACACTACAGTAGATGTATATACCCTGACCTACACTACAGTAGATGTATGTACCCTGACCTATACTACAGTAGATGTATATACCCTGACCTACACTACACTACAGTAGATGTATGTACCCTGACCTACACTACAGTAGATGTATATACCCTGACCTACACTACAGTAGATGTATATACCCTGACCTACACTACAGTAGATGTATATACCCTGACCTACACTACACTACAGTAGATGTATGTACCCTGACCTACACTACAGTAGATGTATATACCCTGACCTACACTACAGTAGATGTATATACCCTGACCTACACTACAGTAGATGTATATACCCTGACCTATACTACAGTAGATGTATATACCCTGACCTACACTACAGTAGATGTATATACCCTGACCTACACTACACTACAGTAGATGTATGTACCCTGACCTATACTATACTACAGTAGATGTATGTACCCTGACCTATACTATACTACAGTAGATGTATGTACCCTGACCTATACTATACTACAGTAGATGTATGTACCCTGACCTACACTACAGTAGATGTATATACCCTGACCTACACTACACTACAGTAGATGTATATACCCTGACCTACACTACACTACAGTAGATGTATATACCCTGACCTACACTACAGTTGATGTATATACCCTGACCTATACTACAGTAGATGTATATACCCTGACCTACACTACAGTAGATGTATATACCCTGACCTACACTACACTACAGTAGATGTATATACCCTGACCTACACTACAGTAGATGTATATACCCTGACCTATACTACACTACAGTAGATGTATGTACCCTGACCTACACTACAGTAGACGTATATACCCTGACCTATACTACAGTAGATGTATGTACCCTGACCTACACTACACTACAGTAGATGTATGTACCCTGACCTACACTACACTACAGTAGATGTATATACCCTGACCTACACTACAGTAGATGTATATACCCTGACCTACACTACAGTAGATGTATGTTCCCTGACCTATACTACAGTAGATGTATATACCCTGACCTACACTACACTACAGTAGATGTATGTGCCCTGACCTACACTACAGTAGATGTATATACCCTGACCTACACTACAGTAGATGTATATACCCTGACCTACACTACACTACAGTAGATGTATATACCCTGACCTATACTACAGTAGATGTATGTACCCTGACCTATACTACAGTAGATGTATGTACCCTGACCTACACTACAGTAGATGTATATACCCTGACCTACACTACAGTAGATGTATGTATCCTGAACTACACTACAGTAGATGTATATACCCTGACCTACACTACAGTAGATGTATATACCCTGACCTACACTACACTACAGTAGATGTATATACCCTGACCTACACTACAGTAGATGTATATACCCTGACCTACACTACAGTAGATGTATATACCCTGACCTACACTACAGTAGATGTATATACCCTGACCTACACTACAGTAGATGTATGTACCCTGACCTACACTACACTACAGTAGATGTATATACCCTGACCTACACTACAGTAGATGTATATACCCTGACCTACACTACACTACAGTAGATGTATGTACCCTGACCTACACTACAGTAGATGTATATACCCTGACCTACACTACAGTAGATGTATATACCCTGACCTACACTACAGTAGATGTATATACCCTGACCTACACTACAGTAGATGTATGTACCCTGACCTACACTACACTACAGTAGATGTATGTACCCTGACCTACACTACAGTAGATGTATATACCCTGACCTACACTACAGTAGATGTATGTACCCTGACCTACACTACAGTAGATGTATATACCCTGACCTACACTACAGTAGATGTATATACCCTGACCTACACTACAGTAGATGTATATACCCTGACCTACACTACAGTAGATGTATGTACCCTGACCTATACTACAGTAGATGTATATACCCTGACCTACACTACACTACAGTAGATGTATGTACCCTGACCTACACTACAGTAGATGTATATACCCTGACCTACACTACAGTAGATGTATATACCCTGACCTACACTACAGTAGATGTATATACCCTGACCTACACTACACTACAGTAGATGTATGTACCCTGACCTACACTACAGTAGATGTATATACCCTGACCTACACTACAGTAGATGTATATACCCTGACCTACACTACAGTAGATGTATATACCCTGACCTATACTACAGTAGATGTATATACCCTGACCTACACTACAGTAGATGTATATACCCTGACCTACACTACACTACAGTAGATGTATATACCCTGACCTACACTACAGTAGATGTATGTACCCTGACCTACACTACACTACAGTAGATGTCTATACCCTGATCTACACTACAGTAGATGAATGTACCCTGACCTATACTACAGTAGATGTATATACCCTGACCTACACTACACTACAGTAGATGTATGTACCCTGAGCTATACTATACTACAGTAGATGTATGTACCCTGACCTATACTACACTACAGTAGATGTATATACCCTGACCTACACTAAAGTAGATGTATATACCCTGACCTACACTACACTACAGTAGATGTATATACCCTGACCTACACTACACTACAGTAGATGTATGTACCCTGAGCTATACTATACTACAGTAGATGTATGTACCCTGACCTATACTACACTACAGTAGATGTATATACCCTGACCTACACTACAGTAGATGTATATACCCTGACCTACACTACACTACAGTAGATGTATATACCCTGACCTACACTACACTACAGTAGATGTATGTACCCTGACCTATACTACAGTAGATGTATGTAACCTGACCTACACTACAGTAGATGTATGTACCCTGACCTACACTACACTACAGTAGATGTATATACCCTGACCTACACTACACTACAGTAGATGTATATACCCTGACCTACACTACAGTAGATGTATGTACCCTGACCTACACTACAGTAGATGTATGTACCCTGACCTACACTATACTACAGTAGATGTATATACCCTGACCTACACTACAGTAGATGTATATACCCTGACCTACACTACACTACAGTAGATGTATGTACCCTGACCTACACTACAGTAGATGTATGTACCCTGACCTACACTACACTACAGTAGATGTATATACCCTGACCTACACTACACTACAGTAGATGTATGTACCCTGACCTACACTACAGTAGATGTATGTACCCTGACCTACACTACAGTAGATGTATATACCCTGACCTACACTACACTACAGTAGATGTATGTACCCTGACCTACACTACAGTAGATGTATGTACCCTGACCTATACTACACTACAGTAGATGTATGTACCCTGACCTATACTATACTACAGTAGATGTATGTACCCTGACCTACACTACAGTAGATGTATATACCCTGACCTACACTACACTACAGTAGATGTATATACCCTGACCTACACTACACTACAGTAGATGTATATACCCTGACCTACACTACAGTAGATGTATATACCCTGACCTATACTACAGTAGATGTATATACCCTGACCTACACTACAGTAGATGTATATACCCTGACCTACACTACACTACAGTAGATGTATATACCCTGACCTACACTACAGTAGATGTATATACCCTGACCTATACTACACTACAGTAGATGTATGTACCCTGACCTACACTACAGTAGACGTATATACCCTGACCTATACTACAGTAGATGTATGTACCCTGACCTACACTACACTACAGTAGATGTATGTACCCTGACCTACACTACACTACAGTAGATGTATATACCCTGACCTACACTACAGTAGATGTATATACCCTGACCTATACTACAGTAGATGTATATACCCTGACCTACACTACAGTAGATGTATATACCCTGACCTATACTACAGTAGATGTATATACCCTGACCTACACTACAGTAGATGTATATACCCTGACCTACACTACACTACAGTAGATGTATATACCCTGACCTACACTACAGTAGATGTATATACCCTGACCTACACTACAGTAGATGTATATACCCTGACCTACACTACACTACAGTAGATGTATATACCCTGACCTACACTACAGTAGATGTATATACCCTGACCTACACTACAGTAGATGTATATACCCTGACCTACACTACAGTAGATGTATATACCCTGACCTACACTACAGTAGATGTATATACCCTGACCTATACTACAGTAGATGTATATACCCTGACCTACACTACAGTAGATGTATATACCCTGACCTACACTACAGTAGATGTATATACCCTGACCTATACTACAGTAGATGTATATACCCTGACCTACACTACAGTAGATGTATGTACCCTGACCTATACTACACTACAGTAGATGTATATACCCTGACCTACACTACAGTAGATGTATATACCCTGACCTACACTACAGTAGATGTATGTACCCTGACCTACACTACAGTAGATGTATATACCCTGACCTACACTACAGTAGATGTATATACCCTGACCTACACTACACTACAGTAGATGTATATACCCTGACCTACACTACACTACAGTAGATGTATATACCCTGACCTATACTAAAGTAGATGTATGTACCCTGACCTATACTACAGTAGATGTATGTACCCTGACCTACACTACAGTAGATGTATGTACCCTGACCTACACTACAGTAGATGTATGTACCCTGACCTACACTACAGTAGATGTATATACCCTGACCTACACTACACTACAGTAGATGTATATACCCTGACCTATACTACAGTAGATGTATATACCCTGACCTACAATACAGTAGATGTATATACCCTGACCTACACTACAGTAGATGTATATACCCTGACCTACACTACACTAGATGTATATACCCTGACCTACACTACAGTAGATGTATATACCCTGACCTATACTAAAGTAGATGTATATACCCTGACCTATACTACAGTAGATGTATGTACCCTGACCTACACTACAGTAGATGTATATACCCTGACCTATACTACAGTAGATGTATGTACCCTGACCTACACTACACTACAGTAGATGTATATACCCTGACCTACACTACAGTAGATGTATATACCCTGACCTACACTACACTACAGTAGATGTATATACCCTGACCTACACTACACTACAGTAGATGTTTATACCCTGACCTATACTACACTACAGTAGATGTATATACCCTGACCTATACTACACTACAGTAGATGTATATACCCTGACCTACACTACACTACAGTAGATGTATATACCCTGACCTACACTACAGTAGATGTATATACCCTGACCTATACTACAGTAGATGTATGTACCCTGACCTACACTACAGTAGATGTATATACCCTGACCTATACTACAGTAGATGTATATACCCTGACCTATACTACAGTAGATGTATGTACCCTGACCTACACTACACTACAGTAGATGTATATACCCTGACCTACACTACAGTAGATGTATATACCCTGACCTATACTACAGTAGATGTATATACCCTGACCTACACTACAGTAGATGTATGTACCCTGACCTACACTACACTACAGTAGATGTATATACCCTGACCTATACTACAGTAGATGTATATACCCTAACCTATACTACAGTAGATGTATGTACCCTGACCTACACTACAGTAGATGTATGTACCCTGACCTACACTACAGTAGATGTATGTACCCTGACCTACACTACACTACAGTAGATGTATATACCCTGACCTACACTACAGTAGATGTATGTACCCTGACCTATACTACAGCAGATGTATATACCCTGACCTACACTACACTACAGTAGATGTATATACCCTGACCTACACTACAGCAGATGTATATACCCTGACCTACACTACACTACAGTAGATGTATATACCCTGACCTACACTACAGTAGATGTATATACCCTACACTACACTACAGTAGATGTATATACCCTGACCTACACTACAGTAGATGTATATACCCTGACCTATACTACACTACAGTAGATGTATATACCCTGACCTACACTACACTACAGTAGATGTATATACCCTGACCTATACTACAGTAGATGTATATACCCTGACCTACACTACAGTAGATGTATATACCCTGACCTATACTACAGTAGATGTATATACCCTGACCTACACTACACTACAGTAGATGTATATACCCTGACCTACACTACAGTAGATGTATATACCCTGACCTATACTACAGTAGATGTATATACCCTGACCTACACTACAGTAGATGTATATACCCTGACCTATACTACAGTAGATGTATGTACCCTGACCTACACTACAGTAGATGTATATACCCTGACCTACACTACAGTAGATGTATGTACCCTGACCTACACTATACTACAGTAGATGTATGTACCCTGACCTATATTATACTACAGTAGATGTATATACCCTGACCTATACTACAGTAGATGTATATACCCTGACCTATACTACAGTAGATGTATATACCCTGACCTACACTACAGTAGATGTATATACCCTGACCTACACTACACTACAGTAGATGTATGTACCCTGACCTACACTACACTACAGTAGATGTATATACCCTGACCTACACTACACTACAGTAGATGTATATACCCTGACCTACACTACAGTAGATGTATATACCCTGACC
This sequence comes from Salvelinus fontinalis, assembly GCF_029448725.1. Lineage (NCBI taxonomy): Eukaryota > Metazoa > Chordata > Actinopteri > Salmoniformes > Salmonidae > Salvelinus > Salvelinus fontinalis. The sequence goes on from NC_074673.1 coordinate 2,862,137, forward strand.
TACACTACAGTAGATGTATATATCCTACACTACACTACAGTAGATGTATATACCCTGACCTACACTACAGTAGATGTATATACCCTGACCTACACTACACTACAGTAGATGTATATACCCTGACCTACACTACAGTAGATGTATGTACCCTGACCTACACTACACTACAGTAGATGTATATACCCTGACCTACACTACAGTAGATGTATATACCCTGACCTACACTACAGTAGATGTATATACCCTGACCTACACTACACTACAGTAGATGTATGTACCCTGACCTACACTACAGTAGATGTATGTACCCTGACCTACACTACAGTAGATGTATATACCCTGACCTACACTACACTACAGTAGATGTATATACCCTGACCTACACTACACTACAGTAGATGTATATACCCTGACCTACACTACAGTAGATGTATATACCCTGACCTATACTACAGTAGATGTATGTACCCTGACCTAGACTACAGTAGATGTATGTACCCTGACCTACACTACACTACAGTAGATGTATATACCCTGACCTATACTACAGTAGATGTATATACCCTGACCTACACTACAGTAGATGTATATACCCTGACCTACACTACACTACAGTAGATGTATGTACCCTGACCTACACTACACTACAGTACAGTAGATGTATATACCCTGACCTACACTACAGTAGATGTATATACCCTGACCTACACTACAGTAGATGTATATAATTGACTTTAAAGGTGATTTCTGCTTGAGTCGACTTCAGAGTTTACAGCGAACTTGATTTCTGTAAATATATGGGTTGTTGCCTAAATCTTTGCTCGGGTTTTCTATCGTTAATCTGTGTTGAATTCAATCTGGGCCTCTTTCTCTAAATTGTATTTCTGTTCTGAACTATAATGTGAGTCTCCATTGTTAAGGGTCAGGGTACCTTGTACAGAGCATTATGGGTAATGTAGTTCATCATGCTATAGCAGGTACCCACCAGTGCTGACTCCCCCAGTGAAGATCCATGCTCCGGTGGTTACTGCAGCCTTGATGAGTCCCTTCCCTAACACCTGTTTGAGTTTGGGCTGCAGGTCAAAGTTCTGCAGCCCTCCGTGGATGGAGATGAGCAGGTTGGGGAGTTCCAGCTGCCAGTCTTTCACCATCAGTTGGAGCAGATTGTCTGGCTTAGAGTCATGGGACACTCTGATGTACTGGCAGGGGAGGGGAGAAGAAAATAGTTTAGCTCTGTGCTCTACACATTGCAGAAATTAGAACAATAAAGGACTCTCCTGCAGAGACAAGCACGCAGAATAAAATATTTTGGTTGTTTTGGTGGGACTTTTGTGGATTTCTGTATGAAGCTCTTGTTGTTGTGTTCTGGATGGGTCATAACTGGTCTGGTGCAGTTATTATTATGGTTGTGGTGTGTTGGATTCATTCGATTGAGCGTAATTTGGGGATTTTGATCGATTTTGGACAGAATTGACTTCAACACAAGAACAGTAGTAGTTGCAGAGGTGGTATGGTGTGGACATAACTAGCATGGTGTAGTTATGGTGTAGTTACAGTGTAGTTATGGTGTAGTTATGGTGTAGTTATGGTGTGGTTATAGTGTGGTTATGGTGTAGTTATGGTGTAGTTATGGTGTAGTTATGGTGTGGTTATAGTGTAGTTATGGTGTAGTTATGGTGTAGTTATGGTGTAGTTATGGTGTAGTTACAGTGTAGTTATGGTGTAGTTATGGTGTAGTTATGGTGTGGTTATAGTGTAGTTATGGTGTAGTTATGGTGTAGTTATGGTGTAGTTATGGTGTGGTTATAGTGTAGTTATGGTGTAGTTATGGTGTAGTTATGGTGTGGTTATAGTGTAGTTATGGTGTGGTTATAGTGTAGTTATGGTGTAGTTATGGTGTGGTGTAGTTATGGTGTGGTTATGGTGTGGTGTAGTTATGGTGTAGTTATGGTGTAGTGTAGTTATGGTGTAGTTATGGTGTAGTTATGGTATAGTTATGGTGTAGTTATGGTGTAGTTAAGGTGCAGTTAAGGTGTAGTCAAGGTGTAGTCAAGGTGTAGTTATGGTGTAGTTAAGGTGTAGTTAAGGTGTAGTTAAGGTGTAGTTAAGGTGTAGTTATGGTGTAGTTATGGTGTAGTTATGGTGTGGTGTAGTTATAGTGTGGTTGTGGTGTAGTTATGGTGTAGTGTAGTTATGGTGTAGTTATGGTGTGGTGTAGTTATAGTGTGGTTATGGTGTAGTTATGGTGTAGTGTAGTTATAGTGTAGTTATGGTGTGGTGTAGTTATGGTGTAGTTATGGTGTAGTTATGGTGTAGTTATGGTGTAGTTAAGGTGTAGTTATGGTGTAGTTAAGGTGTGGTGTAGTTATAGTGTGGTTGTGGTGTGGTGTAGTTATAGTGTGGTTGTGGTGTAGTTATAGTGTGGTTGTGGTGTGGTGTAGTTATAGTGTGGTTGTGGTGTAGTTATAGTGTGGTTGTGGTGTGGTGTAGTTATAGTGTGGTTGTGGTGTAGTTATGGTGTAGTGTAGTTATGGTGTAGTTATGGTGTGGTGTAATTATAGTGTGGTTGTGGTGTAGTTATGGTGTAGTGTAGTTATAGTGTGGTTGTGGTGCAGTTATGGTGTAGTGTAATTATGGTGTAGTTATGGTGTGGTGTAGTTATGGTGTAGTTATGGTGTAGTTATGGTGTAGTTATGGTGTAGTTAAGGTGTAGTTATGGTGTAGTTAAGGTGTGGTGTAGTTATAGTGTGGTTGTGGTATGGTGTAGTTATAGTGTGGTTGTGGTGTAGTTATAGTGTGGTTGTGGTGTGGTGTAGTTATAGTGTGGTTGTGGTTGTGGTGTAGTTATAGTGTGGTTGTGGTGTGGTGTAGTTATAGTGTGGTTGTGGTGTGGTGTAGTTATGGTGTGGTTATGGTGTAGTTATGGTGTGGTGTAGTTCTAGTGTGGTTGTGGTGTAGTTATAGTGTGGTTATGGTGTGGTGTAGTTAGGGTGTGGTTATGGTGTGGTGTAGTTATAGTGTGGTTATGGTGTGGTGTAGTTATAGTGTGGTTGTGGTGTGGTGTAGTTATAGTGTGGTTATGGTGTGGTGTAGTTATAGTGTGGTTGTGGTGTGGTGTAGTTATAGTGTGGTTGTGGTGTGGTGTAGTTATAGTGTGGTTATGGTGTGGTGTAGTTATAGTGTGGTTGTGGTGTGGTGTAGTTATAGTGTGGTTGTGGTGTAGTTATAGTGTGGTTGTGGTGTGGTGTAGTTATAGTGTAGTTATGGTGTAGTTATAGTGTGGTTGTGGTGTAGTTATAGTGTGGTTGTGGTGTGGTGTAGTTATAGTGTGGTTGTGGTGTGGTGTAGTTATAGTGTGGTTGTGGTGTAGTTATAGTGTGGTTGTGGTGTGGTGTAGTTATATTGTGGTTGTGGTGTAGTTATAGTGTGGTTGTGGTGTGGTGTAGTTATAGTGTGGTTGTGGTGTGGTGTAGTTATGGTGTAGTTATAGTGTGGTTGTGGTGTAGTTATGGTGTGGTGTAGTTATGGTGTAGTTATAGTGTGGTTGTGGTCTGGTGTAGTTATAGTGTGGTTGTGGTGTAGTTATGGTGTGGTGTAGTTATTGTGCAGTTATGGTGTGGTGTAGTTATGGTGTAGTTATAGTGTGGTTGTGGTGTGGTGTAGTTATAGTGTGGTTGTGGTGTAGTTATGATGTGGTGTAGTTATAGTGTGGTTGTGGTGTGGTGTAGTTATAGTGTGGTTGTGGTGTAGTTATGGTGTGGTGTAATTATAGTGTGGTGTAGTTATAGTGTGGTTATGGTGTAGTTATGGTGTGGTGTGGTTATGGTGTGGTTGTGGTGTAGTTATGGTGTGGTGTAGTTATAGTGTAGTTATGGTGTAGTTATGGTGTGGTGTGATTATGGTGTGGTTGTGGTGTAGTTATGCTGTAGTTATTGTGTAGTTATGGTGTGGTGTAGTTATAGTGTGGTTGTGGTGTAGTTATAATGTGGTTGTGTTGTGGTGTAGTTATAGTCTGGTTGTGGTGTAGTGTAGTTATAGTGTGGTCGTGGTGTAGTTATGCTGTGGTTGAGGTATTGAGTAGTTATGGTGTGGTGTAGTTATAGTGTGGTTGTGGTGTGGTGTAGTTATAGTGTGGTTGTGGTGTAGTGTAGTTATAGTGTGGTTGTGGTGTAGTTATAGTGTGGTTGTGGTGTGGTGTAGTTATAGTGTGGTCGTGGTGTAGTTATGCTTTGGTTGAGGTATTGAGTAGTTATGGTGTAGTTATAGTGTGGTTGTGGTGTAGTTATGGTGTAGTTATGGTGTAGTTATGGTGTGGTGTAGTTATAGTGTGGTTGTGGTGTAGTTATAGTGTGGGTGTGGTGTAGTTATGGTGTGTTTGTGGTGTAGTTATGGTGTAGTTGTGGTGTAGTTATAGTGTGGTTGTGGTATGGTGTAGTTATGGTGTAGTTATGGTGTGGTGTAGTTATAGTGTGGTTGTGGTGTAGTTATAGTGTGGTTGAGGTATTGAGTAGTTATGGTGTAGTTATAGTGTGGTTGTGGTGTGGTGTAGTTATGGTGTGGTGTAGTTATAGTGTGGTTGTGGTATGGTGTAGTTATGGTGTAGTTATGGTGTAGTGTAGTTATAGTGTGGTTGTGGTGTAGTTATAGTGTGGTTGTGGTGTGGTGTAGTTATAGTGTGGTTGTGGTGTAGTTATGGTGTGGTTGAGGTATTGAGTAGTTATGGTGTAGTTATAGTGTGGTTGTGGTGTGGTGTAGTTATGGTGTAGTTATGGTGTAGTTATGGTGTGGTGTAGTTATAGTGTGGTTGTGGTGTAGTTATAGTGTGGGTGTGGTGTAGTTATGGTGTGTTTGTGGTGTAGTTATGGTGTAGTTGTGGTGTAGTTATAGTGTGGTTGTGGTATGGTGTAGTTATGGTGTAGTTATGGTGTGGTGTAGTTATAGTGTGGTTGTGGTATGGTGTAGTTATGGTGTAGTTATGGTGTGGTGTAGTTAGGGTGTAGTTGTGGTGTAGTTATAGTGTGGTTGTGGTGTGGTGTAGTTATGGTGTAGTTATGGTGTAGTTGTGGTGTGGTGTAGTTATGGTGTAGTTAAGGCATAGTTACGGTGTAATTGGTTTGGTTATGGTGTACTTATGGTGTGGGTGTGGTATTGAGTAGTTATGGTGTAGTTGTGGTGTGGTGTAGTTATGGTGTAGGTGTGGTGTGGTGTAGTTATGGTGTGTTTGTGGTGTAGTTGTGGTGTGGTGTAGTTATGGTGTAGTTATGGCGTGGGTGTGGTGTAGGTGTGGTTGTGGTGTAGTTGTGGTGTGGTGTAGTTATGGTGTAGTTATGGCGTGGGTGTGGTGTAGGTGTGGTTGTGGTGTAGTTATGGTGTAGTTATGGCGTGGGTGTGGTGTAGGTGTGGTTGTGGTGTAGTTATGGTGTGGTTGAGGTATTGAGAAGTTATGGTGTAGTTATAGTGTGGTTGTGGTGTGGTGTAGTTATGATGTAGTTATGGTGTCTTTGTGGTATGGTTCTGGTATGGTTGAGGTGTGGTAAAGGTGTTGTTGTTTATAGTTAGACAGGTCGTGGTCCTACCATTGCCTTGTTGATGAGGCCTCCACCCTGGAACTCGATGGTCCCGAAGGCGTCGGTGGGGGAGGTCTGTGTGTTTTTGGCCACGGACCACCTCTCCTGCTGGGGCGGGTCGATCTGGACCAGCTGATGGTTCTCCTCCGACAGCTTGTTGGTCAGAGCGCCCAGCGGGATCACCACGTGCTGCGTTATCAGCTGACCACACGAACATCTACCGGGGGACAGGTCACTAGACTAGTTAAGACAGCAGGGTACAGGTCACTAGACTAGTTAAGACAGCAGGGTACAGGTCACTAGACTAGTTAAGACAGCAGGGTACAGGTCACTAGACTAGTTAAGACAGCAGGGGACAGGTCACTAGACTTGTTAAGACAGCAGGGTACTGGTCAATAGACTAGTTAAGACAGCAGGGTACAGGTCACTAGACTAGTTAAGACAGCAGGTTACAAGTCACTAGACTAGTTAAGACAGCAGGGTACTGGTCACTAGACTAGTTAAGACAGCAGGGGACAGGTCACTAGACTAGTTAAGACAGCAGGGGACAGGTCACTAGACTAGTTAAGACAGCAGGGGACAGGTCACTAGACTAGTTAAGACAGCAGAGGACAGGTCACTAGACTAGTTAATACAGCAGGGTACAGGTCACTAGACTAGTTAAGACAGCAGGGTACAGGTCACTAGACTAGTTAAGACAGCAGGGTACAGGTCACTAGACTAGTTAAGACAGCAGGTTACAAGTCACTAGACTAGTTAAGACAGCAGGGTACTGGTCACTAGACTAGTTAAGACAGCAGGGTACAGGTCAATAGACTAGTTAAGACAGCAGGGTACTGGTCACTAGACTAGTTAAGACAGCAGGGTACTGGTCACTAGACTAGTTAAGACAGCAGGGGACAGGTCACTAGATTAGTTAAGACAGCAGGGGACAGGTCCCTAGACTAGTTAAGACAGCAGGGGACAGGTCACTAGACTAGTTAAGACAGCAGGGGACAGGTCACTAGACTAGTTAAGACAGCAGGGGACAGGTCACTAGACTAGTTAAGACAGCAGGGACAGGTCACTAGACTAGTTAAGACAGCAGGGGACAGGTCACTAGACTAGTTAAGACAGCAGGGTACAGGTCACTAGACTAGTTAAGACAGCAGGGTACTGTTCACTAGACTAGTTAAGACAGCAGGGTACTGTTCACTAGACTAGTTAAGACAGCAGGGTACTGGTCACTAGACTAGTTAAGGCAGCATTGTACAGGTCACTAGACTAGTTAAGACAGCAGGGTACAGGTCACTAGACTAGTTAAGACAGCAGGGTACAGGTCACTAGACTAGTTAAGACAGCAGGGTACAGGTCACTAGACTAGTTAAGGCAGCAGGGTACAGGTCACTAGACTAGTTAAGACAGCAGGGTACAGGTCACTAGACTAGTTAAGACAGCAGGGTACAGGTCACTAGACTAGTTAAGACAGCAGAGGACAGGTCACTAGACTAGTTAAGACAGCAGGGTACAGGTCACTAGACTAGTTAAGACAGCAGAGGACAGGTCACTAGACTAGTTAAGACAGCAGGGTACAGGTCACTAGACTAGTTAAGGCAGCAGGGTACAGGTCACTAGACTAGTTAAGACAGCAGGGTACAGGTCACTAGACTAGTTAAGACAGCAGGGTACAGGTCACTAGACTAGTTAAGACAGCAGGGTACAGGTCACTAGACTAGTTAAGACAGCAGGGTACAGGTCACTAGACTAGTTAAGACAGCAGGGTACAGGTCACTAGACTAGTTAAGACAGCAGGGTACAGGTCACTAGACTAGTTAAGACAGCAGGGTACAGGTCAATAGACTAGTTAAGACAGCAGGGTACTGGTCACTAGACTAGTTAAGACAGCAGGGTACTGGTCACTAGACTAGTTAAGACAGCAGGGTACTGTTCACTAGACTAGTTAAGACAGCAGGGTACTGTTCACTAGACTAGTTAAGACAGCAGGGTACAGGTCACTAGACTAGTTAAGACAGCAGGGTACAGGTCACTAGACTAGTTAAGACAGCAGGGTACAGGTCACTAGACTAGTTAAGACAGCAGGGTACTGGTCACTAGACTAGTTAAGACAGCAGGGTACAGGTCACTAGACTAGTTAAGACAGCAGGGTACAGGTTACTAGACTAGTTAAGACAGCATGGTACTGGTCACTAGACTAGTTAAGACAGCAGGGTACAGGTCACTAGACTAGTTAAGACAGCAGGGTACTGGTCACTAGACTAGTTAAGACAGCAGGGCACAGGTCACTAGACTAGTTAAGACAGCAGGGTACAGGTCACTAGACTAGTTAAGACAGCAGGGTACTGGTCACTAGACTAGTTAAGACAGCAGGGTACAGGTCACTAGACTAGTTAAGACAGCAGGGTACAGGTCACTAGACTAGTTAAGACAGCAGGGTACAGGTCACTAGACTAGTTAAGACAGCAGGGTACAGGTCACTAGACTAGTTAAGACAGCAGGGTACTGGTCACTAGACTAGTTAAGACAGCAGGGTACTGGTCACTAGACTAGTTAAGACAGCAGGGTACAGGTCACTAGACTTGTTAAGACACCAGGGTACTGGTCACTAGACTAGTTAAGACAGCAGGGTACTGGTCACTAGACTAGTTAAGACAGCAGGGTACAGGTCACTAGACTAGTTAAGACAGTACGCTTCTGGTCACTAGACTAGTTAAGACAGCAGGGGACAGGTCACCAGACTAGTTAAGACAGCAAGGGACAGGTCACTAGACTAGTTAAGACAGCAGGGTACATGTCACTAGACTAGTTAAGACAGCAGGGTACTGGTCACTAGACTAGTTAAGACAGCAGGGCACAGGTCACTAGACTAGTTAAGACAGCAGGGTACAGGTCACTAGACTAGTTAAGACAGCAGGGTACTGGTCACTAGACTAGTTAAGACAGCAGGGTACAGGTCACTAGACTAGTTAAGACAGCAGGGTACAGGTCACTAGACTAGTTAAGACAGCAGGGTACAGGTCACTAGACTAGTTAAGACAGCAGGGTACAGGTCACTAGACTAGTTAAGACAGCAGGGTACTGGTCACTAGACTAGTTAAGACAGCAGGGTACTGGTCACTAGACTAGTTAAGACAGCAGGGTACAGGTCACTAGACTTGTTAAGACACCAGGGTACTGGTCACTAGACTAGTTAAGACAGCAGGGTACTGGTCACTAGACTAGTTAAGACAGCAGGGTACAGGTCACTAGACTAGTTAAGACAGTACGCTTCTGGTCACTAGACTAGTTAAGACAGCAGGGGACAGGTCACCAGACTAGTTAAGACAGCAAGGGACAGGTCACTAGACTAGTTAAGACAGCAGGGTACATGTCACTAGACTAGTTAAGACAGTAGGGTACTGGTCACTAGACTAGTTAAGACAGCAGGGGAAAGGTCACTAGACTAGTTAAGACAGCAGGGGACAGGTCACTAGACTAGTTAAGACAGCAGGGGACAGGTCACTAGACTAGTTAAGACAGCAGGGGACAGGTCACTAGACTAGTTAAGACAGCAGGGGACAGGTCACTAGACTAGTTAAGACAGCAGGGTACAGGTCACTAGACTAGTTAAGACAGCAGTGTACAGGTCACTAGACTAGTTAAGACAGCAGGGTACAGGTCACTAGACTAGTTAAGACAGCAGGTTACAGGTCACTAGACTAGTTAAGACAGCAGGGTAATGGTCACTAGACTAGTTAAGACAACTAGTTTAGTGACCAGTACCCTGCTAAGACAGCAGGGTACAGGTCACTAGACTAGTTAAGACAGCAGGGTACTGGTCACTAGACTAGTTAAGACAGCAGGGGACAGGTCACTAGACTAGTTAAGATAGCAGGGGACAGGTCACTAGACTAGTTAAGACAGCAGGGGACAGGTCACTAGACTAGTTAAGACAGCAGGGGACAGGTCACTAGACTAGTTAAGACAGCAGGGTACAGGTCACTAGACTAGTTAAGACAGTAGGGTACAGGTCACTAGACTAGTTAAGACATCAGGGTACAGGTCACTAGACTAGTTAAGACAGCAGGGTACAGATCACTAGACTAGTTAAGACAGCAGGGTACAGGTCACTAGACTAGTTAAGACAGCAGGGTACAGGTCACTAGACTAGTTAAGACAGCAGGGTACAGGTCACTAGACTAGTTAAGTCAGCAGGGTACAGGTCACTAGACTAGTTAAGATAGCAGGGTACAGGTCACTAGACTAGTTAAGACAGCAGTGTACTGTTCACTAGACTAGTTAAGACAGCAGGGTACAGGTCACTAGACTAGATAAGACAGCAGGGTACAGGTCACTAGACTAGTTAAGACAGCAGGGTACAGGTCACTAGACTAGTTAAGACAGCAGGGTACAGGTCACTAGACTAGTTAAGACAGCAGGGTACAGGTCACTAGACTAGTTAAGGCAGCAGGGTACTGGTCACTAGACTAGTTAAGACAGCAGGGTACAGGTCACTAGGCTAGTTAAGACAGCAGGGTACAGGTCACTAGACTAGTTAAGACAGCAGGGTACTGGTCACTAGACTAGTTAAGACAGCAGGGTAGAGGTCATAGACTAGTTAAGACAGCAGAGGACAGGTCACTAGACTAGTTAAGACAACAGGGTACAGGTCACTAGACTAGTTAAGACAGCAGGGTACTGGTCACTAGACTAGTTAAGACAGCAGTGTACAGGTCATTAGACTAGTTAAGACAGCAGGGTACAGGTCACTAGACTAGTTAAGACAGCAGGGTACAGGTCACTAGACTAGTTAAGACAGCAGGGTACAGGTCACTAGACTAGTTAAGACAGCAGGGTACAGGTCACTAGACTAGTTAAGACAGCAGGGTACAGGTCACTAGACTAGTTAAGACAGCAGGGTACAGGTCACTAGACTAGATAAGACAGCAGGGTACAGGTCACTAGACTAGTTAAGACAGCAGAGGACAGGTCACTAGACTAGTTAAGACAGCAGGGTACAGGTCACTAGACTAGTTAAGACAGCAGGGTACAGGTCACTAGAATAGTTAAGACAGCAGGGTACAGGTCACTAGACTAGTTAAGACAGCAGGGTACAGGTCACTAGACTAGTTAAGACAGCAGGGTACAGGTCACTAGACTAGTTAAGACAGCAGGGTACAGGTCACTAGACTATTTAAGACAGCAGGGTACAGGTCACTAGACTAGTTAAGGCAGCAGGGTACTGGTCACTAGACTAGTTAAGACAGCAGGGTACAGGTCACTAGACTAGTTAAGACAGCAGGGTACAGGTCACTAGACTAGTTAAGACAGCAGGGTACTGGTCACTAGACTAGTTAAGACAGCAGGGTAGAGGTCATAGACTAGTTAAGACAGCAGAGGATAGGTCACTAGACTAGTTAAGACAACAGGGTACAGGTCACTAGACTAGTTAAGACAGCAGGGTACTGGTCACTAGACTAGTTAAGACAGCAGTGTACAGGTCATTAGACTAGTTAAGACAGCAGGGTACAGGTCACTAGACTAGTTAAGACAGCAGGGTACAGGTCACTAGACTAGTTAAGACAGCAGGGTACAGGTCACTAGACTAGTTAAGACAGCAGGGTACAGGTCACTAGACTAGTTAAGACAGCAGGGTACAGGTCACTAGACTAGATAAGACAGTAGGGTACAGGTCACTAGACTAGTTAAGACAGCAGAGGACAGGTCACTAGACTAGTTAAGACAGCAGGGTACAGGTCACTAGACTAGTTAAGACAGCAGGGTACAGGTCACTAGAATAGTTAAGACAGCAGGGTACAGGTCACTAGACTAGTTAAGACAGCAGGGGACAGGTCACTAGACTAGTTAAGACAGCATTGTACAGGTCACTAGACTAGTTAAGACACCAGTGTACAGGTCACTACACTACTTAAGACAACAAAGAATGTATAACTTACAGTATAGACAGTACACAATGGTGTGTATATACAATATAGACAGTATATAATGGTGTGTATATACAGTATATAATGGTGTGTATATACAGTATAGAAGTGTGTATAGACAGTGTAGACATATAATGGTGTGTATATACAGTATATAATGGTGTGTATAGACAGTATAGAATAGTGTTTATAGACAGTGTAGACATATAATGGTGTGTATATACAGTTTATAATGGTGTGTATATATAGTATATAATGGTGTGTATAGACAGTATATAATGGTGTGTATTGACAGTATATACCGGTGTATATAGACAGTATATAATGGTGTGTATTGAGAGTATATACCAGTGTATATAGACAGTATATACCAGTGTATATAGACAGTATATAATGGTGTGTATAGACAATACATAATTGTGTGTATAGACAGTATATAATAGTGTGTATAGACAGTATATCATGGTGTGTATAGACAGTATATCATGGTGTGTATAGACAGTATATAATGGTGTGTATAGACAGTATATAATGGTGTGTATAGACAGTATATAATTGTGTGTATAGACAGTATATAATGGTGTGTATAGACAGTATATAATGGTGTGTATAGACAGTACATAATGGTGTGTACAGACAGTATATAATGGTGTGTCTAGACAGTATATAATGGTGTGTACAGCCAGTATATAATGGTGTGTCTAGACAGTATATAATGGTGTGTATTGACAGTATATAATGGTGTGTATAGACAGTATATACCAGTGTATATAGACAGTATATAATAGTGTGTATTGACAATATATAATGGTGTGTATAGACAGTATATAATGGTGTGTATAGACAGTATATAATGGTGTGTATAGACAGTATATAATGGTGTGTATTGACAGTCTATACCAGTGTATATAGACAGTATATAATGGTGTGTATTGACAGTATATAATGGTGTGTATAGACAGTATATAATGGTGTGTATAGACAGTATATACCGCTGTATATAGACAGTATATAATGGTGTGTATTGACAGTATATACCAGTGTATATAGACAGTATATAATGGTGTGTATTGACAGTATATAATGGTGTGTATAGACAGTATATAATGGTGTGTATAGACAGTATATAATGGTGTGTATAGACAGTATATAATGGTGTGTATAGACAGTATATAATGGTGTGTATAGACAGTATATAATGGTGTGTATAGACAGAATATACCAGTGTATATAGACAGTATATAATGGTGTGTATTGACAATATATAATGGTGTGTATAGACAGTATATAATGGTGTGTATAGACAGTATATAATGGTGTGTATAGACAGTATATAATGGTGTGTATAGACAGTATATAATGGTGTGTATAGACAGTATATAATGGTGTGTATAGACAGTATATAATGGTGTGCATACACAATATATAATGGTGTGTATAGACAGAATATAATGGAGTGTATAGACAGTATATCATGGTGTGTATAGACAGTATATAATGGTGTGTATAGACAGAATATAATGGTGTGTACAGACAGTATATAACAGTGTATATAGACATTATGGAGAGTATATAACGGTGTGTATTGACAGAATATAATGGTGTGTATAGACAGTATATACACATGATGGTGTGTATTGACAGTATATACTGGTGTGTATAGACAGTATATAATGGTGTGTATAGACAGTATATAATGGTGTGTATAGACAGTGTATAATGGTGTGTATAGACAGTATATAATGGTGTGTATAGACAGTATATAATGGTGTGTATAGACAGTATATACATATGATGGTGTGTACTCACTCAACAACACCTTTTACCTCCCTACCATAATGTGTGGTGTATGTCAGTTCATCCTACCTTGTAGGGTCCTTGCTGGGGAATATGTGAATACATTCTCTCTTCTGAAAGACCCTCTCGATCCACGCTTTCTGGGCCTGAAAGAAGATAGAAACATGTCCGGGATCATCATAAGGTCCAGAAGGAAGTAGGTAGAAGTCTAGAAGTCTCAACAGAACTAGAAGTCTCAACAGAACTAGAAGTCTCAACAGAACTAGAAGTCTCAACAGAACTAGACGTCTCAACAGAACTAGACGTCTCAACAGAACTAGACGTCTCAACAGAACTAGAAGTCTCAACAGAACTAGAAGTCTCAACAGAACTAGACGTCTCAACAGAACTAGACGTCTCAACAGAACTAGACGTCTCAACAGAACTAGAAGTCTCAACAGAACTAGAAGTCTCAACAGAACTAGACGTCTCAACAGAACTAGAAGTCTCAACAGAACTACAAGTCTCAACAGAACTAGACGTCTCAACAGAACTAGACGTCTCAACAGAACTAGACGTCTCAACAGAACTAGAAGTCTCAACAGAACTAGACGTCTCAACAGAACTAGACGTCTCAACAGAACTAGACGTCTCAACAGAACTAGACGTCTCAACAGAACTAGACGTCTCAACAGAACTAGACGTCTCAACAGAACTAGACGTCTCAACAGAACTAGAAGTCTCAACAGAACTAGAAGTCTCAACAGAACTAGACGTCTCAACAGAACTAGACGTCTCAACAGAACTAGACGTCTCAACAGAACTAGACGTCTCAACAGAACTAGACGTCTCAACAGAACTAGACGTCTCAACAGAACTAGAAGTCTCAACAGAACTAGACGTCTCAACAGAACTAGACGTCTCAACAGAACTAGAAGTCTCAACAGAACTAGACGTCTCAACAGAACTAGAAGTCTCAACAGAACTAGAAGTCTCAACAGAACTACAAGTCTCAACAGAACTACAAGTCTCAACAGAACTAGAAGTCTCAACAGAACTAGAAGTCTCAACAGAACTACAAGTCTCAACAGAACTAGACGTCTCAACAGAACTAGACGTCTCAACAGAACTAGACGTCTCAACAGAACTAGACGTCTCAACAGAACTAGACGTCTCAACAGAACTAGACGTCTCAACAGAACTAGAAGTCTCAACAGAACTAGAAGTCTCAACAGAACTAGAAGTCTCAACAGAACTAGAAGTCTCAACAGAACTAGAAGTCTCAACAGAACTAGAAGTCTCAACAGAACTAGAAGTCTCAACAGAACTAGAAGTCTCAACAGAACTACAAGTCTCAACAGAACTACAAGTCTCAACAGAACTAGAAGTCTCAACAGAACTACAAGTCTCAACAGAACTACAAGTCTCAACAGAACTAGACGTCTCAACAGAACTAGACGTCTCAACAGAACTAGACGTCTCAACAGAACTAGACGTCTCAACAGAACTAGAAGTCTCAACAGAACTAGAAGTCTCAACAGAACTAGACGTCTCAACAGAACTAGAAGTCTCAACAGAACTAGACGTCTCAACAGAACTAGACGTCTCAACAGAACTAGACGTCTCAACAGAACTAGACGTCTCAACAGAACTAGAAGTCTCAACAGAACTAGAAGTCTCAACAGAACTAGAAGTCTCAACAGAACTAGACGTCTCAACAGAACTAGAAGTCTCAACAGAACTACAAGTCTCAACAGAACTAGAAGTCTCAACAGAACTAGAAGTCTCAACAGAACTACAAGTCTCAACAGAACTAGAAGTCTCAACAGAACTACAAGTCTCAACAGAACTACAAGTCTCAACAGAACTAGACGTCTCAACAGAACTAGACGTCTCAACAGAACTAGACGTCTCAACAGAACTAGACGTCTCAACAGAACTAGAAGTCTCAACAGAACTAGAAGTCTCAACAGAACTAGAAGTCTCAACAGAACTAGACGTCTCAACAGAACTAGAAGTCTCAACAGAACTAGACGTCTCAACAGAACTAGACGTCTCAACAGAACTAGACGTCTCAACAGAACTAGAAGTCTCAACAGAACTAGAAGTCTCAACAGAACTAGACGTCTCAACAGAACTAGACGTCTCAACAGAACTAGAAGTCTCAACAGAACTAGAAGTCTCAACAGAACTAGACGTCTCAACAGAACTAGACGTCTCAACAGAACTAGAAGTCTCAACAGAACCAGACGTCTCAACAGAACCAGAAGTCTCAACAGAACCAGAAGTCTCAACAGAACCAGAAGTCTCAACAGAACTAGAAGTCTCAACAGAACTAGACGTCTCAACAGAACTAGACGTCTCAACAGAACTAGAAGTCTCAACAGAACTAGAAGTCTCAACAGAACTAGAAGTCTCAACAGAACTAGAAGTCTCAACAGAACTAGAAGTCTTAACAGAACTAGACGTCTCAACAGACCTAGAAGTCTCAACAGAACTAGAAGTCTCAACAGAACTAGAAGTCTCAACAGAACTAGACGTCTCAACAGAACTAGAAGTCTCAACAGAACTAGAAGTCTCAACAGAACTAGAAGTCTCAACAGAACTAGAAGTCTCAACAGAACTAGACGTCTCAACAGAACTAGACGTCTCAACAGAACTAGAAGTCTCAACAGAACTAGAAGTCTCAACAGAACTAGACGTCTCAACAGAACTAGAAGTCTCAACAGAACTAGACGTCTCAACAGAACTAGACGTCTCAACAGAACTAGACGTCTCAACAGAACTAGAAGTCTCAACAGAACTAGAAGTCTCAACAGAACTAGACGTCTCAACAGAACTAGAAGTCTCAACAGAACTAGAAGTCTCAACAGAACTAGAAGTCTCAACAGAACTAGACGTCTCAACAGAACTAGACGTCTCAACAGAACTAGACGTCTCAACAGAACTAGAAGTCTCAACAGAACTAGAAGTCTCAACAGAACTAGACGTCTCAACAGAACTAGAAGTCTCAACAGAACTAGAAGTCTCAACAGAACTAGACGTCTCAACAGAACTAGACGTCTCAACAGAACTAGAAGTCTCAACAGAACTAGAAGTCTCAACAGAAGTAGAAGTCTCAACAGAACTAGAAGTCTCAACAGAACTAGAAGTCTCAACAGAACTAGAAGTCTCAACAGAACTAGACGTCTCAACAGAACTAGAAGTCTCAACAGAACTAGAAGTCTCAACAGAACTAGACGTCTCAACAGAACTAGAAGTCTCAACAGAACTAGAAGTCTCAACAGAACTAGACGTCTCAACAGAACTAGAAGTCTCAACAGAACTAGACGTCTCAACAGAACTAGAAGTCTCAACAGAACTAGAAGTCTCAACAGAACTAGAAGTCTCAACAGAACTAGAAGTCTCAACAGAACTAGAAGTCTCAACAGAACTAGACGTCTCAACAGAACTAGAAGTCTCAACAGAACTAGACGTCTCAACAGAACTAGACGTCTCAACAGAACTAGACGTCTCAACAGAACTAGACGTCTCAACAGAACTAGACGTCTCAACAGAACTAGAAGTCTCAACAGAACTAGACGTCTCAACAGAACTAGACGTCTCAACAGAACTAGACGTCTCAACAGAACTAGAAGTCTCAACAGAACTAGACGTCTCAACAGAACTAGACGTCTCAACAGAACTAGAAGTCTCAACAGAACTAGAAGTCTCAACAGAACTAGAAGTCTCAACAGAACTAGAAGTCTCAACAGAACTAGACGTCTCAACAGAACTAGAAGTCTCAACAGAACTAGACGTCTCAACAGAACTAGACGTCTCAACAGAACTAGAAGTCTCAACAGAACTAGACGTCTCAACAGAACTAGACGTCTCAACAGAACTAGAAGTCTCAACAGAACTAGAAGTCTCAACAGAACTAGACGTCTCAACAGAACTAGACGTCTCAACAGAACTAGACGTCTCAACAGAACTAGACGTCTCAACAGAACTAGACGTCTCAACAGAACTAGACGTCTCAACAGAACTAGACGTCTCAACAGAACTAGAAGTCTCAACAGAACTAGAAGTCTCAACAGAACTAGACGTCTCAACAGAACTACAAGTCTCAACAGAACTAGAAGTCTCAACAGAACTAGAAGTCTCAACAGAACTAGACGTCTCAACAGAACTAGAAGTCCCAACAGAACTAGAAGTCTCAACAGAACTAGACGTCTCAACAGAACTAGAAGTCTCAACAGAACTTGACGTCTCAACAGAAATAGACGTCTCAACAGATCTAGACGTCTCAACAGAACTAGACGTCTCAACAGAACTAGAAGTCTCAACAGAACTAGACGTCTCAACAGAACTAGAAGTCTCAACAGAACTAGAAGTCTCAACAGAACTAGAAGTCTCAACAGAACTAGAAGTCTCAACAGAACTAGACGTCTCAACAGAACTAGACGTCTCAACAGAACTAGACGTCTCAACAGAACTAGACGTCTCAACAGAACTAGAAGTCTCAACAGAACTAGAAGTCTCAACAGAACTAGACGTCTCAACAGAACTAGAAGTCTCAACAGAACTAGAAGTCTCAACAGAACTAGACGTCTCAACAGAACTAGACGTCTCAACAGAACTAGACGTCTCAACAGAACTAGAAGTCTCAACAGAACTAGAAGTCTCAACAGAACTAGACGTCTCAACAGAACTAGAAGTCTCAACAGAACTAGAAGTCTCAACAGAACTAGAAGTCTCAACAGAACTAGACGTCTCAACAGAACTAGAAGTCTCAACAGAACTAGAAGTCTCAACAGAACTAGACGTCTCAACAGAACTAGAAGTCTCAACAGAACTAGAAGTCTCAACAGAACTAGACTTCTCAACAGAACTAGAAGTCTCAACAGAACTAGAAGTCTCAACAGAACTAGAAGTCTCAACAGAACTAGACGTCTCAACAGAACTAGAAGTCTCAACAGAACTAGAAGTCTCAACAGAACTAGAAGTCTCAACAGAACTAGAAGTCTCAACAGAACTAGAAGTCTCAACAGAACTAGACGTCTCAACAGAACTAGAAGTCTCAACAGAACTAGACGTCTCAACAGAACTAGAAGTCTCAACAGAACTAGAAGTCTCAACAGAACTAGACGTCTCAACAGAACTAGAAGTCTCAACAGAACTAGAAGTCTCAACAGAACTAGAAGTCTCAACAGAACTAGACGTCTCAACAGAACTAGACGTCTCAACAGAACTAGAAGTCTCAACAGAACTAGACGTCTCAACAGAACTAGACGTCTCAACAGAACTAGAAGTCTCAACAGAACTAGAAGTCTCAACAGAACTAGAAGTCTCAACAGAACTAGAAGTCTCAACAGAACTAGACGTCTCAACAGAACTAGAAGTCTCAACAGAACTAGACGTCTCAACAGAACTAGACGTCTCAACAGAACTAGACGTCTCAACAGAACTAGACGTCTCAACAGAACTAGACGTCTCAACAGAACTAGACGTCTCAACAGAACTAGAAGTCTCAACAGAACTAGAAGTCTCAACAGAACTAGAAGTCTCAACAGAACTAGACGTCTCAACAGAACTAGAAGTCTCAACAGAACTAGAAGTCTCAACAGAACTAGAAGTCTCAACAGAACTAGAAGTCTCAACAGAACTAGACGTCTCAACAGAACTAGACGTCTCAACAGAACTAGAAGTCTCAACAGAACTAGACGTCTCAACAGAACTAGAAGTCTCAACAGAACTAGAAGTCTCAACAGAACTAGAAGTCTCAACAGAACTAGAAGTCTCAACAGAACTAGAAGTCTCAACAGAACTAGAAGTCTCAACAGAACTAGACGTCTCAACAGAACTAGAAGTCTCAACAGAACTAGAAGTCTCAACAGAACTAGAACCAGATCGAATGAGTTATAATCTCCTACATGAATTTGACATTTCCACAAACGTCAAAGTGTTTCCTTTCAAATGGTGTCAAGAATATGCATAGCCTTGCTTCAGGTCCTGAGCTACAGGCAGTTCGATTTGGGTAGGTAAGTTTAACGGATTCACATGTTTAGTGTACTGTAGTGTGATGGCAACTAGGCCAGGCAGACTGGTTTAGTGTACTGTAGTGTGATGGCTACTAGGCCAGGCAGTCTGGTTTAGTGTACAGTAGTGTGATGGCTACTAGGCCAGGCAGACTGGTTTAGTGTACAGTAGTGTGATGGCTACTAGGCCAGGCAGACTGGTTTAGTGTACAGTAGTGTGATGGCTACTAGGCCAGGCAGACTGGTTTAGTGTACAGTAGTGTGATGGCTACTAGGCCAGGCAGACTGGTTTAGTGTACAGTAGTGTGATGGCTACTAGGCCAGGCAGACTGGTTTAGTGTACAGTAGTGTGATGGCTACTAGGCCAGGCAGACTGGTTTAGTGTACAGTAGTGTGGTGGCTACTAGGCCAGGCAGACTGGTTTAGTGTACAGTAGTGTGATGGCTACTAGGCCAGGCAGACTGGTTTAGTGTACAGTAGTGTGATGGCTACTAGGCCAGGCAGACTGGTTTAGTGTACAGTAGTGTGATGGCTACTAGGCCAGGCAGTCTGGTTTAGTGTACAGTAGTGTGATGGCTACTAGGCCAGGCAGACTGGTTTAGTGTACAGTAGTGTGATGGCTACTAGGCCAGGCAGACTGGTTTAGTGTACAGTAGTGTGATGGCTACTAGGCCAGGCAGACTGGTTTAGTGTACAGTAGTGTGATGGCTACTAGGCCAGGCAGACTGGTTTAGTGTACAGTAGTGTGCTGGCTACTAGGCCAGGCAGACTGGTTTAGTGTACAGTAGTGTGATGGCTACTAGGCCAGGCAGACTGGTTTAGTGTACAGTAGTGTGATGGCTACTAGGCCAGGCAGTCTGGTTTAGTGTACAGTAGTGTGATGGCTACTAGGCCAGGCAGACTGGTTTAGTGTACAGTAGTGTGATGGCTACTAGGCCAGGCAGACTGGTTTAGTGTACAGTAGTGTGATGGCTACTAGGCCAGGCAGACTGGTTTAGTGTACAGTAGTGTGATGGCTACTAGGCCAGGCAGACTGGTTTAGTGTACAGTAGTGTGATGGCTACTAGGCCAGGCAGACTGGTTTAGTGTACAGTAGTGTGATGGCTACTAGGCCAGGCAGACTGGTTTAGTGTACAGTAGTGTGGTGGCTACTAGGCCAGGCAGACTGGTTTAGTGTACAGTAGTGTGATGGCTACTAGGCCAGGCAGACTGGTTTAGTTTACAGTAGTGTGATGGCTACTAGGCCAGGCAGACTGGTTTAGTGTACAGTAGTGCACTAGTACACTGAAGCAGCTGAGATCTGACATCTCATAACCCTTTACTAATACCTAATACCCATTAACACAAGATACCAGCTTTTAGCGAAGTTTCACTATCCAGAACCTTCTAAATCCTCTTAGCTCTGAGGCTGATAAAGGCTGATCATGATAATCCAGACTAAATGCTATCGACGGCTGAGGGACAAGGGGAAGTATTTGGTGAAAACCCACCAAACACATCGCTAGTTCTTTACAGGTTCTAGCTGTAGAACCATGTCTCATTCTGTTGTGGAAAATATATTTTCAACCTAGATTATGAACTGATTATAAACAGTTCTGGAACAAATTAAGATACCGCTGTAAAATGATCAGTTTCTCTGGTTTTACTATTTCTAGGTATGTGTTTGGGTAAAATGATCAGTTTCTCTGGTTTTACTATTTCTAGGTATGTGTTTGGGTAAAATGATCAGTTTCTCTGGTTTTACTATTTCTAGGTATGTGTTTGGGTAAAATGATCAGTTTCTCTGGTTTTACTATTTCTAGGTGTGTGTTTGGATAAAATGAACATGGTTTTATTTTATTCTATTAACTACTGACAACATTTCTCCTAAATTCCAAATAAAAATATTGTAATTTAGAGCGTTTATTTGCAGAAAATGACAACTGGTCAAAGTTACAAAAAAGATCCAGAGTTGTCAGACCTCCAATAATTCAAAGAAAATAACAACACAATACTATTGTATTAACTTTGGAAGAGTTCAGAAATCAACATTTGGAGGAATAACCCTGATTTTAAATCCCAGCTTTCATGCGTCTTGGCATCCCCTCCACCAGTCTTTCACATTGATGTTGGGTGACTTTTTGCCACTCCTGGGTCAGAAATTCAAGCAGCTTGGCTTTGTTTGATGGCTTGTGACCATCCACCTTCCTCTTGATCACATTCCAGAGGTTTTCAATGGGGTTCAGGTCTGGAGCTTGGGCTGGACATGACAAAGTATTGATCTGGTGGTCCTCTATCCACACCTTGATTGACCTGGCTGTTTGGCATGGAGCATTGTCCTGCTGGAGAAACCAATCCTCAGAGTTGGGGAACATTGTCCTGCTGGGAGAACCAATCCTCAGAGTTGGGGAACATTGTCCTGCTGGGAAAACCAATCCTCAGAGTTGGGGAACATTGTCCTGCTGGGAAAACCAATCATCAGCGTTGGGGAACATTGTCAGAGCAGAAGGAAGCACGTTTTCTTCCAGGACAACCTTGTACGTGGCTTGATCCATGCATCCTTCACAAAGACAAATCTGCCCGATTCCAGCCTTGCTGAAGCACCCCCAGATCATCACCGATCCTCCACCAAATTACACAGTGGGTGAGAGACACTGTGGCTTGTAGGCCTCTCCAGGTCTCGCACCCACTGTGTAATTTGGAGCTGTATGTCTTGTATTATATCTGACTTTCTGTCTGCCCTAGAAACTGACCCTGAGTCTAGCAGCAGTGCTATGTATTATAGAATGGATGAGGCTGGTTTGAGGGGTAAATAAAAGGGTCAGAAGATGAGGCTGGTTTGAGGGGTAAATAGAAGGGTCAGAAGATGAGGCTGGTTTGAGGGGTAAATAGAAGGGTCAGAAGATGAGGCTGGTTTGAGGGGTAAATAGAAGGGTCAGAAGATGAGGCTGGTTTGAAGGGTAAATAGAAGGGTCAGAAGATGAGGCTGGTTTGAAGGGTAAATAGAAGGGTCAGAAGATGAGGCTGGTTTGAAGGGTAAATAGAAGGGTCAGAAGATGAGGCTGGTTTGAAGGGTAAATAGAAGGGTCAGAAGATGAGGCTGGTTTGAAGGGTAAATAGAAGGGTCAGAAGATGAGGCTGGTTTGAAGGGTAAATAGAAGGGTCAGAAGACGAGGCTGGGTTGAGGGGGCAAATAGAAGGGTCAGAAGATGAGGCTGGTTTGAAGGGTAAATAGAAGGGTCAGAAGATGAGGCTGGGTTGAGGGGTAAATAGAAGGGTCAGAAGATGAGGCTGGGTTGAGGGGGTAAATAGAAGGGTCAGAAGATGAGGCTGGTTTGAAGGGTAAATAGAAGGGACAGAAGATGAGGCGGGGTTGAGGGGTAAATAGAAGGGTCAGAAGATGAGGCTGGGTTGAGGGGTAAATAGAAGGGTCAGAAGATGAGGCTGGGTTGAGGGGTAAATAGAAGGGTCAGAAGATGAGGCTGGTTTGAGGGGTAAATAGAAGGGTCAGAAGATGAGGCTGGTTTGAAGGGTAAATAGAAGGGTCAGAAGATGAGGCTGGGTTGAGGGGGCAAATAGAAGGGTCAGAAGATGAGGCTGGTTTGAGGGGTAAATAGAAGGGTCAGAAGATGAGGCTGGTTTGAGGGGTAAACAGAAGGGTCAGAAGATGAGGCTGGGTTGAGGGGTAAACAGAAGGGTCAGAAGATGAGGCTGGGTTGAGGGGTAAATAGAAGGGTCAGAAGATGAGGCTGGTTTGAGGGGTAAATAGAAGGGTCAGAAGATGAGGCTGGTTTGAGGGGTAAATAGAAGGGTCAGAAGATGAGGCTGGTTTGAAGGGTAAATAGAAGGGTCAGAAGATGAGGCTGGTTTGAAGGGTAAATAGAAGGGTCAGAAGATGAGGCTGGGTTGAGGGGGCAAATAGAAGGGTCAGAAGATGAGGCTGGTTTGAGGGGTAAATAGAAGGGTCAGAAGATGAGGCTGGTTTGAGGGGTAAACAGAAGGGTCAGAAGATGAGGCTGGGTTGAGGGGTAAACAGAAGGGTCAGAAGATGAGGCTGGGTTGAGGGGTAAATAGAAGGGTCAGAAGATGAGGCTGGTTTGAGGGGTAAATAGAAGGGTCAGAAGATGAGGCTGGTTTGAGGGGTAAATAGAATGGTCAGAAGATGAGGCTGGTTTGAAGGGTAAATAGAAGGGTCAGAAGATAAAGGACATATGGCTTAGTGACATCATAACATGGCATGACTTGTTATGTCTGTGGTTATTAGATCAAACCAGTACCCAGTCTAACTCTCTGTTTGTCTTAGTGCATAGCAAATAACACAACAAACCAGTACCCAGTCTGACTCTGCTTGTGATTTTAATTTAGAGAAGGAGAGCCAATGAAATTCATTCAAACAAAAGCACTGCTCTCTCTCGATAGGTCACGTCGTGCTGTGAGTCCGTCTGATGTGGTTCCAGAGAACTGGGCTAAAATAACATCCTCCAAAGTTGTGCACTATATATGGAATAGAATGCCATTTGGGACATAGAAGACGTGATCTGTCTGTCTAGGTCAGTTTGATGCTGAAGACCAAAGGGTCAGGGTTGATGCTGAAGACCAAAGGGTTGATGCTGAAGACCAAAGGGTCAGGGTTGATGCTGAAGACCAAAGGGTTGATGCTGAAGACCAAAGGGTCAGGATTGATGCTGAAGACCAAAGGGTCAGAGTTGATGCTGAAGACCAAAGGGTCAGGGTTGATGCTGAAGACCAAAGGGTCAGGGTTGATGCTGAAGACCAAAGGGTCAAGTTTGATGCTGAAGACCAAAGGGTCAGGGTTGATGCTGAAGACCAAAGGATTGATGCTGAAGACCAAAGGGTCAGGGTTGATGCTGAAGACCAAAGGGTTGATGCTGAAGACCAAAGGGTTGATGCTGAAGACCAAAGGGTCAGGGTTGATGCTGAAGACCAAAGGGTCAGGGTTGATGCTGAAGACCAAAGGGTTGATGCTGAAGACCAAAGGGTCAGGGTTGATGCTGAATACCAAAGGGTCAGGGTTGATGCTGAAGACCAAAGGGTTGATGCTGAAGACCAAAGGGTTGATGCTGAAGACCAAAGGGTCAGGGTTGATGCTGAAGACCAAAGGGTCAAGTTTGATGCTGAAGACCAAAGGTTAATGTATTATATCTCCCATAGGATACATGATACAGCACTGTCCATGTTTGCCCCAAAACACATTTTCAGCTATAGTAGTTTCAGAACAATCCACAGTACTAAGTCGCCCCTATTGCTAAAAATCCAATTGTTTGGATTATTTTTAATCCAACATAACAAAAATAAATAATCCAGAATTGTATTACTTGCCATTAACAAAATGAATTAAAAAAATTGGGCAAAGTATAGTACTAATGCTTCCACGATTGTAGTGCTCTTTCCAGCCAGATTATTTACGGTCCAAGAATCACAGCCTTTGCTAAAACACCATGAGACATCACAGAGTTTCCATCTTCAAGCAAAACCATACAATTACCTTCCACATAATTATATTAGTTAGAAAGTCTTAAAATAGACTGTTTGGTGGTGTCTTGGGCCATTACATTAATACATTTGTATAGTAATAAGTATTTCTTTGAGCTTCAGTGCTGATTTCAAAAATGTTGAACTGCTCAAAACAAAACCTAGCCTCTGGTACTTGGATTTCATATTTACAATAATGCTAAATTAATTTTAGTCTTCTAGTTAAAACCATCTCAACTACATCGGCTTAAATACAGATGATATGAATAATAGTAATATCATGATAATCTGTTCCATCAAGCCTGTATGAGTCCTGCAGTGCAGAGTAACGTCCCATCAAGCATGTATGAGTCCTGTAGTGCAGAGTAACGTCCCATCAGGCCTGTGTGAGTCCTGTAGTGCAGAGTAACGTTCCATCAAGCCTGTATGAGTCCTGTAGTGCAGAGTAACGTCCCATCAGGCCTGTATGAGTCCTGCAGTGCAGAGTAACATCCATCAAGCCTGTATGAGTCCTGTAGTGCAGAGTAACGTCCCATCAGGCCTGTATGAGTCCTGCAGTGCAGAGTAACATCCATCAAGTCTGTATGAGTCCTGTAGTGCAGAGTAACGTTCCATCAAGCCTGTATGAGTCCTGTAGTGCAGAGTAACGTCCCATCAAGCCTGTATGAGTCCTGTAGTGCAGAGTAACATTCCATAAAGCCTGTATGAGTCCTGCAGTGCAGAGTAACATCCATCAAGCATGTATGAGTCCTGTAGTGCAGAGTAACGTTCCATCAAGCCTGTATGAGTCCTGTAGTGCAGAGTAACGTCCCATCAAGACTGTATGAGTCCTGTAGTGCAGAGTAACGTTTCATCAAGCCTGTATGAGTCCTGTAGTGCAGAGTAACGTTCCATCAAGCCTGTATGAGTCCTGTAGTGCACAGTAACGTTCCATCAAGTCTGTATGAGTCCTGTAGTGCAGAGTAACGTCCCATCAAGCCTGTATGAGTCCTGTAGTGCACAGTAATGTTCCATCAAGCCTGTATGAGTCCTGTAGTGCAGAGTAACGTCCCATCAAGCCTGTATGAGTCCTGTAGTGCAGAGTAACGTCCCATCAAGCCTGTATGAGTCCTGTAGTGCAGAGTAACGTTCCATCAAGCCTGTATGAGTCCTGTAGTGCAGAGTAACGTCCCATCAAGCCTGTATGAGTCCTGTAGTGCAGAGTAACGTTCCATCAAGCCTGTATGAGTCCTGTAGTGCAGAGTAACGTCCCATCAAGCCTGTATGAGTCCTGTAGTGCAGAGTAACGTTCCATCAAGCCTGTATGAGTCCTGTAGTGCAGAGTAACATTCCATAAAGCCTGTATGAGTCCTGTAGTGCAGAGTAACGTTCCATCAAGCCTGTATGAGTCCTGTAGTGCAGAGTAACGTCCCATCAGGCCTGTATGAGTCCTGTAGTGCAGAGTAACGTTCCATCAAGCCTGTATGAGTCCTGCAGTGCAGAGTAACGTTCCATCAAGCCTGTATGAGTCCTGTAGTGCAGAGTAACGTCCCATCAAGCCTGTATGAGTCCTGTAGTGCAGAGTAACGTTCCATAAAGCCTGTATGAGTCCTGCAGTGCAGAGTAACATCCATCAAGCACGTATGAGTCCTGTAGTGCAGAGTAACGTCCCATCAAGTCTGTATGAGTCCTGTAGTGCAGAGTAACGTTCCATCAAGCCTGTATGAGTCCTGTAGTGCAGAGTAACGTCCCATCAAGCCTGTATGAGTCCTGTAGTGCAGAGTAACGTCCCATCAAGTCTGTATGAGTCCTGTAGTGCATAGTAACGTCCCATCAAGCCTGTATGAGTCCTGTAGTGCACAGTAACATCCCATCAAGCCTGTATGAGTCCTGTAGTGCAGAGTAACGTTCCATCAAGCCTGTATGAGTCCTGTAGTGCAGAGTAACGTCCCATCAAGCCTGTATGAGTCCTGTAGTGCAGAGTAACGTTCCATCAAGCCTGTATGAGTCCTGTAGTGCAGAGTAACGTCCCATCAAGCCTGTATGAGTCCTGTAGTGCAGAGTAACGTTCCATCAAGCCTGTATGAGTCCTGTAGTGCAGAGTAACGTTCCATCAAGCCTGTATGAGTCCTGCAGTGCAGAGTAACGTTCCATCAAGCCTGTATGAGTCCTGTAGTGCACAGTAACGTTCCATCAAGTCTGTATGAGTCCTGTAGTGCAGAGTAACGTCCCATCAAGCCTGTATGAGTCCTGTAGTGCACAGTAATGTTCCATCAAGCCTGTATGAGTCCTGTAGTGCAGAGTAACGTCCCATCAAGCCTGTATGAGTCCTGTAGTGCAGAGTAACGTCCCATCAAGCCTGTATGAGTCCTGTAGTGCAGAGTAACGTTCCATCAAGCCTGTATGAGTCCTGTAGTGCAGAGTAACGTCCCATCAAGCCTGTATGAGTCCTGTAGTGCAGAGTAACGTCCCATCAAGCCTGTATGAGTCCTGTAGTGCAGAGTAACGTCCCATCAAGCCTGTATGAGTCCTGTAGTGCAGAGTAACGTTCCATAAAGCCTGTATGAGTCCTGCAGTGCAGAGTAACATCCCATCAAGCACGTTTGAGTCCTGTAGTGCAGAGTAACGTCCCATCAAGTCTGTATGAGTCCTGTAGTGCAGAGTAACGTTCCATCAAGCCTGTATGAGTCCTGTAGTGCAGAGTAACGTCCCATCAAGCCTGTATGAGTCCTGTAGTGCATAGTAACGTCCCATCAAGCCTGTATGAGTCCTGTAGTGCACAGTAACATCCCATCAAGCCTGTATGAGTCCTGTAGTGCAGAGTAACGTCCCATCAAGCCTGTATGAGTCCTGTAGTGCAGAGTAACGTTCCATCAAGCCTGTATGAGTCCTGTAGTGCAGAGTAACGTTCCATCAAGCCTGTATGAGTCCTGTAGTGCAGAGTAACGTTCCATCAAGCCTGTATGAGTCCTGTAGTGCAGAGTAACGTCCCATCAAGCCTGTATGAGTCCTGTAGTGCAGAGTAACGTCTCATCAAGCCTGTATGAGTCCTGTAGTGCAGAGTAACGTTCCATAAAGCCTGTATGAGTCCTGCAGTGCAGAGTAACATCCATCAAGCACGTATGAGTCCTGTAGTGCAGAGTAACGTCCCATCAAGTCTGTATGAGTCCTGTAGTGCAGAGTAACGTTCCATCAAGCCTGTATGAGTCCTGTAGTGCAGAGTAACGTCCCATCAAGCCTGTATGAGTCCTGTAGTGCAGAGTAACGTCCCATCAAGTCTGTATGAGTCCTGTAGTGCATAGTAACGTCCCATCAAGCCTGTATGAGTCCTGTAGTGCACAGTAACATCCCATCAAGCCTGTATGAGTCCTGTAGTGCAGAGTAACGTTCCATCAAGCCTGTATGAGTCCTGTAGTGCAGAGTAACGTCCCATCAAGCCTGTATGAGTCCTGTAGTGCAGAGTAACGTTCCATCAAGCCTGTATGAGTCCTGTAGTGCAGAGTAACGTTCCATCAAGCCTGTATGAGTCCTGCAGTGCAGAGTAACGTTCCATCAAGCCTGTATGAGTCCTGTAGTGCAGAGTAACGTCCCATCAAGCCTGTATGAGTCCTGTAGTGCAGAGTAACGTTCCATAAAGCCTGTATGAGTCCTGCAGTGCAGAGTAACATCCATCAAGCACGTATGAGTCCTGTAGTGCAGAGTAACGTCCCATCAAGTCTGTATGAGTCCTGTAGTGCAGAGTAACGTTCCATCAAGCCTGTATGAGTCCTGTAGTGCAGAGTAACGTCCCATCAAGCCTGTATGAGTCCTGTAGTGCAGAGTAACGTCCCATCAAGTCTGTATGAGTCCTGTAGTGCAGAGTAACGTTACATCAAGTCTGTATGAGTCCTGTAGTGCAGAGTAACGTTCCATCAAGCCTGTATGAGTCCTGTAGTGCAGAGTAACGTTCCATAAAGCCTGTATGAGTCCTGCAGTGCAGAGTAACGTCCAATCAAGCATGTATGAGTCCTGTAGTGCAGAGTAACGTCCCATCAAGCATGTATGAGTCCTGTAGTGCAGAGTAACGTTCCATCAAGCCTGTATGAGTCCTGCAGTGCAGAGTAACGTCCCATCAAGCCTGTATGAGTCCTGTAGTGCAGAGTAACGTCCCATCAAGCATGTATGAGTCCTGTAGTGCAGAGTAACGTTCCATCAAGCCTGTATGAGTCCTGTAGTGCACAGTAACGTCCCATCAAGCCTGTATGAGTCCTGTAGTGCAGAGTAACGTTCCATCAAGCCTGTATGAGTCCTGTAGTGCACAGTAACGTCCCATCAAGCCTGTATGAGTCCTGCTGTGCAGAGTAACATCCCATCAAGCCTGTATGAGTCCTGTAGTGCAGAGTAACGTTCCATCAAGCCTGTATGAGTCCTGTAGTGCAGAGTAACGTCCCATCAAGCCTGTATGAGTCCTGTAGTGCAGAGTAACGTTCCATCAAGCCTGTATGAGTCCTGTAGTGCAGAGTAACGTCCCATCAAGCCTGTATGAGTCCTGTAGTGCACAGTAACGTCCCATCAAGCCTGTATGAGTCTTGTAGTGCAGAGTAACGTCCCATCAAGCATGTATGAGTCCTGTAGTGCACAGTAACGTTCCATCAAGCCTGTATGAGTCCTGGAGTGCAGAGTAACGTCCCATCAAGCCTGTATGAGTCCTGTAGTGCAGAGTAACGTTACATCAAGTCTGTATGAGTCCTGTAGTGCAGAGTAACGTTCCATCAAGCCTGTATGAGTCCTGTAGTGCAGAGTAACGTTCCATCAAGCCTGTATGAGTCCTGTAGTGCAGAGTAACGTCCCATCAAGTCTGTATGAGTCCTGTAGTGCATAGTAACGTCCCATCAAGCCTGTATGAGTCCTGTAGTGCACAGTAACATCCCATCAAGCCTGTATGAGTCCTGTAGTGCAGAGTAACGTTCCATCAAGCCTGTATGAGTCCTGTAGTGCAGAGTAACGTCCCATCAAGCCTGTATGAGTCCTGTAGTGCAGAGTAACGTCCCATCAAGTCTGTATGAGTCCTGTAGTGCAGAGTAACGTTCCATCAAGCCTGTATGAGTCCTGTAGTGCAGAGTAACGTCCCATCAAGCCTGTATGAGTCCTGTAGTGCAGAGTAACGTCCCATCAAGTCTGTATGAGTCCTGTAGTGCAGAGTAACGTTACATCAAGTCTGTATGAGTCCTGTAGTGCAGAGTAACGTTCCATCAAGCCTGTATGAGTCCTGTAGTGCAGAGTAACGTTCCATAAAGCCTGTATGAGTCCTGCAGTGCAGAGTAACGTCCAATCAAGCCTGTATGAGTCCTGCAGTGCAGAGTAACGTCCCATCAAGCATGTATGAGTCCTGTAGTGCACAGTAACGTTCCATCAAGCCTGTATGAGTCCTGGAGTGCAGAGTAACGTCCCATCAAGCCTGTATGAGTCCTGTAGTGCAGAGTAACGTCCCATCAAGTCTGTATGAGTCCTGTAGTGCAGAGTAACGTCCCATCAAGTCTGTATGAGTCCTGTAGTGCAGAGTAACGTCCCATCAAGCCTGTATGAGTCCTGTAGTGCAGAGTAACGTCCCATCAAGTCTGTATGAGTCCTGTAGTGCATAGTAACGTCCCATCAAGCCTGTATGAGTCCTGTAGTGCACAGTAACATCCCATGAAGCCTGTATGAGTCCTGTAGTGCAGAGTAACGTTCCATCAAGCCTGTATGAGTCCTGTAGTGCAGAGTAACGTCCCATCAAGCCTGTATGAGTCCTGTAGTGCAGAGTAACGTTCCATCAAGCCTGTATGAGTCCTGTAGTGCAGAGTAACGTTCCATCAAGCCTGTATGAGTCCTGTAGTGCAGAGTAACGTCCCATCAAGCCTGTATGAGTCCTGTAGTGCAGAGTAACGTTCCATCAAGCCTGTATGAGTCCTGCAGTGCAGAGTAACGTTCCATCAAGCCTGTATGAGTCCTGTAGTGCAGAGTAACGTCCCATCAAGCCTGTATGAGTCCTGTAGTGCAGAGTAACGTTCCATAAAGCCTGTATGAGTCCTGCAGTGCAGAGTAACATCCATCAAGCACGTATGAGTCCTGTAGTGCAGAGTAACGTCCCATCAAGCCTGTATGAGTCCTGTAGTGCAGAGTAACGTTCCATCAAGCCTGTATGAGTCCTGTAGTGCAGAGTAACGTTCCATAAAGCCTGTATGAGTCCTGCAGTGCAGAGTAACATCCATCAAGCACGTATGAGTCCTGTAGTGCAGAGTAACGTCCCATCAATCCTGTATGAGTCCTGTAGTGCAGAGTAACATCCCATCAAGCCTGTATGAGTCCTGTAGTGCAGAGTAACGTTCAATCAAGCCTGTATGAGTCCTGTAGTGCAGAGTAACGTCCCATCAAGCCTGTATGAGTCCTGTAGTGCACAGTAACGTCCCATCAAGCCTGTATGAGTCTTGTAGTGCAGAGTAACGTCCCATCAAGCATGTATGAGTCCTGTAGTGCACAGTAACGTTCCATCAAGCCTGTATGAGTCCTGGAGTGCAGAGTAACGTCCCATCAAGCCTGTATGAGTCCTGTAGTGCAGAGTAACGTCCCATCAAGCATGTATGAGTCCTGTAGTGCAGAGTAACGTCCCATCAAGCCTGTATGAGTCCTGTAGTGCACAGTAACGTTCCATCAAGCCTGTATGAGTCCTGTAGTGCAGAGTAACGGTCCATCAAGCATGTATGAGTCCTGTAGTGCAGAGTAACGTCCCATCAAGCCTGTATGAGTCCTGTAGTGCAGAGTAATGTTCCATCAAGCCTGTATGAGTCCTGTAGTGCAGAGTAACGTCCCATCAAGCCTGTATGAGTCCTGCTGTGCAGAGTAACGTCCCATCAAGCCTGTATGAGTCCTGTAGTGCAGAGTAACGTTCCATCAAGCCTGTATGAGTCCTGTAGTGCAGAGTAACGTCCCATCAAGCCTGTATGAGTCCTGTAGTGCAGAGTAATGTTCCATCAAGCCTGTATGAGTCCTGTAGTGCATAGTAACGTCCCATCAAGCCTGTATGAGTCCTGCTGTGCAGAGTAACGTCCCATCAAGCCTGTATGAGTCCTGTAGTGCAGAGTAACGTTCCATCAAGCCTGTATGAGTCCTGTAGTGCAGAGTAACGTCCCATCAAGCCTGTATGAGTCCTGCTGTGCAGAGTAACGTCCCATCAAGCCTGTATGAGTCCTGTAGTGCAGAGTAACGTTCCATCAAGCCTGTATGAGTCCTGTAGTGCAGAGTAACGTCCCATCAAGCCTGTATGAGTCCTGCTGTGCAGAGTAACGTCCCATCAAGCCTGTATGAGTCCTGTAGTGCAGAGTAACGTCCCATCAAGCCTGTATGAGTCCTGTAGTGCAGAGTAACGTTCCATCAAGCCTGTATGAGTCCTGTAGTGCAGAGTAACGTCCCATCAAGCCTGTATGAGTCCTGTAGTGCAGGTTCACATCAACACCATCACACAGCCACCCTGGACCCTCTCCAATTTGCATATCGCCCCAAGAGATCCACAGGTGTCTGAATCTCCACTGCACCCAACACTGCCCTTTACCACTAACTGTTGTACAGGGCAGGTAGCCTAGTGGCTAGAGCGTTGGACCAGTAACCGAAAGGTTGTTGGATAAAATCCCCTAGCTGACAAGGTACAAATCTGTCGTTCTGCCCCTGAACAAGGCTGTTAACCCACTGTTCCCCGGTAGCCTGTCATTGTAAGAATTTGTTCTTAACTGACTTGCCTAGTTAAATAAAGGTTAAATAAAAAAAGAATAAACCACCTGGACAAAAGAAACAGCTATGTGAAAGTGCTGTTCATTGACTACAGCTCAGTGTTCAACTCCATAGTGTCCTCCAAGCTCATAACTGGATCCTGGACTTCTTGAAGAGCCGCCCCTAGGGGGTGAGGGTAGGCAACAACACATCTGCCAAGCTGACCGTCAACAAGGGGGCCACTCAGGGGCGTGTGCTAAGTCCCCTCTTGTACTCCCTGTTCACCCACAACTCCAACACCATCATTAAGTTTGCCGACGACTCAGTGGTAGTAGACCTTATCACCTATAGAGAGGGGGTCAGAGAACTGGCAGTGTGGTTCCAGGACAACAACCTCTCCCTCAACATCAGCAAGACAAAGGAGCTGATTGTGGACTTCAGGAAACGGAGGGCTGAGCACACCCTGAATCACATAGACGAGGCTGTAGTAGAGATAGTCGAGAACTTCAAGTTCCTCGGTTTCCACATCACTAAGGTCGTATCGTGTTCCAAACACACCAACACAGATCCTCAAAAGGTTTTATAGCTGCACCATTGAGAACATCTTGACTGGCTGCATCACCGCTTCCTAAGCTAAGATATGGAATTGTTTTAAGATGGTCATACCATGGATCATTTGGCTATTTTATTTAGAATTGTAGCACCCCTTTAGGTATATATTATATAATTTTTTTAACTTATTTGATAATACAGTATTTAGACCAATTTACTTTTTCTCCATTTTGTTAAGTTACAGCCTTATTCTAAAATTGAGTAAAAAAAAAAATGTCCTCATAAATTCACACAAAATACCCCATAATGACAAGCTGAAAACAGGTTTCTAGAATTTTAGCAAAATGTTTATTTTTAATTAACAGAAATATCTTATTTACATAAGTATTCAGCCCCTTTGCTATGAGTCCCGAAATTGAGCTCAGGTGCCTCCTGTTTCCTGTGGTAAATTCAATTGATTTGACATGATTTGGAAAGGCACACACCTGTCTAAATAAGGTCCCACAGTCGACAGTGATTTTCAGAGCAAAAACCAAGCCATGAGGTTGAAGGAATTATCTTTAGAGCTCCGAGACAGGATTGTGTCGAGGCACAGATCTGGGGAAGGGTACCAAAACATTTCTGCAGCATTGAAGGTCCCCAAGAACACGGTGGCCTCCATCATTCTTCAATGGAAGAAGCTTGGAACCACCAAGACTCTTCCTAGAGCTCACCGCCCAGCCAAACTGAGCAATCGGGGGAGAAGGGAATTGGTCAGAGCTTTAGAGTTGCTCTTTGGAGACAAGAGAACCTTCCAGAAGGACAACCATCTCTGCATCAGCCACCAATCTGGCCTTTATGGTAGAGTTGCCAGACGGAAGCCACTCCTCAGTTAAAGGCACATCCCGGCTGCATCATATTCGGCCGTAACTGGGAGTCCCATGGGGGCAGCGCACAATTGGCCCAGCATCGTCCGGGTTTGGCCGGGGTTGTAAATACGAATTTGGCCTTAAACCTCTCTGGGATAGCGGGACGGTAGCGTCCACTTGGCCAAAAGCCAGGGAAAATGTAGAGCGCCAAATTCAAAAAAATTATATAAAATCAAACGTTCATTAAATCACACATGTAAGATATTAAATTATAGCTACACTCGTTGTGAATCCAGCCAACATGTCAGATCTCAAAAAGGCTTTTCGGCGAAAGCATAAGATGCTATTATCTGATGATAGCACAATGTCAACAAAGAGAGAGTAGCATATTTCAACCCTGCCGGCGCTACTCAAAACGCAGATATAAAATATAAAACATGCATTACCTTTGACGAGATTCTTTTGTCGGCACTCCAATATGTCCCATTAAATCACAAATGGTCCTTTTGTTCGATTAATTCCGTCCATATATATCCAAATTGTCCATTTATTTGGTGCGGTTGATCCAGCAAAAAAACAGCTTCCAATTTGCGCAAAGTCACTACAAAATATCTCAAAAATTACCCCTAAACTTTGCCAAAACATTTCAAAGTACTTTTGTAATACAACTTAAGGTATTTGTAAACGTTAATAATCGATCAAATTGAAGACGGGTCTATCTGTTTTCAATACAGGAGATCAACAAACTAACACTACTTTTCTAGTCTTGCGCAACTCTCAAACAGTACACATGACGTTACTCTACTTCCTGATGGCCTTCTTCTTCATTGCACAAATGAATAACCTCAACCTATTTCCTAAGACTGGTGACATCCAGTGGAAGCAGTAGGAACTGAGATCACAGGGATTATAAATCTGGCTTCCCAATGAAACCTCATTGAACAGTGACTTAAAAAAAATAAAAAAAATAACGGTTAGTCCTCAGGGTTTTGACTGCTACATAAGTTCTGTTATACTTACAGATATGATTCAAACAGTTTTAGAAACTTCAGAGTGTTTTCTATCAAAATGTACTAATAATATGCATATCTTAGATTCTGGGGATGAGTAGAAGGAAGTTCAAATTGGGCAAGCTATTTTTCCAAAAGTGACAACTCTGCCCCCTATCCTAGAGAAGTTTTAACTGACTTAGATAGATAAATAAAGGTGAAATAAAAAATAAATACAAAAATGTAATGACAGCCAACTTGGAATTTCCAAAAAATCTGATATTTCTCTTAAATGTAGAGATTTTGATGGATATTTTATTAAATGATGTTACTTAGATTGATGCTCAGTTGCGTCACCAGACTCTAAATAGTTAAATATGAATAAATATGAAATAGTTAACCAAATAGTTGCCTGGACAGTCTTTATTGATCCTTTTTGCACTAACTATTTGTACTATCACACTGCTGCTGCTGTTTATTATCTGTTACTTTATTCCTAGTCATATGTACATATCTACCTCAATTACCTCGTACCCCTGCACTTCGCCTCAGTACTGGTACCCAGTGTACATAGACAAGTTATTACCTGGTACCCATGTATATGACCAAGTTATTACCTAGTACCTGTGTATATAGCCAAGTTATTATCTTGTAACCTGTGTATATTGGCCAAGTTATTACCTGTTACCCCATGTATATAGCCAAGTTATTACCTGGTAACCCATGTATATAGCCAAGTTATTACCTGGTACCCGTGTATATAGCTAAGTTATCATTACTCATTGTGTATCTATTATTACATGTATTATTGCCTGTAATTACGATTATTTCTAAATGTTTTATCAATGTTCTTTCTGTCTGCAATGTTGGGAAGTGAATAAGCGTTTCACTGTTAGTCCAGACTTGCTGTTTACATGTGATAAATAAAATTGGATTTGAGAGTTACCGGACAGTATGTCTGGGGAAAGCAGTTCTGCGAGTGGAGTCTCTCACACTCTCTCTCACTCTCTCTCTCTCTCTCTCACACTCTCTCTCACTCTCTCTCACACTCTCTCACACTCTCTCACACTCTCTCTCCCACTCTCTCACACTCTCTCTCTCACTCTCTCTCTCACTCTCTCTCACTCTCTCTCACTCTCTCTCACACTCTCTCTCACACTCTCTCTCACACTCTCTCACACTCTCTCACACTCTCTTCCCATTTTCTCTCTATCCAGCACAGCAGTAAAAACCCTGCTAATGGTCCAGTGTCTGCATCAGATTACACACGTTGATTATGTCTAATGGCTGCTGCACTCCTGTGATTAAGTCACTCTGAAATGCTCTTGACAGCAGTTCACTATATATCACGGTTTGTGTGCCACGGTAACGGTACAGTTTAGCTATCTTTATGTTTAAGAAAATAATAAAAACACATCACCTTTTAAAACAATGAACTCTTTGTTTTGCCTAAAGACAAATAAAACTTTCCATTCAGAAAAATGGCAGCATGACAGACTAGGCCTGGTTTCTGTCTCTACTGTAGGAAATCAAGGGGAGAAAAACATAAAAATGAAAAGTGTTTCTTAGCTTTGACAACCTGCAGGTGCTTTGCCTTCTCTATTTTAAATAAACAGGGTACACACTGGTATGGGCAATATTACATGTAAAAAATAACAAAGTGCAACATCAAGTCAGCAACCTATTCCTTTACACAGTGAACCGTCACAGTGAGGTAGCGTTGAGTTACTCTGGAGATCCAACTATCAGTGGAGAGAGCTAGATAGGTTGTCTGTGTCAATTCATTTTCAATTTCTCTCTGTGTGTAACGGCAGCCTTCCTCCTCTTCGTCACGCGAAGAGGAAGGTGTAGCAGGGATCGGACCAAGACGCAGCGTAGCTCGTGTTCAACATGTTTTTAATAAACAAGACGAAACTGTGAACACTTACAAATAACAAAAGTGGCAAACCGAAACAGCCCCATCTGGTGCAGAGAAAACACAGAGACAGGAAACAACCACCCACAATCCCCAACACAAAACAAGCCACCTATATATGATTCCCAATCAGGGACAACGATAGACAGCTGCCTCTGATTGAGAACCATATTAGGCCAAACACAGAAACAGACAAACTAGACACACAACATAGAATGCCCACCCAGCTCACGTCCTGACCAACACTAAAACAAGCACAAAACACAAGAACTCTGGTCAGAACGTGACACTGTGATGTTTCATAGAGTTTGGGAATTACTTTGCTGCTGAAATGTGTGCTGGAGGGGACAATGTAACGTGATTAAAAAAAATTCATCAGGTGACGAAATCCATAGTCAGTAACCACCGAATAGTGCTGCAAATCTTTGGCTATGAATATTCCCAGTGCTTTCGTTATTTATTTATGTTTTTATGAATTTGTCGCAAAATTGTTGTTGGAAGGCAGCAGCGAGAGATTGCTGTGTTTTCGGTAACGAGTGGCTCCAGCTCCACCTGCGAGGGATACTGCCGGGTGATGGCCACGTAAATTACACGTGTTAGAAGTGTTTCCACTCGAGTAGCCGACAGTGGCAAAACAATGCTGGCAGACTGTACTTTGTTTGTTTACGGTCTTTTTACCCTCGTCATCGTATGAAACGCTGAATACAAAATGTTCCCACACAGCAGATTTGAAAGACGGCGGTGCCTCTTCAAATGTGCTTCGTGCTGTCTCGCTAGCCCTCGCCGCTTCTCTGTCTCGCTAGCCCTCGCCGCTTCTCTGTCTCGCTAGCCCTCGCCGCTTCTCTGTCTCGCTAGCCCTCGCCGCTTCTCTGTCTCGCTAGCCCTCGCCGCCTCTCTGTCTCGCTAGCCCTCGCCGCTTCTCTGTCTCGCTAGCCCTCGCCGCTTCTCTGTCTCGCTAGCCCTCGCCGCTTCTCTGTCTCGCTAGCCCTCGCCGCTTCTCTGTCTCGCTAGCCCTCGCCGCTTCTCTGTCTCGCTAGCCCTCGCCGCCTCTCTGTCTCGCTAGCCCTCGCCGCTTCTCTGTCTCGCTAGCCCTCGCCGCTTCTCTGTCTCGCTAGCCCTCGCCGCTTCTCTGTCTAGCTAGCCCTCGCCGCTTCTCTGTCTCGCTAGCCCTCGCCGCCTCTCTGTCTCGCTAGCCCTCGCCGCTTCTCTGTCTCGCTAGCCCTCGCCGCTTCTCTGTCTCGCTAGCCCTCGCCGCTTCTCTGTCTCGCTAGCCCTCGCCGCTTCTCTGTCTCGCTAGCCCTCGCCGCTTCTCTGTCTCGCTAGCCCTCGCCGCTTCTCTGTCTCGCTAGCCCTCGCCGCTTCTCTGTCTCGCTAGCCCTCGCCGCTTCTCTGTCTCGCTAGCCCTCGCCGCTTCTCTGTCTCGCTAGCCCTCGCCGCTTCTCTGTCTCGCTAGCCCTCGCCGCTTCTCTGTCTCGCTAGCCCTCGCCGCTTCTCTGTCTCGCTAGCCCTCGCCGCTTCTCTGTCTCGCTAGCCCTCGCCGCTTCTCTGTCTCGCTAGCCCTCGCCGCTTCTCTGTCTCGCTAGCCCTCGCCGCCTCTCTGTCTCGCTAGCCCTCGCCGCCTCTCTGTCACGCTAGCCCTCGCCGCTTCTCTGTCTCGCTAGCCCTCGCCGCTTCTCTGTCTCGCTAGCCCTCGCCGCTTCTCTGTCTCGCTAGCCCTCGCCGCCTCTCTGTCTCGCTAGCCCTCGCCGCCTCTCTGTCACGCTAGCCCTCGCCGCTTCTCTGTCTCGCTAGCCCTCGCCGCTTCTCTGTCTCGCTAGCCCTCGCCGCTTCTCTGTCTCGCTAGCCCTCGCCGCTTCTCTGTCTCGCTAGCCCTCGCCGGTTCTCTGTCTCGCTAGCCCTCGCCGCTTCTCTGTCTCGCTAGCCCTCGCCGCTTCTCTGTCTCGCTAGCCCTCGCCGCTTCTCTGTCTCACTAGCCCTCGCCGCTTCTCTGTCTCGCTAGCCCTCGCCGCTTCTCTGTCTCGCTAGCCCTCGCCGCTTCTCTGTCTCGCTAGCCCTCGCCGCTTCTCTGTCTCGCTAGCCCTCGCCGCTTCTCTGTCTCGCTAGCCCTCGCCGCTTTTCTGTCTCGCTAGCCCTCGTCGCTTCTCTGTCTCGCTAGCCCTCGCCGCTTCTCTGTCTCGCTAGCCCTCGCCGCTTCTCTGTCTCGCTAGCCCTCGCCGCTTCTCTGTCTCGCTAGCCCTCGCCGCTTCTCTGTCTCGCTAGCCCTCGCCGCTTCTCTGTCTCGCTAGCCCTCGCCGCTTCTCTGTCTCGCTAGCCCTCGCCGCTTCTCTGTCTCGCTAGCCCTCGCCGCTTCTCTGTCTCGCTAGCCCTCGCCGCTTCTCTGTCTCGCTAGCCCTCGCCGGTTCTCTGTCTCGCTAGCCCTCGCCGCTTCTCTGTCTCGCTAGCCCTCGCCGCTTCTCTGTCTCGCTAGCCCTCGCCGCTTCTCTGTCTCGCTAGCCCTCGCCGCTTCTCTGTCTCGCTAGCCCTCGCCTCTTCTCTGTCTCGCTAGCCCTCGCCGCTTCTCTGTCTCGCTAGCCCTCGCCGCTTCTCTGTCTCGCTAGCCCTCGCCGCTTCTCTGTCTCGCTAGCCCTCGCCGCTTCTCTGTCTCGCTAGCCCTCGCCGCTTCTCTGTCTCGCTAGCCCTCGCCATTGTCACGTTGGAGCTGAGAGAATATTTGTTTTTAGTTTCCCTTTAGGGAGGTTTCCTACTGAGACGTCATTGCAAGTTGTCCATAGTTTAGGGGAGGGGGTTGCAGTCACTGCGGTTGCCACGTTTTGAGACATTGCTGTGCAGTAAAGTTTGTCAGCCCTCAGGAGCTCCCTAACGGCCTGGGGCCCCAAGCAGTTGCCTGCCTTGCCTGTTCACAAGCTGCGCGTCTGGTTCTGTGGATCTGAATGTACAACGTGCATGTAGTCTGCAGTGCAATAAGCAAGATTAGGAAATTATAGGAAAATAACAGGCTTGTCGTAATTCCACCCCCCCAACCCCTCTTTTTACGCTGCTGCTACTCTCTGTTTATCATATAAGCATAGTTACTTTAACTATACATTCATGTACATACTACCTCAATTGGGCCGACCAACCAGTGCTCCTGCACATTGGCTAACCGGGCTATCTGCATTGTGTCCCGCCACCCACCAACCCCTCTTTTACGCTACTGCTACTCTCTCTTCATCATATATGCATATTCACTTTAACTATATCTACATGTACATACTACCTCAATCAGCCCGACTAACCGGTGTCTGTATGTAGCCTCGCTACTGTTATAGCCTCGCTAATGCATATAGCCTGTCTTTTTACTGTTGTTTTATTTCTTTACTTACCTATTGTTCACCTAATACCTTTCTTGCACTATTGGTTAGAGCCTGTAAGTAAGCATTTCACAGTAAGGTCTACACCTGTTGTATTTGGCGCACGTGACAAATAAACTTTGATTTGATTTGCCGTGTGCGTCTTGAACCGTAGGGGGCAAAACAAACAGTTCGACAACATACTGTGTACCGTTGCATCCCTAGTGTAAAGATGTCCTGTAACTAATCACTGTATCATCACCTCACTAAGTAGATAACTGAAGGTCTGGGAGGGTGTAGAGATGTCCTGTAACTAATCACTGTATCATCACCTCACTAAGTAGATAACTGAAGGTCTGGGAGGGTGTAGAGATGTCCTGTAACTAATCACTGTATCATCACCTCACTAAGTAGATAACTGAAGGTCTGGGAGGGTGTAGAGATGTCCTGTAACTAATCACTGTATCATCACCTCACTAAGTAGATAACTGAAGGTCTGGGAGGGTGTAGAGATGTCCTGTAACTAATCACTGTATCATCACCTCACTAAGTAGATAACTGAAGGTCTGGGAGGGTGTAGAGATGTCCTGTAACTAATCACTGTATCATCACCTCACTAAGTAGATAACTGAAGGTCTGGGAGGGTGTAGAGATGTCCTGTAACTAATCACTGTATCATCACCTCACTAAGTAGATAACTGAAGGTCTGGGAGGGTGTAGAGATGTCCTGTAACTAATCACTGTATCATCACCTCACTAAGTAGATAACTGAAGGTCTGGGAGGGTGTAGAGATGTCCTGTAACTAATCACTGTATCATCACCTCACTAAGTAGGTATCTTGTGGCTCAGTTGGTAGAGCCAGGATGTTGGGTTTGATTCCCGCTGTGGCCATCCATATGAGCATGTATGACTATACGGCACGTTTGATAAAACGCATCTAGTAAATGGCATACATATATTATTATCTTTCTGTTACAAATATCAACATTTATGTTAGGGTAGATAGCGGCAGGTAGCAGTGGTTAGAGCGTTGGACTAGTAACCGAAAGGTTGCAAGATAGAATCCCCGAGCTGACAAGGTACAAATCTGTCGTTCTGCCCCTGAACAAGGCAGTTAACCCACTGTTCCTAGGCCGTCATAAAAAAAAAATTGTTCATAACTGACTTGCCTAGTTAAATAAAGGTAAGATAAAATAGAAGGGTTATCCTTAAAATACAGTAACTATGCAAACACTAAACTTGTTTTACAGCCCAGCTGGTCAAATGAAGAGAGACAGAGGAGAAAAGAATACAGACCAGCTGGTCAAATGAAGAGAGACAGAGGAGAAAAGAAAACAGACCAGCTGGTCAAATGAAGAGAGACAGAGGAGAAAAGAATAAAGACCAGCTGGTCAAATGAAAATGACTGTTGACATTGTGACCGTTAATCCTGGATTGTGTGTTTTCAGACGTTGTGTAGAGGTTTTATTACATTAGGTCATGACATCTAGTTTTGGTGCCAGGAGATACCTGTATGTATATTCATGATGTGCTGTATTCTACTACAGTGGGGCAAAAAAGTATTTAGTCAGCCACCAATTGTGCAAGTTCTCCCACTTAAAAAGATGAGAGAGGCCTGTAATTTTCATCATAGGTACACTTCAACTATGACAGACAAAATGAGAAAAAAAATCCAGAAAATAACATTTTAGGATTTTTAATGAATTTATTTGCAAATTATGGTGGAAAATAAGTATATAAGAAAGCTGGTGACGTCGACCGCCGAACGCCGGCCGAACAAGGAGAGGAGCCGACTTCAGCGGAAGTCGTGACATCTCCTGGCTGAGGTCTACATCCGAGTCCTGATAGGCTTTATGCTGTAAATTAGATTTCTGATGCATTTCTCAGTTTTCACCACATGCTCAATAAATTTGACCACCAAAAAATCCTTGAGACTATCAGCATTTTAAATGCTTCCTATCAAAACATCCAAGAGGGTCATAACGGGACCCTTCCTGGACTAGGATCCATTTCCACCACTGCACCCCTCTACTAGCTTCAACCAGAAAATGGCTGCTCATTGTTCAACTCAAGGTGAGCTTCATTTTTTCAACTAGACAAGTCGGTTAAGAACAAATTCTTATTTACAATGACGGTCTACCGGGGAACATTGTGTTAATTTCCTTGTACAAGGGCAGAATGACAGATTTTTACCTTATCAACTCAGGGATTCCATCCAGCAACCTTTCAAATACTGCCCCAACGATCTAACCACTAGGCTACCTGCCAGATCTGTGCATCCGTCACCGGGGGATAATACTGTCATGGTTCATGTGGGGGTCAAAGTTCAGGATATCACCAGGTTACTTCCCGAGGCTGTGCATCAGTCACCGGGGGATAATACTGTCATGGTTCATGTGGGGGTCAATGTTCAGGATATCACCAGGTTACTTCCCGAGGCTGTGCATCAGTCGCCGGGGGATAATACTGTCATGGTTCATGTGGGGGTCAAAGTTCAGGATATCACCAGGTTACTTCCCGAGGCTGTGCATCAGTCACCGGGGGATAATACTGTCATGGTTAATGTGGGGGTCAAAGTTCAGGATATCACCAGGTTACTTCCCGAGGCTGTGCATCAGTCACCGGGGGATAATACTGTCATGGTTCATGTGGGGGTCAAAGTTCAGGATATCACCAGGTTACTTCCCGAGGCTGTGCATCAGTCACCGGGGGATAATACTGTCATGGTTCATGTGGGGGTCAAAGTTCAGGATATCACCAGGTTACTTCCCGAGGCTGTGCATCAGTCACCGGGGGATAATACTGTCATGGTTCATGTGGGGGTCAAAGTTCAGGATATCACCAGGTTACTTCCCGAGGCTGTGCATTCGTCACCGGGGGATAATACTGTCATGGTTCATGTGGGGGTCAAAGTTCAGGATATCACCAGGTTACTTCC
Organism: Salvelinus fontinalis; assembly: GCF_029448725.1. NCBI lineage: Eukaryota > Metazoa > Chordata > Actinopteri > Salmoniformes > Salmonidae > Salvelinus > Salvelinus fontinalis. The sequence goes on from NC_074673.1 coordinate 2,905,166, forward strand.
CGAGGCTGTGCATCAGTCACCGGGGGATAATACTGTCATGGTTCATGTGGGGGTCAAATTACATTGACATTCAACTCAGAACAGCTGAACATTTATTTTAAAGTACTGATTGGGTCTCTACTTGAAAACAACAAACAGACCATAATATCTGTCCCTCTGCCCTGCCTAAATCGTGGCTTTGAACAGATCAGCAGACTTTTAGCCTTCCATAACTCAAATGAAATAATATTTTATTGGTCACATACACATGGTTAGCAGATGTTATTGTGAGTGTAGTGAAATGCTTATGCTTCTAGATCCGACAGTGCAGCAGTATCTAACAGGTAATATCTAACAAGGTAATATCTAACAATTCCACAACAAACCTAATTTACACAATCTAGTAAAGGAATGGGATGAGAATATATAAGTATAAAATATATGGATGAGCAGTGACAGAGCAGCTAAGAGGCAATATATAGTATAGAATAGATAGTGTAGGATACAGTATTTACATATGAGAAGAGTAATGCGAGATATGTAAACATTCTTAAAGTGGCATTATTATTAAAGTGACTAGTGTTCCATTCATTAATGGACAATGATATCAAGTCTGTAGGTAGGCAGCCGCCTCTCTATGTGATGGCTGTTCAACAATCTGATGGCCTTGAGATAGAAAAAAAAAACAAAGGAGATTATCGTTGACTTCAGGAAACAGCAAGGGGAGCAGGTGGAAAGTTTTAAGTTACTCGGTGTGCATGTCACTGACAAACTGAAATGGTCCACGCACACAGAGTGTGGTGAAGAAGGTACCTCTTCAACCTCAGGAGGCTGAACAAATTGGGCTTGTCCCCAGGTGCACAATCGAGAGCATCCTGTCGGGCTGTATCACTGCCTGGTACGGCAACTTCACTGCCCACCACCGCAGGGCTCTCCAGAGGGTAGTAAGGGCAAACTACCTTGCCGTACCAGGCGGTGATACAGCCCGACAGGATGCTCTCGATTGTGCACCTGGGGACAAGCCCAATTTGTTCAGCCTCCTGAGGTTGAAGAGGTACCTTCAACCTCGCTCTTTTCCCCCTGTCCAGACACTGTTCCTGTCCTGTTTCATGTCCCTTATTCATGTTCTCCCTGTACCTGCTTCTCGTCTAACAGCATTGGACACATTTATGAAATTGTTTATCCCCCCCCCAAAAAATCACAGAGCAGTCTGTTTGAGCGACTAGCACACAGCTCAGACACCCATGCATACCCTACTAGACATGCCACCAGAGGTCTCCTCACAGTCCCCAAGTCCAGAACAGACGATGGGAGGTGCACAGTACTACATAGAGCCATGACTACATGGAACTCTATTCCACAGTACTACATAGAGCCATGACTACATGGAACTCTATTCCACAGTACTACATAGAGCCATGACTACATGGAACTCTATTCCACAGTACTACATAGAGCCATGACTACATGGAACTCTATTCCACAGTACTACATAGAGCCATGACTACATGGAACTCTATTCCACAGTACTACATAGAGCCATGACTACATGGAACTCTATTCCACATCAGGTAACTGATGCAGCAGTAGAATCAGATTTTAACAGGTAACTGCTCTCCATCATTCATTGAATCAGATGGCTCATTCATAACAAAACCCACTGATATTGCCAACTACTTTAATGATGTATTAATTGGCAAGATTAGCAAATTCAGGCATGACATGCAGGCAACAAATGCTGACACCACATTCAGGTATATCTGACCAAATGATGAAAGACAAGCATTGTAATTTTGAATTCCGTAAAGTCCGTGTGGAAGAGGTGAAAAAGGAATTGTTGTCTATCACCAATAACAAGCCTCCGGGGTCTGACAATCTGGATGGAAAATGACTGAGGATGATAGAGGATGATACTGCCACTCCTATTTTACATATCTTCAATTTAAGCCAACCAGAAGGTGAGTGCCCTCAGGCCTGGAGGGAAGCAAAAGTTATTCCCCTACCCGAAGGATAGTAAATGCCTCATTACTGACTCAAACAGCTGACCAATCAACCTGTTACCAACCCTTTATAAACTTTTGGAAAAAATGGTAAGTCGTGTGGTCAGGTGCCACAAAAAAGGACTTAGGAAAATAGCATTTGGCTCAGAACAGGACAGCACGGCTGACCCTTGGATGGACACAGAGAGCTAATTTAATAATTTGCATGTCAGTCTCTCCTGGCTAAAACTGGAGGAGAGATTGACTTCATCACTACTTGTATTAATGAGAGGTATTGACATGTTGAATGCACCGAGCTGTCTGTCTAAACTCCTGGCACACAATTCAGACACCCATCCATACCCCTCAAGACATGCCACCAGAGGTCTGTTTAAACTACTAACACATAGCTCAGACACCCATCCATACCCCTCAAGACATGCCACCAGAGGTCTGTTTAAACTACTAGCACACAGCTCAGACACCCATACATACCCCACAAGACATGCCACCAGAGGTCTGTTTAAACTACTAACACATAGCTCAGACACCCATCCATACCCCTCAAGACATGCCACCAGAGGTCTGTTTAAACTACTGGCACACAGCTCAGACACCCATGCATACCCCTCAAGACATGTCACCAGAGGTCTGTTTGAACTACTGGCACACAGCTCAGACACCCATGCATACCCCTCAAGACATGCCACCAGAGGTCTGTCTAAACTACTAGCACACAGCTCAGACACCCATCCATACCCCTCAAGACATGCCACCAGAGGTCTGTTTAAACTACTAACACACAATTCAGACACCCATCCATACCCCTCAAGACATGTCACCAGAGGTCTGTTTGAACTACTGGCACACAGCTCAGACACCCATGCATACCCCACAAGACATGTCACCAGAGGTCTGTTTGAACTACTCGCACACAGCTCAGACACCCATGCATACCCCAAAAGACATGTCACCAGAGGTCTGTTTAAACTACTGGCACACAGCTCAGACACCCATGCATACCCCTCAAGACATGCCACCAGACATCCCATCACAGTCCCCAAGTCCAGAACAGCAGCAGCTATTTGGCATCCATAATAAATACAATACAAAGAATCCATACTGTTGCCTAGTCACGTTATCTTTACCTATATGTACACATCTACCTAAATTACCTTGTACCCCTGCACATCGGCTCAGTACTGGTACTCCCTGTATATAGCCATGTTATTACCTGGTACCCCTGTATATAGCCATGTTATTACCTGGTACTCCCTGTATATAGCCATGTTATTACCTGGTACTCCCTGTATATAGCCATGTTATTACCTGGTACTCCCTGTATATAGCCATGTTATTACCTGGTACTCCCTGTATATAGCCATGTTATTACCTGGTACCCCTGGCACATTGACTCAGTACTGGTACTCCCAGTATATAGCCATGTTATTACCTCGTACCCCAGCACATCGACTCAGTACTGAGTCAGTCACACAGTCAGTCAGTTAGTCAGTTAGACAGTCAGTTAGTTAGTTAGTTAGTCAGTTAGAGAGTTAGTCAGTTAGTCAGTCACACAGTCAGTTAGTTAGTCAGAGAGTTAGTCAGTCAGACAGTCAGAGAGTTAGTTAGTAAGTTAGTAAGTTAGTCAGTCACACAGTCAGTTAGTAATTCAGACAGTCAGTCAGAGAGATAGTCAGTCAGTTCGCCAGTCAGTCAGTTAGTTAGTCAGTTTGACAGTCAGACAGTCAGTCAGTTAGACAGTCAGAAAGTCAGTCAGACAGTTAGTTAGTCAGTTTGACAGTCAGACAGTCAGTTCGACAGTCAGTCAGTTAGACAGTCAGACAGTCAGTCAGACAGTCAGTCAGTTAGACAGTCAGACAGTCAGTCAGACAGTTAGTCAGTCAGTTCGATAGTCAGATAGTCAGTTCGACAGTCAGACAGTCAGTCAGTTCGACAGTCAGACAGTTAGACAGTCAGTCAGTTCGACAGTCAGATAGTTAGACAGTCGGATAGTTAGACAGTCAGATAGTTAGACAGTCAGATAGTTAGACAGTCAGGTAGGTAGTCTCCTCTTACCTTATTGGAGACACTGGATGCAGAGCGTTTGATGGAAACTCGTTTAAAGGAGCCACTGGCCCACTTCCCTCCGGCTCCCTTCTCCATTGTCGTGTCAGTTCTCCATGTGTCTGGTAGTACCTCACAGATGGGCCTTGTCTGGTGGCACCTTACAAAACCATAGTCTCTGGTTCTAATTCACAGAAACGTAGCTCAGTATCTTGTAGTGTCTCAGCACAGCATGCCGTGTCAATAGAGACGTCCTCTGTCTGCTGTTTAAAAGTCAGCAGTAGCAACAGTGAATATTCAGCAGAACTATTGCAGAGCAGAGTCACCGTGAATCAGAGCAGAGAGAATTAAAGTGTTGGGGAGACAGTCCAGAACAGGGCATCCTATCCCTCCTTTCCTCAGGCCTCTCTGCCGCTCCAGTAGCAACTGACAAGAGACACAGGATAGAAATCACTAGATGACATGTGGCTTGGATGCAGCTTTGGACCTCTCTCCTCTCCTCTGCAGCATGGCGCTCTAATCGGGCTTAATGCCACAGCTGTTGGAGCTTCAGTCTAATGGACGGAGATTTAGCAAATGGTTATTGAAGGTAAATCTACTTTGGCAAAAAGCTGCACACTAGACCCCCCCCCCCTTTACACCACTGCCCCAAAAAAGGCTTATAAGAGAGAGGGCATAGAAGCTAGGGAGCTAAGAGACTAGGGTTAGCAGTGTCAGGAAGAGCTGGGACAGCCCTAAGTGTCCTGCCTGCTGAAATACAGCATCACTACGTCAAGGGAAATGTAGTATTCTTTCTAACAAAGATATCTAAATATATTTCAGGATGTTGTGTATCTCTTGACACAAAACCTTCTGACACCATTTCCCCCTCTACAATACCTTCTGACACCATTTCCCCCTCTACAATACCTTCTGACACCATTTCCCCCTCTACAATACCTTCTGACACCATTCCCCCCTCTACAAAACCTTCTGACACCATTTCCCCCTCTACAATACCTTCTGACACCATTTCCCCCTCTACAATACCTTCTGACACCATTTCCCCCTCTACAATACCTTCTGACACCATTCCCCCCTCTACAATACCTTCTGACACCATTCCCCCCTCTACAATACCTTCTGACACCATTTCCCCCCTCTACAATACCTTCTGACACCATTTCCCCTTCTACAATACCTTCTGACACCATTTCCCTCTCTACAATACCTTCTGACACCATTTCCCCCTCTACAATACCTTCTGACACCATGTCCCCCTCTACAAAACCTTCTGACACCATTTCCCCCTCTACAATATGTTCTGACACCATTTCCCTCTCTACAATACCTTCTGACACCATTTCCCCCTCTACAATACCTTCTGACACCATTTCCCCCTCTACAATACCTTCTGACACCATTTCCCCCTCTACAATACCTTCTGACACCATTTCCCCCTCTACAATACCTTCTGACACCATTTCCCTCTCTACAATACCTTCTGACACCATTTCCCCCTCTACAATACCTTCTGACACCATTTCCCTCTCTACAATACCTTCTGACACCATTTCCCCCTCTACAATACCTTCTGACACCATTTCCCCCTCTACAATACCTTCTGACACCATGTCCCCCTCTACAACACCTTCTGACACCATTTCCCCCTCTACAATACCTTCTGACACCATTTCCCCCTCTACAATACCTTCTGACACCATTTCCCCCTCTACAATACCTTCTGACACCATTCCCCCCTCTACAAAACCTTCTGACACCATTTCCCCCCTCTACAATACCTTCTGACACCATGTCCCCCTCTACAATACCTTCTGACACCATTTCCCCCTCTACAATACCTTCTGACACCATTTTCCCCTCTACAATACCTTCTGACACCATGTCCCCCCTCTACAATACCTTCTGACACCATTTCCCCCCTCTACAATACCTTCTGACACCATTTCCCCCTTCTACAAAACCTTCTGACACCATTTCCCCCTCTACAATACCTTCTGACACCATTTCCCCCTCTACAATACCTTCTGACACCATGTCCCCCCTCTACAATACCTTCTGACACCATTTCCCCCTCTACAATACCTTCTGACACCATGTCCCCCCTCTACAATACCTTCTGACACCATTTCCCCCCTCTACAATACCTTCTGACACCATTTCCCCCTTCTACAATACCTTCTGACACCATTCCCCCCTCTACAATACCTTCTGACACCATTCCCCCCTCTACAATACCTTCTGACACCATTCCCCCCTCTACAATACCTTCTGACACCATTCCCCCCTCTACAATACCTTCTGACACCATTCCCCCCTCTACAATACCTTCTGACACCATTCCCCCCTCTACAATACCTTCTGACACCATTCCCCCCTCTACAAAACATTCTGACACCATATCCCTCTCTACAATACCTTCTGACACCATTTCCCCCTCTACAATACCTTCTGACACCATTTCCCCTTCTACAATACCTTCTGAAACTATTTACCCATTATACAATGTATTCTGACACTATTTACCTTCTGACACTCTGGGCGGCAGGTAGCCTAGTGTTTAGAGTGTTGGTATAGTAACTGAAAGGTTGCTAAATCAAATCCCTGAGCTGACAAGTTAAAAATCTGTGTTTCTGCCCCTGAACAAGGCAGTTAACCCACTGTTCCTAGGCTGTCAATGTAAATATGAATTTCTTCTTAACTGACTTGCCGAGTAAAATTTAAAGAATCTACTGACACTATGTTTCCATTCTACAATATCTTCTGATACTATTCACTCATTTTAAATGCTTTCTGAAACTCTTTATCCATTCTACAACATCTTCTGACACGATTTACCAATTCTACAATATCATCTGACAATATTTACCCATTCCACAGTACCTTCTGACACCATTTACCTTCTGACATTATTTACCCATTCTACAACATCTTCTGGCACCATTCTGACACCACCTCAATCAGGCAGTTTGGAAAGCAAAGGCTAGCTTTTTCAAACATAAATTTGCATCCTGCAGCACAAACTCCAAAATGTTCTGGGACACTGTAGAGTCCATGGAGAAGAAGAGCATCTCCTCCCAACTGCCCACTGCACTGAAGCTAGGAAACACTGTCACCACCGATAAATCCACAATAATTGAGAATTTCAATAAGCATTTTTATACGGCTGGCCATGCTTTCCACCTGGCTACCCCTACCCTGGTCAACTGCCCTGAACCCCCCACAGCAACTTGCCCAAGTCTCCCCACTTCTCCTTCACCCAAATCCAGATAGCTGATGTTCTGAAAGAGCTGCAAAATCTGGACCCCTACAAATCAGCAGGACTAGACAATCTGGACCCTCACTTTCTAAAATGATCAGCCGAAATGGTTGCAACTAACCTCCAGACGTGTTTCAATGACGTACATCTCTCCTTCTGTGTCCTCCAACTGCTCTTAAATGCAAGGAAAACTAAATGCATGCTCTTTAACCGATCACTGCCTGCACCTTCCTGCCATTTCAGCATCACTACTCTGTACGGTTCTGACTTAGACTATGTGGACAACTACAAATACCTAGGTGTCTGGTTAGACTGTAAACTCTCCTTCCAGACTCACATTAAGCATCTCCAATCCAAAATTAAATCTAGAATCGGCTTCCTCTTTCGCAACAAAGCATCCTTCACTCATGCTGCCAAACATACCCTCGTAAAACTGACTATCCTGCCGATCCTTGACTTCCGCGATGCCATTTACAAAATAGCCTACAACACTCTACTCAGCATATTGGATGCAGTCTATCACAGTGCCATCCATTTTGTCACCAAAGCCCATATACCACCCACCACTGCGACCTGTATGCTCTCGTTGGCAGGCCCTCGCTTCATATTCGTCGCCAAACCCACTGGCTCCAGATCATCTATAAGTCTTTGCTAGGTAAAGCCCCGCCTTATCTCAGCTCACTGGTCACCATAGCAACACCCACCCGTAGCACACGCTCCAGCAGGTATATCGCACTGGTCACCCCCAAAACCAATTCCTACTTTGGGCGCCTTTCCTTCCAGTTCTTTGCTGCCAATGACTGATACGAATTGCAAAAATCAATGAAGCTGGAGACCCATACCTCCCTCACTAACTTTAAGCACCAGCTGTCAGAGCAGCTCACAGATCACTGCACCTGTACATAGCCCATCTGTAAATAGCCCATCCAACTACCTCATCCACATATTGTTATTTATTTTTTTGCTCCTTTGCATCCCAGTATCTCTACTTGCATATTCATCTTTTGCACATCTATCACTCCAGTTTTTAATTGCTATATCGTATTTATTTCGCCACTATGGCCTATTTATTTCCTTACCTCATTTACATACACTGTATACAGACTTTTTTCTCTATTGTGTTATTGACTGTATGTTTGTTTATTCCATGTGTAACCCTGTGTTGTTGTTTGTGTCACACTGCTTTACTTTATCTTGACCAGGTCGCAGTTGTAAATGAGAACTTGTTCTCAACTAGCCTACCTGGTTAAATAAAGGTGATTTTTTTAAATAATAAATCTACCCATTCTACAATATCTTCTGACAATATTTACACTTTCTACAAAATCTTTAGACACGAATTACCTTCCGACACCATTTACACATTCTACAATACCTTCTGACACTATTTACCAATTCTACAAAATCTTCAGACACTAAAAGAGTGCCCAAAGTAAACTGCCTGCTACTCAGGCCCAGGAGCGAATATATGCATGTTATTAGTAGATTTGGATAGAAAACACTCTAACGTTTTTAAAACTTTTTGAATTATGTCTGTGAGTATAACAAAACGCAGAGCACAATCCATCCATGGAAAAAACATTTTGAGCTCAATCTGTTTTCCATAATTTTTCTATGGTAAGCCCTTTTTAAAGGAATATGCTTGCAGTTCCTATGGCTTCCACTAGACGTCAACAGTCTTTACAAATTAGTTGCTGTTTTTCTTATGAGAAATGAATAAGTATTCCGTTCCATGTGTCACTCAAAGGGACTCAAGTCTTTTGGTGCGCATGACCTGGAACGCTGGAACCTGGAACGCTGAAACCTGGAACGCTAGAACCTGGAACGTTGGAACCTGGAACGCTGGAACCTGGAACGCTGGAACCTGAAACGCGCTTCACTTTGTTTTTGTCCGTTATTGAGCACATTATATCCCGTCTTAAATTTTATTGATTATTTACGTTTTAGGATACCCAAGTTTGGATTAGAAACATTGTTTGAAATGTTTGGACCAAGTTTCCAGGTAACTTATTAGATACTTTTTAGTCATGTTGGGTGAGTTGGAACCGGTGTATTTCTGAATCAAATGCGGCAAATAAATTGACATTTTGGTGATATAAAGAAGGAATTTATCGAACAAAAGGACACTTTCTGATGTTTCTGGGACATTTTGGAGTGCCAACAGAAGAAGATCTTCAAAGGTAAGGCATTTATTATATCGTTATTTCTGACTTTCGTGTTGCACCTGGCTGGTAGTTATAAGTTTTGTTTATGTTTGTATGCAGTGTGCTGTCCTCAGATAATTGCATGGTTTGCTTTCGCCGTAAAGCCTTTTTGAAATATGACATGGCGGTTGGATTAACAACAAGTTAAGCTTTATTTTGATGTATTACACATGTATGTTTTGTGAATTTTTATTATGAGTATTTCTGTTTCTGAATTTGGCGCGCTGCAATTTCACTGGATGTTGTCAAATCAATCCCGTTACTGGGATTTGAGCGGGAATGAGGGCGATGGGATCCCTAAGTTAACCTTCTGACACTATTTATCCATTCTACAATACCATCTGACACTATTTACCTGTTCTACAATATCTTCTGACACCAATTACCTTCTGAAACTATTTACACATACTACAATACCTTCTGACACTATTTACCAGGGGGCAGGGCTACTGACGTTAAGGCTAATCTGAAGATGGTGCTGGTTAAGAACCAGTGTATCTTTCATTTCCTGTACAACATGTATTTTTTAGTAAAGTTTATGATGAGTTCTTTGGTTAGATTAGGTGACTGTCCAAAATATCTCCGGACATTTTGGTGCTTTGTGGCTACGTATTCACAATGTAAAACCACGATTTGCAGCTCTAAATATGCACATTTTCGAACAAAACATAAATGTATTGTATAAAATGATGTTATAAGACTGTCATCTGATGAAGTTGTTCAAGGTTAGTGAATAATTGTATCTCTATTTGTGGGTTTTGTGAAAGCTACCTATGCGGTGGAAACATGGTGAAAACATGGCGATGTGTGTTTGGCTATTGTGGTGAGCTAATATGAATACATATTGTGTTTTCGCTGTAAAACATTTTAAAAATCGGAAATGATGGCTGGATTCACAAGATGTTTATCTTTCATTTGCTGTATTGGACTTGGGATTTCATTAAATTATATTATATGATATCCCTGTCGCGTTAGGCAAGGCTATGCTATGCTAGTCAGCTTTTTTGATGAGGAGGATCCCGGATCCGGGAGAGAGAAGCGGTAGAGGTTAACCTCTTTGGGCTCCAGGGGCAGTATTGAGTAGCCTGGATAAAAGGTGCCCATTTCAAACGGCCTCGTACTCAATTCTTGTTCGTACAATATGCATATTATTATTACTATTGGATAGAAAAAACTCTCTAGTTTCTAAAACCGTTTGAATTATATCTGTGAGTAAAACAGAACTAATTTTGCAGCAAACTTCCTGACAGGAAGTGGAAAATCTGAAATCGATGCTCTGTTCTAGGTTCTGCCTATAAATGTGCTTGATATTTATTAGTATACATGCACTTCATACGCCTTCCACTAGATGTCAACAGGCAGTGAGAGAAGAAATGGAGTGTATAACATGATCTGAGGTCGAATAAAAGCTCTTGGCATGACCCCAATTTCCTGTTTTCTGGAACGCGCGAGAAGTGACCTGGTATTGCCTTCTGTAAAGCTGTCGATATAGACGACTAATATCTCCGGCTTTGATTTTATTTGATACATATGACAATATCATCGTAAAGTATGTTTTTTCAATATAGTTTTATTAGATTATTGAAATTTATTCGGGACGTTAGGCGTGTTGCTTGTCTGTGTATGTTCAGGAAGGAGAGCTTCGCGCCACTTTGCTAGCTTTCTGTGCTAATTGACTGGAGAAGAGGACATTCTAAATCCAAACAACGATTGTTCCCGACAAAGGACCCCTTGTACAACATTCTGATGGAAGATCATCAAAAGTAGGACCCATTTTATGATGCTATTTCATACATCTGTCGAACATGTGAACTAGTAGTTTGCGTCCAGATTTTGGGCACGCTCTCACCATAACGTAACGACGTTGTGGGAAAAAGATGCTACGTTAGCACAATGTATAACCACTGATTTCAGCTCTAAATATGCACATTTTCGAACAAAACATAAGTGTATGTATAACCTGATGTTATAGGACTGTCATCTGATGAAGCTTATCAAGGTTAGTCAAAAATTATATATCTTTTGCTTGCTTGTTACGATCGCTAACCTTTGCTGCTGGTAAATGGCTTGTGTTTCTGGCTATTGTGGTAAGCTAATATAATGCTATATTGTGTTTTCGCTGTAAAAAACTTAAAAAATCTGAAATATTGGCTGGAATCACAAGATGCCTGTCTTTCATTTGCTGTACGCTGTGTATTTTTCAGAAATGTTTTATGATGAGTATTTAGGTAATTCACGTTGCTCTCTGTAGTTATTCTAGTCGCTTTGGTGAGAGTTGTGATGGTGGCTGCAATGGTAAACTATGATTTATACCTGAAATATGCTAATTTTAGATGCTAGTATTTACTTGTGACGCTATGCTAGGCTATGCTAGTCAGCCTTTTTACTGATGGGGGTGCTCCCGGATCCGGGATTGGGAGGAATTAGAGGTTTTAACCTCTAACGAGTCACAAACCCGGATCCGGGACCCCCCCATCAAAAAAGCTGACTAGCATAGCCTAGCCTAAAGCCACAGGTCCAAGACACCAAATGAAAGATACACATCTTGGCCTATTTATTGCCTTACCTCCTTACACCATTTGCACACACTGTATAGACTTTTTCTATTGTGTTATTGACTGTAAGTTTGTTTATTCCATGTATAACTCTGTGTTGTTTTTTGTGTTGCACTGCTTTGCTTTATCTTGTCCAGGTCGTAGTTGTAACGGCAGTCTAAGTTGTCCTCCTCCTCAGACGAGAAGGACCTGAGGACCAATGTGCAGCGTGGTAATTTTACATGATTTAATTAACACAAAACAAGACACTATACAAAATGACAAAACAAACTAACCGTCACAGTCCTAGCTGGTGCAGACAAAACACAAAGACAGGAAACAACCACCCACAATCCCCAACACAAAACAAGCCACCTATATATGATTCTCAATCAGGGACAAAGATTGACAGCTGTCTCTGATTGAGAACCATATTAGGCTGAACACAGAAACAGACGAACTAGACGCACAACATAGAATTCCCAACCAGCTCACGTCCTGACCAACACTAAACAAGCAAAACACATAAGAACTCTGGTCAGGACGTTACAGTAGTTGTAAATGAGAACTTGTTCTCAACTGACCTACCTGGTGTGCATTATAGTAGTCAAGTCTGTTTGAAATAAAATGATTCCTTATTAGAATGATTCCTTACCATATTTTTAAACTGAGGTGATTCTTCCCATAGCTTAATGAACAATCACCTACTATCTTATTAAACACACCTCTCTTAATAAATACATCCATCTTATTAATCATAACTGTCTTTTTTAAAGAACAATCAACTACTATCGTATTAAAGGTATCTGTCTAATCTCTCTAAGTACACACACCTGTAACACCTTGTACCTCTGCAGCACACCTGTTGATAAGACAATATTGACTAATGTACTTCTCTGACGTCAGGAGTCCATAATTCAAATATTGTAAATAAAATATAATATACACAGCGTATACCAAAAATTAGGAGCACTGGGATGATGATGATGATGATGATGATGTCCCATGTTGACTCCAATGCTTCCCACAGTTGTGTCATGTTGGCTTGATGTCGTTTGGGTGGTGGACCATTCTTGATACACACAGAAACCTGTTGAGGGTGAAAAACCCAGCAGCGTTGCAGTTCTGGACACACCTCTGCACCTAGCACCTCCTACCATACCCTGAAATGTCTTAAGTCATTAAGTATTCAACTCCTTTGTTCTGGTAAGCCTAAATAAATTCAGGAGTAAAAATGTGCTTGATGTGTATCAAGTCACATAATAATTTCAATGGACTCACTACGTGTGCAATTATAGTGTTTAACATGATTTTAGAATGACTGCCTCTTCTCTGTACCCCACATATACCATTTTTTGTAAGGTCCCTCAGTCAAGCAGTGAATTTCAAACACTGATTTAACCATAAAGATCAGGGAGGTTTTCGATTGACTCGCAAAGAAGGGCACCTATTGGTATATGTGGGGAAAAAAGCAAAGACGAGCACCTATTGGTATATGTGGGGAAAAAACAAAGAAGGGCACCTATTGGTATATGTGGGGGAAAAAGCAAAGAAGGGCACCTATTGGTATATGTGGGAAAAAGCAAAGAAGGGCACCTATTGGTATATGTGAGGAAAAAGCAAAGAAGGGCACCTATTGGTATATGTGGGGGAAAAAGCAAAGAAGGGCACCTATTGGTATATGTGGGAAAAAGCAAAGAAGGGCACCTATTGGTATATGTGGGAAAAAGCAAAGAAGGGCACCTATTGGTATATGTGGGGAAAAAAGCAAAGAAGAGCACCTATTGGTATATGTGGGGAAAAGCAAAGAAGGTCACCTATTGGTATATGTGTGGGAAAAAGCAAAGCGTGAAAAACACTCACCAAAGCTAATGTACCAAAGAAACATACAACGTGCACAAACACGGAACATGGAAACATAGCCTGGCGCGTCACAATAACCACATAACAACAAACAATTTCACACAAAGACATGGAGGGGAACAGAATAGTAAATACATGCAGTGTGATTAGGGAATGAAAACCAGGTGTGCAGGGAACAAGACCAAACAAATGGAAAAATGAAAAATGGAGCGGTGATGGCTAGAAAGCTGGTGACGTCAACTGCCGAACGCCGCCCAAACAAGGAGAGGAGCCGACTTCGGCGGAAGTCGTGACAATGACTGTGATAAGAGAAAACTGAAGATGGATCAACAACATTGTAGTTGCTCCACAACACTAACCTAAAGTACAGAGTGAAAAGAAGGAAGCCTTGTACAGAATACAAATATTCCAAAACATGCACTAAAATAAAACTGCTAAAAATATGGGAAAGAAATGAACTTCATGCCCTGAATACAAAGCGTTATGTTTGGGGCAAATCCAACACATCACGCTCTTCATATTTTCAAGCACGGTGGTGGCTGCATCATGTTATGGGTATTCTTGTCATCAACAAGCACGGTGGTGGCTGCATCATGTTATGGGTATGCTTGTCATCAACAAGCACGGTGGTGGCTGCATCATGTTATGGGTATGCTTGTCATCAACAAGCACGGTGGTGGCTGCATCATGTTATGGGTATGCTTGTCATCAACAAGCACGGTGGTGGCTGCATCATGTTATGGGTATGCTTGTCATCAACAAGCACGGTGGTGGCTGCATCATGTTATGGGTATGCTTGTCATCAACAAGGACTAGGGACTTTTTTTTGCACAGGCAAAATCCTGGAGAAAAACCTGGTTCAGTCTGCTTTCCAACAGACACTGGGAGATTAATTCACCTTTCAGCAGGGCAATGACTTAAAACACATGGCTATATATACACTGGAGCTGCTTACCAAGAAGACAGTGAATGTTCTTGAGTGGCTGAGTTACAATTGTATAATTAAAAAAAAACAGAAATACCCTATTTACATAACTATTCAGACCCTTTGCTATGAGACTCAAAATTGAGCTCAGGTGCATCCTGTTTCCATTCATCATCCTTGAGATGTTTCTACAACTTGTTTGGAGTCCACCTGTGGTAAATTCAATTGATTAGACATGATTTAGAAAGGCACATACCTGTCTATATAAGGTCCCACAGTTGACAGTGCATGTCAGAGCAAAAACCAACACCTATGAGGTCAAAAGATTTGTCCATAGAGCTCTGAGACAAGATTGTGTCGAGGCACAAAACATAGCATAACATTTCTACAGCATTGAAGGTCCTCAAGAGCATTCTTAAATGGAAGAATATTGGAACCACCAAGACTCTTACTGTAGCAGGCCGACTCGAGGCTGTAATCGCTGCCAAAGTTGCTTCAACAAAGTACTGAGTAAAGGGTCTGAATACTTATGTAAATTTTGTACACAAATTTGTTTACATCCCTGTCAGTTAGCATTTCCTCTTTGCCAAGATAATCAATCCACCTGACAGGTGTGGCGTATCAATAAGCTGATTAGACAGCAAGATCATTACACAGGTGCACCTTGTGCTGGAGACAATGCAACTCTAAAATGACCAATTTTGTCAGGGTATGGGCAGGCATAAGCTACAGACATTGAACACAATTGCATTTGATGGCAATTTGAATGCACAGAGATACCGTGACGAGAATCCTGACGACCATTGTCTTGCCATTTACCATCACCTCATGTTTCAGCACAATAATCCACGGCCCCATGTCGCAAGGATCTGTACACAATTCCAGGAAGCTGAAAATGTTCCCGTTTTTCTATGGCCTGCATACTCACCAGACATGTCACCCATTGAACATTGCTGGGATGTTGGGGATCGACGTGTACCACAGCGTGTTCCAGTGGAACAACATTCCACAGGCCACAAAAAACAGTCAGATCAACTTTACGCGAAGATGGGTCACGCTGCACGAGGCAAATGGTGATCACACCAGATACTGCCTAGTATTCTGATCCACGCTCCTACCTTTTCTTTAAGGTATCTGTGACCAACAGAGGCATATCTGTATTCCCAGTCATGTGAAATCCATTTTAAAGGAAGTTGACATTTATAACTTATTTCAAAACAGGGGTTGGAACCGGTTCAGAACAGATTCGAAAACCAGAAAATAACAAAATTTTTCAAGGAACGAGAACGAGAACGAAAGTGATCTCTTCCGGAACATGGGAACCGGTTAATAACGTTATTTTACCTTCCATTTTTTTCTCTCCAGTCCCACAAAAAATGCAACGAAGTCATTATGCAAAGCCCTCAAAGTCCTGATGAAAACTTATTCCAGTGTCTGCCTGCCTGCTGAACATCTTTACCAGTGTGTGTGTAAGCTACCTGCCCCTTGCCAATTCAGACATTAGGGAGAGATTTTTATTTAGAGAACAGTGGATTAACTTTTCAATGCTAGTTAAGGATATGATAGTTATCACATTTCACATTGTATTGATTAACTACAAAAAGGTAAGACATTTTATTTGAATTCTGGTGTCAGTCTGCACAAACAGGTGTGTTAGCTTGCTTGCTAGCTTGTTAGCTAACTCTGGAAAACTCTAGGCAGTATTATGTGTAATGTAATGGAAGTGAGTCATGATCAAGGGCTAGCTCTGGTCCAACGTCAGTTGTGCCAACTCTCTGAAGTTCAAAGACATTCAAATTTCTTTCATTTAAGCCGCTCCTCCGTAGGTAAAAGTCTCTGGTAATGCATGTCATATCAACAAGATGTCCAGCGCTCTCCTCACCCACAAAACATCAGTCGCATATGGACCAGGAAATGATCCATGCACAGCGTACTACAGGTAGAGCCACTCCTGAGCCGCTCCCATGCCAACTAGAGTGTTTACCCCATGCACACAGACCATGCCCACTAAAGTCAATGATCCAGATTTCCTTTTATACTGAGGTGTGAGACTTGTCATTTTTTTGAGCTCTGAGGTATGAGCGAGACATATTACTCAGTTGAGCAGCAGTGGGCAACTCCTTAGATGTAGATACTAATACCACCACAATTACCGTCACTGCTACCGTACAGACAATACTACATAGTTAGAAGACTAGGCATGTCTCCAGTTCGCTTGTCAAGCTCTCAGAGTGTCTTCAGGAACTTATCTCTGATCGTACTGAGTGGCGCTATCTGTTTGTTCCTATGGGCCGCTCTCAGACCCTGCTCTGAGAGGAAGCCTCTCCGCTCTCCAGACCTCCCGCTGCACTACGCGGCAGACTTGTCGGCCTGCTCAGCCATCATCCGAGGAGACACAGAGGGTCTGGAGAAGGAACAGCTCAGCACACTGCTGAAGACCAAGAAGAAGAGCCAGCTGCTGTCGGAGGCATTCTACCGCACCGTGACACGGGACTGCCAGAGATATGTCACAGACAGAGAGTTCATCACCGTGCCTCTCAGCCCGGAGGAGGAAGAGTTCCCCATTGCATTCTCCATGGTCATCCACGAGAAGATTGAGATGTTTGAGAGGCTCCTGCGTGCTCTGTACACTCCTCAGAACGTCTACTGCGTCCACATCGACCAGAAATCATCCGAGGACTTCAAGAGTGCAGTGAGGGCTATCGTGTCCTGCCTACCCAATGTGTTTGTGGCCAGTAAGATAGAGAGCGTGATCTACGCCTCCTGGTCCAGAGTGCAGGCTGACCTGAACTGTATGGAGGACCTGCTAAAGTCACCTGTCCAGTGGAGGTACCTTCTCAACACCTGTGGAACCGACTTCCCCATTAAGACCAACGCTGAGATGGTTCAGGCCCTCAAACTGCTGAACGGAAAGAACAGCATGGAGTCAGAGGTCACCAACGACTACAAGAAGGGCAGATGGCAGTTCCACCACAACGTCACGGACACAGTGGTCAGGACAGCGGTTAAGAAGACCCCTCCACCAATCAACACCCCCATGTTCTCTGGCAACGCCTACTTCGTGGTATCCAGGGCCTTCGTCCGTCACGTGATGAAGAGTCAGGAGGTCCGGGTCCTGCTGGAGTGGGAGAAGGACACCTATAGTCCTGACGAACACCTATGGGCCACTCTGCAGAGGATGCCCGCTGTCCCAGGCTCCAACCCCCCCAACAGTAAGTACCAGCAGTCGGATATGAACTCCATGGCCAGGGTAGTGAGGTGGAGCTACCATGCTGGGGATGTGAGGAGCGGAGCCCCTTACCCACACTGCTCCGGGACCTACAGGAGAGCTGTTTGTGTCTATGGAGCTGGAGACCTGCAGTGGCTCCTAAACCAACACCACCTTATCGCTAACAAGTTTGACCCTGAGGTGGATGATGTGGCTATTAGATGTCTGGAGTCATACCTGCGCTTCAAAGCAACACATCGTGTATCATTAAAGACAGTGGAATCTGGGAGTATCGTACCAAAACTATAAATGTAAATATGGTAATACACATTTATCTAAAATATATATATTTCTGATTGGTACAGAATATTTCTGTTAGTACTGTATATTTCTGATTGCCATGCTTATTTAAATATGTTTTAGATTATATTGACATTTTTGTTATTTAGCAGACTATTCTCCAGAGCATCTTAATATTAGTGATTGTTGTATATTTCTGATGGTACTGAAATGAAGGTTGGAAATTCAGTCATGTTTATTTCTGTTTCTGTAACTGTTGGGGTTGCACTGTGGATTGCTGAATACCCTGTACTGTATTAACTAGATATATGTCCTCCTGTACTCGTTATTTATTGCACAGCATCGCCATCTAGTGGAATGACTTGTCTACCTGGACACAGCACTACTGTATCCTCATTATAACAGTTATATATGTGTATTCAACCATGCTGGGGGAAAGGTTGTATATCATGATAAGTGACTGATTACAGAATCAGCTCATCTTCTCTCAGTGTTTTAATCAAAGTCACTTTAATTCATGTCAACAATATCTTGACTTACAACAAGGTATTAAGGTTGTTACTTTGCCTACTCATACATTTTGTTGTTGTTGGAACCATCATCAATCCTTTTTGCACTGCGTACTGTATGTTGACTGTATACCTAAGACATGATTGTATCTAAATTGAGTCCAACATGAAACTCAGTCTTGTCATGTAACTTAGTGTTACTGTAGTATATAATGTATTAAGAATAAATATGCCAACTGTATGTCTTGCCAACTACTGTCCTAACTATATGTCATACACTTGGGCAACGGTGTGCTCTTCTGTCCAATCCTTCCTAATAAATACAGACAGTTAGACTGGCGTCAAATTCAGTTCTAGCCTCAACCTCTATCTCTTTAGATTTTCTGTTTTCACATGAAATGTACAGACATAATATGCTCCTTCCAGGCAGACAGACAGGCAGACAGACAGGCAGACAGACAGGCGGAGAGAACACATTCAGGGGAGAGGGGATCATGGGAGGGGACATTCGGGACAGTAACTTTTTTCATGCAGGAATCTTACAAAGACATCAGCAGTAAAGCATTTCCAGGTGCTGTGAAACCTGCAGTAAAGCATTTCCAGGTGCTGTGAAACCTGCTCTATTTAAATGTGTGGAGGTCACGTGACCTGAAATTAGGCTCAAATCAAAGAAACCATAAACATATATGAATCTCTGCCTTTCTCACCTGAAAATAAATATTTAAATGCAATGAAGAATATGCATCAAGCCTTAACAGAGTGCCCTAAATACATCGAAGATACCACAGTAACTATGACAACGTCAACATCTCTACGTTTGGCTTGATACATAAAAAGTTATCAAAATTCAACAGAGCATGGTGGAGAGATTAGCCAGATTAGAGATCAGAAGGTTGTAGGCTAGTGGCCAATCCTCAAAAAAGGGGTTCATTTGAGATACCTCTACATGAGGTAGATCAAAACACAACCAGATTTGTTTCATATTGCTACATTTTAGTCATTTAGCAGATGCTCTTATCCAGAAGGACTTACAGTTAGTGCATTCATCTTCACATAGCTAGGTGGAACAACCACATATCAGATTCCTCTTCACATAGCTAGGTGGAACAACCACATATCAGATTCCTCTTCACATAGCTAGGTGGGACAACCACACATCAGATTCCTCTTCACATAGCTAGGTGGGACAACCACATATCAGATTCCTCTTCACATAGCTAGGTGGGACAACCACACATCAGATTCCTCTTCACATAGCTAGGTGGAACAACCACATATCAGATTCCTCTTCACATAGCTAGGTGGGACAACCACATATCAGATTCCTCTTCACATAGCTAGGTGGGACAACCACATATCAGATTCCTCTTCACATAGCTAGGTGGGACAACCACATATCAGATTCATAGAAAGTACATTTTCCTTAAAAAGTAGCTGTCAGCAAGGTAACCTTAACCCTATAAGCAAGTTAAAGGGGGGAAAAGTGTTAGCAAAGTATCCTTTTGTCAACAAACAGATGTTTTCGGAAGATGGGCAGGGACTCTTCTAGCTTCAGGGGGAAGCTGTTTTCATCATTGGGGTGCCATGACAGAAGAGCTGGGGCTGGTCTGAGTGGGAGCTGCCCTCCTGTAGGGCTGGTAGGGTCAAGAGACCAGTGGTGGCAGAATGGAGTGCTCAGGTTGGGTTGTATGGTTTGAGCATAGACTGAAGGTAGGGAGGAGCAGTTCCTCTTGCTGCTCCGTAGGCAAGTACCATGGTCTTGTTGTGGATGTGAGCTTTGACTGGAAGCCAGTGGAGTGTGTGGAGAAGAGGAGAGGTCCATCCTCATAGCAGTGATAAGAGAGACCATGTGTGGATATGACGGAGCTGAGTGACTTGGTGTGCAGAGAGACGAGGAGAGGTCCATCCTCATAGCAGTGATAGGAGAGATCATGTGAGGATATAACAGAGCTGAGTGACTTGGTGTATAGAGAGAAGAGGAGAGGGCCTAGAACTGAGCCCGGGGGGACACCATTAGTGAGAGTACGTGGTGCAGACACAGATCCTCTACAAGTCACGTGGTAGGAGTAGCCTGCCAGGTAGGATGCAATCCAATAGTGAGACGCCCAGCCCTGAGAGGGTGGAGAGGAGGATTTGATGGTTCATGGTGTTAAAGGCAGCGGACAGAACTAGGATGAGAACAGAGGAGAGAGATTTAACTTTGGCAGCCTCTGTGACATAGAGAAGAGTCTCGTGTTGAGTGAACCATCTTGAAGCCTGACTGGTTAGGGTCAAGAAGATTGTTATGAGAGAGATAGTGAGAGTTGGTCAGAGACAGCACGTTCAAGTGTTTTGGAAAGAAAAGAAAGAAGGGATAGAGGTCTATAGTTTTTGACGTCAGATGAGTCAAGTGTTGATTTCTTGAGAAGGGGAGGGACTCGGGACTACTTTGAAGTCAGAGGGAATGAAGCCAGTGGTCAGGGATGAGTTGGTGAGGGAAGTGAGGAGTGGGAGAAGGTCTACAGAGATGGGGATGGGGTCGAGCGGGCAGGTTGTCGGCTGGCCAGAGCTCACTAGTCACAGGATTTCATCTGGAAAGAGAGGGGAGAAAGAGGTCAAGGCGTAGAGTAGTTCTGTGTGAGTGGAACAAGTGAATAAAATAGGCTGAGTGAATGAGAAGCGGATGTCGTCAACCTCATTTTCAAAGTGGTTGACAAAGAGGGAGGAGGAAGGGGGAGTGGGGTTAACTTCTTATGGCTGGGTGGCAGTATTAAGTAGCTTGGATGAAAAGGTGCCCAGAGTAAACTGCCTGCTACTCAGGCTCAAAGGCTAAGATATGCATATTATTAGTAGAGTTGGATAGAAAACACTCTGAAGTTTCTAAAACTGTTTGAATGATGTCTGTGAGTATAACAGAACTCATATGGCAGGCAAAAACCTGAGCAAAAATCCAACCAGGAAGTGGGAAATCTAAGGATTGTAGGTTTGCCTATCCAATATACAGTGAGATATTGGTCATATTGCACTTCCTAATTC
Organism: Salvelinus fontinalis; assembly: GCF_029448725.1. Classification (NCBI taxonomy): domain Eukaryota; kingdom Metazoa; phylum Chordata; class Actinopteri; order Salmoniformes; family Salmonidae; genus Salvelinus; species Salvelinus fontinalis. The sequence goes on from NC_074673.1 coordinate 2,927,005, forward strand.
TTCCACTAGATGTCAACAGTCTTTAGAACATTGTTTGATGTTTCTACTGTGAGGAATGAGGGAAGGAGAGCTCTTTGAGTCAGGTGTCTGGCACGAGCTGAACATGCACTCTCACGTGAGAGCGACCTGCTTTCCATTGCATTTCTGAAGACAAAGCAATTCTCCTGTTGAAACATTATTGAAGATTTATGTTAAAAACATCCTAAAGATTTATTCTATATATCGTTTGACATGTTTCTACAAACTGTAATGGAATTTTTTGACTTTTTGTCTGACCTGCGCGTCATGAATTTGGATTACTGGACTGAACGCGTGAACAAAATGAATGTATTTGGACATAAATGATGGACATTATCGAACAAAACAAACATTTAGTGTGGAACTGGGATTCCTGGGAGTGCATTCTGATGAAGATCATCAAAGGTAAGTAAATATTTATAATGCTATTTCTGACTTCTGTTGACTCCAAAACATGGCAAATATCTTTATGGATTATTTGGGCTCTGAGCGCTGTACTCAGATTATAGCATGGTGTGCTTTGGTATATTGGTATATGTGGGGGAAAAAGCAAAGAAGGGCACCTATTGGTATATGTGGGAAAAAGCAAAGAAGGGCACCTATTGGTATATGTGGGAAAAAGCAAAGAAGGGCACCTATTGGTATATGTGGGGAAAAAAGCAAAGAAGAGCACCTATTGGTATATGTGGGGAAAAGCAAAGAAGGTCACCTATTGGTATATGTGTGGGAAAAAGCAAAGCGTGAAAAACACTCACCAAAGCTAATGTACCAAAGAAACATACAACGTGCACAAACACGGAACATGGAAACATAGCCTGGCGCGTCACAATAACCACATAACAACAAACAATTTCACACAAAGACATGGAGGGGAACAGAATAGTAAATACATGCAGTGTGATTAGGGAATGAAAACCAGGTGTGCAGGGAACAAGACCAAACAAATGGAAAAATGAAAAATGGAGCGGTGATGGCTAGAAAGCTGGTGACGTCAACTGCCGAACGCCGCCCAAACAAGGAGAGGAGCCGACTTCGGCGGAAGTCGTGACAATGACTGTGATAAGAGAAAACTGAAGATGGATCAACAACATTGTAGTTGCTCCACAACACTAACCTAAAGTACAGAGTGAAAAGAAGGAAGCCTTGTACAGAATACAAATATTCCAAAACATGCACTAAAATAAAACTGCTAAAAATATGGGAAAGAAATGAACTTCATGCCCTGAATACAAAGCGTTATGTTTGGGGCAAATCCAACACATCACGCTCTTCATATTTTCAAGCACGGTGGTGGCTGCATCATGTTATGGGTATTCTTGTCATCAACAAGCACGGTGGTGGCTGCATCATGTTATGGGTATGCTTGTCATCAACAAGCACGGTGGTGGCTGCATCATGTTATGGGTATGCTTGTCATCAACAAGCACGGTGGTGGCTGCATCATGTTATGGGTATGCTTGTCATCAACAAGCACGGTGGTGGCTGCATCATGTTATGGGTATGCTTGTCATCAACAAGCACGGTGGTGGCTGCATCATGTTATGGGTATGCTTGTCATCAACAAGGACTAGGGACTTTTTTTTGCACAGGCAAAATCCTGGAGAAAAACCTGGTTCAGTCTGCTTTCCAACAGACACTGGGAGATTAATTCACCTTTCAGCAGGGCAATGACTTAAAACACATGGCTATATATACACTGGAGCTGCTTACCAAGAAGACAGTGAATGTTCTTGAGTGGCTGAGTTACAATTGTATAATTAAAAAAAAACAGAAATACCCTATTTACATAACTATTCAGACCCTTTGCTATGAGACTCAAAATTGAGCTCAGGTGCATCCTGTTTCCATTCATCATCCTTGAGATGTTTCTACAACTTGTTTGGAGTCCACCTGTGGTAAATTCAATTGATTAGACATGATTTGGAAAGGCACATACCTGTCTATATAAGGTCCCACAGTTGACAGTGCATGTCAGAGCAAAAACCAACACCTATGAGGTCAAAAGATTTGTCCATAGAGCTCTGAGACAAGATTGTGTCGAGGCACAAAACATAGCATAACATTTCTACAGCATTGAAGGTCCTCAAGAGCATTCTTAAATGGAAGAATATTGGAACCACCAAGACTCTTACTGTAGCAGGCCGACTCGAGGCTGTAATCGCTGCCAAAGTTGCTTCAACAAAGTACTGAGTAAAGGGTCTGAATACTTATGTAAATTTTGTACACAAATTTGTTTACATCCCTGTCAGTTAGCATTTCCTCTTTGCCAAGATAATCAATCCACCTGACAGGTGTGGCGTATCAATAAGCTGATTAGACAGCAAGATCATTACACAGGTGCACCTTGTGCTGGAGACAATGCAACTCTAAAATGACCAATTTTGTCAGGGTATGGGCAGGCATAAGCTACAGACATTGAACACAATTGCATTTGATGGCAATTTGAATGCACAGAGATACCGTGACGAGAATCCTGACGACCATTGTCTTGCCATTTACCATCACCTCATGTTTCAGCACAATAATCCACGGCCCCATGTCGCAAGGATCTGTACACAATTCCAGGAAGCTGAAAATGTTCCCGTTTTTCTATGGCCTGCATACTCACCAGACATGTCACCCATTGAACATTGCTGGGATGTTGGGGATCGACGTGTACCACAGCGTGTTCCAGTGGAACAACATTCCACAGGCCACAAAAAACAGTCAGATCAACTTTACGCGAAGATGGGTCACGCTGCACGAGGCAAATGGTGATCACACCAGATACTGCCTAGTATTCTGATCCACGCTCCTACCTTTTCTTTAAGGTATCTGTGACCAACAGAGGCATATCTGTATTCCCAGTCATGTGAAATCCATTTTAAAGGAAGTTGACATTTATAACTTATTTCAAAACAGGGGTTGGAACCGGTTCAGAACAGATTCGAAAACCAGAAAATAACAAAATTTTTCAAGGAACGAGAACGAGAACGAAAGTGATCTCTTCCGGAACATGGGAACCGGTTAATAACGTTATTTTACCTTCCATTTTTTTCTCTCCAGTCCCACAAAAAATGCAACGAAGTCATTATGCAAAGCCCTCAAAGTCCTGATGAAAACTTATTCCAGTGTCTGCCTGCCTGCTGAACATCTTTACCAGTGTGTGTGTAAGCTACCTGCCCCTTGCCAATTCAGACATTAGGGAGAGATTTTTATTTAGAGAACAGTGGATTAACTTTTCAATGCTAGTTAAGGATATGATAGTTATCACATTTCACATTGTATTGATTAACTACAAAAAGGTAAGACATTTTATTTGAATTCTGGTGTCAGTCTGCACAAACAGGTGTGTTAGCTTGCTTGCTAGCTTGTTAGCTAACTCTGGAAAACTCTAGGCAGTATTATGTGTAATGTAATGGAAGTGAGTCATGATCAAGGGCTAGCTCTGGTCCAACGTCAGTTGTGCCAACTCTCTGAAGTTCAAAGACATTCAAATTTCTTTCATTTAAGCCGCTCCTCCGTAGGTAAAAGTCTCTGGTAATGCATGTCATATCAACAAGATGTCCAGCGCTCTCCTCACCCACAAAACATCAGTCGCATATGGACCAGGAAATGATCCATGCACAGCGTACTACAGGTAGAGCCACTCCTGAGCCGCTCCCATGCCAACTAGAGTGTTTACCCCATGCACACAGACCATGCCCACTAAAGTCAATGATCCAGATTTCCTTTTATACTGAGGTGTGAGACTTGTCATTTTTTTGAGCTCTGAGGTATGAGCGAGACATATTACTCAGTTGAGCAGCAGTGGGCAACTCCTTAGATGTAGATACTAATACCACCACAATTACCGTCACTGCTACCGTACAGACAATACTACATAGTTAGAAGACTAGGCATGTCTCCAGTTCGCTTGTCAAGCTCTCAGAGTGTCTTCAGGAACTTATCTCTGATCGTACTGAGTGGCGCTATCTGTTTGTTCCTATGGGCCGCTCTCAGACCCTGCTCTGAGAGGAAGCCTCTCCGCTCTCCAGACCTCCCGCTGCACTACGCGGCAGACTTGTCGGCCTGCTCAGCCATCATCCGAGGAGACACAGAGGGTCTGGAGAAGGAACAGCTCAGCACACTGCTGAAGACCAAGAAGAAGAGCCAGCTGCTGTCGGAGGCATTCTACCGCACCGTGACACGGGACTGCCAGAGATATGTCACAGACAGAGAGTTCATCACCGTGCCTCTCAGCCCGGAGGAGGAAGAGTTCCCCATTGCATTCTCCATGGTCATCCACGAGAAGATTGAGATGTTTGAGAGGCTCCTGCGTGCTCTGTACACTCCTCAGAACGTCTACTGCGTCCACATCGACCAGAAATCATCCGAGGACTTCAAGAGTGCAGTGAGGGCTATCGTGTCCTGCCTACCCAATGTGTTTGTGGCCAGTAAGATAGAGAGCGTGATCTACGCCTCCTGGTCCAGAGTGCAGGCTGACCTGAACTGTATGGAGGACCTGCTAAAGTCACCTGTCCAGTGGAGGTACCTTCTCAACACCTGTGGAACCGACTTCCCCATTAAGACCAACGCTGAGATGGTTCAGGCCCTCAAACTGCTGAACGGAAAGAACAGCATGGAGTCAGAGGTCACCAACGACTACAAGAAGGGCAGATGGCAGTTCCACCACAACGTCACGGACACAGTGGTCAGGACAGCGGTTAAGAAGACCCCTCCACCAATCAACACCCCCATGTTCTCTGGCAACGCCTACTTCGTGGTATCCAGGGCCTTCGTCCGTCACGTGATGAAGAGTCAGGAGGTCCGGGTCCTGCTGGAGTGGGAGAAGGACACCTATAGTCCTGACGAACACCTATGGGCCACTCTGCAGAGGATGCCCGCTGTCCCAGGCTCCAACCCCCCCAACAGTAAGTACCAGCAGTCGGATATGAACTCCATGGCCAGGGTAGTGAGGTGGAGCTACCATGCTGGGGATGTGAGGAGCGGAGCCCCTTACCCACACTGCTCCGGGACCTACAGGAGAGCTGTTTGTGTCTATGGAGCTGGAGACCTGCAGTGGCTCCTAAACCAACACCACCTTATCGCTAACAAGTTTGACCCTGAGGTGGATGATGTGGCTATTAGATGTCTGGAGTCATACCTGCGCTTCAAAGCAACACATCGTGTATCATTAAAGACAGTGGAATCTGGGAGTATCGTACCAAAACTATAAATGTAAATATGGTAATACACATTTATCTAAAATATATATATTTCTGATTGGTACAGAATATTTCTGTTAGTACTGTATATTTCTGATTGCCATGCTTATTTAAATATGTTTTAGATTATATTGACATTTTTGTTATTTAGCAGACTATTCTCCAGAGCATCTTAATATTAGTGATTGTTGTATATTTCTGATGGTACTGAAATGAAGGTTGGAAATTCAGTCATGTTTATTTCTGTTTCTGTAACTGTTGGGGTTGCACTGTGGATTGCTGAATACCCTGTACTGTATTAACTAGATATATGTCCTCCTGTACTCGTTATTTATTGCACAGCATCGCCATCTAGTGGAATGACTTGTCTACCTGGACACAGCACTACTGTATCCTCATTATAACAGTTATATATGTGTATTCAACCATGCTGGGGGAAAGGTTGTATATCATGATAAGTGACTGATTACAGAATCAGCTCATCTTCTCTCAGTGTTTTAATCAAAGTCACTTTAATTCATGTCAACAATATCTTGACTTACAACAAGGTATTAAGGTTGTTACTTTGCCTACTCATACATTTTGTTGTTGTTGGAACCATCATCAATCCTTTTTGCACTGCGTACTGTATGTTGACTGTATACCTAAGACATGATTGTATCTAAATTGAGTCCAACATGAAACTCAGTCTTGTCATGTAACTTAGTGTTACTGTAGTATATAATGTATTAAGAATAAATATGCCAACTGTATGTCTTGCCAACTACTGTCCTAACTATATGTCATACACTTGGGCAACGGTGTGCTCTTCTGTCCAATCCTTCCTAATAAATACAGACAGTTAGACTGGCGTCAAATTCAGTTCTAGCCTCAACCTCTATCTCTTTAGATTTTCTGTTTTCACATGAAATGTACAGACATAATATGCTCCTTCCAGGCAGACAGACAGGCAGACAGACAGGCAGACAGACAGGCAGACAGACAGGCGGAGAGAACACATTCAGGGGAGAGGGGATCATGGGAGGGGACATTCGGGACAGTAACTTTTTTCATGCAGGAATCTTACAAAGACATCAGCAGTAAAGCATTTCCAGGTGCTGTGAAACCTGCAGTAAAGCATTTCCAGGTGCTGTGAAACCTGCTCTATTTAAATGTGTGGAGGTCATGTGACCTGAAATTAGGCTCAAATCAAAGAAACCATAAACATATATGAATCTCTGCCTTTCTCACCTGAAAATAAATATTTAAATGCAATGAAGAATATGCATCAAGCCTTAACAGAGTGCCCTAAATACATCGAAGATACCACAGTAACTATGACAACGTCAACATCTCTACGTTTGGCTTGATACATAAAAAGTTATCAAAATTCAACAGAGCATGGTGGAGAGATTAGCCAGATTAGAGATCAGAAGGTTGTAGGCTAGTGGCCAATCCTCAAAAAAGGGGTTCATTTGAGATACCTCTACATGAGGTAGATCAAAACACAACCAGATTTGTTTCATATTGCTACATTTTAGTCATTTAGCAGATGCTCTTATCCAGAAGGACTTACAGTTAGTGCATTCATCTTCACATAGCTAGGTGGAACAACCACATATCAGATTCCTCTTCACATAGCTAGGTGGAACAACCACATATCAGATTCCTCTTCACATAGCTAGGTGGGACAACCACACATCAGATTCCTCTTCACATAGCTAGGTGGAACAACCACATATCAGATTCCTCTTCACATAGCTAGGTGGGACAACCACATATCAGATTCCTCTTCACATAGCTAGGTGGGACAACCACATATCAGATTCCTCTTCACATAGCTAGGTGGGACAACCACATATCAGATTCATAGAAAGTACATTTTCCTTAAAAAGTAGCTGTCAGCAAGGTAACCTTAACCCTATAAGCAAGTTAAAGGGGGGAAAAGTGTTAGCAAAGTATCCTTTTGTCAACAAACAGATGTTTTCGGAAGATGGGCAGGGACTCTTCTAGCTTCAGGGGGAAGCTGTTTTCATCATTGGGGTGCCATGACAGAAGAGCTGGGGCTGGTCTGAGTGGGAGCTGCCCTCCTGTAGGGCTGGTAGGGTCAAGAGACCAGTGGTGGCAGAATGGAGTGCTCAGGTTGGGTTGTATGGTTTGAGCATAGACTGAAGGTAGGGAGGAGCAGTTCCTCTTGCTGCTCCGTAGGCAAGTACCATGGTCTTGTTGTGGATGTGAGCTTTGACTGGAAGCCAGTGGAGTGTGTGGAGAAGAGGAGAGGTCCATCCTCATAGCAGTGATAAGAGAGACCATGTGTGGATATGACGGAGCTGAGTGACTTGGTGTGCAGAGAGACGAGGAGAGGTCCATCCTCATAGCAGTGATAGGAGAGACCATGTGAGGATATGACAGAGCTGAGTGACTTGGTGTATAGAGAGAAGAGGAGAGGTCCATCCTCATAGCAGTGATAAGAGAGACCATGTGAGGATATGACAGAGCTGAGTGACTTGGTCTATAGAGAGAAGAGGAGAGGTCCATCCTCATAGCAGTGATAGGAGAGATCATGTGAGGATATAACAGAGCTGAGTGACTTGGTGTATAGAGAGAAGAGGAGAGGGCCTAGAACTGAGCCCGGGGGGACACCATTAGTGAGAGTACGTGGTGCAGACACAGATCCTCTACAAGTCACGTGGTAGGAGTAGCCTGCCAGGTAGGATGCAATCCAATAGTGAGACGCCCAGCCCTGAGAGGGTGGAGAGGAGGATTTGATGGTTCATGGTGTTAAAGGCAGCGGACAGAACTAGGATGAGAACAGAGGAGAGAGATTTAACTTTGGCAGCCTCTGTGACATAGAGAAGAGTCTCGTGTTGAGTGAACCATCTTGAAGCCTGACTGGTTAGGGTCAAGAAGATTGTTATGAGAGAGATAGTGAGAGTTGGTCAGAGACAGCACGTTCAAGTGTTTTGGAAAGAAAAGAAAGAAGGGATAGAGGTCTATAGTTTTTGACGTCAGATGAGTCAAGTGTTGATTTCTTGAGAAGGGGAGGGACTCGGGACTATTTTGAAGTCAGAGGGAATGAAGCCAGTGGTCAGGGATGAGTTGGTGAGGGAAGTGAGGAGTGGGAGAAGGTCTACAGAGATGGGGATGGGGTCGAGCGGGCAGGTTGTCGGCTGGCCAGAGCTCACTAGTCACAGGATTTCATCTGGAAAGAGAGGGGAGAAAGAGGTCAAGGCGTAGAGTAGTTCTGTGTGAGTGGAACAAGTGAATAAAATAGGCTGAGTGAATGAGAAGCGGATGTCGTCAACCTCATTTTCAAAGTGGTTGACAAAGAGGGAGGAGGAAGGGGGAGTGGGGTTAACTTCTTATGGCTGGGTGGCAGTATTAAGTAGCTTGGATGAAAAGGTGCCCAGAGTAAACTGCCTGCTACTCAGGCTCAAAGGCTAAGATATGCATATTATTAGTAGAGTTGGATAGAAAACACTCTGAAGTTTCTAAAACTGTTTGAATGATGTCTGTGAGTATAACAGAACTCATATGGCAGGCAAAAACCTGAGCAAAAATCCAACCAGGAAGTGGGAAATCTAAGGATTGTAGGTTTGCCTATCCAATATACAGTGAGATATTGGTCATATTGCACTTCCTAATTCTTCCACTAGATGTCAACAGTCTTTAGAACATTGTTTGATGTTTCTACTGTGAGGAATGAGGGAAGGAGAGCTCTTTGAGTCAGGTGTCTGGCACGAGCTGAACATGCACTCTCACGTGAGAGCGACCTGCTTTCCATTGCATTTCTGAAGACAAAGCAATTCTCCTGTTGAAACATTATTGAAGATTTATGTTAAAAACATCCTAAAGATTTATTCTATATATCGTTTGACATGTTTCTACAAACTGTAATGGAATTTTTTGACTTTTTGTCTGACCTGCGCGTCATGAATTTGGATTACTGGACTGAACGCGTGAACAAAATGAATGTATTTGGACATAAATGATGGACATTATCGAACAAAACAAACATTTAGTGTGGAACTGGGATTCCTGGGAGTGCATTCTGATGAAGATCATCAAAGGTAAGTAAATATTTATAATGCTATTTCTGACTTCTGTTGACTCCAAAACATGGCAAATATCTTTATGGATTATTTGGGCTCTGAGCGCTGTACTCAGATTATAGCATGGTGTGCTTTTTCCGTAAAGTTTTTTTGAAATCTGACACAGTGGTTGCATTAACCCCGTTCCGCTAGCGGAACCCCTCACCAACAGCCAATAAAATTGCAAGGTGCCAGATACAAAACAACAGAAATCTCATGAATCTAATTTCTCAAACATACAAGTATTAGCCACCATTTCAAAGATACAATTCTCGTTAATCCAGCCACAGTGTCCGATTTAAAAAATGCTTTACAGCGAAAGCTCCACAAACGATTATGTTAGGTCATCACACTCTCCCACCAAAGAGAGGAGTCACAAAAAGCACAAATAGAGATAAAATTAATCACTAACCTTTGATGATCTTCATCAGATGACACTCATAGGACTTCATGTTACACAATACATGTATGTTTTGTTCGGTAAAGTTCATATTTATATCCCAAAATCTTATTTTACATTGGCGTGTTTGATTCAGTAGTTCCAAAACATGCAGTGATATTGCAGAGAGCCACAAAGAAATACTCATAAATACTATAATAATCACAGAAATACTCATAATAAATGTTGATGAAAATACAGCTATTATACATTCAACTTTAGATACACTTCCCCTTAATGCAACCACTGTGTGTCATGTTCTGACCATAGTTCTTGTGTGTTTTGCTTGTTTTAGTGTTGGTCAGGACGTGAGCTGGGTGGGCATTCTATGTTGTGTGTCTAGTTTGTCTGTTTCTGTGTTCGGCCTAATATGGTTCTCAATCAGAGGCAGCTGTCTATCGTTGTCCCTGATTGGGAATCATATATAGGTGGCTTGTTTTGTATTGGGGATTATTTGGGTGGTTGTTTCCTGTCTTTGTGTTTTCTATGCACCAGCTAGGACTGTATCGGTTTGCCACATTTATTATTTTGTATTTGTTAAGTGGTCACGTTTATCGTTCGTATTAAACATGTTGAGCACTGGCTACGCTGCGTGTCGGTCTGATCCCTGTTACACCCCCTCTTCTAGTGAAGAGAGGGAAGGCTGCCGTTACAGAACCACCCACCAAACTCAGACCAAGCAGCGTAGCAACGGGCAGCAGCGACAGCAGCAGTGGTACCAGGAGGAATGGACATGGGAGGAAATTCTGGACGGTAAAGGACCCTGGGCAGAGCCAGAGGAGTGTCGCCGCCCCAAAGTGGAGCTGGAGGCAGCAAAAGCGGAGAGGCGGCATTATGAGGCGCTAGCAAGGCAGAGCGGCTGGAAGCCTGAGAGGCTCACCCCAAAATGTCTTGGGGGAGGCTAAAGGGGTGTGTGGCGAAGTCAGGTAGGAGATCTGCGCCAACTTCCCGGGCTTGGAGAGCGAGAGTACGGGCAGAGAGCGAGAGTACGGGCAGACACCGTGTTGTGCGGAAGAGCGCGCGGAGTCTCCTGTACATGTGCTTAGCCCGGTGCGGTACATTCCAGCTCCACGTATCGGCCGGGCTAGAGTGGGCATCGAGCCAGGTGCCATGAAGCCGGCTCAACACATCTGGTCTCCAGTGCGTCTCCTCGGGCCGGTGTACATGGCACCAGCCTTACGTATGGTGTCCCCGGTTCGCCAGCACAGCCCAGTGCGGGCTATTCCACCTCGCCGCACTGGCCTGGCTACGGGGAGCATTAAACCAGGTAAGGTTGGGCAGGCTCGGTGCTTAAGAGCTCCTGTACGCCTTCACGGTCCGGTATATCCGGCGCCACCTTCCCGCTCCAGCCCAGTACCACCAGTGCCTACACCACGCACCAGGCTTCCTGTGCGTCTCCAGAACTCTGTTCCTCCTCCACGCACTCTCCCTATGGTGCGTGTCTCCAGCCCAGTACCTCCAGTGCCGGTACCACGCACCAGGCCTACTGAGCTGCCTGCCTGCCCAGCGCTGTCTGAGCTGCCTGCCTGCCCAGCGCCGTCTGAGCTGCCTGCCTGCCCAGCGCCGTCTGAGCTGCCTGCCTGCCCAGCGCCATCTGAGCCGTCCGTCTGTCCCGAGCCGTCAGAGCCGCCCGTCTGTCCCGAGCCATTAGAGCCGTCCGTCAGTCAGGAGCCGCTAGAGCCGTCCATCAGTCAGGAGCCGCCAGAGCCGCCAGCCAGTCAGGAGCCACCAGAGCCGCCAGCCAGTCAGGAGCCGCCAGAGCCGCCCTCCAGTCAGGAGCTGCCAGAGCCGCCCGCCAGTCAGGAGCTGCCAGAGCCGTCTGCCAGTCATGAGCTGCCCTCCAGTCATGAGCTGCCTTCCAGTCATGAGCTAGATTCCAGTCATGAGTCATGAGCTGCCCTCCAGTCCGGAGCTGCCCCTCAGTCCGGAGCTGCCCCTCAGTCCGGAGCTGCCCCTCAGCCCGGAGCTGCCCCTCAGTCTGGAGCTGCCATTAGTCCGGAGCTGCCCTTCAGTCCAGAGCTGTCTCTCTGTCCGGAGCTGCCCTTCAGCCCGGAGCTGCCCCTCAGTCCGGAGCTGCTCCTGAGCTACCTCGCTGTCCTGAGCTACCTCTCTGTCCTGATCTGTCTCCTCAATCTAGTGGGGACATTGGTGAAGATTCCTAGGCCAAGGTCGGGGGCGAGGGTCGCCACTCAAAGGACCCAAAGGAGGGGGACAAAGACAATGGTGGAGTGGTGGCCTCGTCCTGTGCCGGAGCCGCCACCGCGGACAGATGCCCACCCAGACCCTCCCCTTGAGTTTTAGGGGGTGCGTTCGGAGTCCGCACCTCAGGAGGGGGGTACTGTCACGTTCTGACCATAGTTCTTGTGTGTTTTGCTTGTTTTAGTGTTGGTCAGGACGTGAGCTGGGTGGGCATTCTATGTTGTGTGTCCAGGGTGTCTGTTTCTGTGTTCAGCCTAATATAATTCTCAATCAGAGGCAGCTGTCTATCGTTGTCCCTGATTGGGAATCATATATAGGTGGCTTGTTTTGTGTTGGGGATTTGTGGGTGGTTGTTTCCTGTCTTTGTGTGTACCGACCCAAAGCACTCACGTCTGAAGCCATGAAATAATGGTGTTGATGTGAGCCATTACCAACCTTTCAAAGCATTTCATGGCTACAGACGTAAATGCTACGGGTATGTACTCATTTAGGCAGGCTGACTTAGTGTTCTTGGGCACAGGGACTGTGGTGATCTGCTTGAAACATGTTGGTATTACAGACTCAATCAGGGACATGTTGAAAATGTCAGTGAAGACAGAGGGAATAACTACACTGTTTGTATTTGGCCATATTCCCAGTTACCTTGCCGGTAGCGGGACACCCGCCGACAACATCCGGTGAAATTGAACATACAATTGTCTTATATCACTTAAAAACATTCTTGTTAATCTAACTGCATTTTCTGATTTACAATAGGCTTTACAGCGAAAGCATACCATGAGATTGTTTGAGGACGGCGCCCCACATCAACATATTATTCAACCAGCACAGGCTTCATAAAATCACAAATACCGAATAAATAATCACTTACTTTTGAAGATCTTCCTCTGTTTGCAATCCCAAGGGTCCCAGCTACAACATGAATGGTTGTTTTGTTATAATCCTTCTTTATATCCCAAAAAGTCAGTTTAGTTGGCACCATCGATTTCAGTTATCCACTCGTTCAACATGCAGGCAAAGGAGTCCAAAAAACTACCGCTAAACTTTGTCCAAACAAGTCAAACAACGTTTCTATTTAATCCTCAGGTACTCTAAAATATAAATAAACTATAATGTTTTAAATTAGTATGTTCAATAGGAAAGCAAAATTAGTAAGCGCGCGCGCTCTCCCTCGTGTGCCGAAAGACTGATATTGTTCCCGAGCTCTTCTCACCAAAACTCCAAATTCATGCTTGTTTTTGAAAAACAAGCCTGAAACCTTGATTAAAGACTGTTTTCGTCTCGTGGGAGCCAGAGGAATTGCAATCTGGGAGACAGATTCACATAGAAACAATAGGTTTCCATTATAAGTGCCTTGGACCTAAAAAGAAAAATAATAATTCCGGTTGGATTTTCTTCGGATTTTCGCCTGACATCAATTCTGTTATAGTCTCAGACTTGTTTTAACAGTTTTAGAAATGTCAAAGTGTTTTCTATCTAATGCTACCAATTATATGCATGTCCTGGCTTCTGTGCCTGAGTAACAGGCAGTTTACTTTGGGCACGTCAGTCAGGCGGAAATTCAGGAAACTAGACCCTATACCTAACAGGTTTTAACCCTCGCAAGGCTGCCGTTCCAGACGGCTTCCCTAGCCTCGTCCACAGAGCATGCGCAGACCAGCTGGCTGGAGTGTTTTTGGGACATATTCAATCTCTTCCTATCACAGTCTGCTGTCCCCACTTGCTTCAAGAGAACCACCATTGTTCCTGCATACAAGAAGGCAACTGAACTAAATGACTATCGCCCAATATCAATCACTTCTGGCATCATGAAGTGCTTTGAGAGGCTCGTTAAGGATCATATCACCTCCACCTTACCTGTCACCCTAGACCCACAGTAGTAGGCCTGATTACCAATAATGACGAGACAGCCTACAGGGAGGAGGTGAGTGCCCTGGGAAAGTGGTGCCAGGAAAATAACCTCTAACTCTACATCAACAAAACAAATAAGCTGATGGTGGACTTCAGGAAACAGCAGAGGGAGCACGCCCCTATCCACATTGACGGACCGCAGTGGAGAAGGTGGAAAGTTTCAAGTGCCAGTGTACACATCACTGGCGATCTGAAACGATCCACCCACACAGACAGTGTGGTGAATAAGGCGCAACAGAGCCTCTTCAATCTCAGGAGGCTGAAGCAATTTTTACAGATGCACAATTGAGAACATCCTGTTGGGCTGTATTACCGCCTGGTACGGCAACTGCACCACCCGCAACCACAGGGCTCTCCAGAGGGTGATGCGGTCTGCACAACGCATCACCTGGGGCAAACTACCTGTCCTCCAGGACACCTACAGGTCCCGATGTCACAGGAAGGCCAAACAGATTATCAAGGACATCAAACATCCGAGCCACGGCCTGTTGACCCCGCTATCATCCAGAAGGCGAGGTCAGTACAGGTGACTCAAAGCTGGGACCGAGAAACTGAAAAACAGCTTCTATCTCAAGGCCATCAGAATGTTAAATAGCCATCACTAGCCGGCTTCTACCTGGTTACACAACCCTGCACCTTAGAGGCTGCTGCCCTACATAAACTCAGCAAAAAAATAAACGTCCTCTCACTGCCAACTGTGTTAATTTTCAGAAAACTTAACATGTGTAAATATTTGTATGAACATAACAAGATTCAACAACTGAGACATAAACTGAAAAAGTTCCACAGACATGTGACTAACAGAATGGTATAATGTGTCCCTGAACAAAGGTGGGGTCAAAATCAAAAGTAACAGTCAGTATCTGGTGTGGCCACCAGCTGCATTAAGTACCACAGTGCATCTCCTCCTCATGGACTGCACCAGATTTGCCAGTTCTTGCTGTGAAATGTTACCCCATTCTTCCACAAAGGCACATGCAAGTTCCCGGACATTTCTTGGGGGAATGGCCATAGCCCTCGCCTTCCAATCCAACAGGTCCCAGACATGATCAATGGGATTGAGATTCGGGCTCTTCACTGGACATGGCAGAACACTGACATTCCTGTCTTGCAGGAAATCACTAACAGAACGAGCAGTATGGCTTCTGGCATTGTCATGCTGGAGGGTCATGTCAAGATGAGCCAGCAGGAAGGGTACCACATGAGGGAGGAGGATGTCTGCCCTGTAACGCACAGCGTTGAGATTGCCTGCAATGACAACAAGCTCAGTTCGATGTTGCTGTGACACACCGCCCCAGACCATGACGGACCCTCCATCTCCAAATCGATCCAGAGTACAGGCCTCGGTGTAATGGCAACACTAACCAAAATAGAGGACATAACCTCTCTCTCTCTCTCTCTCTCTCTCTCTCTCTCTCTCTCTCTCTCTCTCTCTCTCTCTCTCTCTCTCTCTCTCTCTCTCTCTCTCTCTCTCTCTCTCTCTCTCTCTCTCTCTCTCTCTCTCTCTCTCCTCTCTCCTCTCTCTGTCTCTCCTCTCTCTTCTCTCCCCTCTCTCTCTGTCTCTCCTCTCTCTTCTCTCTCCTCTCTCTCTCTCTCTCTCTCTCTCTCTCTCTCACTCTCTCTCTCTCTCTCTCTCTCTCTCTCTCTCTCTCTCTCTCTCTCTCTCTCTCTATATATATATAGTGTGTTGAAAGGGAAAATGTTCAGTAGTTCCAAAAACATCCGGTGATTTTGCAGAGATTGACAGAAATACTCATAATAAACGTTGATCAAGCGTTGTCTCAAAGGGACCACAATGGAAATAACTCTCCCCTGATTCCACAGAGCCCCTACCCCTCTATTCCCTACCCCTCTACCACTACCTCTCTCCTGATTCCACAGAGCCCCTACCCCTCTACCACTACCTCTCCCCTGATTCCACCGAGCCCTATCCCTCTACCACTACCTCTTCCCTGATTCCACAGAGCCCTATCCCTCTATTCCCTACCCCTCTACAACTACCTCTCTCTGATTCCACAGAGCCCTATCCCTCTATTCCCTATCCCTCTACCACTACCTCTCCCCTGATTCCACAGAGCCCTATCCCTCTACCACTACCTCTCTCTGATTCCACAGAGCCCTATCCCTCTCTCCCTTACCCCTCTACCACTACCTCTCCCCTGATTCCACAGAGCCCTATCCCTCTAGCACTACCTCTCCCCTGATTCCACAGAGCCCTATCCCTCTATTCCCTACCTCTCCCCTGATTCCACAGAGCCCTATCCCTCTAGCACTACCTCTCCCCTGATTCCACAGAGCCCTATCCCTCTAGCACTACCTCTCCCCTGATTCCACAGAGCCCTATCCCTCTACCACTACCTCTCTCTGATTCCACAGAGCCCTATCCCTCTCTCCCCTATCCCTCTACCACTACCTCTCCCCTGATTCCACAGAGCCCTATCCCTCTACCACTACCTCTCTCTGATTCCACAGAGCCCTCTCCCTCTCTCCCTTACCCCTCTACCACTACCTCTCCCCTGATTCCACAGAGCCCTATCCCTCTAGCACTACCTCTCCCCTGATTCCACAGAGCCCTATCCCTCTATTCCCTACCTCTCCCCTGATTCCACAGAGCCCTATCCCTCTAGCACTACCTCTCCCCTGATTCCACAGAGCCCTATCCCTCTAGCACTACCTCTCCCCTGATTCCACAGAGCCCTATCCCTCTACCACTACCTCTCTCTGATTCCACAGAGCCCTATCCCTCTCTCCCCTATCCCTCTACCACTACCTCTCCCCTGATTCCACAGAGCCCTATCCCTCTACCACTACCTCTCTCTGATTCCACAGAGCCCTATCCCTCTCTCCCCTATCCCTCTACCACTACCTCTCTCTGATTCCACAGAGCCCTATCCCTCTCTCCCCTACCCCTCTACCACTACCTCTCCCCTGATTCCACAGAGCCCTATCCCTCTAGCACTACCTCTCCCCTTATTCCACAGAGCCCTATCCCTCTCTCCCCTACCTCTCCCCTGATTCCACAGAGCCCTATCCCTCTATCCCTGATCACCTCCTGTCCCACTGTTACTCCACGGATTCCACAGAGCCCTACCCCTCTACCACTACCTCTCCCCTGATTCCACAGAGCCCTATCCCTCTACCACTACCTCTCCCCTGATTCCACAGAGCCCTATCCCTCTAGCACTACCTCTCCCCTGATTCCACAGAGCCCTATCCCTCTACCACTACCTCTCCCCTGATTTCACAGAGCCCTATCCCTCTATCCCTGATCACCTCCTGTCCCACTGTTACTCCACGGATTCCACAGAGCCCTATCCCTCTCTCCCCTACCCCTCTAGCACTACCTCTCCCCTGATAACACAGAGCCCTATCCCTCTCTCCCCTACCTCTCCCCTTATTCCACAGAGCCCTATCCCTCTCTCCCCTACCTCTCCCCTGATTCCACAGAGCCCTATCCCTCTCTCCCCTACCTCTCCCCTTATTCCACAGAGCCCTATCCCTCTCTCCCCTACCTCTCCCCTGATTCCACAGAGCCCTATCCCTCTATCCCTGATCACCTCCTGTCCCACTGTTACTCCACGGATTCCTCAGAGCCCCTACCAACCCTCCTTTACCCGCCCCCAGCCTGCGCTACACCTTGATGAGGATTTGAATGGTATAATGGTATTTTAGACTGCAGGCTTAATTAATCCTGTGTCTAGTTTGATTAATGAATCCTGTGTCTATTTTGATTAATTGTGTGTCTGGTTAGATTAATTGACTCTGTAACTGAGCAGTAATGGTCTGATATTTCTCTTCCTGAACCAGGACCATGTGACTCCGCTGTTGACAGTGGCGCTGGGGAAAGTCAAAGTCATGAATTCCAAAGCGACCCATACTCCTAGCTCTGTAACTGCCGTCTGTGGACTCCTGTTTCCTGTATAACTCCTGGCCTCTATGGACTCATGTTTCCTGTATAACTCCTGGCCTCTATGGACTCATGTTTCCTGTATAACTCCTGGCCTCTGTGGACTCCTGTTTCCTGTATAACTCCTGCCGTCTGTGGATTCCTGTTTCCTGTATAACTCCTGGCCTCTATGGACTCATGTTTCCTGTATAACTCCTGTCCTCTGTGGACTCCTGTTTCCTGTATAACTCCTGTCCTCTGTGGACTCCTGTTTCCTGTATAACTCCTGTCCTCTGTGGACTCCTGTTTCCTGTATAACTCCTGTCCTCTGTGGACTCCTGTTTCCTGTATAACTCCTGTCCTCTGTGGACTCCTGTTTCCTGTATAACTCCTGTCCTCTGTGGACTCCTGTTTCCTGTATAACTCCTGTCCTCTGTGGACTCCTGTTTCCTGTATAACTCCTGTCCTCTATGGACTCCTGTTTCCTGTATAACTCCTGGCCTCTGTGGACTCCTGTTTCCTGTATAACTCCTGGCCTCTGTGGACTCCTGTTTCCTGTATAACTCCTGGCCTCTGTGGACTCCTGTTTCCTGTATAACTCCTGGCCTCTGTGGACTCCTGTTTCCTGTATAACTCCTGGCCTCTGTGGACTCCTGTTTCCTGTATAACTCCTGGCCTCTGTGGACTCCTGTGGACTCCTCTTTTCAATTAGTTTGTATTGGGACACCAGATTTCTAAGCAACTTGCTTGCAGTTCCTACGTTAAAAAATACCTAAAGTTGTATTACATAAGTAGTTTGACATTTTCTGGCAAAGTTTAAAGGTAACCTTTGATATATTTTGTCGTTATGTTTGAGCAAGTTGGAACCGGTGTTTTTCTGGATCAAACGCGCCAAATAAATGGACATTTTGGACATATATCAACGGAATTAATCGAACAAAAGGACCATTTGTGATGTTTATGGGACATATTGGAGTGCCAACAACAGAAGCTCGTCAAAGGTAAGGCATGAATTATATTTTTTTTCTGCGTATTGTGTCGCTCCTGCAGGGTTGAAATGTTTTCTCTCTTTTGTTTACAATGGTACTATCCTCAGATAATAGCATCGTATGCTTTTGCTGAAAAGCCTATTTGAGTTCTGACATGTTGGCTGAATTCACAACCAGTGTAGCTTTAATTTGATATCTTTCATGTGTGATTTAATGAAAGTTTGATTTTATAGTCATTTTCATAGTCATTCATTTTAATGTGGCGCTATGCATTTTCTCAGGCTTTTTGCGTAGTGATACAGTAGCGTCTTGCCTCATCTCGTATTTTTTTATATAAATATGAACTTTACCGAACATAAAATACATGTATTTTGTAACATGAAGTCCTATGAGTGTCATCTGATGAAGATTATCAAAGGTTAGTGATTAATTGTATCTCTATTTCTGCTTTTTGTTGATGCTCTCTTTAGCTGGAAACATGGCTGTGTGTTTTTCTGTGACTTGGCTCTGACCTTACATAATTGTTTGGTGTGCTTTCGTTGTAAAACCTTTTTGAAATCGGACACTTTGGCTGGATTTACAACAGGTGTAGCTTTCCAATGGTGTAAAATACTTGTATGTTTGAGGAATTTAAATTATGGGATTTCTGTTGAGTTGGAACAGGTGGATTTCTGAATCAAACGTGACAATTAAACTGTCATTAAACTGTCATTAAACTGACAATTAAACTGTCATTTTCGGGATATAAAGGACTTTATCGAACAAAATTACCATTCATTGTGCAACTGGGACCCTTTGGATTGCAAAAAGATGAAGATCTTCAAAGGTAAGTCATTTATTTTATACTTTTCCATGTGAATTTTAAAGTCATCAAAAATGTTAATGTTATCTGCCATGACTACAAGGTCCGATATGAATTCAGGGAACTCAGTGAGGAACGCTGTATATGGCCCAAGAGGCCTGTAAACAGTAGCTATAAAAAGTGATTGAGTAGGCTGCATAGATTTTATGACTAGACGCTCAAAAGACAAAAACGTCGTATTTTTTTTGTAAATTGAAATTTGCTATCGTAAATGTTAGCAACACCTCCGCCTTTGTGGAATGCGTGGGGGATATGGTCACTAGTGTAACCAGGAGGCCTCATTTAACACATTAACTTGTGTCTGCGACGTGGCTGGTTTTCCATTTGCAGTCTGTGATTGTCTTTAGACCCTGCTGCATACGTCATGTCTGAGCCATTCAATTGCGACTCCACTTTGTCTCTGTACTAACGTTTTGCCTGTTTGATTGCCTTACGGAGGGAATAACTACACTGTTTGTATTCTGCCATATTCCCAGTCACCTTGTCATGGATAAATGTGGTGGTTCACGCTTTCAGTTTTGCACGAATGCTGCCATCTAGCCACTGTTTCTGGTTACGGTAGGATTTAATAGTTACAGTGGGTACAACATCTCCTACACACTTCCTGATGAACTCAGTCACCGTATCCTTGTATTTGTCAATGTTATTTTCAGAGGCTACCCGGAACATATCCCAGTCCTCGTGATCAAACAATTTTGAAGCATGGATTCCGATTGGTCAGAACAGCATTGAATAGACCTTAGCACGAGTACTTTCTGTCTATGGGAAGGGAGGAGCAAAATGGAGTCATGATCAGATTTTCCAAAAGGAGGGCAGGTAAGGGCTTTGTAGACATTTAGAAAAGTTGAGTAGCAGTGGTCCAATGTTTTTCAAGCGCAATGTGTTGATAGTACTTCGGAAGCATTTTCCTCAGATTTGCTTTGTTAAATCCCCAGCTATAATAATTGCAGCCTCAGGATATGTGGTTTCCAGTTTGCATAAACTCCAATGTAGTTCTTTGAGGGCTGTCGTGGTATTGGCTTGAGGTGGAATATACACGGCTGCGACTGTAACCAAAGGGAATTCTCTTGTGAGGTAATACGGCCGGCATTTGATTGTGATGGATTCTAAGTTGGGTGAACAAAAGGACTTGAGTTTCTGTTTTGTTATCACAATCACACCATGAGTAGTTTATCATGAAACATACACCCCCGTCTTTCTTACTCCTGGAGAGTTAATTATTCCTGTCTGCGCGATGTACTGAGAACCCAGCTGGCTGTATGGATGGGAACAGTATATCCCGAGAGAGACATATTTCCGTGAAATAGAGTATGTTTCAATCCCTGATGTCTCTCTGGAAGGAGATCCTTGACCTGAGCTCCTCTTGCTTTAGTATCCAGAGACTGAACATTAGCGATTAATAAAGTAGAAAGCGGTTGATGGTGTGCACGACTCCTGAGTCGGACTAGAAGTCCACTCCGAATACCACTTCTCCGCTGGCAGTGTTTTGGAGCAGCCTCTGGAATAAGTTAATTTGCCCTGCGGGGTACTCACAAAGGATCATTTTCAGGAAAGTCGTATTCCTGTTCTTAATGCCAATGAGTTATCGCCACTCTGATATCCAAAAGTTATTTCCGGGCTGTATGTAATAAGACCATTTTTTTGCCTGTTTGGCTGGTGGGGTAGGACGTCATTGTAAATAAGATTATTTTCTGAATTGCTTAAAAAATCTATAAAAAAAAGACCGTGGTTAGCCAAGTTAAGCCCCCCCAACCAAACCCTCCCCTAACACAGACAACGTTAGGCCAAATGTGCACCGCCCTATGGGACTCCCGATGCAGTGCCTTAGACTGCTGCGCCACTCGGGAGAACCATTACTATGGTACCTCTATCTAGTGACTCATGATCTAGGGTACCTCTATCTAGTGACTCATGATCTAGGGTACCTCTATCTAGTGACTCATGATCTAGGGTACCTCTATCTAGTGACTCATGATTTAGGGTTCCTCTATTTATTGATTTATTTGATTTATTTTTTATTTCACCTTTTATTTAACCAGGTAGGCAAGTTGAGAACACGTTCTCATTTACAATTGCGACCTGGCCAAGATAAAGCAAAGCAGTTCGACACATACAACAACACATAGTTACACATGGAGTAAAACAAACATACAGTCAATAATACAGTAGAAGAATAAGTCTGCATACAATGTGAGCAATGGAGGTGAAGGCAAAAAAAAGGCCATGGTGGCGAAGTAAATACAATATAGCAAGTAAAACACTGGAATGGTTGATTTGCAGTGGAAGAATGTGCAAAGTAGAGATAGAAATAATGGGGTGCAAAGGAGCAAAGTAAATAAATAAATACAGTAGGGAAAGAGGTAGTTGTTTGGGCTAAATTATAGATGGGCTATGTACATGTGCAGTAATCTATGAGCTGCTCTGACAGCTGGTGCTTAAAGATAGTGACGGAGATAAGTGTTTCCAGTTTCAGAGATTTTTGTAGTTCGTTCCAGTCATTGGCAGCAGAGAACTGGAAGGAGAGGCGGCCAAAGGAAGAATTGTTTTTGGGGGTGACCAGAGAGATATACCTGCTGGAGCGCATGCTACGGGTGGGTGCTGCAATGATGACCAGCGAGCTGAGATAAGGGGGGACTTTACCTAGCAGGTCTTGTAGATGACCTGGAGCCAGTGGGTTTGGTGACGAGTATGAAGCAAGAGCCAGCCAACGAGAGTGTACAGGTCGCAGTGGTGGGTAGTATATGGGGCTTTGGTGACAAAACGGATGGCACTGTGATAGACTGCATCCAATTTGCTGAGTAGAGTGTTGGAGGCTATTTTGTAAATGAGATCACCGAAGTCGAGGATTGTTAGCATGGTCAGTTTTATAAGGGTGTATTTGGCAGCATGAGTGAAGGATGCTTTGTTGCGAAATAGGAAGCCAATTCTAGATTTAACTTTGGATTGGAGATGTTTAATATGAGTCTGGAAGGAGAGTTTACAGTCTACCCAGACACCTAGGTATTTGTAGATGTCCACAAGTCAGAACCGTCCAGAGTAGTGATGCTGGACGGGCGGGCGGGTGCAGGCAGTGATGGGTTAAAGAGCATTTAGTTTTACTTGTAGGGAGAATATAAATGGTTCACCCCCTGCTTTTTATAAGCACTTATACTTTCCTATATTAATTGAGACAGTGGTTTTCTCCTTTTTGTTCCCTCAACCCACAGTGAGATATAAACAGGCTCCTGTAGTTAGTTGGTTACCCCAGCCGAAGACAGAACATTCCCCTCACCCTTTGACATAACCCCAGTGACATCGTGCCTAATACTAACCTCAGTTAGGCCTGTGCCTAATCCTAACCCCAGTGTGGCCTGTGCCTAATCCTAACCTCAGTGTGGCCTGTGCCTAATCCTAACCCCAGTGTGGCCTGTGCCTAATCCTAACCCCAGTGTGGCCTGTGCCTAATCCTAACCCCAGTGTGGCCTGTGCCTAATCCTAACCTCAGTGTGGCCTGTGCCTAATCCTAACCTCAGTGTGGCCTGTGCCTAATCCTAACCCCAGTGTGGCCTGTGCCTAATACTAACCTGAGTGTGGCCTGTGCCTAATCCTAACCCCAGTGTGGCCTGTGCCTAATCCTAACCTCAGTGTGGCCTGTGCCTAATCCTAACCCCAGTGTGGCCTGTGCCTAATCCTAACCTCAGTGTGGCCTGTGCCTAATCCTAACCTCAGTGTGGCCTGTGCCTAATCCTAACCCCAGTGTGGCCTGTGCCTAATCCTAACCTCAGTGACATCGTGCCTAATCCTAACCTCAGTGTGGCCTGTGCCTAATCCTAACCTCAGTGACATTGTGCCTAATCCTAACCCCAGTGTGGCCTGTGCCTAATCCTAACCTCAGTGTGGCCTGTGCCTAATCCTAACCTCAGTGTGGCTTGTGCCTAATCCTAACCCCAGTGTGGCCTGTGCCCAATCCTAACCCCAGTGTGGCCTGTGCCTAATCCTAACCCCAGTGTGGCCTGTGCCTAATCCTAACCCCAGTGTGGCCTGTGCCTAATCCTAACCCCAGTGTGACCTGTGCCTAATACTAACCTGAGTGTGGCCTGTGCCTAATCCTAACCCCAGTGTGGCCTGTGCCTAATCCTAACCCCAGTGTGGCCTGTGCCTAATCCTAACCTCAGTGTGGCCTGTGCCTAATCATAACCCCAGTGTGGCCTGTGCCTAATCTTAACCTCAGTGTGGCCTGTGCCTAATCCTAACCCCAGTGTGGCCTGTGCCTAATACTAACCTGAGTGTGGCCTGTGCCTAATCCTAACCTCAGTGTGGCCTGTGCCTAATCCTAACCCCAGTGTGGCCTGTGCCTAATCCTAACCTCAGTGTGGCCTGTGCCTAATCCTAACCTCAGTGTGGCCTGTGCCTAATCCTAACCCCAGTGTGGCCTGTGCCTAATCCTAACCTCAGTGACATCGTGCCTAATCCTAACCTCAGTGTGGCCTGTGCCTAATCCTAACCCCAGTGTGGCCTGTGCCTAATACTAACCTGAGTGTGGCCTGTGCCTAATCCTAACCCCAGTGTGGCCTGTGCCTAATCCTAACCTCAGTGTGGCCTGTGCCTAATCCTAACCCCAGTGTGGCCTGTGCCTAATCCTAACCTCAGTGTGGCCTGTGCCTAATCCTAACCTCAGTGTGGCCTGTGCCTAATCCTAACCCCAGTGTGGCCTGTGCCTAATCCTAACCTCAGTGACATCGTGCCTAATCCTAACCTCAGTGTGGCCTGTGCCTAATCCTAACCTCAGTGACATTGTGCCTAATCCTAACCCCAGTGTGGCCTGTGCCTAATCCTAACCTCAGTGTGGCCTGTGCCTAATCCTAACCTCAGTGTGGCTTGTGCCTAATCCTAACCCCAGTGTGGCCTGTGCCCAATCCTAACCCCAGTGTGGCCTATGCCTAATCCTAACCCCAGTGTGGCCTGTGCCTAATCCTAACCCCAGTGTGGCCTGTGCCTAATCCTAACCCCAGTGTGACCTGTGCCTAATACTAACCTGAGTGTGGCCTGTGCCTAATCCTAACCCCAGTGTGGCCTGTGCCTAATCCTAACCCCAGTGTGGCCTGTGCCTAATCCTAACCTCAGTGTGGCCTGTGCCTAATCATAACCCCAGTGTGGCCTGTGCCTAATCTTAACCTCAGTGTGGCCTGTGCCTAATCCTAACCCCAGTGTGGCCTGTGCCTAATACTAACCTGAGTGTGGCCTGTGCCTAATCCTAACCTCAGTGTGGCCTGTGCCTAATCCTAACCCCAGTGTGGCCTGTGCCTAATCCTAACCTCAGTGTGGCCTGTGCCTAATCCTAACCTCAGTGTGGCCTGTGCCTAATCCTAACCCCAGTGTGGCCTGTGCCTAATCCTAACCTCAGTGACATCGTGCCTAATCCTAACCTCAGTGTGGCCTGTGCCTAATCCTAACCTCAGTGTGGCCTGTGCCTAATCCTAACCCCAGTGTGGCCTGTGCCTAATCCTAACCTCAGTGACATCGTGCCTAATCCTAACCTCAGTGTGGCCTGTGCCTAATCCTAACCTCAGTGACATTGTGCCTAATCCTAACCCCAGTGTGGCCTGTGCCTAATCCTAACCTCAGTGTGGCCTGTGCCTAATCCTAACCTCAGTGTGGCTTGTGCCTAATCCTAACCCCAGTGTGGCCTGTGCCCAATCCTAACCCCAGTGTGGCCTGTGCCTAATCCTAACCCCAGTGTGGCCTGTGCCTAATCCTAACCCCAGTGTGGCCTGTGCCTAATCCTAACCCCAGTGTGGCCTGTGCCTAATACTAACCTGAGTGTGGCCTGTGCCTAATCCTAACCCCAGTGTGGCCTGTGCCTAATCCTAACCCCAGTGTGGCCTGTGCCTAATCCTAACCTCAGTGTGGCCTGTGCCTAATCATAACCCCAGTGTGGCCTGTGCCTAATCTTAACCTCAGTGTGGCCTGTGCCTAATCCTAACCCCAGTGTGGCCTGTGCCTAATACTAACCTGAGTGTGGCCTGTGCCTAATCCTAACCTCAGTGTGGCCTGTGCCTAATCCTAACCCCAGTGTGGCCTGTGCCTAATCCTAACCTCAGTGTGGCCTGTGCCTAATCCTAACCTCAGTGTGGCCTGTGCCTAATCCTAACCCCAGTGTGGCCTGTGCCTAATCCTAACCTCAGTGACATCGTGCCTAATCCTAACCTCAGTGTGGCCTATGCCTAATCCTAACCTCAGTGTGGCCTGTGCCTAATCCTAACCCCAGTGTGGCCTGTGCCTAATCCTAACCTCAGTGACATCGTGCCTAATCCTAACCTCAGTGTGGCCTGTGCCTAATCCTAACCTCAGTGACATTGTGCCTAATCCTAACCCCAGTGTGGCCTGTGCCTAATCCTAACCTCAGTGTGGCCTGTGCCTAATCCTAACCTCAGTGTGGCTTGTGCCTAATCCTAACCCCAGTGTGGCCTGTGCCCAATCCTAACCCCAGTGTGGCCTGTGCCTAATCCTAACCCCAGTGTGGCCTGTGCCTAATCCTAACCCCAGTGTGGCCTGTGCCTAATCCTAACCCCAGTGTGGCCTGTGCCTAATACTAACCTGAGTGTGGCCTGTGCCTAATCCTAACCCCAGTGTGGCCTGTGCCTAATCCTAACCCCAGTGTGGCCTGTGCCTAATCCTAACCTCAGTGTGGCCTGTGCCTAATCATAACCCCAGTGTGGCCTGTGCCTAATCTTAACCTCAGTGTGGCCTGTGCCTAATCCTAACCCCAGTGTGGCCTGTGCCTAATACTAACCTGAGTGTGGCCTGTGCCTAATCCTAACCTCAGTGTGGCCTGTGCCTAATCCTAACCTCAGTGTGGCCTGTGCCTAATCCTAACCCCAGTGTGGCCTGTGCCTAATCCTAACCTCAGTGTGGCCTGTGCCTAATCCTAACCTCAGTGTGGCCTGTGCCTAATCCTAACCCCAGTGTGGCCTGTGCCTAATCCTAACCTCAGTGACATCGTGCCTAATCCTAACCTCAGTGTGGCCTGTGCCTAATCCTAACCTCAGTGACATTGTGCCTAATCCTAACCCCAGTGTGGCCTGTGCCTAATCCTAACCTCAGTGTGGCCTGTGCCTAATCCTAACCTCAGTGTGGCTTGTGCCTAATCCTAACCCCAGTGTGGCCTGTGCCCAATCCTAACCCCAGTGTGGCCTGTGCCTAATCCTAACCCCAGTGTGGCCTGTGCCTAATCCTAACCCCAGTGTGGCCTGTGCCTAATCCTAACCCCAGTGTGACCTGTGCCTAATACTAACCTGAGTGTGGCCTGTGCCTAATCCTAACCCCAGTGTGGCCTGTGCCTAATCCTAACCCCAGTGTGGCCTGTGCCTAATCCTAACCTCAGTGTGGCCTGTGCCTAATCATAACCCCAGTGTGGCCTGTGCCTAATCTTAACCTCAGTGTGGCCTGTGCCTAATCCTAACCCCAGTGTGGCCTGTGCTTAATACTAACCTGAGTGTGGCCTGTGCCTAATCCTAACCTCAGTGTGGCCTGTGCCTAATCCTAACCCCAGTGTGGCCTGTGCCTAATCCTAACCTCAGTGTGGCCTGTGCCTAATCCTAACCTCAGTGTGGCCTGTGCCTAATCCTAACCCCAGTGTGGCCTGTGCCTAATCCTAACCTCAGTGACATCGTGCCTAATCCTAACCTCAGTGTGGCCTGTGCCTAATCCTAACCTCAGTGTGGCCTGTGCCTAATCCTAACCCCAGTGTGGCCTGTGCCTAATCCTAACCTCAGTGACATCGTGCCTAATCCTAACCTCAGTGTGGCCTGTGCCTAATCCTAACCTCAGTGACATTGTGCCTAATCCTAACCCCAGTGTGGCCTGTGCCTAATCCTAACCTCAGTGTGGCCTGTGCCTAATCCTAACCCCAGTGTGGCCTGTGCCTAATCCTAACCCCAGTGTGGCCTGTGCCTAATCCTAACCCCAGTGTGGCCTGTGCCTAATCCTAACCTCAGTGTGGCCTGTGCCTAATCCTAACCTCAGTGTGGCCTGTGCCTAATCCTAACCCCAGTGTGGCCTGTGCCTAATACTAACCTGAGTGTGGCCTGTGCCTAATCCTAACCCCAGTGTGGCCTGTGCCTAATCCTAACCTCAGTGTGGCCTGTGCCTAATCCTAACCCCAGTGTGGCCTGTGCCTAATCCTAACCTCAGTGTGGCCTGTGCCTAATCCTAACCTCAGTGTGGCCTGTGCCTAATCCTAACCCCAGTGTGGCCTGTGCCTAATCCTAACCTCAGTGACATCGTGCCTAATCCTAACCTCAGTGTGGCCTGTGCCTAATCCTAACCTCAGTGACATTGTGCCTAATCCTAACCCCAGTGTGGCCTGTGCCTAATCCTAACCTCAGTGTGGCCTGTGCCTAATCCTAACCTCAGTGTGGCTTGTGCCTAATCCTAACCCCAGTGTGGCCTGTGCCCAATCCTAACCCCAGTGTGGCCTGTGCCTAATCCTAACCCCAGTGTGGCCTGTGCCTAATCCTAACCCCAGTGTGGCCTGTGCCTAATCCTAACCCCAGTGTGACCTGTGCCTAATACTAACCTGAGTGTGGCCTGTGCCTAATCCTAACCCCAGTGTGGCCTGTGCCTAATCCTAACCCCAGTGTAGCCTGTGCCTAATCCTAACCTCAGTGTGGCCTGTGCCTAATCATAACCCCAGTGTGGCCTGTGCCTAATCTTAACCTCAGTGTGGCCTGTGCCTAATCCTAACCCCAGTGTGGCCTGTGCCTAATACTAACCTGAGTGTGGCCCGTGCCTAATCCTAACCTCAGTGTGGCCTGTGCCTAATCCTAACCCCAGTGTGGCCTGTGCCTAATCCTAACCTCAGTGTGGCCTGTGCCTAATCCTAACCTCAGTGTGGCCTGTGCCTAATCCTAACCCCAGTGTGGCCTGTGCCTAATCCTAACCTCAGTGACATCGTGCCTAATCCTAACCTCAGTGTGGCCTGTGCCTAATCCTAACCTCAGTGTGGCCTGTGCCTAATCCTAACCCCAGTGTGGCCTGTGCCTAATCCTAACCTCAGTGACATCGTGCCTAATCCTAACCTCAGTGTGGCCTGTGCCTAATCCTAACCTCAGTGACATTGTGCCTAATCCTAACCCCAGTGTGGCCTGTGCCTAATCCTAACCTCAGTGTGGCCTGTGCCTAATCCTAACCTCAGTGTGGCTTGTGCCTAATCCTAACCCCAGTGTGGCCTGTGCCCAATCCTAACCCCAGTGTGGCCTGTGCCTAATCCTAACCCCAGTGTGGCCTGTGCCTAATCCTAACCCCAGTGTGGCCTGTGCCTAATCCTAACCCCAGTGTGGCCTGTGCCTAAAACTAACCTGAGTGTGGCCTGTGCCTAATCCTAACCCCAGTGTGGCCTGTGCCTAATCCTAACCCCAGTGTGGCCTGTGCCTAATCCTAACCTCAGTGTGGCCTGTGCCTAATCATAACCCCAGTGTGGCCTGTGCCTAATCTTAACCTCAGTGTGGCCTGTGCCTAATCCTAACCCCAGTGTGGCCTGTGCCTAATACTAACCTGAGTGTGGCCTGTGCCTAATCCTAACCTCAGTGTGGCCTGTGCCTAATCCTAACCCCAGTGTGGCCTGTGCCTAATCCTAACCTCAGTGTGGCCTGTGCCTAATCCTAACCTCAGTGTGGCCTGTGCCTAATCCTAACCCCAGTGTGGCCTGTGCCTAATCCTAACCTCAGTGACATCGTGCCTAATCCTAACCTCAGTGTGGCCTGTGCCTAATCCTAACCTCAGTGTGGCCTGTGCCTAATCCTAACCCCAGTGTGGCCTGTGCCTAATCCTAACCTCAGTGACATCGTGCCTAATCCTAACCTCAGTGTGGCCTGTGCCTAATCCTAACCTCAGTGACATTGTGCCTAATCCTAACCCCAGTGTGGCCTGTGCCTAATCCTAACCTCAGTGTGGCCTGTGCCTAATCCTAACCTCAGTGTGGCTTGTGCCTAATCCTAACCCCAGTGTGGCCTGTGCCCAATCCTAACCCCAGTGTGGCCTGTGCCTAATCCTAACCCCAGTGTGGCCTGTGCCTAATCCTGACCCCAGTGTGGCCTGTGCCTAATCCTAACCCCAGTGTGGCCTGTGCCTAATACTAACCTGAGTGTGGCCTGTGCCTAATCCTAACCCCAGTGTGGCCTGTGCCTAATCCTAACCCCAGTGTGGCCTGTGCCTAATCCTAACCTCAGTGTGGCCTGTGCCTAATCATAACCCCAGTGTGGCCTGTGCCTAATCTTAACCTCAGTGTGGCCTGTGCCTAATCCTAACCCCAGTGTGGCCTGTGCCTAATACTAACCTGAGTGTGGCCTGTGCCTAATCCTAACCTCAGTGTGGCCTGTGCCTAATCCTAACCTCAGTGTGGCCTGTGCCTAATCCTAACCCCAGTGTGGCCTGTGCCTAATCCTAACCTCAGTGTGGCCTGTGCCTAATCCTAACCTCAGTGTGGCCTGTGCCTAATTCTAACCCCAGTGTGGCCTGTGCCTAATCCTAACCTCAGTGACATCGTGCCTAATCCTAACCTCAGTGTGGCCTGTGCCTAATCCTAACCTCAGTGACATTGTGCCTAATCCTAACCCCAGTGTGGCCTGTGCCTAATCCTAACCTCAGTGTGGCCTGTGCCTAATCCTAACCTCAGTGTGGCTTGTGCCTAATCCTAACCCCAGTGTGGCCTGTGCCCAATCCTAACCCCAGTGTGGCCTGTGCCTAATCCTAACCCCAGTGTGGCCTGTGCCTAATCCTAACCCCAGTGTGGCCTGTGCCTAATCCTAACCCCAGTGTGACCTGTGCCTAATACTAACCTGAGTGTGGCCTGTGCCTAATCCTAACCCCAGTGTGGCCTGTGCCTAATCCTAACCCCAGTGTGGCCTGTGCCTAATCCTAACCTCAGTGTGGCCTGTGCCTAATCATAACCCCAGTGTGGCCTGTGCCTAATCTTAACCTCAGTGTGGCCTGTGCCTAATCCTAACCCCAGTGTGGCCTGTGCCTAATACTAACCTGAGTGTGGCCTGTGCCTAATCCTAACCTCAGTGTGGCCTGTGCCTAATCCTAACCCCAGTGTGGCCTGTGCCTAATCCTAACCTCAGTGTGGCCTGTGCCTAATCCTAACCTCAGTGTGGCCTGTGCCTAATCCTAACCCCAGTGTGGCCTGTGCCTAATCCTAACCTCAGTGACATCGTGCCTAATCCTAACCTCAGTGTGGCCTGTGCCTAATCCTAACCTCAGTGTGGCCTGTGCCTAATCCTAACCCCAGTGTGGCCTGTGCCTAATCCTAACCTCAGTGACATCGTGCCTAATCCTAACCTCAGTGTGGCCTGTGCCTAATCCTAACCTCAGTGACATTGTGCCTAATCCTAACCCCAGTGTGGCCTGTGCCTAATCCTAACCTCAGTGTGGCCTGTGCCTAATCCTAACCTCAGTGTGGCTTGTGCCTAATCCTAACCCCAGTGTGGCCTGTGCCCAATCCTAACCCCATTGTGGCCTGTGCCTAATCCTAACCCCAGTGTGGCCTGTGCCTAATCCTAACCCCAGTGTGGCCTGTGCCTAATCCTAACCCCAGTGTGGCCTGTGCCTAATACTAACCTGAGTGTGGCCTGTGCCTAATCCTAACCCCAGTGTGGCCTGTGCCTAATCCTAACCCCAGTGTGGCCTGTGCCTAATCCTAACCTCAGTGTGGCCTGTGCCTAATCATAACCCCAGTGTGGCCTGTGCCTAATCTTAACCTCAGTGTGGCCTGTGCCTAATCCTAACCCCAGTGTGGCCTGTGCCTAATACTAACCTGAGTGTGGCCTGTGCCTAATCCTAACCTCAGTGTGGCCTGTGCCTAATCCTAACCCCAGTGTGGCCTGTGCCTAATCCTAACCTCAGTGTGGCCTGTGCCTAATCCTAACCTCAGTGTGGCCTGTGCCTAATCCTAACCCCAGTGTGGCCTGTGCCTAATCCTAACCTCAGTGACATCGTGCCTAATCCTAACCTCAGTGTGGCCTGTGCCTAATCCTAACCTCAGTGTGGCCTGTGCCTAATCCTAACCCCAGTGTGGCCTGTGCCTAATCCTAACCTCAGTGACATCGTGCCTAATCCTAACCTCAGTGTGGCCTGTGCCTAATCCTAACCTCAGTGACATTGTGCCTAATCCTAACCCCAGTGTGGCCTGTGCCTAATCCTAACCTCAGTGTGGCCTGTGCCTAATCCTAACCTCAGTGTGGCTTGTGCCTAATCCTAACCCCAGTGTGGCCTGTGCCCAATCCTAACCCCAGTGTGGCCTGTGCCTAATCCTAACCCCAGTGTGGCCTGTGCCTAATCCTAACCCCAGTGTGGCCTGTGCCTAATCCTAACCCCAGTGTGGCCTGTGCCTAATACTAACCTGAGTGTGGCCTGTGCCTAATCCTAACCCCAGTGTGGCCTGTGCCTAATCCTAACCCCAGTGTGGCCTGTGCCTAATCCTAACCTCAGTGTGGCCTGTGCCTAATCATAACCCCAGTGTGGCCTGTGCCTAATCTTAACCTCAGTGTGGCCTGTCCCTAATCCTAACCCCAGTGTGGCCTGTGCCTAATACTAACCTGAGTGTGGCCTGTGCCTAATCCTAACCTCAGTGTGGCCTGTGCCTAATCCTAACCCCAGTGTGGCCTGTGCCTAATCCTAACCTCAGTGTGGCCTGTGCCTAATCCTAACCTCAGTGTGGCCTGTGCCTAATCCTAACCCCAGTGTGGCCTGTGCCTAATCCTAACCTCAGTGACATCGTGCCTAATCCTAACCTCAGTGTGGCCTGTGCCTAATCCTAACCTCAGTGACATTGTGCCTAATCCTAACCCCAGTGTGGCCTGTGCCTAATCCTAACCTCAGTGTGGCCTGTGCCTAATCCTAACCTCAGTGTGGCTTGTGCCTAATCCTAACCCCAGTGTGGCCTGTGCCTAATCCTAACCTCAGTGTGGCCTGTGCCTAATCCTAACCCCAGTGTGGCCTGTGCCTAATCCTAACCCCAGTGTGGCCTGTGCCTAATCCTAACCCCAGTGTGGCCTGTGCCTAATCCTAACCCCAGTGTGGCCTGTGCCTAATCCTAACCCCAGTGTGGCCTGTGCCTAATACTAACCTGAGTGTGGCCTGTGCCTAATCCTAACCCCAGTGTGGCCTGTGCCTAATCCTAACCCCAGTGTGGCCTGTGCCTAATCCTAACCTCAGTGTGGCCTGTGCCTAATCCTAACCTCAGTTTGGCCTGTGCCTAATCATAACCCCAGTGTGGCCTGTGCCTAATCTTAACCTCAGTGTGGCCTGTGCCTAATCCTAACCCCAGTGTGGCCTGTGCCTAATACTAACCTGAGTGTGGCCTGTGCCTAATCCTAACCTGAGTGTGGCCTGTGCCTAATCCTAACCCCAGTGTGGCCTGTGCCTAATCCTAACCCCAGTGTGGCCTGTGCCTAATCCTAACCCCAGTGTGGCCTGTGCCTAATCCTAACCTCAGTGTGGCCTGTGTCTAATCCTAACCTCAGTGTGGCCTGTGCCTAATCCTAACCCCAGTGTGGCCTGTGCCTAATCCTAACCTCAGTGACATCGTGCCTAATCCTAACCTCAGTGTGGCCTGTGCCTAATCCTAACCTCAGTGACATTGTGCCTAATCCTAACCCCAGTGTGGCCTGTGCCTAATCCTAACCTCAGTGTGGCCTGTGCCTAATCCTAACCTCAGTGTGGCTTGTGCCTAATCCTAACCCCAGTGTGGCCTGTGCCTAATCCTAACCTCAGTGTGGCCTGTGCCTAATCCTAACCCCAGTGTGGCCTGTGCCTAATCCTAACCCCAGTGTGGCCTGTGCCTAATCCTAACCCCAGTGTGGCCTGTGCCTAATCCTAACCCCAGTGTGGCCGGTGCCTAATGCTAACCCCAGTGTGGCCTGTGCCTAATACTAACCTGAGTGTGGCCTGTGCCTAATCCTAACCCCAGTGTGGCCTGTGCCTAATCCTAACCTCAGTGACATCGTGCCTAATCCTAACCTCAGTGTGGCCTGTGCCTAATCCTAACCTCAGTGACATTGTGCCTAATCCTAACCCCAGTGTGGCCTGTGCCTAATCCTAACCTCAGTGTGGCCTGTGCCTAATCCTAACCTCAGTGTGGCTTGTGCCTAATCCTAACCCCAGTGTGGCCTGTGCCTAATCCTAACCTCAGTGTGGCCTGTGCCTAATCCTAACCCCAGTGTGGCCTGTGCCTAATCCTAACCCCAGTGTGGCCTGTGCCTAATCCTAACCCCAGTGTGGCCTGTGCCTAATCCTAACCCCAGTGTCGCCTGTGCCTAATCCTAACCCCAGTGTGGCCTGTGCCTAATACTAACCTGAGTGTGGCCTGTGCCTAATCCTAACCCCAGTGTGGCCTGTGCCTAATCCTAACCCCAGTGTGGCCTGTGCCTAATCCTAACCTCAGTGTGGCCTGTGCCTAATCCTAACCTCAGTGTGGCCTGTGCCTAATCATAACCCCAGTGTGGCCTGTGCCTAATCTTAACCTCAGTGTGGCCTGTGCCTAATCCTAACCCCAGTGTGGCCTGTGCCTAATACTAACCTGAGTGTGGCCTGTGCCTAATCCTAACCTGAGTGTGGCCTGTGCCTAATCCTAACCCCAGTATGGCCTGTGCCTAATCCTAACCTCAGTGTGGCCTGTGCCTAATCCTAACCCCAGTGTGGCCTGTGCCTAATCCTAACCTCAGTGTGGCCTGTGTCTAATCCTAACCTCAGTGTGGCCTGTGCCTAATCCTAACCCCAGTGTGGCCTGTGCCTAATCCTAACCTCAGTGACATCGTGCCTAATCCTAACCTCAGTGTGGCCTGTGCCTAATCCTAACCTCAGTGACATTGTGCCTAATCCTAACCCCAGTGTGGCCTGTGCCTAATCCTAACCTCAGTGTGGCCTGTGCCTAATCCTAACCTCAGTGTGGCTTGTGCCTAATCCTAACCCCAGTGTGGCCTGTGCCTAATCCTAACCTCAGTGTGGCCTGTGCCTAATCCTAACCCCAGTGTGGCCTGTGCCTAATCCTAACCCCAGTGTGGCCTGTGCCTAATCCTAACCCCAGTGTGGCCTGTGCCTAATCCTAACCCCAGTGTGGCCTGTGCCTAATGCTAACCCCAGTGTGGCCTGTGCCTAATACTAACCTGAGTGTGGCCTGTGCCTAATCCTAACCCCAGTGTGGCCTGTGCCTAATCCTAACCCCAGTGTGGCCTGTGCCTAATCCTAACCTCAGTGTGGCCTGTGCCTAATCCTAACCTCAGTGTGGCCTGTGCCTAATCATAACCCCAGTGTGGCCTGTGCCTAATCCTAACCCCAGTGTGGCCTGTGCCTAATCCTAACCTCAGTGTGGCCTGTGCCTAATCCTAACCTCAGTGTGGCCTGTGCCTAATCATAACCCCAGTGTGGCCTGTGCCTAATCATAACCCCAGTGTGGCCTGTGCCTAATCATAACCCCAGTGTGGCCTGTGCCTAATCTTAACCTCAGTGTGGCCTGTGCCTAATCCTAACCCCAGTGTGGCCTGTGCCTAATACTAACCTGAGTGTGGCCTGTGCCTAATCCTAACCTGAGTGTGGCCTGTGCCTAATCCTAACCCCAGTGTGGCCTGTGCCTAATCCTAACCTCAGTGTGGCCTGTGCCTAATCCTAACCCCAGTGTGGCCTGTGCCTAATCATAACCCCAGTGTGGCCTGTGCCTAATCCTAACCCCAGTGTGGCCTGTGCCTAATCCTAACCCCAGTGTGGCCTGTGCCTAATCATAACCCCAGTGTGGCCTGTGCCTAATCCTAACCCCAGTGTGGCCTGTGCCTAATCATAACCCCAGTGTGGCCTGTGCCTAATCATAACTTTTCTTCATCTTTTTGTAATCCCAAGGGTCCCAGCTATACAACCAATGGTCGTTTTGTTCGATTAATTCCTTCTTTATATCCCCAAAAAGTCAGTTTATTTGGCGCGCTTGATTCAGTAATCCACCTGTTCAACACGTTCAAAAGGCATACAAAGGAATCCCAAAAGTTACCAATAATCTTCGTCCAAACAATCAAACAACGTTTCTAATCAATCCTCAGGTACCCTAATATGTAAATTAACGATACATTTTAAGACGGAGAGTAATGTGTTCAATACCGGAGATAAATAATGAAGTGCGCACCCTCATCCACGCGCGCAAAAGACCACAGTCAAAATGAGAGCCACCTTGAAAAATACAAATTCAATTATCAAAAATGTAAGCCTGAAACTCTTTCTAAAGACTGTAGACATCTAGTGGAAGCCATAGGAGCTGCAATGTGGGAGTATTTCCTTTGAGTTTCCCATAGACAATCATTTTCAATGGGTGGTGACCTCCAAAAAAAAAATCAGAATAGATTTTCCTTGGGTTTTCGCCTGCCATATCAGTTATGTTATACTCACATACATTATTTGTGTGTGAGTGTTTCCTATTCCTATCCTATCCAATACTACCAATTCTATGCATATCTTAGCTTCTGG
This sequence comes from Salvelinus fontinalis, assembly GCF_029448725.1. Lineage (NCBI taxonomy): Eukaryota > Metazoa > Chordata > Actinopteri > Salmoniformes > Salmonidae > Salvelinus > Salvelinus fontinalis. The sequence continues at coordinate 2,963,050 of NC_074673.1, forward strand.
GCCTGAGTAACAGGCAGTTTACTTTGACGATGAGAGAGGTTGCATCTCTGGAGGCGCCAGTTAAGCTCATTGGGGTCTCCGCATGTGTGTGGGGTGGGACAAGGGGGCTATGTGAGGCATGTTGAGCAGGACTAGGGGCTCCGCAGTAAATTAAACCGATGAGAGCTGCCCTAAACAACAGTATACAAGGCATATTGACATGAGAGAAAGGCATAAAGCCTTCACAGGCGATGATTGGGAGAGCTAAGACAACAACGGGTGAGACAACCACGGGAAAACGGCTAGGAAAACAACGGGTAATAGCGATGAATGGCCAGAGAGGGTCAGTTAGCTACATACAGGTTCTGAGTTCCAGGCTGGGGCCGACAGATAAACAAAATGAACATGAAATGAATAGTAATAGTGGAATGTTCATTGATAGTAATAATAATAGTATCATGTTCTTGTTAATAGTAATAATAGTAGCAAGTTCATGTTAGTAGTAATAATAGTAGCATGTTCATGTTAATAGTAATAATAGTAGCATGTTCATGTTAGTAATAATAGTAGCAAGATCATGTTAGTAATAATAATAGTAGCATGTTAGTAATAATAGTAGCATGTTCATGTTAGTAATAATAATAGTAGCATGTTCATGTTAGTAATAATAATAGTAGCATGTTAGTAATAATAGTAGCATGTTAGTAATAATAGTAGCATGTTCATGTTAGTAATAATAATAGTAGCATGTTAGTAATAATAGTAGCATGTTCATGTTAGTAATAATAGTATCATGTTCATGTTAGTAATAATAATAGTATCATGTTCATGTTAGTAATAATAATAGTATCATGTTCATGTTAGTAATAATAATAGTAGCATGTTCACGTTAGTAATAATAATAGTATCATGTTCATGTTAGTAATAATAATAGTATCATGTTCATGTTAGTAATAATAATAGTAGCATGTTCACGTTAGTAATAATAGTATCATGTTCATGTTAGTAATAATAATAGTAGCATGTTCTTGATAGTTGTAATAATAGTAGCATGTTAGTAATAAAAGTAGCATGTTCATGTTAGTAATAATAATAGTAGCGTGTTCATGTTAGTAATAATAATAGTAGCATGTTTATTGTTAGTAGTAATAGTAGCATGTTTATTGTTAGTAATAATAGTAGCATGTTAGTAATAATAGTAGCATGTTAGTAATAATAGTAGCATGATAGTAATAATAATAGTAGCATGTTCATGTTAGTAGTAATAATAGTAGCATGTTCATGTTAGTAATAATTGTAGCATGGTCATGTTAGTAATAATAATAGTAGCATGTTAGTAATAATAGTAGCATGTTAGTAATAATAGTAGCATGTTCATATTAGTAATAATAATAGTAGCATGTTAGTAATAATAGTAGCATGTTAGTAATAATAGTAGCATGTTCATGTTAGTAATAATAATAGTAGCATGTTAGTAATAATAGTAGCATGTTAGTAATAATAGTAGCATGTTCATGTTAGTAATAATAATAGTAGCATGTTAGTAATAATAGTAGCATGATAGTAATAATAATAGTAGCATGTTCATGTTAGTAGTAATAATAGTAGCATGTTAGTAATAATAGTAGCATGATAGTAATAATAATAGTAGCATGTTCATGTTAGTAGTAATAATAGTAGCATGTTCATGTTAGTAATAATAATAGTAGCATGATAGTAATAATAATAGTAGCATGTTCATGTTAGTAGTAATAATAGTAGCATGTTAGTAATAATAGTAGCATGATAGTAATAATAATAGTAGCTTATTCATGTTAGTAATAATAATAGTAGCATGATAGTAATAATAATAGTAGCATGTTCATGTTAGTAGTAATAATAGTAGCATGTTAGTAATAATAGTAGCATGATAGTAATAATAATAGTAGCATGTTCATGTTAGTAATAATAGTAGCATATTCATGTTAGTAATAATAATAGTAGCATGTTAGTAATAATAGTAGCATGTTAGTAATAATAGTAGCATGTTCATGTTAGTAATAATAATAGTAGCATGTTAGTAATAATAGTAGCATGTTAGTAATAATAGTAGCATGTTCATGTTAGTAATAATAATAGTAGCATGTTTATTGTTAGTAGTAATAATAGTAGCATGTTAGTAATAATAGTAGCATGTTTATTGTTAGTAGTAATAATAGTAGCATGTTAGTAATAATAGTAGCGTGTTCATTGTTAGTAATAATAATAGTAGCATGTTTATTGTTAGTAGTAATAATAGTAGCATGTTCATGTTAGTAATAATAATAGTAGCATGTTAGTAATAATAGTAGCATGTTCATTGTTAGTAATAATAATAGTAGCATGTTCATTGTTAGTAATAATAATAGTAGCAAGTTCATGTTAGTAATAATAATAGTAGCATGTTCATGTTAGTAGTAATAATAGTAGCATGTTCATGTTAGTAATAATAATAGTAGCATGTTAGTAGTAATAATAGTAGCATGTTCATGTTAGTAATAATAATAGTAGCATGTTCATGTTAGTAGTAATAATAGTAGCATGTTCATGTTAGTAATAATAGTAGCATGTTCATGTTAGTAGTAATAATAGTAGCATGTTCATGTTAGTAATAATAGTAGCATGTTCATGTTAGTAGTAATAATAGTAGCATGTTAGTAATAATAGTAGCATTTTTATTGTTAGTAGTAATAATAGTAGCATGTTAGTAATAATAATAGTAGCATGTTAGTGGTAATAATAGTAGCATGTTAGTAATAATAATAGTAGCATGTTAGTAATAATAATAGTAGCATGTTAGTAGTAATAATAGTAGCATGTTAGTAATAATAATAGTAGCATGTTAGTAATAATAGTGGCATGTTAGTAGTAATAATAGTAGCATGTTAGTAGTAATAATAGTAGCATGTTAGTAATAATAATAGTAGCATGTTCATGTTAGTAATAATAATAGTAACATGTTCATGTTAGTAGTAATAATAGTAGCATGTTAGTAATAATAATAGTAGCATGTAAGTAGTAATAATAGTAGCATGTTAGTAATAATAATAGTAGCATGTTAGTAATAATAGTAGCATGTTAGTAGTAATAATAGTAGCATGTTAGTAGTAATAATAGTAGCATGTTAGTAATAATAATAGTAGCATGTTCATGTTAGTAATAATAATAGTAGCATGTTCATGTTAGTAGTAATAATAGTAGCGTGTTTATTGTTAGTAATAATAATAGTAGCATGTTCATGTTAGTAATAATAATAGTAGCATTTTATGTTAGTAGTAATAATAGTAGCATGTTAGTAATAATAGTAACATGTTCATGTTAGTAATAATAGTAGCATGTTCATGTTAGTAATAATAGTAGCATGTTCATGTTAGTAGTAATAATAGTAGCATGTTCATGTTAGTAGTAATAATAGTAGCATGTTAGTAATAATAATAGTAGCATGTTCATGTTAGTAATAATAGTAGTAGCATGTTCATGTTAGTAATAATAGTAGCATGTTCATGTTAGTAATAATAGTAGCATGTTAGTAATAAAAGTAGCATGTTCATGTTAGTAATAATAGTAGCATGTTCATGTTAGTAATAATAATAGTAGCATGTTAGTAATAATAGTAGCATGTTAGTAATAATAGTAGCATGTTCATGTTAGTAATAATAATAGTAGCATGTTTATTGTTAGTAATAATAGTAGCATGTTAGTAGTAATAATAGTAGCATGTTAGTAATAATACTAGCATGTTCATATTAGTAATAATAATAGTAGCTTATTCATGTTAGTAATACTAATAGTAGCATGTTCTTGATAGTTGTAATAATAGTAGCATGTTAGTAATAATAGTAGCATGTTCATGTTAGTAATAATAATAGTAGCATGTTCATGTTAGTAGTAATAATAGAGCATGTTAATTGTTAGTAGTAATAATAGTAGCATGTTCATGTTAGTAATAATAGTAGCTTGTTTATTGTTAGTAGTAATAGTAGCATGTTTATTGTTAGTAATAATAGTAGCATGTTAGTAATAATAGTAGCATGATAGTAATAATAATAGTAGCATGTTCATGTTAGTAATAATAGTAGCATGTTCATGTTAGTAATAATAATAGTAGCATGTTCATGTTAGTAGTAATAATCGTAGCATGTTCATGTTAGTATTAATAATAGTAGCATTTTAGTAATAATAGTAGAATGTTCATGTTAGTAATAATAATAGTAGCATGTTCATGTTAGTAATACTAATAGTAGCATGTTCATGTTAGTAATAATAATAGTAGCATGTTCATGTTAGTAGTAATAATCGTAGCATGTTCATGTTAGTATTAATAATAGTAGCATTTTAGTAATAATAGTAGAATGTTCATGTTAGTAATAATAATAGTAGCATTTTAGTAATAATAGTAGAATGTTCATGTTAGTAATAATAATCGTAGCATGTTCATGTTAGTATTAATAATAGTAGCATTTTAGTAATAATAGTAGAATGTTCATGTTAGTAATACTAATAGTAGCATGTTCATGTTAGTAATAATAATAGTAGCATGTTCATTGTTAGTAATAATAATAGTAGCAAGTTCATGTTAGTAATAATAATAGTAGCATGTTCATGTTAGTAATAATAATAGTAGCATGTTCATGTTAGTAGTAATAATAGTAGCATGTTCATGTTAGTAGTAATAATAGTAGCATTTTAGTAATAATAGTAGCATTTTTATTGTTAGTAGTAATAATAGTAGCATGTTAGTAATAATAATAGTAGCATGTTAGTAGTAATAGTAGCATGTTAGTGATAATAGTAGCATGTTAGTAATAATAACAGTAGCATGTTAGTAATAATAATAGTAGCATGTTAGTAGTAATAATAGTAGCATGTTAGTAATAATAATAGTAGCATGTTAGTAATAATAGTAGCATGTTAGTAGTAATAATAGTAGCATGTTAGTAGTAATAATAGTAGCATGTTAGTAATAATAATAGTAGCATGTTAGTAGTAATAATAGTAGCATGTTAGTAGTAATAATAGTAGCATGTTAGTAGTAATAATAGTAGCATGTTAGTAATAATAATAGTAGCATGTTAGTAGTAATAATAGTAGCATGTTAGTAGTAATAATAGTAGCATGTTAGTAATAATAATAGTAGCATGTTAGTAGTAATAATAGTAGCATGTTAGTAGTAATAATAGTAGCATGTTAGTAGTAATAATAGTAGCATGTTAGTAATAATAATAGTAGCATGTTAGTAATAATAGTAGCATGTTAGTAGTAATAATAGTAGCATGTTAGTAGTAATAATAGTAGCATGTTAGTAATAATAATAGTAGCATGTTAGTAGTAAAAATAGTAGCGTGTTTATTGTTAGTAATAATAATAGTAGCATGTTCATGTTAGTAATAATAATAGTAGCATTTTTATGTTAGTAGTAATAATAGTAGCATGTTCATGTTAGTAGTAATAATAGTAGCATGTTAGTAATAATAGTAGCATGTTCATGTTAGTAATAATAGTAGCATGTTCATGTTAGTAATAATAGTAGTATGTTCATGTTAGTAATAATAATAGTAGCATGTTCATGTTAGTAATAATAGTAGTAGCATGTTCATGTTAGTAGTAATAGTAGCATGGTCATGTTAGTAGTAATAATAGTAGTATGTTCATGTTAGTGGTAATAATAGTAGCATGTTCATGTTAGTAATAATAGTAGCATATTCATGTTAGTAGTAATAATAGTAGCATGTTAGTAATAATATTAGCATGTTAGTAATAATAGTAGCATGTTCATGTTAGTAATAATAGTAGCATGTTTATTGTTAGTAGTAATAGTATCATGTTAGTAATAATAGTAGCATGTTAGTAATAATAGTAGCATGTTCATATTAGCAATAATAATAGTAGCATGTTCACGTTAGTAATAATAATAGTAGCATGTTAGTAATAATAGTAGCATGTTAGTAATAATAGTAGCATGTTCATATTAGTAATAATAATAGTAGCATGTTCACGTTAGTAATAATAATAGTAGCATGTTCACGTTAGTAATAATAATAGTAGCTTATTCATGTTAGTAATACTAATAGTAGCATGTTCTTGATAGTTGTAATAATAGTAGCATGTTAGTAATAATAGTAGCATGTTCATGTTAGTAATAATAGTAGCATGTTCATGTTAGTAGTAATAATAGTAGCATGTTCATGTTAGTAGTAATAATAGTAGCATGTTAGTAATAATAGTAGTAGCATGTTCATGTTAGTAATAATAATAGTAGCATATTCATGTTAGTAGTAATAATAGTAGCATGTTCATGTTAGTAGTAATAATAGTAGCATGTTCATGTTAGTAGTAATAATAGTAGCATGTTAGTAATAATAGTAGTAGCATGTTCATGTTAGTAATAATAATAGTAGCATATTCATGTTAGTAGTAATAATAGTAGCATGTTCATGTTAGTAATAATAATAGTATCATGTTAGTAATAATAGTAGCATGTTCATGTTAGTAGTAATAATAGTAGCATGTTAGTAATAATAGTAGTAGCATGTTCATGTTAGTAATAATAATAGTAGCATGTTCATGTTAGTAATAATAGTAGCATGTTCATGTTAGTAGTAATAATAGTAGCTTGTGTATTGTTAGTAGTAATAATAGTAGCATGTTAGTAATAATAGTAGTAGCATGTTCATGTTAGTAATAATAATAGTATCATGTTCATTGTTAGTAATAATAATAGTAGCATGTTCATTGTTAGTAGTAATAATAGTAGCATGTTCATGTTAGTAATAATAATAGTAGCATGTTAGTAATAATAGTAGCATGTTCATGTTAGTAGTAATAATAGTAGCATGTTCATGTTAGTAATAATAATAGTAGCATGTTAGTAATAATAGTAGCATGTTCATGTTAGTAGTAATAATAGTAGCATGTTCATGTTAGTAATAATAATAGTAGCATGTTCATGTTCGCAGTAATAATAGTAGCATGTTCATGTTAGTAATAATAGTAGCATGTTCATGTTAGTAATAATAATAGTAGCATGTTCGTGTTCGCAGTAATAATAGTAGCATGTTCATGTTAGTAATAATAATAATAGCATGTTAGTAATAATAGTAGCATGTTCATGTTAGTAGTAATAATAGTAGCATGTTCATGTTAGTAATAATAGTAGTATGTTCATGTTCGCAGTAATAATAGTAGCATGTTCATGTTAGTAATAATAATAATAGCATGTTAGTAATAATAGTAGCATGTTCATGTTAGTAGTAATAATAGTAGCATGTTCATGTTAGTAATAATAATAATAGCATGTTAGTAATAATAGTAGTATGTTCATGTTAGTAATAATAGTAGCATGTTCATGTTAGTAATAATAGTAGTAGCATGTTAGTAATAATAGTAGTATATTCATGTTAGTAATAATAATAGTAGCATGTTCATGTTAGCAGTAATAATAGTAGCATGTTAGTAATAATAATAATAGCATGTTAGTAATAATAGTAGTATGTTCATGTTAGTAATAATAGTAGCATGTTCATGTTAGTAATAATAGTAGTAGCATGTTAGTAATAATAGTAGTATATTCATGTTAGTAATAATAATAGTAGCATGTTCATGTTAGTAATAATAATAATAGCATGTTAGTAATAATAGTAGTATGTTCATGTTAGTAATAATAGTAGCATGTTCATGTTAGTAATAATAATAATAGCATGTTAGTAATAATAGTAGTATATTCATGTTAGTAATAATAATAGTAGCATGTTCATGTTAGCAGTAATAATAGTAGCATGTTCATGTTAGTAATAATAGTAGCATGTTCATGTTCGCAGTAATAATAGTAGCATGTTCATGTTAGTAATAATAATAGTAGCATGTTCATGTTAGTAGTAATAATAGTAGCATGTTAGTAATAATAATAGTAGCATGTTCATGTTAGTAATAATAATAGTAGCATGTTCATGTTCGCAGTAATAATAGTAGCATGTTAGTAATAATAGTATCATGTTCATGTTAGTAATAATAATAGTATCATGTTCATGTTAGTAATAATAATAGTAGCATGTTCATGTTCGTAGTAATAATAGTAGCATGTTAGTAATAATAGTAGCATGTTAGTAATAATAGTAGCATGTTCATGTTAGTAATAATAGTAGCATGTTCATGTTAGTAATAATAGTAGCATGTTCATGTTAGTAATAATAGTAGCATGTTCATGTTAGTAATAATAGTAGCATGTTCATGTTAGTAATAATAGTAGCATGTTCATGTTAGTAATAATAGTAGCATGTTCATGTTAGTAATAATAGTAGCATGTTAGTAATAATAGTAGCATGTTCATGTTAGTAATAACAGTAGCATGTTCATGTTAGTAATAATAGTAGCATGTTAGTAATAATAGTAGCATGTTCATGTTAGTAATAATAATAGTAAGATGTTCATGTTAGTAATAATAATAGTAGCATGTTCATGTTCGCAGTAATAATAGTAGCATGTTCATGTTAGTAATAATAATAATAGCATGTTAGTAATAATAGTAGCATGTTCATGTTAGTAGTAATAATAGTAGCATGTTCATGTTAGTAATAATAATAGTAGCATGTTCATGTTCGCAGTAATAATAGTAGCATGTTAGTAATAATAGTAGCATGTTAGTAATAATAATAGTATCATGTTTATTGTTAGTAATGATAATAGTAGCATGTTCATGTTAGTAATAATAATAGTAAGATGTTCATGTTCGCAGTAATAATAGTAGCATGTTCATGTTAGTAATAATAATAATAGCATGTTAGTAATAATAGTAGCATGTTCATGTTAGTAATAATAATAGTAGCATGTTCATGTTAGTAATAATAATAGTAGCATGTTCATGTTCGCAGTAATAATAGTAGCATGTTAGTAATAATAGTAGCATGTTAGTAATAATAATAGTATCATGTTTATTGTTAGTAATAATAATAGTAGCATGTTCATGTTCGTAGTAATAATAGTAGCATGTTAGTAATAATAGTAGCATGTTAGTAATAATAATAGTAGCATGTTCATGTTAGTAATAATAGTAGCATGTTCATGTTAGTAATAATAATAGTAGCATGTTAGTAATAATAGTAGCATGTTAGTAATAATAATAGTAGCATGTTCATGTTAGTAATAATAGTTGCATGTTCATGTTAGTAATAATAATAGTAGCATGTTCTTGTTAGTAATAATAATAGTAGCATGTTCATGTTACTAGTAATAATTTACAGTTTACATTTTTAGTCATTTAGCAGACGCTCTTATCCAGAGCGACTTACAGTAGAGTGCATACATTTTATTACATTTTACATACTGAGACAAGGATATCCCTACCGGCCAAACCCTCCCTAACCCGGACGACGCTATGCCAATTGTGCGTCGCCCCACGGACCTCCCGGTTGCGGCCGGCTGCGACAGAGCCTGGGCGCGAACCCAGCCCAGCCTGGGCGCGAACCCAGAGACTCTGGTGGCGCAGCTAGCACTGCGATGCAGTGCCCTAGACCACTGCGCCACCCGCCACCCACACTGCGCCATAATAGTAGCATGTTCATGTTCGCAGTAATAATAGTAGCATGTTAGTAATAATAGTAGCATGTTAGTAGTAATAATAGTAGCATGATCATGTTAGTAGTAATAATAGTAGCATGATCATGTTAGTAATAATAATAGTAGCATGTTCATGTTAGTAGTAATAATAGTAGCATGTTAGTAATAATAGCAGTAGCATGTTCATGTTAGTAGTAATAATAGTAGCATGTTCATGTTAGTAATAATAATAGTAGCATGTTCATGTTAGTAATAATAGTAGCATGTTAGTAATAATAGTAGCACGTTAGTAATAATAATAGTAGCATGTTCATGTTAGTAATAATAATAGTAGCATGTTCATGTTAGTAATAATAGTAGCATGTTAGTAATAATAGCAGTAGCATGTTCATGTTAGTAATAATAGTAGCATGTTCATGTTAGTAGTAATAATAGTAGCATGTTCTTGTTAGTAATAATAGTAGCATGTTCATGTTAGTAATAATAGTAGCATGTTAGTAATAATAGTAGCATGTTAGTAATAATAATAGTGGCATGTTAGTAATAATAGTAGCATGTTCATGTTAGTAATAATAGTAGCATGTTCATGTTAGTAGTAATAATAGTAGCATGTTCATGTTAGTAATAATAATAGTAGCATGTTAGTAATAATAGTAGCATGTTAGTAATAATAATAGTGGCATGTTAGTAATAATAGTAGCATGTTCATGTTAGTAATAATAGTAGCATGTTCATGTTAGTAATAATAGTAGCATGATAGTAGTAATAATAGTAGTATGTTCTTGTTAGTTGTAATAATAGTATCATGTTCTTGTTAGTTGTAATAATAGTAGCATGTCCGTGTTAGCAGTAATAATAGTAGCATGTTAGTAATAATAATAGTAGCATCATAGTAATAATAGTAGTATGTTCATGTTAGTAATAATAATAGTAGCTTATTCATGTTAGAAGTAATAATAGTAGCATGTTCATGTTAGTAATAATAATAGTAGCATGTTAGTAATAATAGTAGTATGTTCATGTTAGTAATAATAATAGTAGCATCATAGTAATAATAGTAGTATGTTCATGTTAGTAATAATAGTAGCATGTTAGTAATAATAGTAGCATGTTAGTAGTAATAATAGTAGCATGATCATGTTAGTAGTAATAATAGTAGCATGATCATGTTAGTAATAATAATAGTAGCATGTTCATGTTAGTAGTAATAATAGTAGCATGTTAGTAATAATAGTAGTAGCATGTTCATGTTAGTAGTAATAATAGTAGCATGTTCATGTTAGTAATAATAATAGTAGCATGTTCATGTTAGTAGTAATAATAGTAGCATGTTAGAAATAATAGTAGCATTTTAGTAATAATAGTAGCACGTTAGTAATAATAATAGTAGCATGTTCATGTTAGTAATAATAATAGTAGCATGTTAGTAATAATAGTAGCATGTTAGTAATAATAGCAGTAGCATGTTCATGTTAGTAATAATAGTAGCATGTTCATGTTAGTAGTAATAATAGTAGCATGTTCTTGTTAGTAATAATAGTAGCATGTTCATGTTAGTAATAATAATAGTAGCATGTTAGTAATAATAGTAGCATGTTCATGTTAGTAGTAATAATAGTAGCATGTTCATGTTAGTAATAATAATAGTAGCATGTTAGTAATAATAATAGTATCATGTTCATGTTAGTAATAATAATAGTAGCATGTTCATGTTAGTAATAATAATAGTAGCATGTTAGTAATAATAATAGTATCATGTTCATGTTAGTAATAATAATAGTAGCATGTTTATGTTAGTAATAATAATAGTAGCATGTTAGTAATAATAGTAGCATGTTAGTAATAATAATAGTGGCATGTTCATGTTAGTAATAATAATAGTAGCATGTTCATGTTAGTAATAATAATAGTAGCATGTTAGTAATAATAGTAGCATGTTCATGTTAGTAGTAATAATAGTAGCATGTTCATGTTAGTAGTAATAATAGTAGCATGTTAGTAATAATAGTAGCATGTTCATGTTAGTAGTAATAATAGTAGCATGTTCATGTTAGTAGTAATAATAGTAGCATGTTCATGTTAGTAATAATAATAGTAGCATGTTAGTAATAATAGTAGCATGTTAGTAATAATAGTAGCATGTTCATGTTAGTAATAATAGCAGTAGCATGTTCATGTTAGTAGTAATAATAGTAGCATGTTCATGTTAGTAATAATAATAGTATCATGTTCATGTTAGTAGTAATAATAATAGCATGTTAGTAATAATAGTAGCATGTTAGTAATAATAGTAGCACGTTAGTAATAATAATAGTAGCATGTTCATGTTAGTAATAATAATAGTAGCATGTTAGTAATAATAGTAGCATGTTAGTAATAATAGCAGTAGCATGTTCATGTTAGTAATAATAGTAGCATGTTCATGTTAGTAGTAATAATAGTAGCATGTTCTTGTTAGTAATAATAGTAGCATGTTCATGTTAGTAATAATAATAGTAGCATGTTCATGTTAGTAGTAATAATAGTAGCATGTTAGTAATAATAGTAGCATGTTAGTAATAATAGCAGTAGCATGTTCATGTTAGTAGTAATAATAGTAGCATGTTCAATTTAGTAATAATAATAGCATGTTAGTAATAATAGTAGCATGTTAGTAATAATAGTAGCACGTTAGTAATAATAATAGTAGCATGTTCATGTTAGTAATAATAATAGTAGCATGTTAGTAATAATAGTAGCATGTTAGTAATAATAGCAGTAGCATGTTCATGTTAGTAATAATAGTAGTAGCATGTTAGTAATAATAGTAGCATGTTAGTAGTAATAATAGTAGCATGTTCATGTTAGTAGTAATAATAGTAGCATGTTCATGTTAGTAATAATAATAGTAGCATGTTAGTAATAATAGTAGCATGTTCATGTTAGTAGTAATAATAGTAGCATGTTCATGTTAGTAATAATAATAGTATCATGTTCATGTTAGTAATAATAATAGTAGCATGTTCATGTTAGTAATAATAATAGTAGCATGTTAGTAATAATAGTAGCATGTTCATGTTAGTAGTAATAATAGTAGCATGTTCATGTTAGTAATAATAATAGTAGCATGTTAGTAATAATAGTAGCATGTTCATGTTAGTAGTAATAATAGTAGCATGTTCATGTTAGTAGTAATAATAGTAGCATGTTCTTGTTAGTAATAATAGTAGCATGTTCATGTTAGTAATAATAATAGTAGCATGTTAGTAGTAATAGTAGCATGTTCATGTTAGTAGTAATAATAGTAGCATGTTCATGTTAGTAATAATAATAGTAGCATGTTAGTAATAATAGTAGCATGTTCATGTTAGTAATAATAATAGTAGCATGTTCATGTTAGTAATAATAATAGTAGCATGTTCATGTTAGTAATAATAATAGTAGCATGTTAGTAATAATAGTAGCATGTTCATGTTAGTAGTAATAATAGTAGCATGTTCATGTTAGTAATAATAATAGTATCATGTTCATGTTAGTAATAATAATAGTAGCATGTTCATGTTAGTAATAATAATAGTAGCATGTTAGTAATAATAGTAGCATGTTCATGTTAGTAGTAATAATAGTAGCATGTTCATGTTAGTAATAATAATAGTAGCATGTTAGTAATAATAATAGTATTATGTTCATGTTAGTAATAATAATAGTAGCATGTTCATGTTAGTAATAATAATAGTAGCATGTTAGTAATAATAATAGTATCATGTTCATGTTAGTAATAATAATAGTAGCATGTTCATGTTAGTAATAATAATAGTAGCATGTTAGTAATAATAGTAGCATGTTAGTAATAATAATAGTGGCATGTTCATGTTAGTAATAATAATAGTAGCATGTTCATGTTAGTAATAATAATAGTAGCATGTTAGTAATAATAGTAGCATGTTCATGTTAGTAGTAATAATAGTAGCATGTTCATGTTAGTAATAATAATAGTAGCATGTTAGTAATAATAGTAGCATGTTAGTAATAATAATAGTGGCATGTTAGTAATAATAGTAGCATGTTAGTAGTAATAATAGTAGCATGATAGTAATAATAGTAGCATGTTCATGTTAGTAATAATAGTAGCATGTTCATGTTAGTAATAATAGTAGCATGTTCATGTTAGTAGTAATAATAGTAGCATGATAGTAGTAATAATAGTAGCATGTTCTTGTTAGTTGTAATAATAGTATCATGTTCTTGTTAGTTGTAATAATAGTAGCATGTCCGTGTTAGCAGTAATAATAGTAGCATGTTAGTAATAATAATAGTAGCATCATAGTAATAATAGTAGTATGTTCATGTTAGTAATAATAATAGTAGCTTATTCATGTTAGAAGTAATAATAGTAGCATGTTCATGTTAGTAATAATAATAGTAGCATGTTAGTAATAATAGTAGCATGTTCATGTTAGTAATAATAGTAGCATGTTCATGTTAGTAATAATAATAGTAGCATCATAGTAATAATAGTAGCATGTTAGTAGTAATAATAGTAGCATGATCATGTTAGTAGTAATAATAGTAGCATGATCATGTTAGTAATAATAATAGTAGCATGTTCATGTTAGTAGTAATAATAGTAGCATGTTCATGTTAGTAATAATAATAGTAGCATGTTCATGTTAGTAGTAATAATAGTAGCATGTTAGTAATAATAGTAGCATGTTAGTAATAATAGCAGTAGCATGTTCATGTTAGTAGTAATAATAGTAGCATGTTCATGTTAGTAATAATAATAGTAGCATGTTCATGTTAGTAGTAATAATAGTAGCATGTTCATGTTAGTAATAATAGTAGCATGTTCATGTTAGTAATAATAATAGTAGCATGTTCATGTTAGTAATAATAGTAGCATGTTCATGTTAGTAATAATAGTAGCATGTTCATGTTAGTAATAATAGTAGCATGTTCATGTTAGTAATAATAATAGTAGTATGTTAGTAGTAATAGTAGCATGTTCATGTTAGTAGTAATAATAGTAGCATGTTCATGTTAGTAATAATAATAGTAGCATGTTAGTAATAATAGTAGCATGTTAGTAATAATAATAATAGCATGTTAGTAATAATAGTAGCATGTTAGTAATAATAGTAGCACGTTAGTAATAATAATAGTAGCATGTTCATGTTAGTAATAATAATAGTAGCATGTTAGTAATAATAATAATAGCATGTTAGTAATAATAGTAGCATGTTAGTAATAATAGCAGTAGCATGTTCATGTTAGTAATAATAATAGTAGCATGTTCATGTTAGTAATAATAATAGTAGCATGTTCATGTTAGTAATAATAGTAGCATGTTAGTAGTAATAGTAGCATGTTCATGTTAGTAGTAATAATAGTAGCATGTTCATGTTAGTAATAATAATAGTAGCATGTTCATGTTAGTAATAATAATAGTAGCATGTTCATGTTAGTAATAATAATAGTAGCATGTTCATGTTAGTAATAATAATAGTAGCATGTTCATGTTAGTAATAATAGTAGCATGTTCATGTTAGTAATAATAATAGTAGCATGTTCATGTTAGTAATAATAGTAGCATGTTCATGTTAGTAATAATAGTAGCATGTTCATGTTAGTAATAATAATAGTAGCATGTTCATGTTAGTAATAATAATAGTAGCATGTTAGTAATAATAGTAGCATGTTCATGTTAGTAATAATAATAGTAGCATGTTCATGTTAGTAATAATAATAGTAGCATGTTAGTAATAATAGTAGCATGTTCATGTTAGTAATAATAATAGTAGCATGTTCATGTTAGTAATAATAATAGTAGCATGTTAGTAATAATAGTAGCATGTTCATGTTAGTAGTAGTAATAGTAGCATGTTCATGTTAGTAATAATAATAGTAGCATGTTCATGTTAGTAATAATAATAGTAGCATGTTAGTAGTAATAGTAGCATGTTCATGTTAGTAGTAGTAATAGTAGCATGTTCATGTTAGTAATAATAATAGTAGCATGTTCATGTTAGTAATAATAATAGTAGCATGTTAGTAATAATAGTAGCATGTTCATGTTAGTAGTAATAATAGTAGCATGTTCATGTTAGTAATAATAATAGTAGCATGTTAGTAATAATAGTAGCATGTTAGTAATAATAATAGTGGCATGTTAGTAATAATAGTAGCATGTTCATGTTAGTAATAATAGTAGCATGTTCATGTTAGTAATAATAGTAGCATGATAGTAGTAATAATAGTAGCATGTTCTTGTTAGTTGTAATAATAGTATCATGTTCTTGTTAGTTGTAATAATAGTAGCATGTCCGTGTTAGCAGTAATAATAGTAGCATGTTCATGTTAGTAATAATAATAGTAGCATGTTAGTAATAATAGTAGCATGTTCACGTTAGTAATAATAATAGTAGCATGTTCATGTTAGTAGTAATAATAGTAGCTTATTCATGTTAGTAATACTAATACTGTTGCTAGGCTATTGTTGTTATTTCAATGTTTTATTAATATGTATTATTATTTTCTACCATTTTAGATTTTTATTATTCATTATTTTATTACAATGTATATTGTATAGATTGTTGCTTTGGCAGTATTGACACAATGTTGTTCATGCCAATACAGCAGCTTGAAGAGAGACAGAGACATAATAATAGTGAGACAGAGACACAGAGAGACAGAGACACAGAGAGGCAGAGAGACAGAGAGACAGAGAGGCAGAGACACAGAGAGGCAGAGAGACAGAGAGACAGAGAGGCAGAGAGACAGAGAGGCAGAGAGGCAGAGAGACAGAGAGGCAGAGAGACAGAGAGGCAGAGAGACAGAGAGACATAGAGACAGAGAGGCAGAGAGACAGAGAGACAGAGAGGCAGAGAGGCAGAGAGACAGAGAGACAGAGAGACAGAGAGACAGAGAGGCAGAGAGACAGAGAGGCAGAGAGGCAGAGAGACAGAGAGGCCTAGATTTAATCACATCAAGCTATGACTGGTGATAGCCGACACCCGCATCGCTGGTGATTTGTGTCAGAGGTGGAACATTGGAGCTATGAAATCTGTTAGCAGCTGCTGTTGTCATCATGGTCACGAAGCCACACCCATTCCAGTCCCGTTAGAATTTCACAACGAGAAAGTGCAGGCTATATAGAAATAATTACGCTCAAATTTAGAATCCTTAATCAGCCTAATCGAGGTGTAGATTACATATCACATTCCAGTGTTAGATCTTGTAAGAAAGGCTGCCTGGGATTTACGTTACAGTGACTCCATGAAGCGAATGGCAATGTCCTCTTTAAAAATAATGCCAGGAGCCGCTTGTGGATTTGACAGCTCTAACGCAGTTCCTCCTCCAACACCTTCAAAACATAATCTATGCAGATGTTGGCTAAAGCAGATCTGATTGACTTCAGCTCTGAGAGAGAGAGAGAGATGTTGGCTAAAGCAGATCTGATTGACTTCAGCTCTGAGAGATAGAGAGAGATGTTGGCTAAAGCAGATCTGATTGACTTCAGCTCTGAGAGAGAGAGGGAGATGTTGGCTAAAGCAGATCTGATTGACTTCAGCTCTGAGAGAGAGAGGGAGATGTTGGCTAAAGCAGATCTGATTGACTTCAGCTCTGAGAGAGAGAGGGAGATGTTGGCTAAAGCAGATCTGATTGACTTCAGCTCTGAGAGAGAGAGGGAGATGTTGGCTAAAGCAGATCTGATTGACTTCAGCTCTGAGAGAGAGAGGGAGATGCTGCTGCTGCAAACTTGGCCTCAGCTGGTGTTCCAGTGTCTAACGGCCGGTAACTTCACCTGGGAATCTCCCTCCTCTACGGTGAATAGCCAAGTAATTACCAGGCTGAAAAGGAGTTTTTGCTCTGCCCTCTCTGACAGAGTCATCAAGGATAACAGGTGTTCACCATGCCTGGAAGGGACAGAGATTAAATATGATTTCCTTATCTCCTTCAGGCAGATCTGTCCCGTGTTCTGCCCTGCCATGCAGATACAGAGAGGAGAGGAGGGCCGTGAAGGGCTGGTTGTCCCCTGACTGGGTGGGTGTAAAGCTGGGACAAGCTGGGATGCGGCTGGGGGGCATAGCGAGGCCGTTTGACAGAGACTGAACGCTGTTTCATCTGGGAGAAGAGCCTGTCCTTGAAAATCCCAGACGCCCAAATAAAAGTTGATTTGTCGCATACACAGTTTTTCAGATATTATTGCAGGTGCAGCAAAATGCTTATGTTTCTAGCTCAGAAATGCAGCAATATCTAGCAACACCATAGAAACACCATAGCAACGCAATCAAAATATGATAACAATTAAAATACAATAACAACACCATAACACTACCATAACAATACCATAACAATCAAAATATGATAACAAAACCATCACAATACGACAACAATCCAATCACAAAACAACAACAAAACAAAAAATATACAAAAACAAAACCATCACAAAACAACAACAGTACAATAACAAAACAACAAAACCATAACAATACATAAAAATATATATTTTTAAATTTAACCTTTATCTAACTAGGCAAGTCTTAACCATCAGAAGAGTGTATTGGAGATTCCCTTCCACGTGTTGCAATCTGAGTGACTACAAACTACTCTGTCGCTGTTGTCAAGGGCAATTTGACTTGTTAGGTCTCTAACCTTCTCACTGAATGTTGCTGGACAACTGTTGCTGGTATTGGTACTGGTACTCAAGGGGACCAGGTATCCTACTGATACATTCTGAAATGTTATCCTACGGGAATACATGATTAGAGCATTTTACTAGTTGCATTGTAGTTGAAACTACACATGGCATGGACTGATTCATTTTCATTTGTTCTGGAGGTGGAGAGTCCACTGGACTTCTTTTACGACCAGTGTGGTACACCTCAATGATATCTTAGATGTGCTTTAAGATTATTCCCGTCGAGGGGCCTGTCCGCTCCTCTCTGTTCTCATGGGGAAGTTTACAACTAGATTTGTTGGCTGTAACCTTTCAACCAAATCTCCTGGTGTTTGTGGTTGAAAACGCTCAGTGGCTGTCGAGGCCTGCCAGTCACCACAGCGTCCGCTTGTGGTAACCTCTTCAGTACCTGCGAACTGAGGCGAGGATATCTGTTTGTGATACTGCAAAGGAACTAATCAAAGGACACCTGACGACTTTTTGAAAATTCTCGCTAATTTTTCAAAATAAAAGCTTGAAACTATGTCTAAAGCCTGGTCACAGCCTGAGGAAGCCATTGGAAAAGGAATATGGTTGATACCCCTTTAAATGGAGGAGGGGCAGGCAACGGAACAGGGATTTTTCCAAATGAAAGGCACTTCCGGGTTGGATTTCCTCAGGTTTCGTCTGCAAAATCAATTATGTTATACTCACAGACAATATTTTGACAGTTTTGGAAACTTTAGAGTGTTTCCTATCCTAATCTGTCAATTATATGCATATTCTAGCATCTGGACCTGAGAAATAGTCAGTTTACCTTGGGAACGTTATTTATCCAAACATAAAAATTCTGCCCCCTAGCTGAAAGAAGTTAAAGGTCGAGACCGTGTCTGCGTCTCTCACATGGATAGGCAGAGCATTCCATAAAAATGGAGCTCTTTAGGAGAAAGCCCTGCCTCCCGCTGTTTGCTTAGAAATTCTAGGGACAATAAGGAGGCCTGTGTCTTCTGACGATAACATACGTGTTGGTATGTATGGCAGGACCAAATCGGAAAGGTAGGTAGGAGCAAGCCCATGTAATGCTATGTATGTTTGCAGTAAAACCTTGAAATCAGCCCTTGGCTTAACAGGAAGCCAGTGTAGAGTGGCTAGCACTGGAAAAATATGATCAAATTTTTTGGTTCTAGTCAAGATTCTAGCAGCCGTGTTTAGCACTAACTTATGTTAGTGAGCTTGTACTGACGAAAGCTTGTATTAATTTTTATACATCATTTTTGGAAAGACATTTTCAGATTTTTGCAATGTTAGATAGATGGAAAAAAGCAGTCCTTGAAACAGTCTTGATATGTTCGTCAAAAGAGAGATCAGGGTCCAGAGTAACGCCGATGTCCTTCACAGTTTTATTTGAGACGACTGTACAACCATCAAGATTAATTGTCAAATCCAACAGAAGATATCTTTGTTTCTTGGGACCTAGAACAAGCATCTCTGTTTTGTCCGAGTTTAAAAGTAGAACGTTTTCAGCCATCCACTTCCTTATGTCTGAAACACAAGCTTCCAGGGAGGGCAATTTTCGGGCTTCACCATGTTTCATCGAAATGTACAGCTGTGTGTCATCCGCATAGCAGTGAAAGTTAACATTATGTTTCTGAATGACATCACCAAGAGGTAAAATATAGAGTGAAAATAATAGTGGTCCTAAAACGGAACCGTGAGGAACACCAAAATGTACAGTTGATTTGTCAGAGGACTGCACGAACCCGAGGGGGGTGCCAACCCGGACAGGAAGATCACGTCATTGACTCACCCCACGCAAGGGACGCATCCACAGAGACAAACTGATATCTTTCCCACAGATAAGATCTAAACCAGTCCAGAACTTGTCCGTGCTGACAAATTCACGAGTGCAGTCTCAGCAATGTGATGGAGTCTAAAACCAGACTGAAGCGTTTCGAATACATTGTTAGTCTTCAGGAAGGCAGTGAGTTGTTGCGCAACAGCTTTTTCAAATTGTTTGAGAGGAATGGGAGATTCGATATAGGCCGATAGTTTTTGATATTTTCTGTGTCAAGGTTTGGCTTTTTCAAGAGAGGCTTTATTACTGCCACTTTTAGTGAGTTTGGTACACATGCGGTGGATAGAGAGCTGTTTATTATGTTCAACATAGCAGGGTCAAGCACAGGAAGCAGCTCTTTCATTAGTTTAGTTGGGATAGGGTCCAGTATGCAGCTTGAAGGTTTATTTTCATTATTTTCATCTATGTGTCAAGAGATATTGTATTAAAAAACTTGATCCTCCCTTGATCCTAGGGCCTTGCAGTGTTGTGCAGACTCAGGACAACTGAGCTTTGGAGAAATACGCATTAATTTGCATTCTAATGATCAAGATCTTTTTGTCAAAGAAGTTCATGAATTTATCACTGCTGAAGTGAAAGCCATCCTCTCTTAGGGAATGCTGCTTTTTAGTTAGCTTTAAGACAGTATCAAAAATACATTTAGGATTGTTCTTATTTTCCTCAATTAAGTTGGAAAAATAGGATGATCGAGTAGCAGTGAGGGCTCTTCGATACTGCACGGTACTGTCTTTCCAAGCTAGTCGGAAGACTTCCAGTTTGGTGTAGTCCCATTTCCATTCCAATGTTCTGGAAGCTTGCTTCAGGGCTTGGGTATTTTCTGTATACCAGGGAGCTAGTGTCTTATGACAAATGTTTTTCGTTTTTAGGGGTGCGACTGCATCTAGTATTACGCTAGTTTAAATTAAGTTCCTCAGTTAAGTGGTTAACCGAAGGTTGTACTCTGACATCCTTGGGTAGGCGGAGGGAGTCTGGAAGGGCATCTAGGAATCTTTGTGTTGTCTGAGAATTTATTGCACGGCTTTTGATGATCCTTGGTTGGGGTCTGAGCAGATTATTTGTTGCGATTGCAAACGTAATAAAATGGAGGTCCAACATTCCAGGATTATGAGGAAAAACATTTAGATCCACAATATTTATTCCACAGGACAAAACTAGGTCCAGAGTATGACTGTGGCAGTGAGTAGGTCCAGAGACATGTTGGACAAAACCCCACTGATTCGACGATGGCTCCGAAAGCCTTTTGGAGTGGGTCTGTGGACTTCTCCATGTGAATATTATCTGCCATGACTGCAAGGTCCAATAGGAATTCAGGGAACTCAGTGAGGAACGCTGTATACGGCCCAAGAGGCCTGTAAACAGTAGCTATAAAAAGTGATTGAGTAGGCTGCATGGATTTCATGACTAGAAGCTCAAAAGATGAAAATGTTTTTGTTTTTTGTAAATTGAAATTTGCGATCTTAAATGTTAGCAACACCTCCGCCTTTGCGGGATGCACGGGGGATATGGTCACTAGTGTAACCAGGAGGTGAGGCCTCATTTAACACAGTAAATTCATCAGGCTTAAGCCATGTTTCAGTCAGGCCAATCACATCAAGATTATGATCAGTGATTAGTTCATTGACTATGACTGCCTTTGAAGTGAGGGATCTAACATTAAGTAACCCTATTTTGAAATGTGAGATATTATCACGATCTCTTTCAATAATGGCAGGAATGGAGGAGGTCTTTATCCTAATAAGATTGCTAAGGCGAACACCGCCATGTTTAGTTTTGCCCAACCTAGGTCGAGGCACAGACACAGTCTCAATGGGTATGGCTGAGCTGACTACACTGACTGTGCTATTGGCAGACTCCACTAAGCTGGCAGGTTGGCTAACAGCCTGCTGCCTGGCCTGCACCCTATTTCATTGTGGAGTTAGAGCCCTGTCTATGTTGGTAGATAAGATGAGAGCACCCCTCCAGCTAGAATGGAGTCCGTCACTCATCAGCAGGTCAGGCTTGGTCCAGTTTGTGAGTGAGTCCCAGAATGAGGGCCAATTATCTACAAATTCTATGTTTTGGGAGGGACAGAACATATTTTCCAACCAGTGATTGAGTTGTGAGACTCTGCTGTAGAGCTCATCCCCTCCCATCTTTCTAGCTGATTTAAACGCTGAGGCACTTGGTGACCTCTAGTGTTTAGTGTCTAGAGTACTATTATCTTTTGTACTCATGTCTAGGGTACTGGTATCTAGTGTACTCATGTCTAGTATACTGGTATCTAGTGTACTCAAGTCTAGTATACTGGTATCTAGTGGACTCATGTCTAGGGTACTGGTATCTAGTGGACTCATGTCTAGTATACTGGTATCTAGTGGACTCATGTCTAGTATACTGGTATCTAGTGTACTCATGTCTAGTATACTGGTATCTAGTGTACTCATGTCTAGTATACTGGTATCTAGTGGACTCATGTCTAGTATACTGGTATCTAGTGGACTCATGTCTAGTATACTGGTATCTAGTGGACTCATGTCTAGTATACTGGTATCTAGTGGACTCATGTCTAGTATACTGGTATCTAGTGGACTCATGTCTAGTATACTGGTATCTAGTGTACTCATGTCTAGTATACTGGTATCTAGTGTACTCATGTCTAGTATACTGGTATCTAGTGTACTCATGTCTAGTATACTGGTATCTAGTGGACTCATGTCTAGTATACTGGTATCTAGTGGACTCATGTCTAATATACTGGTATCTAGTGGACTCATGTCTAGTATACTGGTATCTAGTGGACTCATGTCTAGTATACTGGTATCGAGAGGACTCATGTCTAGTATACTGGTATCTAGTGGACTCATGTCTAGTATACTGGTATCTAGTGGACTCATGTCTAGTATACTGGTATCTAGTGTACTCATGTCTAGTATACTGGTATCTAGTGGACGCATGTCTAGTATACTGGTATCTAGTGTACTCATGTCTAGTATACTGGTATCTAGAGTACTCATGTCTAGTATACTGGTATCTAGTGTACTCATGTCTAGGGTACCAGTATCTAGTGTACTCATGTCTAGGGTACCAGTATCTAGTGTACTCATGTCTAGTATACTGGTATCTAGTGTACTCATGTCTAGTATACTGGTATCTAGTGTACTCATGTCTAGTATACTAGTATCTAGAGTACTCATGTCTAGGGTACCAGTATCTAGTGTACTCATGTCTAGGGTACCAGTATCTAGTGTACTCATGTCTAGTATACTGGTATCTAGTGGACTCATGTCTAGTATACTGGTATCTAGTGTACTCATGTCTAGTATACTAGTATCTAGTGTACTCATGTCTAGTATACTGGTATCTAGTGGATTCATGTCTAGTATACTGGTATCTAGAGTACTCATGTCTAGTATACTGGTATCTAGTGTACTCATGTATAGTATACTGGTATCTAGTGGACTCATGTCTAGGGTACCAGTATCTAGTGTACTCATGTCTTGTATACTGGTATCTAGTGGACTCATGTCTAGTATACTGGTATCTAGTGTACTCATGTCTAGTATACTGGTATCTAGTGGACTCATGTCTAGTATACTGGTATCTAGTGTACTCATGTCTAGTATACTGGTATCTAGTGGACTCATGTCTAGTATACTGGTATCTAGAGTACTCATGTCTAGTATACTGGTATCTAGAGTACTCATGTCTAGTATACTGGTATCTAGTGTACTCATGTCTAGGGTACCAGTATCTAGTGTACTCATGTCTAGGGTACCAGTATCTAGAGTACTCATGTCTAGGGTACCAGTATCTAGTGTACTCATGTCTAGTATACTGGTATCTGGTGGACTCATGTCTAGTATACTGGTATCTAGTGTACTCATGTCTAGTATACTAGTATCTAGTGTACTCATGTCTAGTATACTGGTATCTAGTGGACTCATGTCTAGTATACTGGTATCTAGTGGACTCATGTCTAGTATACTGGTATCTAGTGTACTCATGTCTAGTATACTGGTATCTAGTGGACTCATGTCTAGTATACTGGTATCTAGAGTACTCATGTCTAGTATACTGGTATCTAGAGTACTCATGTCTAGTATACTGGTATCTAGTGTACTCATGTCTAGGGTACCAGTATCTAGTGTACTCATGTCTAGGGTACCAGTATCTAGAGTACTCATGTCTAGGGTACCAGTATCTAGTGGACTCATGTCTAGTATACTGGTATCTAGTGGACTCATGTCTAGTATACTGGTATCTAGTGGACTCATGTCTAGTATACTGGTATCTAGTGGACTCATGTCTAGGGTACCAGTATCTAGTCTACTCATGTCTAGGGTACCAGTATCTAGTGTACTCATGTCTAGGGTACCAGTATCTAGTGGACTCATGTCTAGTATACTGGTATCTAGTGTACTCATGTCTAGTATACTGGTATCTAGTGGACTCATGTCTAGTATACTGGTATCTAGTGTACTCATGTCTAGTATACTGGTATCTAGAGTACTCATGTCTGGTATACTGGTATCTAGTGTACTCATGTCTAGGGTATTAGTATCTAGTGGACTCATGTCTAGTATACTGGTATCTGGTGGACTCATGTCTAGTATACTGGTATCTAGTGGACTCATGTCTAGTATACTGGTATCTAGTGTACTCATGTCTAGTATACTGGTATCTAGTGTACTCATGTCTAGTATACTGGTATCTAGTGGACTCATGTCTAGTATACTGGTATCTAGTGGACTCATGTCTAGTATACTGGTATTGAGTGGACTCATGTCTAGTATACTGGTATCTAGTGGACTCATGTCTAGTATACTGGTATCTAGTGGACTCATGTCTAGTATACTGGTATCTAGTGGACTCATGTCTAGGGTACTGGTATCTAGTGTACTCATGTCTAGTATACTGGTATCTAGTGGACTCATGTCTAGTATACTGGTATCTAGTATACTCATGTCTAGTATACTGGTATCTAGAGTACTCATGTCTAGTATACTGGTATCTAGTGGACTCATGTCTAGTATACTGGTATCTAGTGGACTCATGTCTAGTATACTGGTATGTAGTGGACTCATGTCTAGTATAGTGGTATCTAGTGGACTCATGTCTAGTATACTGGTATCTAGTGGACTCATGTCTAGTATACTGGTATCTAGTGTACTCATGTCTAGTATACTGGTATCTAGTGGACTCATGTCTAGTATACTGGTATCTAGTGTAATCATGTCTAGTATACTGGTATCGAGTGGACTCATGTCTAGTATACTGGTATCTAGTGGACTCATGTCTAGTATACTGGTATCTAGTGGACTCATGTCTAGTATACTGGTATCTAGTGTACTCATGTCTAGTATACTGGTATCTAGTGGACTCATGTCTAGTATACTGGTATCTAGTGTACTCATGTCTAGTATACTGGTATCTAGTGTACTCATGTCTAGGGTACCAGTATCTAGTGTACTCATGTCTAGGGTACCAGTATCTAGTGTACTCATGTCTAGTATACTGGTATCTAGTGTACTCATGTCTAGTATACTGGTATCTAGTGTACTCATGTCTAGTATACTAGTATCTAGAGTACTCATGTCTAGGGTACCAGTATCTAGTGTACTCATGTCTAGTATACTGGTATCTAGTGGACTCATGTCTAGTATACTGGTATCTAGTGTACTCATGTCTAGTATACTAGTATCTAGTGTACTCATGTCTAGTATACTGGTATCTAGTGGATTCATGTCTAGTATACTCGTATCTAGAGTACTCATGTCTAGTATACTGGTATCTAGTGTACTCATGTATAGTATACTGGTATCTAGTGGACTCATGTCTAGGGTACCAGTATCTAGTGTACTCATGTCTTGTATACTGGTATCTAGTGGACTCATGTCTAGTATACTGGTATCTAGTGGACTCATGTCTAGTATACTGGTATCTAGTGGACTCATGTCTAGTATACTGGTATCTAGTGGACTCATGTCTAGTATACTGGTATCTAGTGGACTCATGTCTAGTATACTGGTATCTAGTGTACTCATGTCTAGTATACTGGTATCTAGTGGACTCATGTCTAGTATACTGGTATCTAGTGTACTCATGTCTAGTATACTGGTATCTAGTGGACTCATGTCTAGTATACTGGTATCTAGAGTACTCATGTCTAGTATACTGGTATCTAGTGTACTCATGTCTAGGGTACCAGTATCTAGTGTACTCATGTCTAGGGTACCAGTATCTAGTGTACTCATGTCTAGTATACTGGTATCTAGTGTACT
The DNA here is from genome assembly GCF_029448725.1 of Salvelinus fontinalis. Lineage (NCBI taxonomy): Eukaryota > Metazoa > Chordata > Actinopteri > Salmoniformes > Salmonidae > Salvelinus > Salvelinus fontinalis. Next base: position 2,989,352 of record NC_074673.1, read on the forward strand.
CATGTCTAGTATACTGGTATCTAGTGTACTCATGTCTAGTATACTAGTATCTAGAGTACTCATGTCTAGGGTACCAGTATCTAGTGTACTCATGTCTAGTATACTGGTATCTGGTGGACTCATGTCTAGTATACTGGTATCTATTGTACTCATGTCTAGTATACTAGTATCTAGTGTACTCATGTCTAGTATACTGGTATCTAGTGGACTCATGTCTAGGGTACCAGTATCTAGTGGACTCATGTCTAGTATACTGGTATCTAGTGGACTCATGTCTAGGGTACCAGTATCTAGTGTACTCATGTCTAGGGTACCAGTATCTAGTGTACTCATGTCTAGGGTACCAGTATCTAGTGGACTCATGTCTAGGGTACCAGTATCTAGTGGAATCATGTCTAGGGTACCAGTATCTAGTGGACTCATGTCTAGGGAACCAGTATCTAGTGTACTCATGTCTAGTATACCGGTATCTAGTGTACTCATGTCTAGGGTACTAGTATCTAGTGGACTCATGTCTAGTATACTGGTATCTAGTGTACTCATGTCTAGTATACTGGTATCTAGTGGACTCATGTCTAGTATACTGGTATCTAGTGGACTCATGTCTAGTATACTGGTATCTAGTGGACTCATGTCTAGTATACTGGTATCTAGTGGACTCATGTCTAGTATACTGGTATCTAGTGGACTCATGTCTAGGGTACTAGTATCTAGTGGACTCATGTCTAGTATACTGGTATCTCGTGGACTCATGTCTAGTATACTGGTATCTAGTGGACTCATGTCTAGTATACTGGTATCTAGTGTACTCATGTCTAGTATACTGGTATCTAGTGGACTCATGTCTAGGGTACTAGTATCTAGTGTACTCATGTCTAGTATACTGGTATCTAGTGGACTCATGTCTAGTATACTGGTGTCTAGTGTACTCATGTCTAGTATACTGGTATCTAGTGTACTCATGTCTTGTATACTGGTATCTAGTGGACTCATGTCTAGGGTACTGTTATCTAGTGGACTCATGTCTAGTATACTGGTATCTAGTGTACTCATGTCTAGTATACTGGTATCTAGTGGACTCATGTCTAGTATACTGGTATCTAGTGGACTCATGTCTAGTATACTGGTATCTAGTGGACTCATGTCTAGTATACTGGTATCTAGTGTACTCATGTCTAGTATACTGGTATCTAGTGGACTCATGTTTAGTATACTGGTATCTAGTGGACTCATGTCTAGTATACTGGTATCTAGTGGACTCATGTCTAGTATACTGGTATCTAGAGTACTATTGTCTAGTATACTGGTATCTAGTGGACTCATGTCTAGGGTACTGGTATCTAGTGTACTCATGTCTAGTATACTGGTATCTAGTGGACTCATGTTTAGTATACTGGTATCTAGTGGACTCATGTCTAGTATACTGGTATCTAGTGGACTCATGTCTAGTATACTGGTATCTAGTGGACTCATGTCTAGTATACTGGTATCTAGTGGACTCATGTCTAGGTTACCAGTATCTAGTGCACTCATGTCTAGGGTACTAGTATCTAGTGGACTCATGTCTAGTATACTGGTATCTAGTGGACTCATGTCTAGGTTACCAGTATCTAGTGCACTCATGTCTAGGGTACTAGTATCTAGTGTACTCATGTTTAGTATACTGGTATCTAGTGGACTCGTGTCTAGTATACTGGTATCTAGTGGACTCATGTCTAGTATACTGGTATCTAGTGTACTCATATCTAGTATACTGGTATCTAGTGTACTCATGTCTAGTATACTGGTATCTAGTGGACTCATGTCTAGTATACTGGTATCTAGTGGACTCATGTCTAGGGTACTAGTATCTAGTGGACTCATGTCTAGTATACTGGTATCTAGTGGACTCATGTCTAGTATACTGGTATCTAGTGTACTCATGTCTAGTATACTGGTATCTAGTGTACTCATGTCTAGGGTACCAGTATCTAGTGCACTCATGTTTAGTATACTGGTATCTAGTGGACTCGTGTCTAGTATACTGGTATCTAGTGTACTCATGTCTAGTATACTGGTATCTAGTGGACTCATGTCTAGTATACTGGTATCTAGTGGACTCATGTCTAGTATACTGGTATCTAGTGGACTCATGTCTAGGTTACTAGTATCTAGTGGACTCATGTCTAGTATACTGGTATCTAGTGGACTCATGTCTAGGTTACCAGTATGTAGTGCACTCATGTCTAGGGTACTAGTATCTAGTGTACTCATGTTTAGTATACTGGTATCTAGTGGACTCATGTCTAGGGTACTGGTATCTAGTGGACTCATGTCTAGTATACTGGTATCTAGTGGACTCATGTCTAGTATACTGGTATCTAGTGGACTCATGTCTAGTATACTGGTATCTAGTGTACTCATGTCTAGGGTACCAGTATCTAGTGTACTCATGTCTAGTATACTGGTATCTAGTGGACTCATGTCTAGTATACTGGTATCTAGTGGACTCATGTCTAGTATACTGGTATCTAGTGGACTCATGTCTAGTATACTGGTATCTAGTGTACTCATGTCTAGGGTACCAGTATCTAGTGCACTCATGTCTAGGGTACTACTATCTAGTGGACTCATGTCTAAGGTACTAGTGCACTCGTGTCTAGTATCTAGTGTACTCATGTCTAGGGTACTACTATCTAGTGGACTCATTTGGGCCACCAGTGGTACAGCCTTTGAGAGGGCATCTGCTACCACTAAAGTTGGATCAGGAGTTCGTGGAGGTACTGAATCAGTTTGATGCATGTTGTTAAGAAGAACATATGGACGTTATGCTTCGCTGTCGTGTGTTTCGCTGTCGTGTACAACAGCAAGCTGAAAAGTTTGACGTCTTTCTCACGGATTTGAAATTAATAGTAGCTGTAATTTTGTAGACCTTACCTCATCTACGCTTAGAGATCAGATTGTGTTTGGTATAAATTACTCCAGAGTTAGAGAAAGATGCGGCGGGAAAGTGAGTTGCATTTGGAAACTGCAGTAAAAATATGTAATGCGAATGAGCTGGTAGAATTGCATTTAAAAACCTTTAGCTCAACACCAGCAAACACTGTCTTGGAGGGGGAAAGTGCACCAGTGGATTATATAGACCAGGACACATGGGGGCGGTATGACCAAAGGAGTCACAGGAAATATGACTTTGACCAAAGGAGTCACAGGAAATATGACTTTGACCAAAGGAGTCACAGGAAATATGACTTTGACCAAAGGAGTCACAGGAAATATGACTTTGACCAAAGGAGTCACAGGAAATATGACTTTGACCAAAGGAGTCACAGGAAATATGATTGTAACAGGTGTGGCAACACGCACCAGGCCAGGAAGTGCGCTGTTTGTGCAAGGGGGAAAATTGTTTTGGAAAAAAGGTTTTTTGCAAAGGACAGGTACAGGAGACAAAATGTTCACACCATTGACATGGGGGAGAATGAACAAAGTGAGTTGTTCGTGGGCGCTGTGGAATCCTTGGAGGACGGGGCCAGAACCATCACAGGTCCATACTGTAGCTAGTGACCACTGGGTCGTACCACTCGTGGTCAATGGTACCATTTTGACCTTAAAGCTGGATACACCTGATCAACATGAGGGTTTTTCATGAGTTAAAGCACAAACCAGTCATCATGCAAAAGGCGGCGGCTCTCAAAGCGTACAATGGCCGAGCAATTGAGACTAAAGGTTTATGTCTGCAAACTATACAGAGGACAACAAGACCTAAAGGTTTATGTCTGCTAACTATACAGAGGAAAACAAGAACTAAAGGTTTATCAATCAAAAGTATTTATAAAGCCCTTTTTCACATCAGTCGATGTCACAAAGTATTTATATTTGTATTTATTTTAGATCTCCATTAGTTCCTGCCAAAGCAACAGCTACTCTTCCTGGGGTCCAACATAATTAAGGCAGTCTATACATTTTTAAAAACATTACAATACATTCACAGATTTCACAACACTGTTGCCCTCAGGCCACTACTCCACCACCACCACATATCAGTACTAAATCCATGTGTGTGTGTGTGTGTGTGTGTGTGTGTGTGTGTGTGTGTGTGTGTGTGTGTGTGTGTGTGTGTGTGTGTGTGTGTGTGTGTGTGTGTGTGTGTGTGTGTGTGTGTGTGTGTGCCAATGTTTGTGCTGCTTCACAGTCCCCGCTGTTCCATAAGGTGTTTTTTTAATCTGTTTTTTAAATCTAATTTTACTGCTTGCTATACAGAAACCCAGCCTAAACCCCCAAACAGCAAGCAATGCATATGTAGAAGCATGGTGGCTAGGAAAAACTCCCTAGAAAGGCAGGATCCTAGGAAGAAACCTAGAGAGGAACCAGGCTCTGAGGGGTGGCCAGTTCTTTTCTGGCTGTGCCGGGTGGATATTATAACAGTACATGGTCAAGATGTTCAAACGTTCATTGATGACCCACAGATTCAAATAATATTGATCACAGTAGTCGTAGAGGGTGCAACAGGTCAGCACCTCAGGAGTAAATGTCAGTTGGCTTTTTATAGCCGATCATTCAGAGATAGAGACAGTAGGTGCGGAAGAGAGAACATCCCTGGTCATTTGTACTGCCTCTGATCTGGCAGACTCACTAAACAGAGAACATCCCTGGTCATCCCTACTGCCTCTGATCTGGAGGACTCACTAAACAGAGAACATCCCTGGTCATCCCGACTGCCTCTGATCTGGCAGACTCACTAAACAGAGAACATCCCTGGTCATCCCTACTGCCTCTGATCTGGAGGACTCACTAAACAGAGAACATCCCTGGTCATCCCTACTGCCTCTGATCTGGCAGACTCACTAAACAGAGAACATCCCATGTCATCCCGACTGCCTCTGATCTGGCAGACTCACTAAACAGAGAACATCCCTGGTCATCCCTACTGCCTCTGATCTGGAGGACTCACTAAACAGAGAACATCCCTGGTCATCTCTACTGCCTCTGATCTGGAGGACTCACTAAACAGAGAACATCCCTGGTCATCTCTACTGCCTCTGATCTGGAGGACTCACTAAACAGAGAACATCCCTGGTCATCCCTACTGCCTCTGATCTGGAGGACTCACTAAACAGAGAACATCCCTGGTCATCCCTACTGCCTCTGATCTGGCAGACTCATTAAACAGAGAACATCCCTGGTCCTCCCTACTGCCTCTGATCTGGAGGACTCATTAAACAGAGAACATCCCTGGTCCTCCCTACTGCCTCTGATCTGGAGGACTCACTAAACAGAGAACATCCCTGGTCCTCCCTACTGCCTCTGATCTGGAGGACTCACTAAACAGAGAACATCCCTGGTCATCCCGACTGCCTCTGATCTGGAGGACTCACTAAACAGAGAACATCCCTGGTCATCCACAGAAATGCTTCATTTGTAAATGACGTCTCAGTGTTGTTGTAGTGTGCCTCTGGCGACCTGTAAATATTTTTTTTTTTTGTGCTTAATATAAGGACTTTTAAATGATTTATACTTTTACTTTTGCTACTTAAGTCAATTTAAAATCAAATACTCTTAGACTTTTACTCAAGTAGTATTACTTTCACTTTTACTTGAGTCATTTTCTTATAAGGTATCTTTACTTTTGCTCAAGTATGAACACTTGGTACTTTTTCCACCACTGGCCTGGGTCAACTTTAGTAGTAACAGATCTCAAGTCCAAATCAGCCTGTCGGGAGTCTCTGGAGGAGGAGGTTGCCTTGCAAGTTCGTATGGTCATGGAGTCACTTCCTGTTTCTGATCAGCAACTAAGGACAATAGCTGAAGAGACCACAAAAGATCCCATTCTTTGCAAGGTGATCCAGAATCTTTAAAATGGCTGGCAAAAAGGCTCTTGTTAGCAGTACCTCCCACTAAGCGAAGTGGTCAACGGTGTGCTGTTGAAGAACAACAGAAAGGTGATACGTACTCAGGGCGGCAGGTAGCCTAGTGGTTAGAGCGTTGGATCAGTAACTGAACGATTTCTAGATCGAATCCCTGAGCTGACAAGGTAAAAATCTGTTGTTCTGCCCCCTGAACAAGGCAGTTAACCCACAGTTCACAGGCCATCATTGTAAATAAGAATTTGTTCTTAACTGACTAGTTAAATAAATAAAAATACTTTGATGTGTCACAAGATGCTGCAGGGAGTGCATGAAGGACATCTGGGAGCTGAGAAATGTAAGGGGGGGGGGGGGCAGAGAGTCCTTTTTTGCGCCAAATGCAAAATGTGACATAAGACTGTCATTTTGCATTAGATTTTTTTGTTGTTGCTAGAAATGGGATAACCCTAGTGGGGGTTTCTGCACCTTATAATGCACCTTATAATGCCCTAACCCTAACCCTAACCCTAGTGGGGGTTTCTGCACCTTATAATGCTCTGCAAACATCTTAAACTCACTGTAAGCAAGCTGTTGCATTAATCAGAAACCACCACTAGGGAGATCCCATGACTAGTAAAAAAATATTTTAAATGCAAAATGACAGTCTTTGCTGTAGTCCTGGACAAGAGTGCAATTTCAGGGTAATTTGACAAGTAGTCTATAGTCAACAAAAAGTCCTTACCATTGCATATATATAAAGACAATGTGACAACACCACAGCAGCTATGGTATGGATAAAGACACCACCACAGCAGCTATGGTATGGATAAAGACACCACAGCAGCTATGGTATGGATAACGACACCACCACAGCAGCTATGGTATGGATAAAGACACCACAGCAGCTATGGTATGGATAACGACACCACCACAGCAGCTATGGTATGGATAAAGACACCACAGCAGCTATGGTATGGATAAAGACACCACCACAGCAGCTATGGTATGGATAAAGACACCACCACAGCAGCTATGGTATGGATAAAGACACCACCACAGCAGCTATGGTATGGATAAAGACACCACCACAGCAGCTATGGTATGGATAAAGACAATGTGACACCACCACAGCAGATATGGTATGGATAAAGACAATGTGACACCACCACAGCAGCTATGGTATGGATAAAGACACCACAGCAGCTATGGTATGGATAAAGACAACGTGACAACACCACAGCAGCTATGGTATGGATAAAGACACCACCACAGCAGCTATGGTATGGATAAAGACACCACCACAGCAGCTATGGTATGGATAAAGACACCACCACAGCAGCTATGGTATGGATAAAGACAATGTGACACCACCACAGCAGCTATGGTATGGATAAAGACACCACCACAGCAGCTATGGTATGGATAAAGACACCACCACAGCAGCTATGGTATGGATAAAGACACCACCACAGCAGCTACGGTATGGATAAAGACAATGTGACACCACCACAGCAGCTATGGTATGGATAAAGACACCACCACAGCAGCTATGGTATGGATAAAGACACCACCACAGCAGCTATGGTATGGATAAAGACAATGTGACACCACCACAGCAGCTATGGTATGGATAAAGACACCACCACAGCAGATATGGTATGGATAAAGACACCACCACAGCAGCTATGGTATGGATAAAGACACCACCACAGCAGCTATGGTATGGATAAAGACACCACCACAGCAGCTATGGTATGGATAAAGACACCACCACAGCAGCTATGGTATGGATAAAGACACCACCACAGCAGCTATGGTATGGATAAAGACAATGTGACACCACCACAGCAGCTATGGTATGGATAAAGACAATGTGACACCACCACAGCAGCTATGGTATGGATAAAGACAATGTGACACCACCACAGCAGATATGGTATGGATAAAGACAATGTGACAACACCACAGCAGCTATGGTATGGATAAAGACACCACCACAGCAGCTATGGTATGGATAAAGACACCACCACAGCAGCTATGGTATGGATAAAGACACCACCACAGCAGCTATGGTATGGATAAAGACACCACCACAGCAGCTATGGTATGGATAAAGACAATGTGACACCACCACAGCAGCTATGGTATGGATAAAGACACCACCACAGCAGATATGGTATGGATAAAGACACCACCACAGCAGCTATGGTATGGATAAAGACACCACCACAGCAGCTATGGTATGGATAAAGACAATGTGACACCACCACAGCAGCTATGGTATGGATAAAGACAATGTGACAACACCAGAGCAGCTATGGTATGGATAAATACACCACCACAGCAGCTATGGTATGGATAAAGACACCACCACAGCAGATATGGTATGGATAAAGACACCACCACAGCAGCTATGGTATGGATAAAGACACCACCACAGCAGCTATGGTATGGATAAAGACACCACCACAGCAGCTATGGTGTGGATAAAGACAATGTGACACCACCAGAGCAGATATGGTATGGATAAAGACACCACCACAGCAGCTATGGTATGGATAAAGACACCACCACAGCAGCTATGGTATGGATAAAGACACCACCACAGCAGCTATGGTATGGATAAAGACACCACCACAGCAGCTATGGTATGGATAAAGACACCACCACAGCAGCTATGGTATGGATAAAGACAATGTGACACCACCACAGCAGCTATGGTATGGATAAAGACACCACCACAGCAGCTATGGTATGGATAAAGACACCACCACAGCAGCTACGGTATGGATAAAGACAATGTGACACCACCACAGCAGCTATGGTATGGATAAAGACACCACCACAGCAGCTATGGTATGGATAAAGACACCACCACAGCAGCTATGGTATGGATAAAGACAATGTGACACCACCACAGCAGCTATGGTATGGATAAAGACACCACCACAGCAGATATGGTATGGATAAAGACACCACCACAGCAGCTATGGTATGGATAAAGACACCACCACAGCAGCTATGGTATGGATAAAGACACCACCACAGCAGCTATGGTATGGATAAAGACACCACCACAGCAGCTATGGTATGGATAAAGACACCACCACAGCAGCTATGGTATGGATAAAGACACCACCACAGCAGCTATGGTATGGATAAAGACAATGTGACAACACCAGAGCAGCTATGGTATGGATAAATACACCACCACAGCAGCTATGGTATGGATAAAGACACCACCACAGCAGCTATGGTATGGATAAAGACACCACCACAGCAGCTATGGTATGGATAAAGACACCACCACAGCAGATATGGTATGGATAAAGACACCACCACAGCAGCTATGGTATGGATAAAGACACCACCACAGCAGCTAAGGTATGGATAAAGACACCACCACAGCAGCTATGGTATGGATAAAGACACCACCACAGCAGCTATGGTATGGATAAAGACACCACCACAGCAGCTATGGTATGGATAAAGACACCACCACAGCAGCTATGGTATGGATAAAGACAATGTGACACCACCACAGCAGCTATGGTATGGATAAAGACAATGTGACACCACCACAGCAGCTATGGTATGGATAAAGACACTACCACAGCAGCTATGGTATGGATAAAGACACCACCACAGCAGCTATGGTATGGATAAAGACACCACCACAGCAGCTATGGTATGGATAAAGACACCACCACAGCAGCTATGGTATGGATAAAGACACCACCACAGCAGCTATGGTATGGATAAAGACAATGTGACAACACCAGAGCAGCTATGGTATGGATAAATACACCACCACAGCAGCTATGGTATAGATAAAGACACCACCACAGCAGATATGGTATGGATAAAGACAATGTGACACCACCACAGCAGCTATGGTATGGATAAAGACACCACCACAGCAGCTATGGTATGGATAAAGACACCACCACAGCAGATATGGTATGGATAAAGACACCACCACAGCAGATATGGTATGGATAAAGACACCACCACAGCAGATATGGTATGGATAAAGACACCACCACAGCAGCTATGGTATGGATAAAGACACCACAACAGCAGCTATGGTATGGATAAAGACAATGTGACACCACAACAGCAGCTATGGTATGGATAAAGACACCACCACAGCAGCTATGGTATGGATAAAGACACCACCACAGCAGCTATGGTATGGATAAAGACGCCACCACAGCAGATATGGTATGGATAAAGACGCCACCACAGCAGCTATGGTATGAATAAAGACAATGTGACACCACCACAGCAGCTATGGTATGGATAAAGACACCACCACAGCAGATATGGTATGGATAAAGACACCACCACAGCAGCTATGGTATGGATAAAGACACCACCACAGCAGCTATGGTATGGATAAAGACAATGTGACACCACCACAGCAGCTATGGTATGGATAAAGACAATGTGACACCACCACAGCAGCTATGGTATGGATAAAGACAATGTGACACCACCACAGCAGATATGGTATGGATAAAGACAATGTGACAACACCACAGCAGCTATGGTATGGATAAAGACACCACCACAGCAGCTATGGTATGGATAAAGACACCACCACAGCAGCTATGGTATGGATAAAGACACCACCACAGCAGCTATGGTATGGATAAAGACAATGTGACACCACCACAGCAGCTATGGTATGGATAAAGACACCACCACAGCAGCTATGGTATGGATAAAGACACCACCACAGCAGCTATGGTATGGATAAAGACAATGTGACACCACCACAGCAGCTATGGTATGGATAAAGACACCACCACAGCAGATATGGTATGGATAAAGACACCACCACAGCAGCTATGGTATGGATAAAGACACCACCACAGCAGCTATGGTATGGATAAAGACACCACCACAGCAGCTATGGTATGGATAAAGACACCACCACAGCAGCTATGGTATGGATAAAGACACCACCACAGCAGCTATGGTATGGATAAAGACAATGTGACACCACCACAGCAGCTATGGTATGGATAAAGACAATGTGACACCACCACAGCAGCTATGGTATGGATAAAGACAATGTGACACCACCACAGCAGATATGGTATGGATAAAGACAATGTGACAACACCACAGCAGCTATGGTATGGATAAAGACACCACCACAGCAGCTATGGTATGGATAAAGACACCACCACAGCAGCTATGGTATGGATAAAGACACCACCACAGCAGCTATGGTATGGATAAAGACACCACCACAGCAGCTATGGTATGGATAAAGACAATGTGACACCACCACAGCAGCTATGGTATGGATAAAGACACCACCACAGCAGATATGGTATGGATAAAGACACCACCACAGCAGCTATGGTATGGATAAAGACACCACCACAGCAGCTATGGTATGGATAAAGACAATGTGACACCACCACAGCAGCTATGGTATGGATAAAGACAATGTGACAACACCAGAGCAGCTATGGTATGGATAAATACACCACCACAGCAGCTATGGTATGGATAAAGACACCACCACAGCAGATATGGTATGGATAAAGACACCACCACAGCAGCTATGGTATGGATAAAGACACCACCACAGCAGCTATGGTATGGATAAAGACACCACCACAGCAGCTATGGTGTGGATAAAGACAATGTGACACCACCAGAGCAGATATGGTATGGATAAAGACACCACCACAGCAGCTATGGTATGGATAAAGACACCACCACAGCAGCTATGGTATGGATAAAGACACCACCACAGCAGCTATGGTATGGATAAAGACACCACCACAGCAGCTATGGTATGGATAAAGACACCACCACAGCAGCTATGGTATGGATAAAGACAATGTGACACCACCACAGCAGCTATGGTATGGATAAAGACACCACCACAGCAGCTATGGTATGGATAAAGACACCACCACAGCAGCTACGGTATGGATAAAGACAATGTGACACCACCACAGCAGCTATGGTATGGATAAAGACACCACCACAGCAGCTATGGTATGGATAAAGACACCACCACAGCAGCTATGGTATGGATAAAGACAATGTGACACCACCACAGCAGCTATGGTATGGATAAAGACACCACCACAGCAGATATGGTATGGATAAAGACACCACCACAGCAGCTATGGTATGGATAAAGACACCACCACAGCAGCTATGGTATGGATAAAGACACCACCACAGCAGCTATGGTATGGATAAAGACACCACCACAGCAGCTATGGTATGGATAAAGACACCACCACAGCAGCTATGGTATGGATAAAGACACCACCACAGCAGCTATGGTATGGATAAAGACAATGTGACAACACCAGAGCAGCTATGGTATGGATAAATACACCACCACAGCAGCTATGGTATGGATAAAGACACCACCACAGCAGCTATGGTATGGATAAAGACACCACCACAGCAGCTATGGTATGGATAAAGACACCACCACAGCAGATATGGTATGGATAAAGACACCACCACAGCAGCTATGGTATGGATAAAGACACCACCACAGCAGCTAAGGTATGGATAAAGACACCACCACAGCAGCTATGGTATGGATAAAGACACCACCACAGCAGCTATGGTATGGATAAAGACACCACCACAGCAGCTATGGTATGGATAAAGACACCACCACAGCAGCTATGGTATGGATAAAGACAATGTGACACCACCACAGCAGCTATGGTATGGATAAAGACAATGTGACACCACCACAGCAGCTATGGTATGGATAAAGACACTACCACAGCAGCTATGGTATGGATAAAGACACCACCACAGCAGCTATGGTATGGATAAAGACACCACCACAGCAGCTATGGTATGGATAAAGACACCACCACAGCAGCTATGGTATGGATAAAGACACCACCACAGCAGCTATGGTATGGATAAAGACAATGTGACAACACCAGAGCAGCTATGGTATGGATAAATACACCACCACAGCAGCTATGGTATAGATAAAGACACCACCACAGCAGATATGGTATGGATAAAGACAATGTGACACCACCACAGCAGCTATGGTATGGATAAAGACACCACCACAGCAGCTATGGTATGGATAAAGACACCACCACAGCAGATATGGTATGGATAAAGACACCACCACAGCAGATATGGTATGGATAAAGACACCACCACAGCAGATATGGTATGGATAAAGACACCACCACAGCAGCTATGGTATGGATAAAGACACCACCACAGCAGCTATGGTATGGATAAAGACAATGTGACACCACAACAGCAGCTATGGTATGGATAAAGACACCACCACAGCAGCTATGGTATGGATAAAGACACCACCACAGCAGCTATGGTATGGATAAAGACGCCACCACAGCAGATATGGTATGGATAAAGACGCCACCACAGCAGCTATGGTATGAATAAAGACAATGTGACACCACCACAGCAGCTATGGTATGGATAAAGACACCACCACAGCAGATATGGTATGGATAAAGACACCACCACAGCAGCTATGGTATGGATAAAGACACCACCACAGCAGCTATGGTATGGATAAAGACAATGTGACACCACCACAGCAGCTATGGTATGGATAAAGACAATGTGACACCACCACAGCAGCTATGGTATGGATAAAGACAATGTGACACCACCACAGCAGATATGGTATGGATAAAGACAATGTGACAACACCACAGCAGCTATGGTATGGATAAAGACACCACCACAGCAGCTATGGTATGGATAAAGACACCACCACAGCAGCTATGGTATGGATAAAGACACCACCACAGCAGCTATGGTATGGATAAAGACAATGTGACAACACCAGAGCAGCTATGGTATGGATAAATACACCACCACAGCAGCTATGGTATGGATAAAGACACCACCACAGCAGCTATGGTATGGATAAAGACACCACCACAGCAGCTATGGTATGGATAAAGACACCACCACAGCAGATATGGTATGGATAAAGACACCACCACAGCAGCTATGGTATGGATAAAGACACCACCACAGCAGCTAAGGTATGGATAAAGACACCACCACAGCAGCTATGGTATGGATAAAGACACCACCACAGCAGCTATGGTATGGATAAAGACACCACCACAGCAGCTATGGTATGGATAAAGACACCACCACAGCAGCTATGGTATGGATAAAGACACCACCACAGCAGCTATGGTATGGATAAAGACACCACCACAGCAGCTATGGTATGGATAAAGACAATGTGACACCACCACAGCAGCTATGGTATGGATAAAGACACCACCACAGCAGCTATGGTATGGATAAAGACAATGTGACACCACCACAGCAGCTATGGTATGGATAAATACACCACCACAGCAGCTATGGTATGGATAAATACACCACCACAGCAGCTATGGTATGGATAAAGACACCACCACAGCAGCTATGGTATGGATAAAGACACCACCACAGCAGCTATGGTATGGATAAAGACACCACCACAGCAGCTATGGTATGGATAAAGACACCACCACAGCAGATATGGTATGGATAAAGACACCACCACAGCAGCTATGGTATGGATAAAGACAATGTGACACCACCACAGCAGCTATGGTATGGATAAAGACAATGTGACACCACCACAGCAGCTATGGTATGGATAAAGACACTACCACAGCAGCTATGGTATGGATAAAGACACCACCACAGCAGCTATGGTATGGATAAAGACACCACCACAGCAGCTATGGTATGGATAAAGACAATGTGACACCACCAAAGCAGCTATGGTATGGATAAAGACGCCACCACAGCAGCTATGGTATAGATAAAGACACCACCACAGCAGATATGGTATGGATAAAGACAATGTGACACCACCACAGCAGCTATGGTATGGATAAAGACACCACCACAGCAGCTATGGTATGGATAAAGACACCACCACAGCAGATATGGTATGGATAAAGACACCACCACAGCAGATATGGTATGGATAAAGACACCACCACAGCAGCTATGGTATGGATAAAGACACCACCACAGCAGCTATGGTATGGATAAAGACAATGTGACACCACCACAGCAGCTATGGTATGGATAAAGACACCACCACAGCAGCTATGGTATGGATAAAGACACCACCACAGCAGCTATGGTATGGATAAAGACGCCACCACAGCAGATATGGTATGGATAAAGACGCCACCACAGCAGCTATGGTATGAATAAAGACAATGTGACACCACCACAGCAGCTATGGTATGGATAAAGACACCACCACAGCAGCTATGGTATGAATAAAGACAATGTGACACCACCACAGCAGCTATGGTATGGATAAAGACAATGTGACACCACCACAGCAGCTATGGTATGGATAAAGACAATGTGACACCACCACAGCAGCTATGGTATGGATAAAGACAATGTGACACCACCACAGCAGCTATGGTATGGATAAAGACAATGTGACACCACCACAGCAGCTATGGTATGGATAAAGACAATGTGACACCACCACAGCAGCTATGGTATGGATAAAGACACCACCACAGCAGCTATGGTATGGATAAAGACACCACCACAGCAGCTATGGTATGGATAAAGACACCACCACAGCAGCTATGGTATGGATAAAGACGCCACCACAGCAGCTATGGTATGGATAAAGACGCCACCACAGCAGCTATGGTATGGATAAAGACACCACCACAGCAGCTATGGTATGGATAACGACAACACCACAGCAGCTATGGTATGGATAAAGACAATGTGACACCACCACAGCAGCTATGGTATGGATAAAGACACCACCACAGCAGCTATGGTATGGATAAAGACACCACCACAGCAGCTATGGTATGGATAAAGACGCCACCACAGCAGCTATGGTATGGATAAAGACACCACCACAGCAGCTATGGTATGGATAACGACACCACCACAGCAGATATGGTATGGATAAAGACACCACCACAGCAGCTATGGTATGGATAAAGACAATGTGACAACACAATACCAGCTATGGTATGGATAAAGACAATGTGACAACACCAAAGCAGCTATGGTATGGATAAAGACACCACCACAGCAGCTATGGTATGGATAAAGACACCACCACAGCAGCTATGGTATGGATAAAGACAATGTGACACCACCACAGCAGCTATGGTATGGATAAAGACACCACCACAGCAGCTATGGTATGGATAAAGACACCACCACAGCAGCTATGGTATGGATAAAGACAATGTGACACCACCACAGCAGATATGGTATGGATAAAGACACCACCTCAGCAGCTATGGTATGGATAAAGACAATGTGACACCACCACAGCAGCTATGGTATGGATAAAGACACCACCACAGCAGCTATGGTATGGATAAAGACACCACCACAGCAGCTATGGTATGGATAAAGACAATGTGACACCACCACAGCAGCTATGGTATGGATAAAGACACCACCACAGCAGCTATGGTATGGATAAAGACAATGTGACAACACCACAGCAGCTATGGTATGGATAAAGACAATGTGACAACACCACAGCAGCTATGGTATGGATAAAGACACCACCAAAGCAGCTATGGTATGGATAAAGACACCACCACAGCAGCTATGGTATGGATAAAGACACCACCACAGCAGCTATGGTATGGATAAAGACACCACCACAGCAGCTATGGTATGGATAAGACGCCACCACAGCAGCTATGGTATGGATAAAGACAACACCACAGCAGATATGGTATGGATATTGACACCACCACAGCAGCTATGGTATGGATAAAGACGCCACCACAGCAGCTATGGTATGGATAAAGACAACACCACAGCAGCTATGGTATGGATAAAGACACCACCACAGCAGCTATGGTATGGATAAAGACACCACCACAGCAGCTATGGTATGGATAAAGACACCACCACAGCAGCTATGGTATGGATAAAGACAATGTGACACCACCACAGCAGCTATGGTATGGATAAAGACACCACCACAGCAGCTATGGTATGGATAAAGACACCACCACAGCAGCTATGGTATGGATAAAGACACCACCACAGCAGCTATTGTATGGATAAAGACAACACCACAGCAGCTATGGTATGGATAAAGACGCCACCACAGCAGCTAAGGTATGGATAAAGACAATGTGACACCACCACAGCAGCTATGGTATGAATAAAGACAATGTGACACCACCACAGCAGCTATGGTATGGATAAAGACACCACCACAGCAGCTATTGTATGGATAAAGACACCACCACAGCAGCTATGGTATGGATAAAGACAATGTGACACCACCACAGCAGCTATGGTATGGATAAAGACACCACCACAGCAGCTATGGTATGGATAAAGACACCACCACAGCAGCTATGGTATGGATAAAGACACCACCACAGCAGCTATGGTATGGATAAAGACACCACCACAGCAGCTATGGTATGGATAAAGACAATGTGACACCACCACAGCAGCTATGGTATGGATAAAGACACCACCACAGCAGCTATGGTATGGATAAAGACACCACCACAGCAGCTATGGTATGGATAAAGACACCACCACAGCAGCTATGGTATGGATAAAGACACCACCACAGCAGCTATGGTATGGATAAAGACACCACCACAGCAGCTATGGTATGGATAAAGACACCACCACAGCAGCTATGGTATGGATAAAGACACCACCACAGCAGCTATGGTATGGATAAAGACAATGTGACACCACCACAGCAGCTATGGTATGGATAAAGACACCACCACAGCAGCTATGGTATGGATAAAGACAATGTGACGCCACCACAGCAGCTATGGTATGGATAAAGACACCACCACAGCAGCTATGGTATGGATAAAGACACCACCACAGCAGCTATGGTATGGATAAAGACACCACCACAGCAGCTATAGTGTGGATAAAGACACCACCACAGCAGCTATGGTATGGATAAAGACACCACCACAGCAGCTATGGTATGGATAAAGACAATGTGACAACACCACAGCAGCTATGGTATGGATAAAGATGCCACCACAGCAGCTATGGTATGGATAAAGACACCACCACAGCAGATATCGTATGGATAAAGACAATGTGACAACACCACAGCAGCTATGGTATGGATATAGATGCCACCACAGCAGATATGGTATGGATAAAGACAATGTGACAACACCACAGCAGCTATGGTATGGATAAAGACAACACCACAGCAGCTATGGTATGGATAAAGACACCACCACAGCAGCTATGGTATGGATAAAGACAACACCAGAGCAGCTATGGTATGGATAAAGACACCACCACAGCAGCTATGGTATGGATAAAGACACCACCACAGCAGCTATGGTATGGATAAAGACACCACCACAGCAGCTATGGTATGGATAAAGACACCACCACAGCAGCTATGGTATGGATAAAGACACCACCACAGCAGATATGGTATGGATAAAGACACCACCACAGCAGCTATGGTATGGATAAAGACACCACCACAGCAGCTATGGTATGGATAAAGACAATGTGACACCACCACAGCAGCTATGGTATGGATAAAGACAATGTGACACCACCACAGCAGCTATGGTATGGATAAAGACAATGTGACACCACCACAGCAGCTATGGTATGGATAAAGACACAACCACAGCAGCTATGGTATGGATAAAGACAATGTGACAACACCACAGCAGCTATGGTATGGATAAAGACAATGTGACAACACCACAGCAGCTATGGTATGGATAAAGACACTACCACAGCAGCTATGGTATGGATAAAGACAATGTGACAACACCACAGCAGCTATGGTATGGATAAAGACACCACCACAGCAGATATGGTATGGATAAAGACACCACCACAGCAGCTATGGTATGGATAAAGACACCACCACAGCAGCTATGGTATGGATAAAGACAATGTGACACCACCACAGCAGCTATGGTATGGATAAAGACACCACCACAGCAGCTATGGTATGGATAAAGACAATGTGACACCACCACAGCAGCTATGGTATGGATAAAGACAACACCACAGCAGCTATGGTATGGATAAAGACACCACCACAGCAGCTATGGTATGGATAAAGACACCACCACAGCAGCTATGGTATGGATAAAGACACCACCACAGCAGCTATGGTATGGATAAAGACACCACCACAGCAGATATGGTATGGATAAAGACAATGAGACACCACCACAGCAGCTATGGTATGGATAAAGACACCACCACAGCAGCTATGGTATGGATAAAGACAATGTGACACCACCACAGCAGCTATGGTATGGATAAAGACACCACCACAGCAGCTATGGTATGGATAAAGACACCACCACAGCAGCTATGGTATGGATAAAGACACCACCACAGCAGCTATGGTATGGATAAAGACACCACCACAGCAGCTATGGTATGGATAAAGACACCACCACAGCAGCTATGGTATGGATAAAGACACCACCACAGCAGATATGGTATGGATAAAGACGCCACCACAGCAGATATGGTATGGATAAAGACACCACCACAGCAGCTATGGTATGGATAAAGACACCACCACAGCAGCTATGGTATGGATAAAGACAACACCACAGCAGCTATGGTATGGATAAAGACACCACCACAGCAGCTATGGTATGGATAAAGACACCACCACAGCAGCTATGGTATGGATAAAGACAATGTGACACCTCCACAGCAGATATGGTATGGATAAAGACAATGTGACACCACCAAAGCAGCTATGGTATGGATAAAGACACCACCACAGCAGCTATGGTATGGATAAAGACAATGTGACACCACCACAGCAGCTATGGTATGGATAAAGACACCACCACAGCAGCTATGGTATGGATAAAGACACCACCACAGCAGCTATGGTATGGATAAAGACACCACCACAGCAGCTATGGTATGGATAAAGACACCACCACAGCAGCTATGGTATGGATAAAGACAATGTGACGCCACCACAGCAGCTATGGTATGGATAAAGACACCACCACAGCAGCTATGGTATGGATAAAGACACCACCACAGCAGCTATGGTATGGATAAAGACACCACCACAGCAGCTATAGTGTGGATAAAGACACCACCACAGCAGCTATGGTATGGATAAAGACACCACCACAGCAGCTATGGTATGGATAAAGACAATGTGACAACACCACAGCAGCTATGGTATGGATAAAGATGCCACCACAGCAGCTATGGTATGGATAAAGACACCACCACAGCAGATATGGTATGGATAAAGACAATGTGACAACACCACAGCAGCTATGGTATGGATATAGATGCCACCACAGCAGATATGGTATGGATAAAGACAATGTGACAACACCACAGCAGCTATGGTATGGATAAAGATGCCACCACAGCAGCTATGGTATGGATAAAGACAATGTGACAACACCACAGCAGCTATGGTATGGATAAAGACACCACCACAGCAGCTATGGTATGGATAAAGACAACACCACAGCAGCTATGGTATGGATAAAGACACCACCACAGCAGCTATGGTATGGATAAAGACAACACCAGAGCAGCTATGGTATGGATAAAGACACCACCACAGCAGCTATGGTATGGATAAAGACACCACCACAGCAGCTATGGTATGGATAAAGACACCACCACAGCAGCTATGGTATGGATAAAGACACCACCACAGCAGATATGGTATGGATAAAGACACCACCACAGCAGCTATGGTATGGATAAAGACACCACCACAGCAGATATGGTATGGATAAAGACAATGTGACAACACCACAGCAGCTATGGTATGGATATAGATGCCACCACAGCAGATATGGTATGGATAAAGACAATGTGACAACACCACAGCAGCTATGGTATGGATAAAGATGCCACCACAGCAGCTATGGTATGGATAAAGACAATGTGACAACACCACAGCAGCTATGGTATGGATAAAGACACCACCACAGCAGCTATGGTATGGATAAAGACAACACCACAGCAGCTATGGTATGGATAAAGACACCACCACAGCAGCTATGGTATGGATAAAGACAACACCAGAGCAGCTATGGTATGGATAAAGACACCACCACAGCAGCTATGGTATGGATAAAGACACCACCACAGCAGCTATGGTATGGTTAAAGACACCACCACAGCAGCTATGGTATGGATAAAGACACCACCACAGCAGATATGGTATGGATAAAGACACCACCACAGCAGCTATGGTATGGATAAAGACACCACCACAGCAGCTATGGTATGGATAAAGACAATGTGACACCACCACAGCAGCTATGGTATGGATAAAGACAATGTGACACCACCACAGCAGCTATGGTATGGATAAAGACAATGTGACACCACCACAGCAGCTATGGTATGGATAAAGACACAACCACAGCAGCTATGGTATGGATAAAGACAATGTGACACCACCACAGCAGCTATGGTATGGATAAAGACAATGTGACACCACCACAGCAGCTATGGTATGGATAAAGACAATGTGACACCACCACAGCAGCTATGGTATGGATAAAGACACCACCACAGCAGATATGGTATGGATAAAGACACCACCACAGCAGCTATGGTATGGATAAAGACACCACCACAGCAGCTATGGTATGGATAAAGACAATGTGACACCACCACAGCAGATATGGTATGGATAAAGACAATGTGACACCACCACAGCAGCTATGGTATGGATAAAGACAACACCACAGCAGCTATGGTATGGATAAAGACACCACCACAGCAGCTATGGTATGGATAAAGACACCACCACAGCAGCTATGGTATGGATAAAGACACCACCACAGCAGCTATGGTATGGATAAAGACACCACCACAGCAGATATGGTATGGATAAAGACAATGAGACACCACCACAGCAGCTATGGTATGGATAAAGACACCACCACAGCAGCTATGGTATGGATAAAGACAATGTGACACCACCACAGCAGCTATGGTATGGATAAAGACACCACCACAGCAGCTATGGTATGGATAAAGACACCACCACAGCAGCTATGGTATGGATAAAGACACCACCACAGCAGCTATGGTATGGATAAAGACACCACCACAGCAGATATGGTATGGATAAAGACGCCACCACAGCAGATATGGTATGGATAAAGACACCACCACAGCAGCTATGGTATGGATAAAGACACCACCACAGCAGCTATGGTATGGATAAAGACAACACCACAGCAGCTATGGTATGGATAAAGACACCACCACAGCAGCTATGGTATGGATAAAGACACCACCACAGCAGCTATGGTATGGATAAAGACAATGTGACACCTCCACAGCAGATATGGTATGGATAAAGACAATGTGACACCACCACAGCAGCTATGGTATGGATAAAGACACCACCACAGCAGCTATGGTATGGATAAAGACAATGTGACACCACCACAGCAGCTATGGTATGGATAAAGACACCACCACAGCAGCTATGGTATGGATAAAGACACCACCACAGCAGCTATGGTATGGATAAAGACACCACCACAGCAGCTATGGTATGGATAAAGACACCACCACAGCAGCTATGGTATGGATAAAGACACCACCACAGCAGCTATGGTATGGATAAAGACACCACCACAGCAGCTATGGTATGGATAAAGACACCACCACAGCAGCTATGGTATGGATAAAGACACCACCACAGCAGCTATGGTATGGATAAAGACAACACCACAGCAGATATGGTATGGATAAAGACAATGTGACACCACCACAGCAGCTATGGTATGGATAAAGACACCACAGCAGCTATGGTATGGATAAAGACACCACCACAGCAGCTATGGTATGGATAAAGACAACACCACAGCAGATATGGTATGGATAAAGACAATGTGACAACACCACAGCAGATATGGTATGGATAAAGACAATGTGACACCACCACAGCAGCTATGGTATGGATAAAGACACCACCACAGCAGCTATGGTATGGATAAAGACACCACCACAGCAGCTATGGTATGGATAAAGACACCACCACAGCAGCTATGGTATGGATAAAGACAATGTGACACCACCACAGCAGCTATGGTATGGACAAAGACACCACCACAGCAGCTATGGTATGGATAAAGACACCACCACAGCAGCTATGGTATGGATAAAGACACCACCACAGCAGCTATGGTATGGATAAAGACACCACCTCAGCAGCTATGGTATGGATAAAGACACCACCACAGCAGATATGGTATGGATAAAGACAATGTGACACCACCACAGCAGCTATGGTATGGATAAAGACAATGTGACACCACCACAGCAGCTATGGTATGGATAAAGACACCACCACAGCAGCTATGGTATGGATAAAGACACCACCACAGCAGCTATGGTATGGATAAAGACACCACCACAGCAGCTATGGTATGGATAAAGACACCACCACAGCAGCTATGGTATGGAAAAAGACACCACCACAGCAGCTATGGTATGGACAAAGACACCACCACAGCAGCTATGGTATGGATAAAGACACCACCACAGCAGCTATGGTATGGATAAAGACACCACCACAGCAGCTATGGTATGGATAAAGACACCACCTCAGCAGCTATGGTATGGATAAAGACACCACCACAGCAGATATGGTATGGATAAAGACAATGTGACACCACCACAGCAGCTATGGTATGGATAAAGACAATGTGACACCACCACAGCAGCTATGGTATGGATAAAGACACCACCACAGCAGCTATGGTATGGATAAAGACACCACCACAGCAGCTATGGTATGGATAAAGACACCACCACAGCAGCTATGGTATGGATAAAGACACCACCACAGCAGCTATGGTATGGAAAAAGACACCACCACAGCAGCTATGGTATGGATAAAGACACCACCACAGCAGCTATGGTATGGATAAAGACACCACCACAGCAGCTATGGTATGGATAAAGACAACACCACAGCAGATATGGTATGGATAAAGACAATGTGACACCACCACAGCAGCTATGGTATGGATAAAGACACCACAGCAGCTATGGTATGGATAAAGACACCACCACAGCAGCTATGGTATGGATAAAGACAACACCACAGCAGATATGGTATGGATAAAGACAATGTGACAACACCACAGCAGATATGGTATGGATAAAGACAATGTGACACCACCACAGCAGCTATGGTATGGATAAAGACACCACCACAGCAGCTATGGTATGGATAAAGACACCACCACAGCAGCTATGGTATGGATAAAGACACCACCACAGCAGCTATGGTATGGATAAAGACAATGTGACACCACCACAGCAGCTATGGTATGGATAAAGACACCACCACAGCAGCTATGGTATGGATAAAGACACCACCACAGCAGCTATGGTATGGATAAAGACACCACCACAGCAGCTATGGTATGGATAAAGACACCACCTCAGCAGCTATGGTATGGATAAAGACACCACCACAGCAGATATGGTATGGATAAAGACAATGTGACACCACCACAGCAGCTATGGTATGGATAAAGACAACACCACAGCAGCTATGGTATGGATAAAGACACCACCACAGCAGCTATGGTATGGATAAAGACACAACCACAGCAGCTATGGTATGGATAAAGACACCACCACAGCAGATATGGTATGGATAAAGACAACACCACAGCAGCTATGGTATGGATAAAGACGCCACCACAGCAGCTATGGTATGGATAAAGACACCACCACAGCAGCTATGGTATGGATAAAGACACCACCACAGCAGATATGGTATGGATAAAGACACCACCACAGCAGATATGGTATGGATAAAGACACCACCACAGCAGCTATGGTATGGATAAAGACAATGTGACACCACCACAGCAGCTATGGTATGGATAAAGACAACACCACAGCAGCTATGGTATGGATAAAGACAATGTGACACCACCACAGCAGCTATGGTATGGATAAAGACACCACCACAGCAGCTATGGTATGGATAAAGACACCACCACAGCAGCTATGGTATGGATAAAGACAATGTGACACCACCACAGCAGCTATGGTATGGATAAAGACACCACCACAGCAGATATGGTATGGAAAAAGACACCACCACAGCAGCTATGGTATGGATAAAGACAATGTGACACCACCACAGCAGCTATGGTATGGATAAAGACACCACCACAGCAGCTATGGTATGGATAAAGACACCACCACAGCAGCTATGGTATGGATAAAGACACCACCACAGCAGCTATGGTATGGATAAAGACACCACCACAGCAGCTATGGTATGGATAAAGACACCACCACAGCAGCTATGGTATGGATAAAGACACCACCACAGCAGCTATGGTATGGATAAAGACACCACCACAGCAGCTATGGTATGGATAAAGACAATGTGACACCACCACAGCAGATATGGTATGGATAAAGACAATGTGACAACACCACAGCAGCTATGGTATGGATAAAGACACCACCACAGCAGCTATGGTATGGATAAAGACACCACCACAGCAGCTATGGTATGGATAAAGACAATGTGACACCACCACAGCAGATATGGTATGGATAAAGACAATGTGACAACACCACAGCAGCTATGGTATGGATAAAGACACCACCACAGCAGCTATGGTATGGATAAAGACACCACCACAGCAGCTATGGTATGGATAAAGACACCACCACAGCAGCTATGGTATGGATAAAGACAACACCACAGCAGCTATGGTATGGATAAAGACAACACCACAGCAGCTATGGTATGGATAAAGACACCACCACAGCAGCTTTGGTATGGATAAAGACACCACCACAGCAGCTATGGTATGGATAAAGACACCCCCACAGCAGCTATGGTGTGGATAAAGACAATGTGACACCACCAGAGCAGCTATGGTATGGATAAAGACACCACCACAGCAGCTATGGTATGGATAAAGACACCACCACAGCAGCTATGGTATGGATAAAGACACCACCACAGCAGCTATGGTATGGATAAAGACACCACCACAGCAGCTATGGTATGGATAAAGACACCACCACAGCAGCTATGGTATGGATAAAGACACCACCACAGCAGCTATGGTATGGATAAAGACACCACCACAGCAGCTATGGTATGGATAAAGACGCCACCACAGCAGATATGGTATGGATAAAGACACCACCACAGCAGCTATGGTATGGATAAAGACACCACCACAGCAGCTATGGTATGGATAAAGACAATGTGACACCACCACAGCAGCTATGGTATGGATAAAGACACCACCACAGCAGCTATGGTATGGATAAAGACAATGTGACACCACCACAGCAGCTATGGTATGGATAAATACACCACCACAGCAGCTATGGTATGGATAAAGACCCCACCACAGCAGCTATGGTATGGATAAAGACACCACCACAGCAGCTATGGTGTGGATAAAGACACCACCACAGCAGCTATGGTATGGATAAAGACACCACCACAGCAGCTATGGTATGGATAAAGACACCACCACAGCAGCTATGGTATGGATAAAGACACCACCACAGCAGCTATGGTATGGATAAAGACACCACCACAGCAGCTATGGTATGGATAAAGACAATGTGACACCACCACAGCAGCTATGGTATGGATAAAGACACTACCACAGCAGCTATGGTATGGATAAAGACACCACCACAGCAGCTATGGTATGGATAAAGACACCACCACAGCAGCTATGGTATGGATAAAGACAATGTGACACCACCACAGCAGCTATGGTATGGATAAAGACAATGTGACAACACCACAGCAGCTATGGTATGGATAAAGACACCACCACAGCAGCTATGGTATGGATAAAGACAATGTGACACCACCACAGCAGCTATGGTATGGATAAAGACAATGTGACACCACCACAGCAGCTATGGTATGGATAAAGACACTGTGACACCACCACAGCAGATATGGTATGGATAAAGACACTACCACAGCAGCTATGGTATGGATAAAGACAGCGTGACAACACCACAGCAGCTATGGTATGGATAAAGACACCACCACAGCAGCTATGGTATGGATAACGACAACACCACAGCAGCTATGGTATGGATAAAGACACCACCACAGCAGATATGGTATGGATAAAGACACCACCACAGCAGCTATGGTATGGATAAAGACACCACCACAGCAGATATGGTATGGATAAAGACACCACCACAGCAGCTATGGTATGGATAAAGACACCACCACAGCAGCTATGGTATAGATAAAGACACCACCACAGCAGATATGGTATGGATAAAGACACCACCACAGCAGCTATGGTATGGATAAAGACGCCACCACAGCAGCTATGGTATAGATAAAGACACCACCACAGCAGATATGGTATGGATAAAGACAATGTGACACCACCACAGCAGCTATGGTATGGATAAAGACGCCACCACAGCAGCTATGGTATAGATAAAGACACCACCACAGCAGATATGGTATGGATAAAGACAATGTGACACCACCACAGCAGCTATGGTATGGATAAAGACACCACCACAGCAGCTATGGTATGGATAAAGACACCACCACAGCAGCTATGGTATGGATAAAGACACCACCACAGCAGATATGGTATGGATAAAGACACCACCACAGCAGCTATGGTATGGATAAAGACACCACCACAGCAGCTATGGTATGGATAAAGACAATGTGACACCACCACAGCAGCTATGGTATGGATAAAGACACCACCACAGCAGCTATGGTATGGATAAAGACACCACCACAGCAGCTATGGTATGGATAAAGACAATGTGACACCACCACAGCAGCTATGGTATGGATAAAGACACCACCACAGCAGCTATGGTATGGATAAAGACACCACCACAGCAGCTATGGTATGGATAAAGACGCCACCACAGCAGCTATGGTATGGATAAAGACACCACCACAGCAGCTATGGTATGAATAAAGACAATGTGACACCACCACAGCAGCTATGGTATGGATAAAGACAATGTGACACCACCACAGCAGCTATGGTATGGATAAAGACAATGTGACACCACCACAGCAGCTATGGTATGGATAAAGACAATGTGACACCACCACAGCAGCTATGGTATGGATAAAGACAATGTGACACCACCACAGCAGCTATGGTATGGATAAAGACAATGTGACACCACCGCAGCAGCTATGGTATGAATAAAGACAATGTGACACCACCACAGAAGCTATGGTATGGATAAAGACAATGTGACACCACCACAGCAGCTATGGTATGGATAAAGACAATGTGACACCACCACAGCAGCTATGGTATGGATAAAGACACCACCACAGCAGCTATGGTATGGATAAAGACACCACCACAGCAGCTATGGTATGGATAAAGACAATGTGACACCACCACAGCAGCTATGGTATGGATAAAGACACCACCACAGCAGCTATGGTATGGATAAAGACACCACCACAGCAGCTATGGTATGGATAAAGACACCACCACAGCAGCTATGGTATGGATAAAGACACCACCACAGCAGATATGGTATGGATAAAGACACCACCACAGCAGCTATGGTATGGATAAAGACACCACCACAGCAGCTATGGTATGGATAAAGACACCACCACAGCAGCTATGGTATGGATAAAGACAACACCACAGCAGATATGGTAAGGATAACGACAACACCACAGCAGCTATGGTATGGATAAAGACAACACCACAGCAGCTATGGTATGGATAAAGTCACCACCACAGCAGCTATGGTATGGATAAAGACGCCACCACAGCAGCTATGGTATGGATAAAGACGCCACCACAGCAGCTATGGTATGGATAAAGACACCACCACAGCAGCTATGGTATGGATAACGACAACACCACAGCAGCTATGGTATGGATAAAGACGCCACCACAGCAGCTATGGTATGGATAAAGACACCACCACAGCAGCTATGGTATGGATAAAGACACCACCACAGCAGCTATGGTATGGATAAAGACAATGTGACACCACCACATCAGCTATGGTATGGATAAAGACACCACCACATTAGCTATGGTATGGATAAAGACACCACCACAGCAGCTATGGTATGGATAAAGACGCCACCACAGCAGCTACGGTATGGATAAAGACACCACCACAGCAGCTATGGTATGGATAAAGACAACACCACAGCAGCTATGGTATGGATAAAGACAATGTGACAACACCACAGCAGCTATGGTATGGATAAAGACAATGTGACACCACCACAGCAGCTATGGTATGAATAAAGACACCACCACAGCAGATATGGTATGGATAAAGACACCACCACAGCAGCTATGGTATGGATAAAGACACCACCACAGCAGCTATGGTATGGATAAAGACACCACCACAGCAGCTATGGTATGGATAAAGACACCACCACAGCAGCTACGGTATGGATAAAGACAACACCACAGCAGCTATGGTATGGATAAAGACACCACCACAGCAGCTATGGTATGGATAAAGACAACACCACAGCAGCTATGGTATGGATAAAGACAATGTGACACCACCACAGCAGCTATGGTATGGATAAAGACAACACCACAGCAGCTATGGTATGGATAAAGACACCACCACAGCAGCTATGGTATGGATAAAGACACCACCACAGCAGCTATAGTGTGGATAAAGACACCACCACAGCAGCTATGGTATGGATAAAGACACCACCACAGCAGCTATGGTATGGATAAAGACAATGTGACAACACCACAGCAGCTATGGTATGGATAAAGACACCACCACAGCAGCTATGGTATGGATAAAGACACCACCACAGCAGCTATAGTGTGGATAAAGACACCACCACAGCAGCTATGGTATGGATAAAGACACCACCACAGCAGCTATGGTATGGATAAAGACACCACCACAGCAGATATGGTATGGATAAAGAGACCACCACAGCAGCTATGGTATGGATAAAGCCACCACCACAGCAGATATGGTATGGATAAAGACAATGTGACACCACCACAGCAGCTATGGTATGGATAAAGACAATGTGACAACACCACAGCAGCTATGGTATGGATAAAGACACCACCACAGCAGCTATGGTATGGATAAAGACATTGTGACACCACCACAGCAGCTATGGTATGGATAAAGACAATGTGACACCACCACAGCAGCTATGGTATGGATAAAGACACTGTGACACCACCACAGCAGATATGGTATGGATAAAGACACTACCACAGCAGCTATGGTATGGATAAAGACAGCGTGACAACACCACAGCAGCTATGGTATGGATAAAGACACCACCACAGCAGCTATGGTATGGATAACGACAACACCACAGCAGCTATGGTATGGATAAAGACACCACCACAGCAGATATGGTATGGATAAAGACACCACCACAGCAGCTATGGTATGGATAAAGACACCACCACAGCAGATATGGTATGGATAAAGACACCACCACAGCAGCTATGGTATGGATAAAGACACCACCACAGCAGCTATGGTATAGATAAAGACACCACCACAGCAGATATGGTATGGATAAAGACACCACCACAGCAGCTATGGTATGGATAAAGACGCCACCACAGCAGCTATGGTATAGATAAAGACACCACCACAGCAGATATGGTATGGATAAAGACAATGTGACACCACCACAGCAGCTATGGTATGGATAAAGACGCCACCACAGCAGCTATGGTATAGATAAAGACACCACCACAGCAGATATGGTATGGATAAAGACAATGTGACACCACCACAGCAGCTATGGTATGGATAAAGACACCACCACAGCAGCTATGGTATGGATAAAGACACCACCACAGCAGCTATGGTATGGATAAAGACACCACCACAGCAGATATGGTATGGATAAAGACACCACCACAGCAGCTATGGTATGGATAAAGACACCACCACAGCAGCTATGGTATGGATAAAGACAATGTGACACCACCACAGCAGCTATGGTATGGATAAAGACACCACCACAGCAGCTATGGTATGGATAAAGACACCACCACAGCAGCTATGGTATGGATAAAGACAATGTGACACCACCACAGCAGCTATGGTATGGATAAAGACACCACCACAGCAGCTATGGTATGGATAAAGACACCACCACAGCAGCTATGGTATGGATAAAGACGCCACCACAGCAGCTATGGTATGGATAAAGACACCACCACAGCAGCTATGGTATGAATAAAGACAATGTGACACCACCACAGCAGCTATGGTATGGATAAAGACAATGTGACACCACCACAGCAGCTATGGTATGGATAAAGACAATGTGACACCACCACAGCAGCTATGGTATGGATAAAGACAATGTGACACCACCACAGCAGCTATGGTATGGATAAAGACAATGTGACACCACCACAGCAGCTATGGTATGGATAAAGACAATGTGACACCACCACAGCAGCTATGGTATGAATAAAGACAATGTGACACCACCACAGAAGCTATGGTATGGATAAAGACAATGTGACACCACCACAGCAGCTATGGTATGGATAAAGACAATGTGACACCACCACAGCAGCTATGGTATGGATAAAGACACCACCACAGCAGCTATGGTATGGATAAAGACACCACCACAGCAGCTATGGTATGGATAAAGACAATGTGACACCACCACAGCAGCTATGGTATGGATAAAGACACCACCACAGCAGCTATGGTATGGATAAAGACACCACCACAGCAGCTATGGTATGGAAAAAGACACCACCACAGCAGCTATGGTATGGATAAAGACACCACCACAGCAGATATGGTATGGATAAAGACACCACCACAGCAGCTATGGTATGGATAAAGACACCACCACAGCAGCTATGGTATGGATAAAGACACCACCACAGCAGCTATGGTATGGATAAAGACACCACCACAGCAGCTATGGTATGGATAAAGACACCACCACAGCAGCTATGGTATGGATAAAGACAATGTGACACCACCACATCAGCTATGGTATGGATAAAGACACCACCACATTAGCTATGGTATGGATAAAGACACCACCACAGCAGCTATGGTATGGATAAAGACGCCACCACAGCAGCTATGGTATGGATAACGACAACACCACAGCAGCTATGGTATGGATAAAGACACCACCACAGCAGATATGGTATGGATAAAGACACCACCACAGCAGCTATGGTATGGATAAAGACACCACCACAGCAGATATGGTATGGATAAAGACACCACCACAGCAGCTATGGTATGGATAAAGACACCACCACAGCAGCTATGGTATAGATAAAGACACCACCACAGCAGATATGGTATGGATAAAGACACCACCACAGCAGCTATGGTAGGGATAAAGACGCCACCACAGCAGCTATGGTATAGATAAAGACACCACCACAGCAGATATGGTATGGATAAAGACAATGTGACACCACCACAGCAGCTATGGTATGGATAAAGACGCCACCACAGCAGCTATGGTATAGATAAAGACACCACCACAGCAGATATGGTATGGATAAAGACAATGTGACACCACCACAGCAGCTATGGTATGGATAAAGACACCACCACAGCAGCTATGGTATGGATAAAGACACCACCACAGCAGCTATGGTATGGATAAAGACACCACCACAGCAGATATGGTATGGATAAAGACACCACCACAGCAGCTATGGTATGGATAAAGACACCACCACAGCAGCTATGGTATGGATAAAGACAATGTGACACCACCACAGCAGCTATGGTATGGATAAAGACACCACCACAGCAGCTATGGTATGGATAAAGACACCACCACAGCAGCTATGGTATGGATAAAGACAATGTGACACCACCACAGCAGCTATGGTATGGATAAAGACACCACCACAGCAGCTATGGTATGGATAAAGACACCACCACAGCAGCTATGGTATGGATAAAGACGCCACCACAGCAGCTATGGTATGGATAAAGACACCACCACAGCAGCTATGGTATGAATAAAGACAATGTGACACCACCACAGCAGCTATGGTATGGATAAAGACAATGTGACACCACCACAGCAGCTATGGTATGGATAAAGACAATGTGACACCACCACAGCAGCTATGGTATGGATAAAGACAATGTGACACCACCACAGCAGCTATGGTATGGATAAAGACAATGTGACACCACCACAGCAGCTATGGTATGGATAAAGACAATGTGACACCACCACAGCAGCTATGGTATGAATAAAGACAATGTGACACCACCACAGAAGCTATGGTATGGATAAAGACAATGTGACACCACCACAGCAGCTATGGTATGGATAAAGACAATGTGACACCACCACAGCAGCTATGGTATGGATAAAGACACCACCACAGCAGCTATGGTATGGATAAAGACACCACCACAGCAGCTATGGTATGGATAAAGACAATGTGACACCACCACAGCAGCTATGGTATGGATAAAGACACCACCACAGCAGCTATGGTATGGATAAAGACACCACCACAGCAGCTATGGTATGGATAAAGACACCACCACAGCAGCTATGGTATGGATAAAGACACCACCACAGCAGATATGGTATGGATAAAGACACCACCACAGCAGCTATGGTATGGATAAAGACACCACCACAGCAGCTATGGTATGGATAAAGACACCACCACAGCAGCTATGGTATGGATAAAGACAACACCACAGCAGATATGGTAAGGATAACGACAACACCACAGCAGCTATGGTATGGATAAAGACAACACCACAGCAGCTATGGTATGGATAAAGTCACCACCACAGCAGCTATGGTATGGATAAAGACGCCACCACAGCAGCTATGGTATGGATAAAGACGCCACCACAGCAGCTATGGTATGGATAAAGACACCACCACAGCAGCTATGGTATGGATAACGACAACACCACAGCAGCTATTGTATGGATAAAGACACCACCACAGCAGCTATTGTATGGATAAAGACACCACCACAGCAGCTATTGTATGGATAAAGACACCACCACAGCAGCTATGGTATGGATAAAGACAACACCACAGCAGCTATGGTATGGATAAAGACACCACCACAGCAGCTATTGTATGGATAAAGACACCACCACAGCAGCTATTGTATGGATAAAGACACCACCACAGCAGCTATTGTATGGATAAAGACACCACCACAGCAGCTATGGTATGGATAAAGACAATGTGACACCACCACAGCAGCTATGGTATGAATAAAGACAATGTGACACCACCACAGCAGCTATTGTATGGATAAAGACACCACCACAGCAGCTATTGTATGGATAAAGACACCACCACAGCAGCTATTGTATGGATAAAGACACCACCACAGCAGCTATGGTATGGATAAAGACAATGTGACACCACCACAGCAGCTATGGTATGGATAAAGACACCACCACAGCAGCTATGGTATGGATAACGACACCACCACAGCAGCTATGGTATGGATAAAGACACCACCACAGCAGCTATGGTATGGATAAAGACACCACCACAGCAGCTATGGTATGGATAAAGACACCACCACAGCAGCTATGGTATGGATAAAGACACCACCACAGCAGCTATGGTATGGATAAAGACAATGTGACACCACCACAGCAGCTATGGTATGGATAAAGACAACACCACAGCAGCTATGGTATGGATAAAGACACCACCACAGCAGCTATGGTATGGATAAAGACACCACCACAGCAGCTATGGTATGGATAAAGACAATGTGACACCACCACAGCAGCTATGGTATGGATAAAGACGCCACCACAGCAGCTATGGTATGGATAAAGACACCACCACAGCAGCTATGGTATGGATAAAGACAATGTGACACCACCACAGCAGCTATGGTATGGATAAAGACAATGTGACACCACCACAGCAGCTATGGTATGGATAAAGACAATGTGACACCATCACAGCAGCTATGGTATGAATAAAGACACCACCACAGCAGCTATGGTATGGATAACGACAACACCACAGCAGCTATGGTATGGATAAAGACACCACCACAGCAGCTATGGTATGGATAAAGACACCACCACAGCAGCTATGGTATGGATAACGACAATGTGACACCACCACAGCAGCTATGGTATGGATAAAGACAATGTGACACCACCACAGCAGCTATGGTATGGATAAAGACACAACCACAGCAGCTATGGTATGGATAAAGACAATGTGACAACACCACAGCAGCTATGGTATGGATAAAGACAATGTGACAACACCACAGCAGCTATGGTATGGATAAAGACAATGAGACACCACCACAGCAGCTATGGTATGGATAAAGACACCACCACAGCAGCTATGGTATGGATAAAGACAATGTGACACCACCACAGCAGCTATGGTATGGATAAAGACACCACCACAGCAGCTATGGTATGGATAAAGACACCACCAGAGCAGCTATGGTATGGATAAAGACACCACCACAGCAGCTATGGTATGGATAAAGACACCACCACAGCAGCTATGGTATGGATAACGACAACACCACAGCAGCTATGGTATGGATAAAGACACCACCACAGCAGCTATGGTATGGATAAAGACACCACCACAGCAGCTATGGTATGGATAACGACAATGTGACAACACCACAGTAGCTATTGTATGGATAAAGACACCACCACAGCAGCTATGGTATGGATAAAGACAATGTGACACCACCACAGCAGCTATGGTATGGATAAAGACAATGTGACAACACCACAGCAGCTATGGTATGGATAAAGACGCCACCACAGCAGCTATGGTATGGATAAAGACGCCACCACAGCAGCTATGGTATGGATAAAGACGCCACCACAGCAGCTATGGTATGGATAAAGACGCCACCACAGCAGCTATGGTATGGATAAAGACACCACCACAGCAGCTATGGTATGGATAAAGACACCACCACAGCAGCTATGGTATGGATAAAGACAACACCACAGCAGCTATGGTATGGATAAAGACACCACCACAGCAGCTATGGTATGGATAAAGACACCACCACAGCAGCTATGGTATGGATAAAGACACCACCACAGCAGCTATGGTATGGATAAAGACAACACCACAGCAGCTATGGTATGGATAAAGACACCACCACAGCAGCTATGGTATGGATAAAGACACCACCACAGCAGCTATGGTATGGATAAAGACACCACCACAGCAGCTATGGTATGGATAAAGACACCACCACAGCAGCTATGGTATGGATAACGACACCACCACAGCAGCTATGGTATGGATAAAGACAACACCACAGCAGCTATGGTATGGATAAAGACAACACCACAGCAGCTATGGTATGGATAAAGACACCACCACAGCAGATATGGTATGGATAAAGACACCACCACAGCAGATATGGTATGGATAAAGACACCACCACAGCAGCTATGGTATGGATAAAGACAACACCACAGCAGATATGGTATGGATAAAGACAATGTGACACCACCACAGCAGCTATGGTATGGATAAAGACACCACCACAGCAGCTATGGTATGGATAAAGACGCCACCACAGCAGCTATGGTATGGATAAAGACACCACCACAGCAGCTATGGTATGGATAAAGACACCACCACAGCAGCTATGGTATGGATAAAGACACCACCACAGCAGCTATGGTATGGATAAAGACACCACCACAGCAGCTATGGTATGGATAAAGACACCACCACAGCAGCTATGGTATGGATAAAGACAATGTGACACCACCACAGCAGCTATGGTATGGATAAAGACAATGTGACACCACCACAGCAGCTATGGTATGGATAAAGACACCACCACAGCAGCTATGGTATGGATAAAGACACCACCACAGCAGCTATGGTATGGATAAAGACAATGTGACACCACCACAGCAGCTATGGTATGGATAAAGACACCACCACAGCAGCTATGGTATGGATAAAGACAATGTGACACCACCACAGCAGCTATGGTATGGATAAAGACACCACCACAGCAGCTATGGTATGGATAAAGACAATGTGACACCACCACAGCAGCTATGGTATGGATAAAGACACCACCACAGCAGCTATGGTATGGATAAAGACACCACCACAGCAGCTATGGTATGGATAAAGACACCACCACAGCAGCTATGGTATGGATAAAGACACCACCACAGCAGCTATGGTATGGATAAAGACACCACCACAGCAGCTATGGTATGGATAAAGACACCACCACAGCAGCTATGGTATGGATAAAGACACCACCACAGCAGCTATGGTATGGATAAAGACACCACCACAGCAGCTATGGTATGGATAAAGACAACACCACAGCAGATATGGTATGGATAAAGACAATGTGACACCACCACAGCAGCTATGGTATGGATAAAGACACCACCACAGCAGCTATGGTATGGATAAAGACACCACCACAGCAGATATGGTATGGATAAAGACACCACCACAGCAGCTATGGTATGGATAAAGACAACACCACAGCAGATATGGTATGGATAAAGACAATGTGACACCACCACAGCAGCTATGGTATGGATAAAGACACCACCACAGCAGCTATGGTATGGATAAAGACACCACCACAGCAGCTATGGTATGGATAAAGACACCACCACAGCAGCTATGGTATGGATAAAGACACCACCACAGCAGCTATGGTATGGATAAAGACACCACCACAGCAGCTATGGTATGGATAAAGACACCACCACAGCAGCTATGGTATGGATAAAGACACCACCACAGCAGCTATGGTATGGATAAAGACACCACCACAGCAGCTATGGTATGGATAAAGACACCACCACAGCAGCTATGGTATGGATAAAGACAATGTGACACCACCACAGCAGCTATGGTATGGATAAAGACACCACCACAGCAGCTATGGTATGGATAAAGACACCACCACAGCAGATATGGTATGGATAAAGACACCACCACAGCAGCTATTGTATGGATAAAGACACCACCACAGCAGCTATGGTATGGATAAAGACACCACCACAGCAGCTATTGTATGGATAAAGACACCACCACAGCAGCTATGGTATGGATAAAGACAATGTGACACCACCACAGCAGCTATGGTATGGATAAAGACACCACCACAGCAGCTATGGTATGGATAAAGACACCACCACAGCAGCTATGGTATGGATAAAGACAATGTGACACCACCACAGCAGCTATGGTATGGATAAAGACACCACCACAGCAGCTATGGTATGGATAAAGACACCACCACAGCAGCTATGGTATGGATAACGACAATGTGACAACACCACAGTAGCTATTGTATGGATAAAGACACCACCACAGCAGCTATGGTATGGATAAAGGCAATGTGACAACACCACAGCAGCTATGGTATGGATAAAGACACCACCACAGCAGATATGGTATGGATAAAGACAATGTGACAACACCACAGCAGCTATGGTATGGATAAAGACACCACCACAGCAGCTATGGTATGGATAAAGACACCACCACAGCAGCTATGGTATGGATAAAGACAATGTGACACCACCACAGCAGCTATGGTATGGATAAAGACACCACCACAGCAGCTATGGTATGGATAAAGACACCACCACAGCAGATATGGTATGGATAAAGACACCACCACAGCAGCTATGGTATGGATAAAGACACCACCACAGCAGATATGGTATGGATAAAGACAATGTGACACCACCACAGCAGCTATGGTATGGATAAAGACAATGTGACACCACCACAGCAGCTATGGTATGGATAAAGACACCACCACAGCAGCTATGGTATGGATAAAGACAATGTGACACCACCACAGCAGCTATGGTATGGATAAAGACAATGTGACAACACCACAGCAGCTATGGTATGGATAAAGACACCACCACAGCAGCTATGGTATGGATAAAGACACCACCACAGCAGATATGGTATGGATAAAGACAATGTGACACCACCACAGCAGCTATGGTATGGATAAAGACAATGTGACAACACCACAGCAGCTATGGTATGGATAAAGACATTGTGACAACACCACAGCAGCTATGGTATGGATAAAGACACCACCACAGCAGCTATGGTATGGATAAAGACACCACCACAGCAGCTATGGTATGGATAAAGACAATGTGACACCACCACAGCAGCTATGGTATGGATAAAGACAATGTGACAACACCACAGCAGCTATGGTATGGATAAAGACGCCACCACAGCAGCTATGGTATGGATAAAGACACCACCACAGCAGCTATGGTATGGATAAAGACACCACCACAGCAGCTATGGTATGGATAAAGACACCACCACAGCAGCTATGGTATGGATAAAGACACCACCACAGCAGCTATGGTATGGATAAAGACACCACCACAGCAGCTATGGTATGGATAAAGACACCACCACAGCAGCTATGGTATGGATAAAGACACCACCACAGCAGCTATGGTATGGATAAAGACACCACCACAGCAGCTCTGGTATGGATAAAGACGCCACCACAGCAGATATGGTATGGATAAAGAGACCACCACAGCAGCTCTGGTATGGATAAAGACGCCACCACAGCAGCTATGGTATGGATAAAGACGCCACCACAACACCACAGCTGCATGAATGTGTGATCTCTCTTTAATGTTGGCTAATTTACCAATTTCCATACCCAACGCATATCAGAACAGTAGGAATTATTATTTTGCTGTTTTGTAGTCTACAATACCTCACCTAATCAACCAACTACTAGCTGGTGACAAGGCTACATTGTTATCATTTAGTAATGTGTACTGTAGCTTACTGTACCCCATCAACCAACTGACAAGATTACATTGTTATCATTTAGTAATTTGTACTGTAGCCGACTGTACCTCATTAATCAACTACTACCTAGTGACAAGGCTACATTGTTATCATTTAGTAATGTTATACTGTAGTCTACTGCACCTTATATCAACCAAATACTAGATAGTGACAATAGTACATGATCATATACTGTACAGTGCCTTCGGAAAAAATTCAGAACCCTTGACTTTTTCCACATTTTGTTACGTCACAGCCTTATTCTAATTTACACACAATACCCTATCATGACAAAGCGAAAATAAGTTTCAGACATTTTCGCAAATTCATAAAAACATAAAACAGAAATATGTTTTTTACGTAAGTGTTCAGACCCTTTGATATGAGACTCGAAATTGAACTCTGGTACATCCTGTTTCCATTGATCTGTCTGAAGATGTTTCTACAACTTGATTGGAGTCCACCTATTGTAAATTCAATTGACAACACCTATCTAGGCACAGATCTGGGGAAGCACACCAAAACATTTCTGCATCATTGAAGGTCCCCAAGAATACAGGGGCCTCCATCATTCTTCAATTGAAGATGTCCAGAAGGACAACCATCTCTGCATCACTCCACCATTCAGTCCTTTATGGTAGAGTGGCCAGACGGAAGCCACTGCTCAGTAAAAAGCACATGTGAGCATGCTTGGAGTTAGCCAAAAGCAAGATTCTCTGGTCTGAAGAAACCAAGATTGAACTCTTTGGCCTGAATGCCAAGCGTCATGTCTGGAGGAAACCTGGCACCATCCCAACAGTGAAGAATTGCAGTGGCAGCATCATGCTGTGGGGATGTTTTTCAGCGGCAGGGACTGGGAGACTAGTCAGGATCGAGGGAAAGATAAACGGAGCAAAGTACAGAGATATTCTTGATGAAAACCTGCTCCATGCTGGGGCAAATGTTCACCTTCCAACAGGACAACGGCCCTAAGCACACAGCCAAGACAACCCAGGAGTGGCTTCAGGACAAGTCGCTGAATGTCCTGAGTGGCCCAGCCAGAGCCTGGACTTGAACCTGATCGAACATCTCTGGAGAGACCTGAAAATAGCTGTGCAGCAACGCTCCCCATCCGACCTGACAGAGCTTGAGAGGATCTGCAGAGAAGAATGAGAGAAACTCCCCAAATTAAATTAAATTGTATTTGTCACATGCGCCGAATACAACAGGTGTAGTAGACCTTACAGTGAAAGGCTTAAAGGTGTGCCAAGCTTGTAGCGTCACACCCAAGAAGACTCGATGCTGTAATCACTGCCAAAGGTGCTTCAACAAAGTACTGAGTAAAGGGTCTGAATACTTATTTACAGATGACATTTCAGTTTTTTTTTTATAAATTAAATTAGCAATAAATTAGCAAAAAATTCTAGGTTGATGGTAGGAAAAAAACAACATAATTAATTTTAGAAAAAGGCTGTAACTTAAGAAAATGTGGAAAAAGTCAAGGGGTCTGAATACTTTCCGAAGGCTCTGTAAATACTGTTGTAATGTTTTATACAACGGGTGGGTCTAATCTTGGATGTTGATTGGTTAAAATAGCATTCCAGCGGATGTCTATTCTACAAGTTTCCACCTGCTAAAGCTGTGGTGTTAAAATAACTATTGACTCTTCCATCTCACTGCACAATCCACTGTCACATCAGCCCAGCCAGCTAATGTATAAACTTGATCTCCACTATAAAAAGCATCTAGACATTATCTCACATTTCTTTTAGACAAGTATTTGGTTTTCAACAGCAGAGATTTGTATAAACCTGACTCACCGACTTTAGCAACATTGTTTCAAAATGGAAATTTGATCTCCAGCTGTTCCATAGTAATGAATGTGTTGGGAGTCAGGACAAGACAGACAGGTAGGCAGCTTTTCTCAGCCAGTCGAAATCATGAATCAGCCGGCATCATTTTTATGGATATATATATATATACACAAAGGAATGTCAACAGAAAACAGGTCAAACTAAACCAAATGTAGCTAGTTTGCAGTCTTTCCAGCTTCAGTTTGAAGTGATTGTGTTATTGGCTGTGTTGTTGGCTGTGTTGTTGGCTGTGTTGTTGGCTGTGTTGTTGGCTGTGTTGTTGGCTGTGTTGTTGGCTGTGTTGTTGGCTGTGTTGTTGGCTGTGTTGTTAGCTGTGTTGTTGGCTGTGTTGGCTGTGTTGTTGGCTGTGTTGTTGGCTGTGTTGTTGGCTGTGTTGTTGGCTGTGTTGTTGGCTGTGTTGTTGGCTGTGTTGTTGGCTGTGTTGTTGGCTGTGTTGTTGGCTGTGTTGTTGGCTGTGTTGTTGGCTGTGTTGTTAGCTGTGTTGTTGGCTGTGTTGTTGGCTGTGTTGTTAGCTGTGTTGTTAGCTGTGTTGTTAGCTGTGTTGTTGGCTGTGTTGTTGGCTGTGTTGTTAGCTGTGTTGTTGGCTGTGTTGTTGGCTGTGTTGTTGGCTGTGTTGTTGGCTGTGTTGTTGGCTGTGTTGTTAGCTGTGTTGTTAGCTGTGTTGTTAGCTGTGTTGTTGGCTGTGTTGTTGGCTGTGTTGTTGGCTGTGTTGTTAGCTGTGTTGTTAGCTGTGTTGTTGGCTGTGTTGTTGGCTGTGTTGTTGGCTGTGTTGTTGGCTGTGTTGTTGGCTGTGTTGTTGGCTGTGTTGTTAGCTGTGTTGTTGGCTGTGTTGTTGGCTGTGTTGTTGGCTGTGTTGTTGGCTGTGTTGTTGGCTGTGTTGTTAGCTGTGTTGTTAGCTGTGTTGTTGGCTGTGTTGTTGGCTGTGTTGTTGGCTGTGTTAGCTGTGTTGTTAGCTGTGTTGTTAGCTGTGTTGTTAGCTGTGTTGTTGGCTGTGTTGTTGGCTGTGTTGTTGGCTGTGTTGTTAGCTGTGTTGTTAGCTGTGTTGTTGGCTGTGTTGTTGGCTGTGTTGTTGGCTGTGTTGTTGGCTGTGTTGTTAGCTGTGTTGTTAGCTGTGTTGTTAGCTGTGTTGTTGGCTGTGTTGTTGGCTGTGTTGTTGGCTGTGTTGTTGGCTGTGTTGTTAGCAGTGTTGTTGGCTGTGTTGTTGGCTGTGTTGTTGGCTGTGTTGTTGGCTGTGTTGTTAGCTGTGTTGTTGGCTGTGTTGTTGGCTGTGTTGTTGGCTGTGTTGTTAGCTGTGTTGTTGGCTGTGTTGTTGGCTGTGTTGTTAGCTGTGTTGTTAGCTGTGTTGTTAGCTGTGTTGTTAGCTGTGCTGTTAGCTGTGTTGTTGGCTGTGTTGTTAGCTGTGTTGTTAGCTGTGTTGTTAGCTGTGTTGTTGGCTGTGTTGTTAGCTGTGTTGTTGGCTGTGTTGTTGGCTGTGTTGTTGGCTGTGTTGTTGGCTAGCTCCTCTGAACAACAGTGTCCTGACAAGAGAGCACATTTTCTATGGCAGGTGAAGTCGTGACTCATTAGCTCATTGTTATGGATGCATCCAAATAAATGACACAAAAAACTGCTTCAAACAAATGCAGATACTTTGTTGTTATTCTGGCTGCACTGTTTGACGTGACTGTAAATTAGCCGTAGTTGGCTAGTTAACAAGCAAGGGATAAGAGCGTTCTCAGCCAGTATGGCAATAGAACATTTAGAATGAACGACTGGGTCGCATCTATAGATACAGAACAACAAGACTTAGACTGGGTTGCATCTCTGGCAGCCGAACCGATAGAACAAACAACCAGCTGGCTTGGGTAGAAAACTTAAATTTGTGTCGGGACTATATCTCGTGGAA
The DNA here is from genome assembly GCF_029448725.1 of Salvelinus fontinalis. Classification (NCBI taxonomy): domain Eukaryota; kingdom Metazoa; phylum Chordata; class Actinopteri; order Salmoniformes; family Salmonidae; genus Salvelinus; species Salvelinus fontinalis. The sequence continues at coordinate 3,032,813 of NC_074673.1, forward strand.
CCCATACAAAAAAAAGATTGTAGTTTTGAAAATGCAGTAAAATTGCTGTAACTGCAGTCGAATGTGGAATTTTGAAAGAAGTTAGTGCAGAATAACTGCAATTATTGTGCACTCTGACTGCAATCTTTTTTGTAATGGGAAGGATGAAATAACATGAATAAATTCATAAAAATAATGTTTTATTTGAACATGTTGGTAACCAGTTGTATAATAGTGATAATGCCCTCGAAGCCGGTGTTTGGAGGATATATTGGCAGGTCTACCGGCCCTGGACGAGCAACACCCGTGCCAATATATTCTCCAAACACCAGCTTCTCCGGCATTATCACCTAAATAATGGACCCTCTGGACCTAGGGCGTTCCGAGGTTCACGGGCAGTTGGGACACTTTAAGAAATGTCTGTTGAAAAGCCTGAAAACCAGACTCCTTTCTGCCTAACACCAAGAGAGGAATGACAAGTTAAAAGAATCTCTTCACGAGGAATAAAAGCCCATGGAAATAAAAAGATGCTTCCATGCGCAGCGTGGTTCTGACTTCCTGAAGTCTATTTTGTTCAGACAGGGATTGTGTGGCAACCAAGGAAACCCTAACCCGTTTGGTTGGTCTGCCGACTTTATTTTCTGTTTTGTAAATATTTAACAACTTGGAGAAGATCTCATCTTTTATAGCCGTAGTTTCCTCAAACTCCTGATATCTCTTTGAGAGTAGGCCCATAGCTGTTACTATAGTCAACAATTCCAGTCTCCTCCCATAGCAGATTCTATTGCTAATCCGTCCGCCTGCAATGGCCTGTATTGTGGATTTATGGAGGCTCATTAGCATAAATTATGACCAAATCCGCGTGGGCATGTGTGGTCTCTGGCATTGGGAACCTGCCAAGCGAAAAGTTGCTCCATGGTGAGCCTGGCAAAGAGTTTGAATGGCCAGGGCTGAAAATAGGCTTGCATTTGGTTTTCACATTCATATAATTCACTTATGGATATTTTATAGTTTTCAACCCCAGAGACTTTATCTGCATTTCTGAAGTACTTTTCAAATTTGTTTTACATAAACACAAAAGACTCACTGGCCTTCATGAAGTTTCATAGACCACACTATACCCTTATGTCGTGGATAAACAGGGAAAGATAATACGTTGAGGCTGGTTGAAGTTTCATAGACCACACTATACCCTTATGTCGTGGATAAACAGGGAAAGATAATACGTTGAGGCTGGTTGAAGTTTCATAGACCACACTATACCCTTATGTCGTGGATAAGCAGGGAAAGATAATACGTTGAGGCTGGTTGAAGTTTCATAGACCACACTATACCCTTATGTCGTGGATAAGCAGGGAAAGATAATACGTTGAGGCTGGTTGAAGTTTCATACCATTGGAGGTTTCTTAATTAATTGCCATAAATCAATCAAGATGGTTATTTTTTTGTTTCAGGGAATAATTATTGTGTTGGTCTACTATAGGATATTGCGCTGGTGATTTTAATTATAGTGCATTTAATAGCAATACAATAAAGTGTGAATTTATTTCATTTTAAAAGACGATCTTCCCGTTTGATTCTGGGTGAAACTATTGACAGTTTAACGTAACGCTTATTTAGCAGCTTTACACACCAGTCGACTTTCTGCACCTGTCTGAATGTCTTAAATCCCCACTATCGGGATTAGGTGAATAAAGCTGTTCATTCACACGACTCACACACAGGCTGCCTACTGAATGCAGAGACTAACATCAATAGAACACACCATTTAAAATTGTAGTAGAACATTTTGCTTTGTAAAAGAGCATAATGTGGTCATTCATCGGATTGGTTTTTTGTTCATCCAAATCGACACACATACATTTCAACATTGACAGCGGCATACAAAACAAAACACTAACGGTGATTTCTTTCCTATAAGGTAATGTCGTGACAGCAAACAACCTAATACACACTAATAATACAAAACACAGTAGAAATGTCAGCCAATTTCCATATCAAACATTCCATAGCTCAGTAGCTCCAAATGCAGTGTGAATTAACGGCTTTAAACCCCCCGAAGAAAGGTTAGCGCATACACACTCTTGGCTACCGAGTGCCATCACTGTTCAATTCCGTTTACCGAGCCTTATAACCCTTTGCTCGGTCTTCAGATGGAAAGGATTTCCATTGGCCCAAGGTGTCCATGTAAATAGGTGTCAATGAAAGCAGATTATGCCTTTCTCCGCGAGGAGCCCCCTCCTCCCTGGGTGGTTGTCATGTGATATGTAGAGGTGGCACATTAGTGGAGCTGCTCTGGGGGGGTCTATTATATGGCTGTCACCACAGTCAACTATCACACCGCACCACAGTCAACTATTACACGGCAGAAAAGGGAGGACATGGAAGTATAGCTGCTACTTAGCTCATCTCAACTCAACTTCTATCAGTTAAACTTATACTGCAGTAGGCTACTACTCACGTGTTTTGTATTTTACGCATGCAGCATATTTAATTTTCATGAAGAGTTCTGAGAAGTTTCCATCACGAAGCTAAACTAAGCGGAACGAGTTGTGTGAAGTAAAGTGGTGTGAAAGAATAGTGTCAGGATGCCTCGACCAGGGAGGAACACGTACAGCGACCAGAAACCTCCCTATTCCTACATCTCCCTCACCGCCATGGCCATCCAGTCGTGCCCGGAGAAGATGCTCCCTCTCAGCGAGATCTACAAGTTCATCATGGACAGGTTCCCCTACTACAGAGAGAACACCCAGCGGTGGCAGAACTCCTTACGACACAACCTGTCCTTCAACGACTGTTTCATCAAGATCCCGCGGCGTCCGGACCAGCCCGGGAAGGGAAGCTTCTGGGCTCTGCACCCCAGCTGCGGGGACATGTTCGAGAACGGGAGCTTCTTGCGTCGCCGTAAACGGTTCAAGGTGATGATGATGATGGCTGCTCAGGAGCACCTGGCTCAGTCCAAGCAGTCTGACGCAGCCCATTATCTCAGGCTCAGTGCCCTGGCTGCCACCGGCACACACCTCCCTCAGATGTCCAGCTATAACTTGGGAGTGTCACAGCCATCAACTTTTAAACACCCATTTGCTATAGAGAACATCATCGCCAGAGAGTACAAGGTTCCCGGGAGTCTGGCGTTCTCCACCATGCAGTCCATGTCTGCAGGCTACCCGCTGCACAACCACCTGACTGCGGCCTGGCCTCACATGTACAACACTATGGTGGACTCGGTTTCTCCTATCTCTATGAGCGGTGACTACGTGGCCTACCGCATGCCCCTTAAATCTCTGTGTCACGGAGGACAGACCCTACCCGCCATTCCGGTGCCCATCAAACCCACCCCGACCACGGTGGGTCTCTCGGCGGGGCTGACGCCCCACACATCCGCCTTCCTTTCGAACTCTCCCCAATCTCTGAGCCCCACCTCCCCGCAGACAGACCCCAGCCAAAGCAGCCCCCCCACTCCCAGGGAGACTCACACCAACCCGACACTGCAGTCCGTGGCAGTGCACTAACATTAACAACTATACACAACTCTTTGTAAACTAGACCAGCAGGCTCAAACCAAATCCAACGTTTATTTTGATTCTTGCCGCTGACATCTTGGGCCGAGAATAACTACAATTAATTAAGGCAAGAGATTCCGTGCTGCGGTATATTTTGATGTCGGTGGTTTGCTTTGAATAATAATTGTCTTCTAACATGGTTCCAGCAGAGATATAGGGACATATTGCTGTTCAACTTAAAAGGTATTCGTTGCGTCAGTTTTATCAGTGTGTTTTGTAAATGAGTGAGGAAATGCAAACAGCGGCTCAGTCAGGAGCATGAGATTTACTTTGATTTATTTCTGCTATCTATGTAAAAATAACAAAGTCAATTGTGATTTTTTTTTTCAATCTTAAAAATAGTAAGGTGAACTATAGGGTCTTTACTAAATGCAAAATAAATATGTGAATAAATGTGAATAATTGCAAATAAGTTGATATGATAACGTTGTAAAATACACTTTTTAGTTAAATGTTTTAGATATCTATTTTGCAGGAGCTGTTCTGTGAAGCGTGTGATGTAAAGCCGTGTAAAACCACGGTGACATACATGTGATTAAATGCTGTAACTGTTGTCCATGTTCAAGGAACAGCGTGATAAAGCCGAACTACAAGTGGCTTTTCTGCCAGCATGCGCGCTTTTCAAAAGTCTTCATATAGACTGCAATGAATTATAAACTTGGTCATCGAAATATTTTCTCATTAAAATGGTGTAAACAATATAATGGTTGGTGTAGTATTCTGTGTAAATAGTGTAAACATTATAATGGTTGGTGTATTCTGTGTAAATAGTGTAAACATTATAATGGTTGGTGTATTCTGTGTAAATAGTGTAAACAATATAATGGTTGGTGTATTCTGTGTAAATAGTGTAAACATTATAATGGTTGGTGTATTCTGTGTAAATAGTGTAAACAATATAATGGTTGGTGTATTTTGTTAACAGCTGGAATAATGCTGTCATCGTGCACTTACTGATTTCCAACTGGGAAAACTTCCAGACAGATCATTATGGCATGATGATGATGATTATTATTATATATTTACAACAATACAACTTTTCGATTTCAATATGACTCTTCACTTTCTAATATTTAATTTATTTCCATTACAAATATATACAAATCTAACAAATATATTTTCATTACAAATATAAAGTAAATGAAATAATGTTGACATAATCATGAATATAGCTCAACATGGTATATTGCTGTGTATTTGAGTGTCTAGACCTGAGTACAGAACGCGGTGTACAGTGTATAGGCGACACCAGAACCGTCGTCGCGCCGTTCCCACAGGAGCAGTCAGAACAGAACCGTGGAACCGCAGAATCAGAATGCGGGTGATTAGAATGCATGGAGGTACTGCCGTAGTCACAGCGCAGACAACCGGCCTCATTCATTCAGCTACACGCTAATAGACCCTCAATAAATGAAACACACATTGACACGGAGATGGAATAGAATTACATTAGGCTATATAACACCATGAGATTTGCATCTGACTTCCAAAACATATCGACAATGAACAGAGTAGGTCTAGCACATTATAGAAATCGTAATTATCATAAAAGAAAGGTTAACATTCAAAGCATTTTTTATGTTTTGCATTGAAAAAACTGCTAACCATTTTGCAGAAGTTAATTTGAATTGGACTTGTTTTAGCCATATATTACATAGCTGATATTGATAGTATGGATAGCCTAACAAGACATTTTTAAAAAGTAATTTAAAATAAACGAAATGTATCTCTACATGTGCATGTTTCACAATGTAATAATCACAGTAGACTAAAATATTTTTTATCTCTATGTATTTACTTGTTTCTTATGTATTTTTGTATAATCCTAAAAAGCCTATTTATATATCCACGCGTGTAGTTGGCCTTAATTACGTGTGCTACATTGATAGCTTATATGTTTAATTGTATTTTTTATTTATATTAAAATGCATTCATTCAGTGTCAGGGACATCAGGTGCTGTGAAAGAAATTTCCCATCTTGGCGCATTAAACAAATACTTTAGAATTCTGTCACTTTCTCCAATTGACTAGATCAAATACCGCCTTCTAGCCACTTCATTCTCTCCATTCACTCAATAGAAAGAGCAAAGAATTGCAAACTTCGACTGGGCCACCAATGTAGATTTAGCCTTTTTTCGAGTAGACAAAAAGACTGATTTCTCACAAACACATTGCTGACTGGGGAACTGGGAAACGGGCTCAGAGACCCCTTTGGAATTTAAATCCACCCCACCCCTCCCCTCCTCCTGACCCTGTTTGCCCAACAGTGCTCTGGTTTTCCCGTTCTTGCATTGTGTGTATTGTATTAATGTTTACTCCGGGTGATTAAAACACAAGTGGTGAATTTCTAGCTTCAAGTTTGGAGTTTATACAGTATTTTCGTTCATCATTAAATTAATAAACTATTCACCCCTTATATTGACTTCTGCATGTTGCTGCCAATTCTCTTTATCCAGGCCAGTCAATTCACTATCTGCTTTTCTCCGCTACTATTCAACCTGCTAATTCTCTTTATCCAGGCCAGTCAATTCACTATCTGCTTTTCTCCGCTACTATTCTAGCTGCTAATTCTCTTTATCCAGGCCAGTCAATTCACTATCTGCTTTTCTCCACTACTATTCAACCTGCTAATTCTCTTTATCCAGGCCAGTCAATTCACTACCTGCTTTTCTCCACTACTATTCAACCTGCTAATTCTCTTTATCCAGGCCAGTCAATTCACTACCTGCTTTTCTCCACTACTATTCAACCTGCTAATTCTCTTTATCCAGGCCAGTCAATTCACTATCTGCTTTTCTCCGCTACTATTCAACCTGCTAATTCTCTTTATCCAGGCCAGTCAATTCACTATCTGCTTTTCTCCGCTACTATTCTAGCTGCTAATTCTCTTTATCCAGGCCAGTCAATTCACTATCTGCTTTTCTCCACTACTATTCAACCTGCTAATTCTCTTTATCCAGGCCAGTCAATTCACTATCTGCTTTTCTCCGCTACTATTCAACCTGCTAATTCTCTTTATCCAGGCCAGTCAATTCACTATCTGCTTTTCTCCGCTACTATTCTAGCTGCTAATTCTCTTTATCCAGGCCAGTCAATTCACTATCTGCTTTTCTCCACTACTATTCAACCTGCTAATTCTCTTTATCCAGGCCAGTCAATTCACTATCTGCTTTTCTCCGCTACTATTCAACCTGCTAATTCTCTTTATCCAGGCCAGTCAATTCACTATCTGCTTTTCTCCGCTACTATTCTAGCTGCTAATTCTCTTTATCCAGGCCAGTCAATTCACTATCTGCTTTTCTCCGCTACTATTCTAGCTGCTAATTCTCTTTATCCAGGCCAGTCAATTCACTATCTGCTTTTCTCCGCTACTATTCAACCTGCTAATTCTCTTTATCCAGGCCAGTCAATTCACTATCTGCTTTTCTCCACTACTATTCAACCTGCTAATTCTCTTTATCCAGGCCAGTCAATTCACTATCTGCTTTTCTCCACTACTATTCTAGCTGCTAATTCTCTTTATCCAGGCCAGTCAATTCACTATCTGCTTTTCTCCACTACTATTCAACCTGCTAATTCTCTTTATCCAGGCCAGTCAATTCACTATCTGCTTTTCTCCGCTACTATTCCAGCTGCCAATTCTCTTTATCCAGGCCAGTCAATTCACTATCTGCTTTTCTCCGCTACTATTCTAGCTGCTAATTCTCTTTATCCAGGCCAGACAATTCACTACCTGCTTTTCTCCACTACTATTCCAGCTGCCAATTCTCTTCAGACAGTTCAGTCAACCTCTACGCAGACGACACCATTCTGTATACATCTGGCCCTTCTTTGGACACTGTGTTAACAAACCTCCAAACGAGCTTCAATGCCATACAACTCTCCTTCCGTGGCCTCCAACTGCTTTTAAATGCTAGTAAAACGAAATGCATGCTCTTCAACTGTCACGTTCTGACCATAGTTCTTGTGTGTTTTGCTTTTTTAGTGTTGGTCAGGACGTGAGCTGGGTGGGCATTCTATGCTGTGTGTCTAGTTTGTCTGTTTCTATGTTTGGCCTAATATGGTTCCCAATCAGAAGCAGGTGGTTTGTGTTGTCTCTGATTGGGAATCATATTTAGGTGGCTTGTTTTGTGTTGGGAATTGTGGGTGGTTGCTTCCTGTCTTTGTGTTTCTCTGCACCAGCTAGGACTGTATCGGTTTGAAGGCTGCCGTTACAGAAGGCTGCCGTTATAGAACCACCCACCAAACTCGGACCAAGCAGCGTGGCTACGGGCAGCAGCAGCAGCGAGTTCAGGAATGGACATGGGAGGACGAGCTGGACGGAAAAGGACCCTGGGCAGAGCCAGAGGAATGTCACCGCCCCAAAGCAGAGATGGAGGCAGCAAAAGCAGAGAGGCGGCATTATGAGGCGCTAGCAAGGCAGAGCGGCTGGACGCCCGAGAGGCTCCCCCAAAAATTTCTTGGGAGGGGGCTAAAGGGGGGTGTAGCTGGGTCAAGTAGGAGACTTGAGCCAACTCCCCCTGCTTACCGTAAGGAGCCAAGGATGGAACCAGAGCCGGTGAGGGCGGTATTGGAGGTGAGCGAAGTGGAGACTGTGAAGGATCTAATGGGGAAATTGGAGGAGAGAGAAATGAGGGATTTACTGGTTTGGTGCATGAGGTACGACATCCGCCCGACGGAGCGTGTCAGGGATTTGATGTCACCTGGGTCAGCTCTCCATACTCGTCCTGAGGTGCGGGCTAGCCGTCTGGTGAAGACTGTGCCAGCCTCACGCACCAGGCCTCCTGTGCGCCTCCCTAGCCCTGCACGTCCTGTGCCAGCTCAGCGCACCAGCTCTCCTGTGGCAGCCCCATGCACCAGCTCTCCGGTGCTGGCGCCACGTACCAGGCCTCCAGTTCCAGCACTCCGCACTCTCCCTGTGGTGCGTGTCTCCAGCCCGGTACTAGCAGTTCCGATACCACGCACCAGGCCTATAGTGCGCCTTGAGAGTCCAGTGTGCCCTGTTCCTGCTCCCCGCACTCGCCTAGTGGTGGGTGTCTTCAGTCCGGTACCACCAGTTCCGGCACCACGCACCAGGCCTACTGTGCGCCTCAGCAGGTCAGAGTCGGCCGTCTGCCCAGCGCCGTCTGAGCTGCCTGCCTGCCCAGCGCCATCTGAGCTGCCTACCTGCTCAGCGCCATCTGAGCTGCCTGCCTGCCCAGCGCCATCTGAGCCGCCTGTCTGTCCCGAGCCGCCAGAGCCGCCCGCCAGTCAGGAGCCGCCAGAGCCGCCCGCCAGTCAGGAGCCGCCAGAGCCGCCCGCCAGTCAGGAGCCGCCAGAGCCGCCCGCCAGTCAGGAGCCGCCAGAGCCGCCCGCCAGTCAGGAGCCGCCAGAGCCGCCCGCCAGTCAGGAGCCGCCAGAGCCGTCCGCCAGTCAGGAGCCGCCAGAGCCGCCCGCCAGTCAGGAGCCGCCAGAGCCGCCCGCCAGTCAGGAGCCGCCAGAGCCGCCCGCCAGTCAGGAGCCGCCAGAGCCGCCCGCCAGTCAGGAGCTCCCAGAGCCGCCCGCCAGTCAGGAGCTCCCAGAGCCGCCCGCCAGTCAGGAGCTGCCAGAGCCGCCCGCCAGTCAGGAGCTGCCAGAGCCGCCCGCCAGTCAGGAGCTGCCAGAGCCGCCCGCCAGTCAGGAGTTGCCAGAGCCGCCCGCCAGTCAGGAGCTGCCAGAGCCGCCCGCCAGTCAGGAGCTGCCAGAGCCGCCCGCCAGTCAGGAGCTGCCAGCCAGTCAGGAGCTGCCAGAGCCGCCAGCCAGTCAGGAGCTACCAGAGTCGTCAGCCAGTCCGGAGCTGCCATTCAGTCCGGAGCTGCCATTCGTCCGGAGCTACCTCTCTGTCCTGAGCTACCTCTCTGTCCTGAGCTACCTCTCTGTCCTGAGCTACCTCTCTGTCCTGAGCTACCTCTCTGTCCTGAGCTACCTCTCTCCTAAGTTACCTCTCTCCTAAGTTACCTCTCGGTTCGGAGCTGTCTCCTCAGTCTGATGGGGCCCTTTGTGAGGGTCCCTAGGCCAAGGTTGGCGGCGAGGGTCGCCACTCAAAGGACGCTAAGGAGGAGGACAAAGACAATGGTGGAGTGGTGTCCTCGTCCAGCGCCGGAGCCGCCACCGCGGACAGGTGCCCACCCAGACCCTCCCCTAGAGTTTTAGGGGGTGTGTTCAGAGTCCGCACCTCAGGAGGGGTGGGGGTACTGTCAGGTTCTGACCATAGTTCTTGTGTGTTTTGCTTGTTTTAGTGTTGGTCAGGACGTGAGCTGTGTGAGCATTCTATGTTGTGTGTCTAGTTTGTCTGTTTCTATGTTTGGCCTATATGGTTCCCAATCAGAAGCAGATGTTTTGTGTTGTCTCTGATTGGGAATCATATTTAGGTGGCTTGTTTTGTGTTGGGGATTGTGGGTGGTTGTTTCCTGTCTTTGTGTTTCTCTGCCCCAGCTAGGACTGTATCGGTTTGCCACATTTATTATTTTGTATTGTTGTAAGTGTTCACAGTTTCGTTTTATTAAACATGTTGAGCACTGGCTACGCTGCGTGTTGGTCCGATCCCTGCTACACCTTCTCTTCAGAAGAAGAGGAGGAAGGCTGCCGTTACATCAACCGATTGCTGCCCGCACCATCCCGCCCGACTAGCTTCACTACTCTGGACGGTTCTGACTTAGAATATGTGGACAACTATAAATACCTAGGTGTCTGGTTAGACTGTAAACTCTCCTACCAGACTCACTTTAAGCATCTCCAATCCAAAATTCAATCTAGAATCGGGTTCCTATTTCGCATCAAAGCCTCCTTCACTCACGTTGCCAAACATACCCTCGTAAAACTGACTTTCCTACCGATCCTCGACTTCGGAGATGTCATTTACAAAATAGCTTCCAATACTCTACTCAGCAAATTAGATGCAGTCTATCACAGTGCCATCCGTTTTGTCACCAAAGCCACATATACTACCCACAACTGTGACCTGTATGCTCTCGTTGGCTGGTCCTCGCTTCATATTCGTCGCCAGACCCACTGGCTCCAGGTCATCTACAAGTCTTTGCTAGGTAAAGCTCCGCCTTATCTCAGCTCACTGGTCACGATAACAACACCCACCCGTAGAATGCGCTCCAGCAGGTATATCTCACTGGTCATCCCCAAAGCCAACACCTCCTTTGGCCGCCTTTCCTTCCAGTTCTCTGCTTCCAATGACTGGAACAAATTGCAAAAATCGCTGAAGCTGGAGACTTATATTTCCCTCACTAACTTTAAGCATCAGCTATCTGAGCAGCTAACCGATCGCTGGAGCTGTACATGGCCCATCTGTAAATAACCCACTCAATCTACCTACCTTATCCCCATATTGTTTTTATTTACTTTTCTGCTCTTTTGCACACCAGTATTTCTACTTGCACATCATCTGCTCATCTATCAATCCAGTGTTAATTTGTTAAACTGTAATTACTTCGCTACTATGGCTTATTTATTGCCATTTGCAAACACTGTATATAGACTTTCTTTTTTTTATTTTGTTATTGACTGTGCGTCTGTTTATGTGTAACTCTGTTGTTGTTTGTGTCGTACTGCTTTGCTTTATCTTGGCCAGGTCACAGTTGTAAATGAGAACTTGTTCTCAACTGGCTCACCTGGTTAAATAAAGGTGAAATATGTTTTAATTCCCTACCTGCTTTTATTTATTAAACTAGGCAAGTCTTTTAGAACACATTTTTACTTACAATGACAGCCTACCCCGGCCAAACCCTAACCCGGGCGACGCTGGGTCAATTCTGCGCCGCACTATGCGACTCCCAATCACAGCCGGTTGCGATACAGCCTGGAATTGAACCAGGGTCTGTAGTGATGCCTCTAGCACTGAATGCCTTAGACCGATGCGCCACTCGGGAGTTAGATCAGTTTAATTTGCTGATCTTGCAATATATGGAATTGTTTTAAAAGGGTCATACCAATGATTATTTAGCTATTTGAATTTTAAGACCCCATAATTATGCTATAGAAAAATGATTGAATGAAACATTGAATTTGGCATTACTGCTATTAGCCAATCGAAAACCATTGAATAACAGATTCACTACATGGAACAACAAATAGTCCCCAAAAAATCTAAAGGAAGTTTGTTCTGTTTGTTCATTTTTTGAAATCTATTTATTCTCTTATTTTAAGCACTAAACTATCTCCAAATATGCAGAAGTTCCATTTATTTTTAAAACTGGTACCTTGACTACCGGTGCCCCCTGTATATAGCCTCATTGTTCTTATTGTGTTTTTAATTATTACTTTTTATTTTAGTCTACTTGGTAAATATTTTCTTCTTCTTGAACTGCCCTGTTGGTTAAGGGCTTGTAAGTAAGCATTTCACGGTAAAGTCTACACTTGTTGTATTTGGCGGCATGTGGCAAAGTTTGATTTGATTTTGATTTAAGTGGGCGTCCTAGAGCAAAACTGAGCACCAACGTGAGTCATCTTTCAATCTTTCAATATTAATAGTTTGTAGGCCAAACCGCCCTGACGCTACAGACAATTTTGTGAGAAGTCTGATGTTAGGGATGTCTCACACCGCTGTAGCTCTGCCACCTTTCACCTCAGATGCAGAAGGGCGATATCAGTGGTGGATTGAGACGCAGCCCATGCACAAAAACATCTCTAGCTGAAACAGATGGATTTTGATGGGGATTTTTGGATTATGTTAATTATATTTCCGTGAGGTGTTAAGGGGTTATTTTCTATTTTTTTTAGTACTAAATTAGTTCTTTATAATCCTAGTTGATGCTGTAGTGAGTGCTAAACACTCGGATTATGAGACGAGTCAGTATGTTTGAAATCACTACTCTAAATTCAATAGCAACAACGTCCCTGTTCTTTGGTCTCAGATGTTCCACTAAGACATGAGGTCGTGCTTAGAGGATGAATAGACCAAATAGTAACCCACCATGTTGTTTTTAAGATAATTCAACTGGAGCCTCATGGTAATTAGCATGTGTAATTTATGACAGTATTAAAGTATGCAGGCGGCTTGGTGAGGCTCTTCTGGTCTCAGTCATACAGTCAATTTAGAGCTCTACTCAGATTTCACGATAGAAAGTTAAAGGTAATATCAGATTGAGCCGACATTGAGTGCATTCGGGAATGTATTCAGACCCCTTGACTTTTTCCACATTTTGTTGCGTTACAGCCTTATTCTAAAATGAGTGAAAAACGATTTAATTCAATCTGCACACAATACCCCATAATGACAAAGCAAAATCTTGTTTTTAAAAAGTTGAGCACATTTATTAAAATAAGAAACGGAAATATGACATTTAAATAAGTATTGACCCTTTACTCAGTACTTTGTGGAAGCACCTTTGCCAATGATTACAGCCTAGAGTCTTCTTGCGTATGACGCTACAAGCTTGGTTCATCTGTATTTGGGGAGTTTCTCCCATTCTTCTCTGAGGATCCTCTCAACCTCTGTCAGTTTGGATGGGCAGCATAGCTATTTTCAGGTCTCTCCAGAGATGGTCGATTGGGTTCAAGTCCGGGCTTTGGCTGGGCCACTCAAGTACATTCAGAGACTTGTCACAAAGCCACTCCAGCATTTTGGCTGTGTGCTTAGGGTCTTTGTCCTGTTGAAAGGTGAACATTCACCCCAGTCTGAGGTCCTGGGTGCTCTGGAGCAGGTTTTCATCAAGGATCTCTGTACTTTTCTCTGTTTATCTTTCCCTTGATCCTGTCTAGTCTCCCAGTCCCTGCCACTGAAAAACATCCCCACAGGATACTGCTGCCACCACCATGCTTCACCGTGGGGATGGTGCCACCACCATGCTTCACCGTAGTGATGGTGCCACCACCATGCTTCACCGTAGTGATGCTGCCACCACCATGCTTCACCGTAGTGATGCTGCCACCACCATGCTTCACCGTAGTGATGCTGCCACCACCATGCTTCACCGTAGGGATGGTGCCACCACCATGCTTCACCGTAGTGATGGTGCCACCACCATGCTTCACCGTGGGGATGGTGCCACCACCATGCTTCACCGTAGGGATGCTGCCACCACCATGCTTCACCGTAGTGATGCTGCCACCACCATGCTTCACCGTAGTGATGGTGCCACCACCATGCTTCACCGTAGTGATGGTGCCACCACCATGCTTTACCGTAGTGATGGTGCCACCACCATGCTTCACCGTAGGGATGGTGCCACCACCATCCACCACCAGGTTTCATCAAAATGTGAAGATTGGCATTCAGGCCAAAGAGTTCAATCTTGGTTTCATTAAACCAGGGAATCTCGATTCTCATGGTCAGAGTCGGGTTGTGTGGTGCCTTTTACTGAGGAGTGGCTTCCGACTGTCCACTCGACCATAAACGCCTGATTGGTGGAGTGCTGCAGTGATGGTTGTCCTTCTGGAAGGTTTTCCCATCTCCACAGAGGAACCCTGGAGCTCTGTCAGAGTGACCATTGGGCTCTTGGTCACCTCCGTGACCAAGGCAATTGTCCCCAGATTGCTCAGTTTGGCCGGGCGGCCAGCTCTAGGAAGAGTCTTGGTGGTTCCGAACTTCTTCCATTTAAGAATGATGGAGGCCACTGTGTTCTTGGGGACCTTCAATGCTGCATAAATGTTTTGGTACCCTTCCCCAGATCTGTGCCTCGACACAATCCAGTCTCAGCTCTACTGACAAATTCTTTGGCCTCATGGCTTGGTTTTTGCTCTGACACGCACTGTCAACTGTGGGAACTTATATAGACAGGCATGTGCCTTTCCAAATCATGTCCAATCAATTTAATTTACCACAGGTGGACTCAAGGACGATCAATGTAAACCGGATGCACTTGAGCTCAATTTCGAGTCTCATGGCAAAGGGTCTGAATACTGATGTAAATAAGGTATTTCTGTTTATTGTTAATACATTTCTAAACATTTCTAAACCCCCTGCCTCAGCCACAGTCTGTCCCAGACCCAGACATGTTTTGCGTAATTATACATAAAAACATGACTGCTTTGGGGAATCCCCCTTAAAACATAGTATTTACAGTATGAAGTCATTACCAGGTTGATCCCTTTCTCTCTCTTTATTCTCCCATCATCTTGCCACGGATGGATGGCTTGCTGTCATGTCTGGCCTGACAGCGGGGGGAGGGGGTATTAAACAACTAGGAGGGGCTGTAACACAGTACTGTAGTCACTAGCAGCTCGCCCTTATGGATAATTATTAAGGTCCCTCCCTCCCCATGTAAGCTGAACATAAAGTATGCAAAACACAGGCAAAGCTTTTGGACAATTACTCATATCTCCACCTTGATGCCATGCAGTGTTGTGGTCACCTTGTTTCTACCTCAGCCCCAGACTCCCTGCCTCAGCCCCAGACTCCCTGCCTCAGCCCCAGACTCCCTGCCTCAGCCCCAGACTCCCTGCCTCAGCCCCAGACTCCCTGCCTCAGCCCCAGACTCCCTGCCTCAGCCCCAGACTCCCTGCCTCAGCCCCAGACTCCCTGCCTCAGCCCCAGACTCCCTGCCTCAGCCCCAGACTCCCTGCCTCAGCCCCAGACTCCCTGCCTCAGCCCCAGACTCCCTGCCTCAGTTTGGTCAATGTGTTTTCTAACAAAACACAGGACACTTTTTAATTTCTATGTTCTTTATCATCGCCACATGAGCATAGAGACTTTTAACTGCTCTGTCCAATCAGCTATCAGACAGACCGGAGCACATGGAACCAGAGAGAACTGAGACTGACTGTTGAATAATTGAAAGAGAAAGTCAAATCCAAAAGGCCCAGAAACAGAGTCGGGGATGTTCATTGGTATGCAGACAGAATTCAGTTGCACACAGTTTACACCTACTGTTTATTTTCACTTATGAACACTTTCAAATTTAAAACAAACTTGAGTTATTTTAGTTTATTTAGTAAAAAACAGCTCGGGGGAGTGTAGTTCTGCAGTGACTCTCTCTGCCTTGTTCTAAAACGGTGTTTCAACTCTCCTGAATCCACTGTGGTGCGGCTCAGCGCTCTGTTTGAAGAGAGGCCTCAGAACTGAAGAGAGAAACGCTGAATATATATTGGTTAATGCTCTATAATAACAGCCACCATTAATGTGTGAAGGTGTATTGAGATACAATGGAAGACAGAGACCTGTCAATCACCTTTTAGCAGAGGGAGATCAACATTGAGCTACGATGTTTATGTTGTTGTTTACATCAAGTGTTTCTGAACAGAATGTGTTGTTTACTGGGCGTTAGAAGAGACGAGAGAAGGGAAGGTGTTACCCTCTGAATCAGAAGAGACGATCACGCTGTGCAAACTCTCACTCCCTGGAAAGACAGACTCTCACTCCCTGGAAAGACAGACTCAATCTCCCTGGAAAGACAGACTCAATCTCCCTGGAAAGAGAGACTGACAGTCCCCAGAAAGAGACTAGCAGTCCCTGGAACAGAAAGGGGATACATAGTCAGTTGTACAAATGACTACATTCAACCGAAATGTGTCTCCCGCATTCAACCCAACTCCTCTGAATCAGCGAGGTGCGGGGGGCTGCCTTAATCAACATCCACGTCATCAGCCCGCGGGGAGCAGGTGTTGTTGTGGGATGGGCCTTGCTCAAGGGCAGAACAGCTGATTTTTCCACCTTGCCGGCTCTGAGATTCCAACCAATGACATTTTGGTTACTGGCCTAACACTCTTAACCACTGGGCTTCCAGCCACCAGACTCCCACTCCCTGGACCCCCACTCCCTGGACCCCCACTCCCTGGACCCCCACTCCCTGGACCCCCACTCCCTGGACCCCCACTCCCTGGACTCCCACTCCCTGGACTCCCACTCCCTGGACTCCCACGACTCCCCCCACTCCTTCTTCATAGTGACACACTATGAAGACTACAGGAGTTCCACTCTTACTCTACTGATGTGAGAGCCATCCAGTTGAATTTCAACAAATAACTTCGTTTTACAACTTATTTCAAGCGACAAAGCAAAGATGGTGAATTGCCAATTCAACACAGGTTACCACAACTGCATGCACTTAGCTAAACAAACAAGTGTAACGTGTAGGCTACCATCTAGCTAGAGGCAAGGCAGAAGTAGTGTCACTATTTATCAGCATAAATCAAAAATATTGATGCGAAAAAAGACATCACCACTTTGTGCAATTCAAAAACAATCTAGCTTGTTGTCATTGATGACAGATCAGGTTTGAATAACCTAAACAAGTGTTTAAAGGTCGGGATGGACGGCCGAAAGTGAGTGATCAAGCTGCTGAGCATTTTGAACGTAGCAACTTTCAATTAACCCAAAGACCGCTAACTAGTTGGCTAACTTTTTTCCAATTAGGTATTGGTTTCATAACCCATCTAGGTAAGGTTGCTAGCTTTATCTAGCCTGCATAATACTTTTTTTTTGAGACAGCGTGTGTGGTGGGAGGGAGAAAGAGAGAGCGAGAGAGAGACGAGACGGCAGGTTCGGGACAAGGAAGCACGACCAGTGAACAGGTTAGGGTTCTATAGTGCAGGCAGAACAGCAGAGACTGGGTCAGCAGCATGACCAGTACTTCCTATTGGCCTCACAACCGCAGATCACGTGCCACATGCAGCTTCTTCACCTGTGGCATCATCTGAGACCAGCCACCCGGACAGCTGATGAAACTGGGTTTGTACAACCAAATCATTTTTGCACATACTGTCATAAACCGTCTTAGGGATGCTCATCTGCGTGCTCGTCCTCCTCACCAGGGTCTTGACCTGACTGCAGTTCAGCGTCGTAACCGACTTCAGTGGGCAAATGCTCACCTCCGATAGCCACTGGCACACTGGAAAAGTGTGCTCTTCACAGATTAAACCCGGTTCCAAGTGTACCTGGCAGAAGGTATGGTGTCGTGTGGGTGAGCAGTTTGCTGATGTCAACAAGGTGAACAGGTTTCCCCATGGTGGCGGGGCGGGGGGGGGTTATAGTATTTTATGGCAGAAATAAGCTACGGACAACGAACACAATTGCATTTTACAATTGCAATTTGAATGCACAGAGATATCGTGACGAGATCTTGAGGCCCATTGTCGTGCCATTCATCTGCTGCCATCACCTCATGTTTCAGCATAAAAAAAATGCACAGCCATGTGGCAAGGATCTGTACATAATTCCAGGAAGCTGAAAATGTCCCAGTTCTTCCATGACCTGCATACGCACCACACGTCACCTATTGAGCATGTTGGCGATGTTCTGGATCAACGTGTACGACAGAGTGTTCCAGTTCCCGCCAATGTACAGCAACTTTGGAACAGACAATGAAGAGGAGTGGGAAAGCATTCCAAAGGCCACAGTTAACAGCCTGATCAACTCTATGCGAAGGAGATGTGTCGCGCTGCATGAAGCAAATGGTGGTCACACCAGATACTGACTGGTTTTCTGATCCACAACCTTTTTTAAAAACTTCTTATGGATCCCTTAGCGGGAACGATTTGACAACACCAAGTGAAATTGCAGCCCGCCAAATTCAAAAACAGAAATACTCATAATAAGAATTCATAAAGCATACAAGTGTTATACATCGGTTTAAAGATTCACTTGTTAATCCAGCCGCAGTGTCAGATTTGAAAAAGGCTTTACGGCGAAAGCACACCATGCGATTATCTGAGGACAGCGGCCAGCTACCAACACATGAAAATCAGATTTCAACCAGGCAGGTGCTACACAAAGGTCAGAAATAAGGATATAATTCATGCCTTACCTTTGAAGATCTTCTTCTGTTGGCACTCCAAAATGTCCCATAAACATCACAAATGGTCCTTTTGTTCGATAAATTGTTTCTTTATATCCCCAAAATGTCCATTTATTTGGCGCGTTTGATTCAGAAAAACACCGGTTCCAACTCGCCCAACATGCCTACAAAGTATCTAATAAGTTACCTGTAAACTTTGTCCAAACATTTGAAACAACTTTCCTAATCCAATTTTAGGTATTTTAAAATGTAAATAATCGATACATTTTAAGACGGAATATATTGTGTTCAATAGTGGATAAAATGAAAGTGGAGTGAGTTCCAGGTCGAGCGCCCCAAACAAAAAAGTACACTTGGCTTGACTCTCAGAAAGGAAAGGGCTACTTCTTCATTTCTCAAAGGAAAAACATCAACCAATTTCTAAAGACTGTTGACATCTAGTGGAAGCCACAGGAACTGCACGCATATCTCTATTATAAAGGGATTGCCATAGAATATGAGGCATTTACATTTTACATTTAAGTCATTTAGCAGACGCTCTTATCCAGAGCGACTTACAAATTGGTGCATTCACCTTATGACATCCAGTGGAATATCTAGTAGTCTAGTAGAACATGAGGCCTCCTGGTGTCTCTATACTGAGTAATCACAGACTAGTAGTCTAGTAGAACATGAGGCCTCCTGGTGTCTCTATACTGAGTAATCACAGGCTAGTAGAACATGAGGCCTCCTGGTGTCTCTATACTGAGTAATCACAGTCTAGTAGTCTAGTAGAACATGAGGCCTCCTGGTGTCTCTATACTGAGTAATCACAGTCTAGTAGTCTAGTAGAACATGAGGCCTCCTGGTGTCTCTATACTGAGTAATCACAGACTAGTAGTCTAGTAGAACATGAGGCCTCCTGGTGTCTCTATACTGAGTAATCACAGTCTAGTAGAACAATAGGCCTCCTGGTGTCTCTATACTGAGTAATCACAGTCTAGTAGAACATGAGGCCTCCTGGTGTCTCTATACCGAGTAATCACAGACTAGTAGTCTAATAGAACATGAGGCTTCCTGGTGTCTCTATACTGAGTAATCACAGTCTAGTAGTCTAGTAGAACATGAGGCCTCCTGGTGTCTCTATACTGAGTAATCACAGACTAGTAGAACATGAGGCCTCCTGGTGTCTCTATACTGAGTAATCACAGTCTAGTAGAACATGAGGCCTCCTGGTGTCTCTATACTGAGTAATCACAGACTAGTAGAACATAAGGCCTCCTTGTGTCTCTATACTGAGTAATCACAGACTAGTAGTCTAGTAGAACATGAGGCCTCCTGGTGTCTCTATACTGAGTAATCACAGACTAGTAGTCTAGTAGAACATGAGGCCTCCTGGTGTCTCTATACTGAGTAATCACAGACTAGTAGTCTAGTAGAACATGAGGCCTCCTGGTGTCTCTATACTGAGTAATCACAGACTAGTAGTCTAGTAGAACATGAGGCCTCCTGGTGTCTCTATACTGAGTAATCACAGACTAGTAGTCTAGTAGAACATGAGGCCTCCTGGTGTCTATATACTGAGTAATCACAGGCTAGTAGTCTAGTAGAACATGAGGCCTCCTGGTGCCTCTATACTGAGTAACCACAGACTAGTAGTCTAGTAGAACATGAGGCCTCCTGGTGTCTCTATACTGAGTAATCACAGACTAGTAGTCTAGTAGAACATGAGGCCTCCTGGTGTCTCTATACTGAGTAATCACAGGCTAGTAGAACATGAGGCCTCCTGGTGTCTCTATACTGAGTAATCACAGTCTAGTAGAACATGAGGCCTCCTGGTGTCTCTATACTGAGTAATCACAGACTAGTAGAACATGAGGACTCCTGGTGTCTCTATACTGAGTAATCACAGACTAGTAGTCTAGTAGAACATGAGGCCTCCTGGTGTCTCTATACTGAGTAATCACAGACTAGTAGTCTAGTAGAACATGAGGCCTCCTGGTGTCTCTATACTGAGTAATCACAGACTAGTAGTCTAGTAGAACATGAGGCCTCCTGGTGTCTCTATACTGAGTAATCACAGACTAGTAGTCTAATAGAACATGAGGCCTCCTGGTGTCTCTATACTGAGTAATCACAGACTAGTAGTCTAGTAGAACATGAGGCCTCCTGGTGTCTCTATACTGAGTAATCACAGGCTAGTAGAACATGAGGCCTCCTGGTGTCTCTATACTGAGTAATCACAGTCTAGTAGAACATGAGGCCTCCTGGTGTCTCTATACTGAGTAATCACAGTCTAGTAGTCTAGTAGAACATGAGGCCTCCTGGTGTCTCTATACTGAGTAGATAGATGGACATCTATAATTCATGTGGTTGACAGTCCCCTAGTTAATGTTGCCCTAGGCACTGTTTGTCTCTGCTTGGTACTCTGTTTGAAGCCAGTTGTTGACAACTCTTCCACATGTCAAACTATCATCGCTAATAATTGCTTGAGGAGATGGAACTTTCATGAATGTTGGTTTCATCCCAGAATTCTGTTCTCCTTCGTCAGCCTTCAAGAACTCCTTGTGATGAATCATTGATTTCTCTGCTTCTAACTCTTGACAGATTTTCCTCTGTAATTCAAAGCTCTAAGTCAAATGATAATGCAGAGAAACGAAGCATGCTTTACATAACTCAAAGATTTGACGTATGAAATTGACGGTGCTCTCTACCTGGCCCCATCTCTGTCTCTTTCCCTCTACCTCTCCTCCCTCCCTCTGTCTGTCTTTCTCCCCCTCCCTTTCTGTCTCTTTCCATCTCCCAGTCTCTCCCTCTCCCTTCCACTCTCCCTTCCCCTCTCCCTTCCCCTCTCCCTTCCACTCTCCCAGTCTCTCCCTCTCTCTCCCAGTCTCTCCCTCTCTCTCCCAGTCTCCCTTCCCCTCTCCCTGTCTCTCTCCCAGTCTCTCTCTCTCTTTCCCTCTCCCAGTCTCTCTCTCCCTTCCCCTCTCCCTTCCCCTCTCTCTCCCAGTCTCTCCCTCTCTCTCCCAGTCTCCCTCTCCCTTCCCCTCTCCCTCTCTCTCCCAGTCTCCCTCTCCCTTCCCCTCTCCCTCTCTCTCCCAGTCTCTCCCTCTCTCTCTCTCTCTCCCTCTCCCTTCCCCTCCCTCAGTCTCTCTCTCCCTTCCCCTCTCCCTTCCCCTCTCCCAGTCTCTCTCTCTCTTTCCCTCTCCCTTCCACTCTCCCAGTCTCTCTCTCTCTTTCCCTCTCCCTTCCACTCTCCCAGTCTCTCCCTCAGTCTCTCTCTCCCTTTCCCTCTCCCTTCCACTCTCCGTCTCCCTCTCTCTCCCAGTCTCCCTTCCACTCTCCCAGCCTCTCTCTCCCTTCCCCTCTCCCTTCCCCTCTCCCAGTCTCTCTCTCTCTTTCCCTCTCCCTTCCACTCTCCCTGTCTCTCTGTCTCTTCCCCTCTCCCTATCCCTCTCCCAGTCTCTCCCTCTCTCTCCCAGTCTCTCTCTCTCTTTCCCTCTCCCTTCCCCTCTCCCAGTCTCTCCCTCTCTCTCCCTCAGTCTCTCTCTCTCTTTCCCTCTCCCTTCCCCTCTCCCTTCCCCTCTCCCAGTCTCTCTCTCTCTTTCCCTCTCCCTTCCCCTCTCCCTTCCCCTCTCCCAGTCTCTCTCTCTCTTTCCCTCTCCCTTCCCCTCTCCCAGTCTCTCTCTCTCTTTCCCTCTCCCTTCCCCTCTCCCTTCCCCTCTCCCAGTCTCTCTCTCTCTTTCCCTCTCCCTTCCCCTCTCCCAGTCTCTCTCTCTCTTTCCCTCTCCCTTCCCCTCTCCCTTTCCCTCTCCCAGTCTCTCCCTCTCTCTCCCAGTCTCCCTCTCCCTTCCCCTCTCCCTTCCACTCTCCCAGTCTCTCTCTCTCTTTCCCTCTCCCTTCCACTCTCCCAGTCTCCCTCTCCCTTCCACTCTCCCAGTCTCCCTCTCCCTTCCCCTCTCCCAGTCTCCCTCTCCCTTCCACTCTCCCAGTCTCCCTCTCCCTTCCACTCTCCCAGTCTCCCTCTCCCTTCCACTCTCCCAGTCTCCCTCTCCCTTCCCCTCTCCCAGTCTCCCTCTCCCTTCCACTCTCCCAGTCTCCCTCTCCCTTCCCCTCTCCCAGTCTCCCTCTCCCTTCCCCTCTCTCAGTCTCCCTCTCCCTTCCACTCTCCCAGTCTCCCTCTCCCTTCCACTCTCCCAGTCTCCCTCTCCCTTCCACTCTCCCAGTCTCCCTCTCCCTTCCCCTCTCCCAGTCTCCCTCTCCCTTCCCCTCTCCCAGTCTCCCTCTCCCTTCCCCTCTCTCAGTCTCCCTCTCCCTTCCACTCTCCCAGTCTCCCTCTCCCTTCCCCTCTCTCAGTCTCCCTCTCCCTTCCACTCTCCCAGTCTCCCTCTCCCTTCCCCTCTCTCAGTCTCCCTCTCCCTTCCACTCTCCCAGTCTCCCTCTCCCTTCCCCTCTCCCAGTCTCCCTCTCCCTTCCCCTCTCCCAGTCTCCCTCTCCCTTCCCCTCTCCCAGTCTCCCTCTCCCTTCCACTCTCCCAGTCTCCCTCTCCCTTCCACTCTCCCAGTCTCCCTCTCCCTTCCCCTCTCCCAGTCTCCCTCTCCCTTCCCCTCTCTCAGTCTCCCTCTCCCTTCCACTCTCCCAGTCTCCCTCTCCCTTCCACTCTCCCAGTCTCCCTCTCCCTTCCCCTCTCCCAGTCTCCCTCTCCCTTCCCCTCTCCCAGTCTCCCTCTCCCTTCCACTCTCCCAGTCTCCCTCTCCCTTCCACTCTCCCAGTCTCCCTCTCCCTTCCACTCTCCCAGTCTCCCTCTCCCTTCCCCTCTCCCAGTCTCCCTCTCCCTTCCCCTCTCCCAGTCTCCCTCTCCCTTCCCCTCTCTCAGTCTCCCTCTCCCTTCCACTCTCCCAGTCTCCCTCTCCCTTCCCCTCTCTCAGTCTCCCTCTCCCTTCCACTCTCCCAGTCTCCCTCTCCCTTCCCCTCTCCCAGTCTCCCTCTCCCTTCCCCTCTCCCAGTCTCCCTCTCCCTTCCCCTCTCCCAGTCTCCCTCTCCCTTCCACTCTCCCAGTCTCCCTCTCCCTTCCACTCTCCCAGTCTCCCTCTCTCTTCCACTCTCCCAGTCTCCCTCTCCCTTCCACTCTCCCAGTCTCCCTCTCCCTTCCCCTCTCTCAGTCTCCCTCTCCCTTCCACTCTCCCAGTCTCCCTCTCCCTTCCCCTCTCCCAGTCTCCCTCTCCCTTCCCCTCTCCCAGTCTCCCTCTCCCTTCCCCTCTCCCAGTCTCCCTCTCCCTTCCACTCGCCCAGTCTCCCTCTCCCTTCCACTCTCCCAGTCTCCCTCTCCCTTCCCCTCTCCCAGTCTCCCTCTCCCTTCCCCTCTCCCAGTCTCCCTCTCCCTTCCACTCTCCCAGTCTCCCTCTCCCTTCCCCTCTCCCAGTCTCCCTCTCCCTTCCCCTCTCCCAGTCTCCCTCTCCCTTCCCCTCTCTCAGTCTCCCTCTCCCTTCCCCTCTCTCAGTCTCCCTCTCCCTTCCCCTCTCCCTGTCTCCATCTGTCTGTCTATGTTTTTTCTCTTTTTAATCTTTATTTTTTGACCAAAGAGGGACTGCGGTTTGGGGTTTCCTGTGAAGTGTTATGATGTGTGATGTTTGGTAGTGGTATTATACACCCTGTGAAGTGTTGTTGTATTGGAGAAGCCTGCAGCCTAGGGCAGTGTGTAGTGAAACATCATGCAGGCCACACTGCTCCTCTCAGAACGAAACAGTCGCTCACTCAGAGGAGACGCATGTTGATTAGAGCCAATTATATGGCCTGTCAGTTTCCTTGGCGACAGCGAGGGTGACCGGGGACAGCCCCCACCCCCTCCCCAACGCTTCCCATCTGAGCGGTCGCTGGAGGCGGGACGAAGGATTTCAAATGCGAAATAACTTAAAAGCAGAGTGGGAAGGAAGAGAGTCGACTTCCGACACGGTTACAAAGAGAATGTCATGGTGATGTCACCCTTAGGCTTCACAGACAGACAGACGGCTGATACCACTCATCATGCAGTACTCAATACTACACTACAACTCCATAGTAACCAAGCAACCCATCCCTAACCCTATACCAAGCAACCTATCCCTAACCCTATACCCAGCTACTCATCCCTAACCCTCTACCCAGCTACCCATCCCTAACCCTCTACCCAGCAACCTATCCCTAACCCTCTACCCAGCTACCCAGCTACCCATCCCTAACCCTCTACCCAGCTACCCAGCTACTCATCCCTAACCCTCTACCCAGCTACTCATCCCTAACCCTCTACCCAGCTACCCATCCCTAACCCTCTACCCAGCTACCCATCCCTAACCCTCTACCCAGCTACTCATCCCTAACCCTCTACCCAGCTACTCATCCCTAACCCTCTACCCAGCTACTCATCCCTAACCCTCTACCCAGCTACCCATCCCTAACCCTCTACCCAGCAACCTATCCCTAACCCTCTACCCAGCTACCCATCCCTAACCCTCTACCCAGCAACCTATCCCTAACCCTATACCCAGCTACCCAGCTACCCATCCCTAACCCTATACCCCGCTACTCATCCCTAACCCTCTACCCAGCTACTCATCCCTAACCCTCTACCCAGCTACCCAGCTACTCATCCCTAACCCTATACCAAGCTAAGTATCCCTAACCCTATACCAAGCTAAGTATCCCTAACCATATACCCAGCTAAGTATCCCTAACCCTATACCAAGCTACTCATCCCTAACCCTCTACCCAGCTACCCATCCCTAACCCTCTACCCAGCTACTCATCCCTAACCCTCTACCCAGCTACTCATCCCTAACCCTCTACCCAGCTACTCATCCCTAACCCTATACCCAGCTAATTATCCCCAACCGTTTACATTACATTACATTTGAGTCATTTAGCAGACGTTCTTATCCAGAGCGACTTACAGTAGAGTGCACACATTTGATTCCATTTTTTACATTTCATTACATTTTACATACTGAGACAAGGACTGTCCTAAGTCCTAATTGAGTGTCAATAGAAGTGACTCTACATCAACTGAGTAGAACTCCAATGAAGGGAACTCCATTTTACTGAGCTTATTAACACATTCATAGGTATCCTTTACAAAACAGGGCACAAGGTGAGACCCAAATGCAGACACAGGAGGCAGATGGTAGAGCTCCGATATTAATTACAACAAAGGGAGTAGGCAAAGGCAGGTCGGGGACAGGCCAGAGTTCACAAACCAGGGTCCAAACAGTACCAGACAAACCAGGGTCCAAACAGTACCAGACAATAGGCAATCTCGAGGTCAGGCCAGGCGGGTCAGAAACCAGATCCGAGTCCAAAACAGTACAAGGGGAAAGGCAGGCTGGTAGTGAGAACAGGCAGAGGGGATAGGCAGGCTGGTAGTGAGAACAGGCAGAGGGGATAGACAGGCTGGTAGTGAGAACAGGCAGAGGGGACAGGCAGGCTGGTAGTGAGAACAGGCAGAGGGGTCAGGCAGGCTGGTAGTGAGAACAGGCAGAGGGGATAGGCAGGCTGGTAGTGAGAACAGGCAGAGGGGTCAGGCAGGCTGGTAGTGAGAACAGGCAGAGGGGATAGGCAGGCTGGTAGTGAGAACAGGCAGAGGGGATAGGCAGGCTGGTAGTGAGAACAGGCAGAGGGGATAGGCAGGCTGGTAGTGAGAACAGGCAGAGGGGATAGGCAGGCTGGTAGTGAGAACAGGCAGAGGGGTCAGGCAGACTGGTAGTGAGAACAGGCAGGCTGGTAGTGAGAACAGGCAGAGGGGATAGGCAGGCTGGTAGTGAGAACAGGCAGAGGGGTCAGGCAGGCTGGTAGTGAGAACAGGCAGAGGGGATAGGCAGGCTGGTAGTGAGAACAGGCAGAGGGGTCAGGCAGGCTGGTAGTGAGAACAGGCAGAGGGGATAGGCAGGCTGGTAGTGAGAACAGGCAGAGGGGATAGGCAGGCTGGTAGTGAGAACAGGCAGAGGGGTCAGGCAGGCTGGTAGTGAGAACAGGCAGAGGGGTCAGGCAGGCTGGTAGTGAGAACAGGCAGAGGGGTCAGGCAGGCTGGTAGTGAGAACAGGCAGAGGGGTCAGGCAGGCTGGTAGTGAGAACAGGCAGAGGGGATAGGCAGGCTGGTAGTGAGAACAGGCAGAGGGGATAGGCAGGCTGGTAGTGAGAACAGGCAGAGGGGATAGGCAGGCTGGTAGTGAGAACAGGCAGAGGGGATAGGCAGGCTGGTAGTGAGAACAGGCAGAGGGGTCAGGCAGGCTGGTAGTGAGAACAGGCAGAGGGGTCAGGCAGGCTGGTAGTGAGAACAGGCAGAGGGGATAGGCAGGCTGGTAGTGAGAACAGGCAGAGGGGTCAGGCAGGCTGGTAGTGAGAACGGGCAGAGGGGATAGGCAGGCTGGTAGTGAGAACAGGCAGAGGGGTCAGGCAGGCTGGTAGTGAGAACAGGCAGAGGGGTCAGGCAGGCTGGTAGTGAGAACAGGCAGAGGGGTCAGGCAGGCTGGTAGTGAGAACAGGCAGGCTGGTAGTGAGAACAGGCAGGCTGGTAGTGAGAACAGGCAGAGGGGATAGGCAGGCTGGTAGTGAGAACAGGCAGAGGGGTCAGGCAGGCTGGTAGTGAGAACAGGCAGAGGGGATAGGCAGGCTGGTAGTGAGAACAGGCAGAGGGGTCAGGCAGGCTGGTAGTGAGAACAGGCAGAGGGGATAGGCAGGCTGGTAGTGAGAACAGGCAGAGGGGATAGGCAGGCTGGTAGTGAGAACAGGCAGAGGGGATAGGCAGGCTGGTTGTGAGAACAGGCAGAGGGGATAGGCAGGCTGGTAGTGAGAACAGGCAGAGGGGACAGGCAGGCTGGTAGTGAGAACAGGCAGAGGGGTCAGGCAGGCTGGTAGTGAGAACAGGCAGAGGGGATAGGCAGGCTGGTAGTGAGAACAGGCAGAGGGGATAGGCAGGCTGGTAGTGAGAACAGGCAGAGGGGTCAGGCAGACTGGTAGTGAGAACAGGCAGGCTGGTAGTGAGAACAGGCAGAGGGGATAGGCAGGCTGGTAGTGAGAACAGGCAGAGGGGTCAGGCAGGCTGGTAGTGAGAACAGGCAGAGGGGATAGGCAGGCTGGTAGTGAGAACAGGCAGAGGGGTCAGGCAGGCTGGTAGTGAGAACAGGCAGAGGGGATAGGCAGGCTGGTAGTGAGAACAGGCAGAGGGGATAGGCAGGCTGGTAGTGAGAACAGGCAGAGGGGTCAGGCAGGCTGGTAGTGAGAATAGGCAGAGGGGTCAGGCAGGCTGGTAGTGAGAACAGGCAGAGGGGTCAGGCAGGCTGGTAGTGAGAACAGGCAGAGGGGTCAGGCAGGCTGGTAGTGAGAACAGGCAGAGGGGATAGGCAGGCTGGTAGTGAGAACAGGCAGAGGGGATAGGCAGGCTGGTAGTGAGAACAGGCAGAGGGGATAGGCAGGCTGGTAGTGAGAACAGGCAGAGGGGTCAGGCAGGCTGGTAGTGAGAACAGGCAGAGGGGTCAGGCAGGCTGGTAGTGAGAACAGGCAGAGGGGATAGGCAGGCTGGTAGTGAGAACAGGCAGAGGGGTCAGGCAGGCTGGTAGTGAGAACAGGCAGAGGGGATAGGCAGGCTGGTAGTGAGAACAGGCAGAGGGGATAGGCAGGCTGGTAGTGAGAACAGGCAGAGGGGATAGGCAGGCTGGTAGTGAGAACAGGCAGAGGGGTCAGGCAGGCTGGTAGTGAGAACAGGCAGAGGGGATAGGCAGGCTGGTAGTGAGAACAGGCAGAGGGGTCAGGCCATGCGGGTCAGAAACCAGATCCGAATCCAAAACAGTACAAGGGGATAGGCAGGCTGGTAGTGAGAACAGGCAGAGGGGTCAGGCCAGGCGGGTCAGAAACCAGATCCGAATCCAAAACAGTACAAGGGGATAGGCAGGCTGGTAGTGAGAACAGGCAGAGGGGTCAGGCCAGGCGGGTCAGAAACCAGATCCGAATCCAAAACAGTACAAGGGGATAGGCAGGCTGGTAGTGAGAACAGGCAGAGAGGTCAGGCAGGCTGGTAGTGAGAACAGGCAGAGGGGATAGGCAGGCTGGTAGTGAGAACAGGCAGAGGGGATAGGCAGGCTGGTAGTGAGAACAGGCAGAAGGGTCAGGCCATGCGGGTCAGAAACCAGATCCGAATCCAAAACAGTACAAGGGGATAGGCAGGCTGGTAGTGAGAACAGGCAGAGGGGATAGGCAGGCTGGTAGTGAGAACAGGCAGAGGGGTCAGGCCATGCGGGTCAGAAACCAGATCCGAATCCAAAACAGTACAAGGGGATAGGCAGGCTGGTAGTGAGAACAGGCAGAGGGGATAGGCAGGCTGGTAGTGAGAACAGGCAGAGGGGATAGGCAGGCTGGTAGTGAGAACAGGCAGAGGGGTCAGGCAGGCTGGTAGTGAGAACAGGCAGAGGGGATAGGCAGACTGATAGTGAGAACAGGCAGAGGGGATAGGCAGGCTGGTAGTGAGAACAGGCAGAGGGGATAGGCAGACTGGTAGTGAGAACAGGCAGAGGGGATAGGCAGACTGGTAGTGAGAACAGGCAGAGGGGATAGGCAGGCTGGTAGTGAGAACAGGCAGAGGGGTCAGGCAGGCTGGTAGTGAGAACAGGCAGAGGGGATAGGCAGGCTGGTAGTGAGAACAGGCAGAGGGGATAGGCAGACTGGTAGTGAGAACAGGCAGAGGGGTCAGGCAGGCTGGTAGTGAGAACAGGCAGAGGGGATAGGCAGGCTGGTAGTGAGAACAGGCAGAGGGGATAGGCAGGCTGGTAGTGAGAACAGGCAGAGGGGATAGGCAGGCTGGTAGTGAGAACAGGCAGAGGGGTCAGGCAGGCTGGTAGTGAGAACAGGCAGAGGGGATAGGCAGGCTGGTAGTGAGAACAGGCAGAGGGGATAGGCAGGCTGGTAGTGAGAACAGGCAGAGGGGTCAGGCAGGCTGGTAGTGAGAACAGGCAGAGGGGATAGGCAGACTGATAGTGAGAACAGGCAGAGGGGATAGGCAGGCTGGTAGTGAGAACAGGCAGAGGGGATAGGCAGACTGGTAGTGAGAACAGGCAGAGGGGATAGGCAGGCTGGTAGTGAGAACAGGCAGAGGGGTCAGGCAGGCTGGTAGTGAGAACAGGCAGAGGGGTCAGGCAGGCTGGTAGTGAGAACAGGCAGAGGGGATAGGCAGGCTGGTAGTGAGAACAGGCAGAGGGGTCAGGCAGGCTGGTAGTGAGAACAGGCAGAGGGGATAGGCAGGCTGGTAGTGAGAACAGGCAGAGGGGTCAGGCAGGCTGGTAGTGAGAACAGGCAGAGGGGTCAGGCAGGCTGGTAGTGAGAACAGGCAGAGGGGTCAGCCAGGCTGGTAGTGAGAACAGGCAGAGGGGATAGGCAGGCTGGTAGTGAGAACAGGCAGAGGGGTCAGGCAGGCTGGTAGTGAGAACAGGCAGAGGGGTCAGGCAGGCTGGTAGTGAGAACAGGCAGAGGGGATAGGCAGACTGGTAGTGAGAACAGGCAGAGGGGATAGGCAGGCTGGTAGTGAGAACAGGCAGAGGGGATAGGCAGGCTGGTAGTGAGAACAGGCAGAGGGGTCAGGCCAGGCGGGTCAGAAACCAGATCCGAATCCAAAACAGTACAAGGGGATAGGCAGGCTGGTAGTGAGAACAGGCAGAGGGGATAGGCAGGCTGGTAGTGAGAACAGGCAGAGGGGTCAGGCAGGCTGGTAGTGAGAACAGGCAGAGGGGATAGGCAGGCTGGTAGTGAGAACAGGCAGAGGGGATAGGCAGGCTGGTAGTGAGAACAGGCAGAGGGGACAGGCAGGCTGGTAGTGAGAACAGGCAGAGGGGATAGGCAGGCTGGTAGTGAGAACAGGCAGAGGGGATAGGCAGACTGGTAGTGAGAACAGGCAGAGGGGATAGGCAGGCTGGTAGTGAGAACAGGCAGGGGGGATAGGCAGGCTGGTAGTGAGAACAGGCAGAGGGGTCAGGCAGGCTGGTAGTGAGAACAGGCAGAGGGGATAGGCAGGCTGGTAGTGAGAACAGGCAGAGGGGTCAGGCAGGCTGGTAGTGAGAACAGGCAGAGGGGATAGGCAGGCTGGTAGTGAGAACAGGCAGAGGGGTCAGGCAGGCTGGTAGTGAGAAAAGGCAGAGGGGTCAGGCAGGCTGGTAGTGAGAACAGGCAGAGGGGTCAGGCAGGCTGGTAGTGAGGACAGGCAGAGGGGTCAGGCAGGCTGGTAGTGAGAACAGGCAGAGGGGTCAGGCAGGCTGGTAGTGAGAACAGGCAGAGGGGTCAGGCAGGCTGGTAGTGAGAACAGGCAGAGGGGATAGGCAGGCTGGTAGTGAGAACAGGCAGAGGGGTCAGGCAGGCTGGTAGTGAGAACAGGCAGAGGGGATAGGCAGGCTGGTAGTGAGAACAGGCAGAGGGGTCAGGCAGGCTGGTAGTGAGAACAGGCAGAGGGGTCAGGCAGGCTGGTAGTGAGAACAGGCAGAGGGGTCAGGCAGGCTGGTAGTGAGAACAGGCAGAGGGGTCAGGCAGGCTGGTAGTGAGAACAGGCAGAGGGGTCAGGCAGGCTGGTAGTGAGAACAGGCAGAGGGGATAGGCAGGCTGGTAGTGAGAACAGGCAGAGGGGTCAGGCAGGCTGGTAGTGAGAACAGGCAGAGGGGATAGGCAGGCTGGTAGTGAGAACAGGCAGAGGGGATAGGCAGGCTGGTAGTGAGAACAGGCAGAGGGGTCGGTGTCAGGACAGGCAAGGGTCGAAACCAGGATGACTAGAAACAAACAAAGACTGGGGAAAAACAGGAAGAAGCAAAACCGCTGGTTGACTTGACAAACAAGACGAACTGGCACAGAGAGACAGGAAACACAGGGATAAATACACTGGGGAAAATAAGCAACACCTGGAGGGGGTGGAGACAATCACAAGGACAGGTGAACCAGATCAGGATGTGACAACTGGGATGCTTCTTATTAACACATTTATAGGTATCCTTTACATAACTGGGATCAAATCAAATCAAATGTATTTAAAAAGCCCTTCTTACATCAGCTGATATCTCAAAGTGCTGTACAGGAACCCAGCCTAAAACCCCAAACAGCAAACAATGCAAGTGTAGAAGCACGGTGGCTAGGAAAAACTCCCTAGAAAGGCCAAAACCTAGGAAGAAACCGAGAGAGAAACCAGGCTATGAGGGGTGGCCAGTCCTCTTCTGGCTGTGCCGGGTGGAGATTATAACAGAACATGGCCAAGATGTTCAAATGTTCATAAATGACCAGCATGTTCAAATAATAGTAATCATAGTGAACAGGTCAGGGTTCCATAGCCGCAGGCAGAACAGTTGAAACTGGAGCAGCAGCACAACCAGGTGGACAGGGGACAACAAGGAGTCATCATGCCAGGTAGTCCTGAGGCACGGTCCTAGGGCTCAGGTCCTCCGAGAGAAAGAAAGAAAGAAAGAAAGAAAGAAAGAAAGAAAGAAAGAAAGAAAGAAAGAAAGAAAGAGAGAATTAGAGAGAGCATACTTAAATTCACACAGGACACTGGATAAGACAGGAGAAATACTCCAGATATTGTGAAGGAGCACCAGTCCCCCCTGCAGCAAAGCACCCCCACAACATGCTGCCACCCCCGTGCTTCACGGTGGGGATGGTGTTCTTCTATGGCTTACAAGCCTCCCCCTTTTTCCTCCAAACATAATGATGGTCATTATGACCAAACAGTTTTATTTTTGTACGATTTTGTTTGAAATGTACGATCTTTGTCCCCATGTGCAGTTGCAAACCGTAGTCTGGCTTTTTAATGACGGTTTTGGAGCAGTGGCTTCTTCCTTGCTGAGCGGCCTTTCAGGTTATGTCGACATAGGACTCGTTTTACTGTGGATATAGATACTATTGTACCTGTTTCCTCCAGCATCTTCACAAGGTCCTTTTCTGTTGTTCTGGGATTCATTTGCACTTTTCGCACCTAAGTACGTTCATCTCCAGGAGAAAGAACGCGTCTCCTTCATTAATGGTATGACGGCTGCATGGTCCCATGGTGTTTATACTTGGGTACTATTGTTTGTACAGATGAACGTGGTACCTTCACGCATTTGGAAATTGCTCCCAAGGATGAACCGGACTTGTGGAGGTCTACAATTTTATTCCTGAGGTCTTGGCTGATTTCTTTTGATTTTCCCATGATGTCAATCAAAGAGGCACGGAGTTTGAAGGTAGTCCTTGAAATACATCCACAGGTACACCTCCAATTGACTCAAATTATGTCAATTAGCCCATCAGAAGCTTCTAAAGCCATGACATAATTTTCTGGAATTTTCCAAGCTGTTTAAAGGCACAGTCAACTTAGTGTATGTAAACTTCTGATCCACTGGAATTGTGATAGAGTGAACTATAAGTGAAATAATCTGTCTGTAAACAATTGTTGTAAAAATGACTTGTGTCATGCACAAAGTAGATGTCCTAACCGTCTTCCCAAAACTAAGAGCTGATGAGTAGGTGCTAATTGTTGAAGCCAGTGCATTAGGAGGAGGGGGGTAAAATTCAAAATAGTCTTTAAATTCAAATGAGGGAAAACTATATCCTGTTACCATGCAAATCAAACAAAACCACAAAGAAATCAAAATAAGAACACAGATAATATAAAACTATATGTTTTTTTTTTTTTATTATTATTTTTATTATTTTTTTTTTTTTCTTAAATTTTTATCCCATTTTCTCCCCAATTTTCGTGGTATCCAATCGCTAGTAATTACTACCTTGTCTCATCGCTACAACTCCCGTACGGGCTCGGGAGAGACGAAGGTCGAAAGCCATGCGTCCTCCGAAGCACAACCCAACAAGCCGTACTGCTTCTTAACACAGCGCGCCTCCAACCCGGAAGCCAGCCGCACCAATGTGTCGGAGGAAACACCGTGTACCTGGCCCCCTTGGTTGGCGCGCACTGCGCCCAGCCCGCCACAGGAGTCGCTGGAGCGTGATGAGACAAGGATATCCCTACCGGCCAAACCCTCCCTACCCCGGACGATGCTATGCCAATTGTGCGTCGCCCCACGGACCTCCCGGTCGCGGTCGGCTGCGACAGAGCCTGGGCGCGAACCCAGAGACTCTGGTGGCGCAGTTAGCACTGCGATGCAGTGCCCTAGACCACTGCGCCACCCGGGAGGCCCAAAAATATATGTTTAATAGACTATTCAAATTGGGTTAGAGGTTATTTGGTACAGCCACCTCCCCACACAAACATGTTGTCAGAATCAAATTCTGTTTGGAGAAAGATCCACAAAGGGACTCTAGTCAACCTCTTTGAGACCGGTGGGGGCAATTTCTTAACTAATCCACCTTTTCTCTGTGTCTGGTTTTATATCTGGGTATAGGTGGTTAGGAAGCTTGGTATTTGTATTTATTATGGATCCCAATTAGCTCTTTCTGGGGTCCAGCAAAATTAAGGCAGTTTATACAATTTTAAAACATTACAATACGTTCACAGTTTTCACAACACACTCTGAGCCCTGAGGCCACTACTCCACCACTACCACAGATCTACATGACTAAATCCATGTGCATGTATAGTGCGTATATTATTGTGTGTGTGTGTGTGTGTGTGTGTGTGTGTGTGTGTGTGTGTGTGTGTGTGTGTGTGTGTGTGTGTGTGTGTGTGTGTGTGTGTGTGTGTGTGTGTGTGTGTGTGTGTGTGTGTGTGTGTGTGTGTGTGTGTGTGTCTGTGCCTATGTTTGTGTTGCTTCACAGTCCCCGCTGTTCCAAGGTGTTCTATATCTAATATTACTGCTTGTGTCAGTTACTTGATGTGGAATAGAGTTCCATGTAGTCATGGCTCTATGTAGTACTGTGGAATAGAGTTCCATGTAGTCGTGGCTCTATGTAGTACTGTGGAATAGAGTTCCATGTAGTCATGGCTCTATGTAGTACTGTGGAATAGAGTTCCATGTAGTCATGGCTCTATGTGGTACTGTGGAATAGAGTTCCATGTAGTCATGGCTCTATGTAGTACTGTGGAATAGAGTTCCATGTAGTCGTGGCTCTATGTAGTACTGTGGAATAGAGTTCCATGTAGTCGTGGCTCTATGTAGTACTGTGGAATAGAGTTCCATGTAGTCATGGCTCTATGTAGTACTGTGGAATAGAGTTCCATGTAGTCATGGCTCTATGTAGTACTGTGGAATAGAGTTCCATGTAGTCGTGGCTCTATGTAGTACTGTGGAATAGAGTTCCATGTAGTCGTGGCTCTATGTAGTACTGTGGAATAGAGTTCCATGTAGTCGTGGCTCTATGTAGTAGTGTGGAATAGAGTTCCATGTAGTCATGGCTCTATGTAGTACTGTGGAATAGAGTTCCATGTAGTCATTGCTCTATGTAGTACTGTGGAATAGAGTTCCATGTAGTCATGGCTCTATGTAGTACTGTGGAATAGAGTTCCATGTAGTCATGGCTCTATGTAGTACTGTGGAATAGAGTTCCATGTAGTCATGGCTCTATGTAGTACTGTGGAATAGAGTTCCATGTAGTCATGGCTCTATGTAGTACTGTGGAATAGAGTTCCATGTAGTCATGGCTCTATGTAGTACTGTGGAATAGAGTTCCATGTAGTCGTGGCTCTATGTAGTACTGTGGAATAGAGTTCCATGTAGTCGTGGCTCTATGTAGTACTGTGGAATAGAGTTCCATGTAGTCATGGCTCTATGTAGTACTGTGGAATAGAGTTCCATGTAGTCATGGCTCTATGTAGTACTGTGGAATGGAGTTCCATGTAGTCATGGCTCTATGTAGTACTGTGGAATAGAGTTCCATGTAGTCATGGCTCTATGTAGTACTGTGGAATAGAGTTCCATGTAGTCATGGCTCTATGTAGTACTGTGGAATAGAGTTCCATGTAGTCATGGCTCTATGTAGTACTGTGGAATAGAGTTCCATGTAGTCATGGCTCTATGTAGTACTGTGGAATAGAGTTCCATGTAGTCATGGCTCTATGTAGTACTGTGGAATAGAGTTCCATGTAGTCATGGCTCTATGTAGTACTGTGGAATAGAGTTCCATGTAGTCATGGCTCTATGTAGTACTGTGGAATAGAGTTCCATGTAGTCATGGCTCTATGTAGTACTGTGGAATAGAGTTCCATGTAGTCATGGCTCTATGTAGTACTGTGGAATAGAGTTCCATGTAGTCATGGCTCTATGTAGTACTGTGGAATAGAGTTCCATGTAGTCATGGCTCTATGTAGTACTGTGGAATAGAGTTCCATGTAGTCATGGCTCTATGTAGTACTGTGGAATAGAGTTCCATGTAGTCATGGCTCTATGTAGTACTGTGGAATAGAGTTCCATGTAGTCATGGCTCTATGTAGTACTGTGGAATAGAGTTCCATGTAGTCATGACTCTATGTAGTACTGTGCACCTCCCATAGTCTGTTCTGGACTTGGGGACTGTGAAGAGACCTCTTGTCGCATGTCTTGTGGGGTATGTATGGGTGTCCAAGCTGTGTGCCAGTAGACTAGCTATCATCCTAAACACACTTATAGGGCTCTTATTAAGTCTCACCTATTTTTAGAATTCATTCAAATGATACAGGGGTTTTAACTAGAGGTTCATAAAATGAGGGGGCTAATTCTCTGTGTGCCTATGCACTCTGCACTCCTTCTTTGTAACAGCTTCTTTCCCCTAACCTAAGCTTTAACATCATCAATACCTGCCTCCACAGTCTAGAAACCCATTCACCACACCCTTTTGGGGCACTACTAAAAATAAAGTAATAGCCCACCGGATTAGACCGTCCCCCCTACCTGTACCTAGACACTCCACCCCAACATCTCCAGAATCTCCCAGACCACTGATTAGACTATCTCTCCTACTTGTACCTAGACACTCCACCCCAACATCTCCAGAATCTCCCAGACCACTGTACCGGCCAACATCTCCAGAATCTCCCAGACCACTGTACCGGCCAATATCTCCAGAATCTCCCAGACCACTGTACCGGCCTACTAGACATGAATACCAGAAAGATTAACGACTGGCACATCAATCACACAAACCGATGATCATTATAGGAGCGTCCAATCAGTAGAATTCCACCACACCTCTACAAACATATTCAACAGTTATACAGAAGCACCATTTGATGACATCACTGGGGTATTGACCAAATCTCCCCTAACCCCAATACTAAGGTCCTTCTACTGGCTTTGGGGCTCAATATCAAAGACCAGGAAAAGAAAATCCACACCCATCAGTCAACTACAGATACTCCACAATAAAGCCACGGTGATGTATTCCAATGCCTCCATCTGCTGGCCAATAATACATTTTTCACCCGTTCTCACATCCACAGAAAGACATGCTTAAGCTTATCAATGCCTACATTACAACACAGTACAATACCTTACTGGAAATACAGCACTCAGAATTGATCACTGATAAATATGATATTATACATTGGACACTAACTACAGCCACTAAGATCCTCAAACATTGGGCCACGCAGCTAAAGTGGTAGAGGAGTGTACGCTGACAGCACAGCCCCTCCCCCAATACACAAATATTAAGAATCTCTCCACTGCCTTTGTTTTATCTTCTGAGGCTCGTCTGCTGGAAAGGGGGATGTCCTTCGTCCCCCCACCGATGCGATCTGACTGGGAGGACCTCCACAGGAAGTAGAAGTCTTAAACTATCAGACCACTTCCACTACACCTCTGACGTCACCACCATTTACCGTCATATCCAAATGGGAACCACTATCACAACCAAATCAGAAAACGTATTAAAACCAACACACAGATTATCCGAGCTTTGCATACCTCTACCACTACACATAACATTACTCTAGAATAAAGATTATCCATAGCCAACGTACCATCAAACAAACATATGACAAATTAAAGCAGCCGATAAAGGCTCTAGGATAATCATAATGGATAACCAACAATACCTCCTGGAAGCAAACCGGCAACTCTCCAACACACTACATTCCCATTCCACTTCGATGCATACAGTCACACTAGTCAGACATTACGAATCAAAAGCACCATTTAGATGGACCAGACATACCTAGACAGAGATGTTTATCTTCGACCAAAAATTCATAAAGCACCAGAAACAGACGGCCCCTTTCCAGGTCTCTCCGAGGAGACCCATCATCTCAGATTGTGAGAGTGAGTCCTCGCCGCCAGCTGAGGTTATAGACCATTTCCTCAACCCCATCTCACAGAAACACGCCAGCTCCATCAAGGATACATAGACACACTTCACAACATCCCAGTCCCAGCCCATGCATACTTGTTTACCATAGACATAGACTCCCTCTACACAAACATACCATCAGGTATGGCAGTAGAGGAAGCCGCAGTCTGAAGATATCCAGACACACACATCCTACAACTACTAGAACTGGGCCTCAGACACAATGACTTCACATTCAACCATAAACACTACCTTCTGACTGACTTCGTCCAAAGCCACTTAATATGATTAACTGTCCTGATAAACTGCAGGGAAGAAATATTTTATGTCAATCATTGTATCCAAATGAATCCTGCAAAGAATCGTCAACCTGGTCTAATGTGTACAGGTAATCCAGAACCCACCGGCTCCCCCCACTGCCCCCAACCCCTCCCCAATATATCACCCTTCTTGTCTAGAATTTCACTGGGCACATCACCCTGCGTGTCTGTAATTACATTGGGACCATTATTTTCCGTTGTCTGTGAGACTGGTGTATCAGCCTTGGAGTCCGTGTTGCCAGTTCCCTCTGTAACCACTGCAGGGTGCTCAGTCACTATCACACCTGGCCCTGAGCCCACCACCACGGCAACCTCAGCTACCTCATTCGCAGTACGTGCGCCGGAACCTTGCAAATCCGATGGTTGGGGTTGAGTCTGGACTCTGCTAGAGGCCAGGGCTTCCCCCGAAACCCCCGCCCCAATCTCAGATCTGGAGCCAGACGTGACTGAGGGTCCATCAGTGCCCTTCTGGTACCGCTCCCTGTGCCTGCATGCCTGTTGCTTATGTCCAATCTCCGCACAATCAAAACACTTCCAACTCCCTATATTCACATAAACCATTTAGGCTTTCCCTGCATATATAACACCTGACATGAAATATCTACATTTTTTGTCGTTGTGTTCAAACACATGAAACCTGCCTTCTACAAGCGGTGTTAGATCCGATTTGCGATAACATGTTTCAACGGTTTTTACATCCAAGTAATAACTATTTCATTGGGCAAATGTCCTGTTAAGTGCTCTCGCATCAGGTCGCCATCGAGAATGAACAGTGGTACATTGGGTTTAGTAAACCGCGTAGCCGGAGAGAACGGCTGCGTGATCTGCAACAATACAACATTTATAGTAACACCTGTCTCAACCAGCCAGGTGACAAGGAGCTCCTCTTCCAGAAACACCTGTCTCAACCAGCCAGGTGACAAGGAGCTCCTCTTTCAGAAACACCTGTCTCAACCAGCCAGGTGACAAGGAGCTCCTCTTTCAGAAACACCTGTCTCAACCAGCCAGGTGACAAGGAGCTCCTCTTTCAGAAACACCTGTCTCAACCAGCCAGGTGACAAGGAGCTCCTCTTCCAGAAACACCTGTCTCAACCAGCCAGGTGACAAGGAGCTCCTCTTTCAGAAACACCTGTCTCAACCAGCCAGGTGACAAGGAGCTCCTCTTTCAGAAACACCTGTCTCAACCAGCCAGGTGACAAGGAGCTCCTCTTTCAGAAACACCTGTCTCAACCAGCCAGGTGACAAGGAGCTCCTCTTTCAGAAACACCTGTCTCAACCAGCCAGGTGACAAGGAGCTCCTCTTTCAGAAACACCTGTCTCAACCAGCCAGGTGACAAGGAGCTCCTCTTTCAGAAACACCTGTCTCAACCAGCCAGGTGACAAGGAGCTCCTCTTCCAGAAACACCTGTCTCAACCAGCCAGGTGACAAGGAGCTCCTCTTCCAGACACACCTGTCTCAACCAGCCAGGTGACAAGGAGCTCCTCTTTCAGAAACACCTGTCTCAACCAGCCAGGTGACAAGGAGCTCCTCTTTCAGAAACACCTGTCTCAACCAGCCAGGTGACAAGGAGCTCCTCTTTCAGAAACACCTGTCTCAACCAGCCAGGTGACAAGGAGCTCCTCTTTCAGAAACACCTGTCTCAACCAGCCAGGTGACAAGGAGCTCCTCTTTCAGAAACACCTGTCTCAACCAGCCAGGTGACAAGGAGCTCCTCTTTCAGAAACACCTGTCTCAACCAGCCAGGTGACAAGGAGCTCCTCTTTCAGAAACACCTGTCTCAACCAGCCAGGTGACAAGGAGCTCCTCTTTCAGAAACACCTGTCTCAACCAGCCAGGTGACAAGGAGCTCCTCTTTCAGAAACACCTGTCTCAACCAGCCAGGTGACAAGGAGCTCCTCTTTCAGAAACACCTGTCTCAACCAGCCAGGTGACAAGGAGCTCCTCTTCCAGACACACCTGTCTCAACCAGCCAGGTGACAAGGAGCTCCTCTTTCAGAAACACCTGTCTCAACCAGCCAGGTGACAAGGAGCTCCTCTTTCAGAAACACCTGTCTCAACCAGCCAGGTGACAAGGAGCTCCTCTTTCAGAAACACCTGTCTCAACCAGCCAGGTGACAAGGAGCTCCTCTTTCAGAAACACCTGTCTCAACCAGCCAGGTGACAAGGAGCTCCTCTTTCAGAAACACCTGTCTCAACCAGCCAGGTGACAAGGAGCTCCTCTTTCAGAAACACCTGTCTCAACCAGCCAGGTGACAAGGAGCTCCTCTGTCAGAAACACCGACTGCTTTATTCATTCACGAAACAGTTGGAAGACTTTCATGGCCTGTTCTTCCACAGCGAGGAGAACATCCTCCACTGTAACATTAGACTCAGACATCTGAACCCATGGTGGAGAGACCGGGGACGGTTTCACTACGTGAGATGCCATTCCCACTCTCACCAAACAAATGCATCCGAGAGAGAAAGAGACAGACAGACGGAGACAGACAGACGGAGACAGACGGACGGAGACAGCCCCCCCCCCCCCATCTCCTTCAAATGGACAATTGAAGGAAGTGCACTTCATCACACAACTGGCTAATTAGTCTGAACACTCACACACACACACACACACACACACACACACACACACACACACACACACACACACACACACACACACACACACACACACACACACACACACACACACACACACACACACACAACAACAACAGTTCCCCGGAGTCACAAGTCACCACATTACTATGATCAAAGTCTCATGAAGACGCACAGTATCTATTTTAGTGTGGCGGTAATGATGGAAAAGTAGAGTTATGTCTATCAACTGATGACTTTATTACATGCGAAATAACCGACAGACAATCTGTAATTAATGTATCAGGTTATCTGACAGTTCCTCTGTTCATGTGTTCAAACTGTAAGGGGATATTTACAGTGGGGTTAATGATTCCCCAAGGTTGATCCGTCGCTGTGTAGCTGTGCTGAAACCAAGGGTTTCAGCACGCTTGCCGAGACATTCTGCAATGGGGCAAGGGGCCCAGCCCACCCTGGGGAAGGGGAAGTAGTGTGATCCAGCCCACCCTGGGGAAGGGGAAGTGGTGTGATCCAGCCCACCCTGGGGAAGGGGAAGTAGTGTGATCCAGCCCACCCTGGGGAAGGGGAAGTGGTGTGATCCAGCCCACCCTGGGGAAGGGGAAGTGGTGTGATCCAGCCCACCCTGGGGAAGGGGAAGTAGTGTGATCCAGCCCACCCTGGGAAATGGGAAGTAGTGTGATCCAGCCCACCCTGGGGAAGGGGAAGTAGTGTGATCCAGCCCACCCTGGGGAAGGGGAAGTGGTGTGATCCAGCCCACCCTGGGGAAGGGGAAGTGGTGTGATCCAGCCCACCCTGGGGAAGGGGAAGTGGTGTGATCCAGCCCACCCTGGGGAAGGGGAAGTGGTGTGATCCAGCCCACCCTGGGGAAGGGGAAGTGGTGTGATCCAGCCCACCCTGAGGAAGGGGAAGTGGTGTGATCCAGCCCACCCTGAGGAAGGGGAAGTGGTGTGATCGAGCCCACCCTGGGAAATGGGAAGTAGTGTGATCCAGCCCACCCTGGGGAAGTAGTGTGATCCAGCCCACCCTGGGGAAGGGGAAGTAGTGTGATCCAGCCCACCCTGGGGAAGGGGAAGTAGTGTGATCCAGCCCACCCTGGGGAAGGGGAAGTGGTGTGATCCAGCCCACCCTGGGGAAGGGGAAGTGGTGTGATCCAGCCCACCCTGGGGAAGGGGAAGTGGTGTGATCCAGCCCACCCTGGGGAAGGGGAAGTGGTGTGATCCAGCCCACCCTGGGGAAGGGGAAGTAGTGTGATCC
Organism: Salvelinus fontinalis; assembly: GCF_029448725.1. NCBI lineage: Eukaryota > Metazoa > Chordata > Actinopteri > Salmoniformes > Salmonidae > Salvelinus > Salvelinus fontinalis. The sequence continues at coordinate 3,074,394 of NC_074673.1, forward strand.
AGCCCACCCTGGGGAAGGGGAAGTGGTGTGATCCAGCCCACCCTGGGGAAGGGGAAGTGGTGTGATCCAGCCCACCCTGGGGAAGGGGAAGTGGTGTGATCCAGCCCACCCTGGGGAAGGGGAAGTAGTGTGATCCAGCCCACCCTGGGGAAGGGGAAGTGGTGTGATCCAGCCCACCCTGGGGAAGGGGAAGTGGTGTGATCCAGCCCACCCTGGGGAAGGGGAAGTGGTGTGATCCAGCCCACCCTGGGGAAGGGGAAGTAGTGTGATCCAGCCCACCCTGGGGAAGGGGAAGTGGTGTGATCCAGCCCACCCTGGGGAAGGGGAAGTGGTGTGATCCAGCCCACCCTGGGGAAGGGGAAGTGGTGTGATCCAGCCCACCCTGGGGAAGGGGAAGTAGTGTGATCCAGCCCACCCTGGGGAAGGGGAAGTGGTGTGATCCAGCCCACCCTGGGGAAGGGGAAGTGGTGTGATCCAGCCCACCCTGGGGAAGGGGAAGTAGTGTGATCCAGCCCACCCTGGGGAAGGGGAAGTAGTGTGATCCAGCCCACCCTGGGGAAGGGGAAGTGGTGTGATCCAGCCCACCCTGGGGAAGGGGAAGTGGTGTGATCCAGCCCACCCTGGGGAAGTAGTGTGATCCAGCCCACCCTGGGGAAGTAGTGTGATCCAGCCCACCCTGGGGAAGTAGTGTGATCCAGCCCACACTGGGGAAGTAGTGTGATCCAGCCCACCCTGGGGAAGTAGTGTGATCCAGCCCACCCTGGGGAAGGGGAAGTGGTGTGATCCAGCCCACCCTGGGGAAGGGGAAGTAGTGTGATCCAGCCCACCCTGGGGAAGTAGTGTGATCCAGCCCACCCTGGGGAAGGGGAAGTAGTGTGATCCAGCCCACCCTGAGGAAGGGGAAGTAGTGTGATCCAGCCCACCCTGGGGAAGGGGAAGTAGTGTGATCCAGCCCACCCTGAGGAAGGGGAAGTAGTGTGATCCAGCCCACCCTGGGGAAGGGGAAGTAGTGTGATCCAGCCCACCCTGGGGAAGGGGAAGTAGTGTGATCCAGCCCACCCTGGGGAAGGGGAAGTAGTGTGATCCAGCCCACCCTGGGGAAGGGGAAGTAGTGTGATCCAGCCCACCCTGGGGAAGGGGAAGTAGTGTGATCCAGCCCACCCTGAGGAAGGGGAAGTAGTGTGATCCAGCCCACCCTGGGGAAGGGGAAGTAGTGTGATCCAGCCCACCCTGAGGAAGGGGAAGTAGTGTGATCCAGCCCACCCTGAGGAAGGGGAAGTAGTGTGATCCAGCCCACCCTGGGGAAGGGGAAGTAGTGTGATCCAGCCCACCCTGGGGAAGGGGAAGTAGTGTGATCCAGCCCACCCTGGGGAAGGGGAAGTAGTGTGATCCAGCCCACCCTGGGGAAGGGGAAGTAGTGTGATCCAGCCCACCCTGGGAAATGGGAAGTAGTGTGATCCAGCCCACCCTGGGGAAGGGGAAGTGGTGTGATCCAGCCCACCCTGGGGAAGGGGAAGAAGTGTGATCAAGCCCACCCTGGGGAAGTAGTGTGATCCAGCCCACCCTGGGGAAGGGGAAGTAGTGTGATCCAGCCCACCCTGGGGAAGGGGAAGTAGTGTGATCCAGCCCACCCTGGGGAAGGGGAAGTAGTGTGATCCAGCCCACCCTGGGGAAGGGGAAGTAGTGTGATCCAGCCCACCCTGGGGAAGGGGAAGTAGTGTGATCCAGCCCACCCTGGGGAAGGGGAAGTAGTGTGATCCAGCCCACCCTGGGGAAGGGGAAGTAGTGTGATCCAGCCCACCCTGGGGAAGTAGTGTGATCCAGCCCACCCTGGGGAAGTAGTGTGATCCAGCCCACCCTGGGAAATGGGAAGTAGTGTGATCCAGCCCACCCTGGGGAAGTAGTGTGATCCAGCCCACCCTGAGGAAGTAGTGTGATCCAGCCCACCCTGGGGAAGGGGAAGTAGTGTGATCCAGCCCACCCTGGGGAAGGGGAAGTAGTGTGATCCAGCCCACCCTGGGGAAGGGGAAGTGGTGTGATCCAGCCCACCCTGGGGAAGGGGAAGTGGTGTGATCCAGCCCACCCTGGGGAAGGGGAAGTAGTGTGATCCAGCCCACCCTGGGGAAGGGGAAGTAGTGTGATCCAGCCCACCCTGGGGAAGGGGAAGTAGTGTGATCCAGCCCACCCTGGGGAAGGGGAAGTAGTGTGATCCAGCCCACCCTGGGGAAGGGGAAGTAGTGTGATCCAGCCCACCCTGGGAAATGGGAAGTAGTGTGATCCAGCCCACCCTGGGGAAGGGGAAGTGGTGTGATCCAGCCCACCCTGGGGAAGGGGAAGTAGTGTGATCCAGCCCACCCTGGGGAAGGGGAAGTAGTGTGATCCAGCCCACCCTGGGGAAGGGGAAGTAGTGTGATCCAGCCCACCCTGGGGAAGGGGAAGTAGTGTGATCCAGCCCACCCTGGGGAAGGGGAAGTAGTGTGATCCAGCCCACCCTGGGGAAGGGGAAGTAGTGTGATCCAGCCCACCCTGGGGAAGGGGAAGTGGTGTGATCCAGCACACCCTGAGGAAGGGGAAGTAGTGTGATCCAGCCCACCCTGGGGAAGTAGTGTGATCCAGCCCACCCTGGGGAAGTAGTGTGATCCAGCCCACCCTGAGGAAGTAGTGTGATCCAGCCCACCCTGGGGAAGTAGTGTGATCCAGCCCACCCTGAGGAAGTAGTGTGATCCAGCCCACCCTGGGGAAGGGGAAGTAGTGTGATCCAGCCCACCCTGGGGAAGTAGTGTGATCCAGCCCACCCTGAGGAAGTAGTGTGATCCAGCCCACCCTGGGGAAGGGGAAGTAGTGTGATCCAGCACAACCTGGGGAAGGGGAAGTAGTGTGATCCAGCCCACCCTGGGGAAGGGGAAGTAGTGTGATCCAGCCCACCCTGGGGAAGGGGAAGTAGTGTGATCCAGCCCACCCTGAGGAAGTAGTGTGATCCAGCCCACCCTGGGGAAGTAGTGTGATCCAGCCCACCCTGGGGAAGTAGTGTGATCCAGCCCACCCTGGGGAAGTAGTGTGATCCAGCCCACCCTGAGGAAGTAGTGTGATCCAGCCCACCCTGGGGAAGTAGTGTGATCCAGCCCACCCTGAGGAAGTAGTGTGATCCAGCCCACCCTGAGGAAGTAGTGTGATCCAGCCCACCCTGGGGAAGTAGTGTGATCCAGCCCACCCTGGGGAAGGGGAAGTAGTGTGATCCAGCCCACCCTGGGGAAGGGGAAGTAGTGTGATCCAACCCACCCTGGGGAAGTAGTGTGATCCAGCCCACCCTGGGGAAGTAGTGTGATCCAGCCCACCCTGAGGAAGTAGTGTGATCCAGCCCACACTGGGGAAGTAGTGTGATCCAGCCCACCCTGAGGAAGTAGTGTGATCCAGCCCACCCTGGGGAAGGGGAAGTAGTGTGATCCAGCCCACCCTGGGGAAGTAGTGTGATCCAGCCCACCCTGAGGAAGTAGTGTGATCCAGCCCACACTGGGGAAGTAGTGTGATCCAGCCCACCCTGAGGAAGTAGTGTGATCCAGCCCACCCTGAGGAAGTAGTGTGATCCAGCCCACACTGGGGAAGTAGTGTGATCCAGCCCACCCTGAGGAAGTAGTGTGATCCAGCCCACCCTGGGGAAGGGGAAGTAGTGTGATCCAGCCCACCCTGGGGAAGTAGTGTGATCCAGCCCACCCTGAGGAAGTAGTGTGATCCAGCCCACCCTGGGGAAGGGGAAGTAGTGTGATCCAGCCCACCCTGGGGAAGGGGAAGTAGTGTGATCCAGCCCACCCTGGGGAAGGGGAAGTAGTGTGATCCAGCCCACCCTGGGGAAGTAGTGTGATCCAGCCCACCCTGGGGAAGGGGAAGTAGTGTGATCCAGCCCACCCTGAGGAAGTAGTGTGATCCAGCCCACCCTGGGGAAGTAGTGTGATCCAGCCCACCCTGAGGAAGTAGTGTGATCCAGCCCACCCTGGGGAAGTAGTGTGATCCAGCCCACCCTGGGGAAGTAGTGTGATCCAGCCCACCCTGAGGAAGTAGTGTGATCCAGCCCACCCTGGGGAAGTAGTGTGATCCAGCCCACCCTGAGGAAGTAGTGTGATCCAGCCCACCCTGAGGAAGTAGTGTGATCCAGCCCACCCTGGGGAAGTAGTGTGATCCAGCCCACCCTGAGGAAGTAGTGTGATCCAGCCCACCCTGGGGAAGTAGTGTGATCCAGCACACCCTGAGGAAGGGGAAGTAGTGTGATCCAGCCCACCCTGGGGAAGTAGTGTGATCCAGCCCACCCTGGGGAAGGGGAAGTAGTGTGATCCAGCCCACCCTGAGGAAGGGGAAGTAGTGTGATCCAGCCCACCCTGGGGAAGTAGTGTGATCCAGCCCACCATGGGGAAGGGGAAGTAGTGTGATCCAGCACACCCTGACAAAGGGGAAGTAGTGTGATCCAGCACACCCTGGGGAAGTAGTGTGATCCAGCCCACCCTGAGGAAGGGGAAGTAGTGTGATCCAGCCCACCCTGGGGAAGGGGAAGTAGTGTGATCCAGCCAACCCTGGGGAAGGGGAAGTAGTGTGATCCAGCCAACCCTGGGGAAGTAGTGTGATCCAGCCCACCCTGAGGAAGGGGAAGTAGTGTGATCCAGCCCACCCTGGGGAAGGGGAAGTAGTGTGATCCAGCCCACCCTGGGGAAGGGGAAGTAGTGTGATCCAGCCCACCCTGGGGAAGGGGAAGTAGTGTGATCCAGCCCACCCTGGGGAAGTAGTGTGACCCAGCCCAGCCTGGGGAAGTAGTGTGATCCAGCCCACCCTGGGGAAGTGGTGTGATCCAGCCCACCCTGGGGAAGTGGTGTGATCCAGCCCACCCTGGGGAAGTAGTGTGATCCAGCCCACCCTGGGGAAGTGGTGTGATCCAGCCCCCCCTGGGGAAGGGGAAGTAGTGTGATCCAGCCCACCCTGAGGAAGGGGAAGTAGTATGATCCAGCACACCCTGGGGAAGTGGTGTGATCCAGCCAACCCTGGGGAAGTAGTGTGATCCAGCCCACCCTGGGGAAGTAGTGTGATCCAGCCAACCCTGGGGAAGTAGTGTGATCCAGCCCACCCTGGGGAAGTGGTGTGATCCAGCCCACCCTGGGGAAGTAGTGTGATCCAGCCAACCCTGGGGAAGTAGTGTGATCCAGCCCACCCTGGGGAAGTAGTGTGATCCAGGCAACCCTGGGGAAGTAGTGTGATCCAGCCCACCCTGAGGAAGGGGAAGTGGTGTGATCCAGCCCACCCTGGGGAAGGGGAGGTAGTGTGATCCAGCCCACCCTGGGGAAGTAGTGTGACCCAGCCCAGCCTGGGGAAGTAGTGTGATCCAGCCCACCCTGGGGAAGGGGAAGTAGTGTGATCCAACCCACCCTGGGGAAGTAGTGTGATCCAGCCCACCCTGGGGAAGTAGTGTGATCCAGCCCACCCTGGGGAAGTAGTGTGATTCAGCCCACCCTGGGGAAGTAGTGTGATCCAGCCCACCCTGGGGAAGTATTGTGATCCAGCCCACCCTGAGGAAGTAGTGTGATCCAGCCCACCCTGGGGAAGTAGTGTGATCCAGCCCACCCTGGGGAAGTAGTGTGATCCAGCCCACCCTGGGGAAGTAGTGTGATCCAGCCCACCCTGGGGAAGGGGAAGTGGTGTGATCCAGCCCAGCCTGGGGAAGTAGTGTGATCCAGCCCACCCTGGGGAAGTAGTGTGATCCAGCCCACCCTGGGGAAGTAGTGTGATCCAGCCCACCCTGGGGAAGTAGTGTGATCCAGCCCACGCTGGGGAAGTAGTGTGATCCAGCCCACCCTGGGGAAGGGGAAGTAGTGTGATCCAGCCCACCCTGGGGAAGGGGAAGTAGTGTGATCCAGCCCACCCTGGGGAAGTAGTGTGATCCAGCCCACCCTGGGGAAGGGGAAGTAGTGTGATCCAGCCCACCCTGGGGAAGTAGTGTGATCCAGCCCACCCTGGGGAAGTAGTGTGATCCAGCCCACCCTGGGGAAGTAGTGTGATCCAGCCCACCCTGGGGAAGTAGGGTGATCCAGCCCACCCTGGGGAAGTAGTGTGATCCTGCCCACCCTGGATCCAGCCCACAGCTATGTGGAGGAGGGCCAGAGTCTGCTACAACTATGTGGAGGAGGGGTAGAGTCTGCTACAGTTTTGTGGGGGAGGGGTAGAGTCTGCTACAGCTATGTGGGGGAGGGGTAGAGTCTGCTACAGCTATGTGAGGGGCAGAGTCTGCTACATCTATGTGGGGGAGGGGTATAGTCTGACACAGCTATGTGGGGGAGGGGTAGAGTCTGCTACATCTATTTGGGGGAGGGATAGAGTCTGATACAGCTATGTGGGGGAGGGGTAGAGTCTGCTACAGCTATGTGAAGGAGGGACAGAGTCTGATACAGCTATATGAAGGAGGGACAGAGTCTGCAACCGCTATATGAAGGAGGGACAGAGTCTGATACAGCTATGTGAAGGAGGGGCCGAGTCTGCTACAGCTATGTGCGGGAGGGACAGAGTCTGATACAGCTATGTGGGGGAGGGGCCGAGTCTGCTACCGCTATGTGGAGGAGGGACAGAGTCTGATACAGCTATATGAAGGAGGGACAGAGTCTGATACAGCTATGTGGAGGAGGGACAGAGTCTGATACAGCTATGTGGGGGAGGGGTAGAGTCTGATACAGCTATGTGGGGGAGAGGTAGAGTCTGCTACAGCTATGTGAGGGAGGGGTAGAGTCTGCTACAGCTATGTGAGGGAGGGGTAGAGTCTGATACAGCTATGTGGAGGAGGGGTAGAGTCTGATACAGCTATGTGGGGGAGGGGTAGAGTCTGATACAGCTATGTGGAGGAGGGGTAGAGTCTGCTACACCTATGTGGGGGAGGGGTAGAGTCTGCTACACCTATGTGGGGGAGGGGTAGAGTCTGCTACACCTATGTGGGGGAGGGGTAGAGTCTGCTACACCTATGTGGGGGAGGGGTAGAGTCTGCTACAGCTATGTGGGGGAGGGGTAGAGTCTGATACAGCTATGTGGAGGAGGGGTAGAGTCTGCTACACCTATGTGGGAGAGGGGTAGAGTCTGCTACACCTATGTGGGGGAGGGGTAGAGTCTGCTACACCTATGTGGGGGAGGGGTAGAGTCTGCTACACCTATGTGGGGGAGGGGTAGAGTCTAATACAGCTATGTGGGGGAGGGGTAGAGTCTGATACAGCTATGTGGAGGAGGGGTAGAGTCTGCTACACCTATGTGGGGGAGGGGTAGAGTCTGCTACACCTATGTGGGGGAGGGGTAGAGTCTGCTACAGCTATGTGGGGGAGGGGTAGAGTCTGCTACAGCTATGTTAGGGAGGGGTAGAGTCTGCTACAGCTATGTGGGGGAGATGTAGAGTCTGCTACAGCTATGTGGGGGAGGGGTAGAGTCTGCTACAGCTATGTGGGGGAGGGGTAGAGTCTGCTACAGCTATGTGGGGGAGGGGTAGAGTCTGCTACAGCTATGTGGGGGAGGGGTAGAGTCTGCTACAGCTATGTGGGGGAGGGGTAGAGTCTGCTACAGCTATGTGGGGGAGGGGTAGAGTCTGCTACAGCTATGTGGGGGAGGGGTAGAGTCTGATACAGCTATGTGAGGGAGGGGTAGAGTCTGCTACAGCTATGTGAGGGAGGGGTAGAGTCTGCTACAGCTATGTTAGGGAGGGGTAGAGTCTGCTACAGCTATGTGGGGGAGGGGTAGAGTCTGCTACAGCTATGTGGGGGAGGGGTAGAGTCTGCTACAGCTATGTGGGGGAGGGGTAGAGTCTGCTACAGCTATGTTAGGGAGGGGTAGAGTCTGCTACAGCTATGTGGGGGAGGGGCAGAGTCTGCTACAGCTATGTGAGGGAGGGGTAGAGTCTGATACAGCTATGTGAAGGAGGGGTAGAGTCTGCTACAGCTATGTGGGGGAGGGGTAGAGTCTGATACAGCTATGTGAAGGAGGGGTAGAGTCTGCTACACCTATGTGGGGGAGGGGTAGAGTCTGCTACACCTATGTGGGGGAGGGGTAGAGTCTGCTACACCTATGTGGGGGAGGGGTAGAGTCTGCTACAGCTATGTGGGGGAGGGGTAGAGTCTGATACAGCTATGTGGAGGAGGGGTAGAGTCTGCTACACCTATGTGGGGGAGGGGTAGAGTCTGCTACACCTATGTGGGGGAGGGGTAGAGTCTGCTACACCTATGTGGGGGAGGGGTAGAGTCTGCTACACCTATGTGGGGGAGGGGTAGAGTCTGATACAGCTATGTGGGGGAGGGGTAGAGTCTGATACAGCTATGTGGAGGAGGGGTAGAGTCTGCTACACCTATGTGGGGGAGGGGTAGAGTCTGCTACACCTATGTGGGGGAGGGGTAGAGTCTGCTACAGCTATGTGGGGGAGGGGTAGAGTCTGCTACAGCTATGTTAGGGAGGGGTAGAGTCTGCTACAGCTATGTGGGGGAGGGGTAGAGTCTGCTACAGCTATGTGGGGGAGGGGTAGAGTCTGCTACAGCTATGTGGGGGAGGGGTAGAGTCTGCTACAGCTATGTGGGGGAGGGGTAGAGTCTGCTACAGCTATGTGGGGGAGGGGTAGAGTCTGCTACAGCTATGTGGGGGAGGGGTAGAGTCTGCTACAGCTATGTGGGGGAGGGGTAGAGTCTGCTACAGCTATGTGGGGGAGGGGTAGAGTCTGATACAGCTATGTGAGGGAGGGCTAGAGTCTGCTACAGCTATGTGAGGGAGGTGTAGAGTCTGCTACAGCTATGTTAGGGAGGGGTAGAGTCTGCTACAGCTATGTGGGGGAGGGGTAGAGTCTGCTACAGCTATGTGGGGGAGGGGTAGAGTCTGCTACAGCTATGTTGGGGAGGGGTAGAGTCTGCTACAGCTATGTTAGGGAGGGGTAGAGTCTGCTACAGCTATGTGGGGGAGGGGTAGAGTCTGCTACAGCTATGTGGGGGAGGGGTAGAGTCTGCTACAGCTATGTTGGGGAGGGGTAGAGTCTGCTACAGCTATGTTAGGGAGGGGTAGAGTCTGCTACAGCTATGTGGGGGAGGGGCAGAGTCTGCTACAGCTATGTGAGGGAGGGGTAGAGTCTGATACAGCTATGTGAAGGAGGGGTAGAGTCTGCTACAGCTATGTGGGGGAGGGGTAGAGTCTGATACAGCTATGTGAAGGAGGGGTAGAGTCTGCTACAGCTATGTGGGGGAGGGGTAGAGTCTGCTACAGCTATCTGAAGGAGGGGTAGAGTCTGATACAGCTATGTGAGGGATGGGTAGAGTCTGCTACAGCTATGTTAGGGAGGGGTAGAGTCTGCTACAGCTATGTGGGGGAGGGGCAGAGTCTGCTACAGCTATGTGGGGGAGGGGTAGAGTCTGCTACAGCTATGTGAGGGAGGGGTAGAGTCTGCTACAGCTATGTGGGGGAGGGGTAGAGTCTGCTACAACTATGTGGGGGAGGGGTAGAGTCTGCTACAGCTATGTGGGGGAGGGGTAGAGTCTGCTACAGCTATGTGGGGGAGGGGTAGAGTCTGCTACAGCTATGTGAGGGAGGGGTAGAGTCTGCTACAGCTATGTGGGGGAGGGGTAGAGTCTGCTACAGCTATGTGGAGGAGGGGTAGAGTCTGCTACAGTTTTGTGGGGGAGGGGTAGAGTCTGCTACAGCTATGTGGGGGAGGGGTAGAGTCTGCTACAGCTTTGTGAGGGGCAGAGTCTGCTACATCTATGTGGGGGAGGGGTAGAGTCTGACACAGCTATGTGGGGGAGGGGTAGAGTCTGCTACATCTATTTGGGGGAGGGATAGAGTCTGATACAGCTATGTGAAGGAGGGACAGAGTCTGATACAGCTATATGAAGGAGGGACAGAGTCTGATACAGCTATGTGAAGGAGGGGCCGAGTCTGCTACAGCTATGTGCGGGAGGGGTAGAGTCTGCTACAGCTATGTGGGGGAGGGGCAGAGTCTGCTACAGCTATGTGGGGGAGGGGTAGAGTCTGCTACAGCTATGTGAGGGAGGGGTAGAGTCTGCTACAGCTATGTGGGGGAGGGGTAGAGTCTGCTACAGCTATGTGGGGGAGGGGTAGAGTCTGCTACAGCTATGTGGGGGAGGGGTAGAGTCTGCTACAGCTATGTGGGGGAGGGGTAGAGTCTGCTACAGCTATGTGAGGGAGGGGTAGAGTCTGCTACAGCTATGTGGGGGAGGGGTAGAGTCTGCTACAGCTATGTGGAGGAGGGGTAGAGTCTGCTACAGTTTTGTGGGGGAGGGGTAGAGTCTGCTACAGCTATGTGGGGGAGGGGTAGAGTCTGCTACAGCTTTGTGAGGGGCAGAGTCTGCTACATCTATGTGGGGGAGGGGTAGAGTCTGACACAGCTATGTGGGGGAGGGGTAGAGTCTGCTACATCTATTTGGGGGAGGGATAGAGTCTGATACAGCTATGTGAAGGAGGGACAGAGTCTGATACAGCTATATGAAGGAGGGACAGAGTCTGATACAGCTATGTGAAGGAGGGGCCGAGTCTGCTACAGCTATGTGCGGGAGGGGTAGAGTCTGCTACAGCTATGTGGGGGAGGGGTAGAGTCTGATACAGCTATGTGGGGGAGGGGTAGAGTCTGCTACAGCTATGTGAAGGAGGGGTAGAGTCTGCTACAGCTATGTGGGGGAGGGGCCGAGTCTGCTACCGCTATGTGGAGGAGGGACAGAGTCTGATACAGATATATGAAGGAGGGACAGAGTCTGATACAGCTATATGAAGGAGGGACAGAGTCTGATACAGCTATGTGGAGGAGGGACAGAGTCTGATACAGCTATGTGGGGGAGGGGTAGAGTCTGATACAGCTATGTGGGGGAGAGGTAGAGTCTGCTACAGCTATGTGAGGGAGGGGTAGAGTCTGCTACAGCTATGTGAGGGAGGGGTAGAGTCTGATACAGCTATGTGGAGGAGGGGTAGAGTCTGATACAGCTATGTGGGGGAGGGGAAGAGTCTGATACAGCTATGTGGAGGAGGGGTAGAGTCTGCTACACCTATGTGGGGGAGGGGTAGAGTCTGCTACACCTATGTGGGGGAGGGGTAGAGTCTGCTACACCTATGTGGGGGAGGGGTAGAGTCTGCTACACCTATGTGGGGGAGGGGTAGAGTCTGCTACAGCTATGTGGGGGAGGGGTAGAGTCTGATACAGCTATGTGGAGGAGGGGTAGAGTCTGCTACACCTATGTGGGGGAGGGGTAGAGTCTGCTACACCTATGTGGGGGAGGGGTAGAGTCTGCTACACCTATGTGGGGGAGGGGTAGAGTCTGCTACACCTATGTGGGGGAGGGGTAGAGTCTGCTACAGCTATGTGGGGGAGGGGTAGAGTCTGCTACAGCTATGTTAGGGAGGGGTAGAGTCTGCTACAGCTATGTGGGGGAGGGGTAGAGTCTGCTACAGCTATGTGGGGGAGGGGTAGAGTCTGCTACAGCTATGTGGGGGAGGGGTAGAGTCTGCTACAGCTGTGTGGGGGAGGAGTAGAGTCTGCTACAGCTATGTGGGGGAGGGGTAGAGTCTGCTACAGCTATGTGGGGGAGGGGTAGAGTCTGCTACAGCTATGTGGGGGAGGGGTAGAGTCTGCTACAGCTATGTGGGGGAGGGGTAGAGTCTGCTACAGCTATGTGGGGGAGGGGTAGAGTCTGATACAGCTATGTGAGGGAGGGGTAGAGTCTGCTACAGCTATGTGAGGGAGGGGTAGAGTCTGCTACAGCTATGTTAGGGAGGGGTAGAGTCTGCTACAGCTATGTGGGGGAGGGGTAGAGTCTGCTACAGCTATGTGGGGGAGGGGTAGAGTCTGCTACAGCTATGTGGGGGAGGGGTAGAGTCTGCTACAGCTATGTTAGGGAGGGGTAGAGTCTGCTACAGCTATGTGGGGGAGGGGCAGAGTCTGCTACAGCTATGTGAGGGAGGGGTAGAGTCTGATACAGCTATGTGAAGGAGGGGTAGAGTCTGCTACAGCTATGTGGGGGAGGGGTAGAGTCTGATACAGCTATGTGAAGGAGGGGTAGAGTCTGCTACAGCTATGTGAAGGAGGGGTAGAGTCTGCTACAGCTATGTGGGGGAGGGGTAGAGTCTGCTACAGCTATCTGAAGGAGGGGTAGAGTCTGATACAGCTATGTGAGGGATGGGTAGAGTCTGCTACAGCTATGTTAGGGAGGGATAGAGTCTGCTACAGCTATGTGAGGGAGGGGTAGAGTCTGCTACAGCTATGTGGGGGAGGGGTAGAGTCTGCTACAGCTATGTGGGGGAGGGGTAGAGTCTGCTACAGCTATGTGGGGGAGGGGTAGAGTCTGCTACAGCTATGTGGGGGAGGGGTAGAGTCTGCTACAGCTATGTGGGGGAGGGGTAGAGTCTGCTACAGCTATGTGGGGGAGGGGTAGAGTCTGCTACAGCTATGTGAGGGAGGGGTAGAGTCTGCTACAGCTATGTGGGGGAGGGGTAGAGTCTGCTACAGCTATGTGGGGGAGGGGTAGAGTCTGCTACAGCTATGTGGGGGAGGGGTAGAGTCTGCTACAGCTATGTGGGGGAGGGGTAGAGTCTGCTACAGCTATGTGAAGGAGGGGTAGAGTCTGCTACAGCTATGTGGGGGAGGGGCAGAGTCTGCTACAGCTATGTGGGGGAGGGGTAGAGTCTGCTACAGCTATGTGGGGGAGGGGCAGAGTCTGCTACAGCTATGTGGGGGAGGGGTAGAGTCTGCTACAGCTATGTGGGGGAGGGGTAGAGTCTGCTACAGCTATGTGGGGGAGGGGTAGAGTCTGCTACAGCTATGTGGGGGAGGGGTAGAGTCTGCTACAGCTATGTTAGGGAGGGGTAGAGTCTGCTACAGCTATGTGGGGGAGGGGTAGAGTCTGCTACAGCTATGTGGGGGAGGGGTAGTGTCTGCTACAGCTATGTGGGGGAGGGGTAGAGTCAGCTACAGCTATGTGGGGGAGGGGCAGAGTCTGCTACAGCTATGTGAGGGATGGGTAGAGTCTGCTACAGCTATGTTAGGGAGGGGTAGAGTCTGCTACAGCTATGTGGGGGAGGGGCAGAGTCTGCTACAGCTATGTGAGGGAGGGGTAGAGTCTGATACAGCTATGTGAAGGAGGGGTAGAGTCTGCTACAGCTATGTGGGGGAGGGGTAGAGTCTGCTACAGCTATGTGAAGGAGGGGTAGAGTCTGATACAGCTATGTGAGGGATGGGTAGAGTCTGCTACAGCTATGTTAGGGAGGGGTAGAGTCTGCTACAGCTATGTGGGGGAGGGGCAGAGTCTGCTACAGCTATGTGGGGGAGGGGTAGAGTCTGCTACAGCTATGTGAGGGAGGGGTAGAGTCTGCTACAGCTATGTGGGGGAGGGGTAGAGTCTGCTACAGCTATGTGGGGGAGGGGTAGAGTCTGCTACAGCTATGTGGGGGAGGGGTAGAGTCTGCTACAGCTATGTGAAGGAGGGGTAGAGTCTGCTACAGCTATGTGGGGGAGGGGCAGAGTCTGCTACAGCTATGTGGGGGAGGGGTAGAGTCTGCTTCAGCTATGTGGGGGAGGGGCGGAGTCTGCTACAGCTATGTGGGGGAGGGGTAGAGTCTGCTACAGCTATGTGGGGGAGGGGTAGAGTCTGCTACAGCTATGTGGGGGAGGGGTAGAGTCTGATACAGCTATGTGGAGGAGGGGTAGAGTCTGCTACACCTATGTGGGGGAGGGGTAGAGTCTGCTACACCTATGTGGGGGAGGGGTAGAGTCTGCTACAGCTATGTGGGGGAGGGGTAGAGTCTGCTACAGCTATGTTAGGGAGGGGTAGAGTCTGCTACAGCTATGTGGGGGAGGGGTAGAGTCTGCTACAGCTATGTGGGGGAGGGGTAGAGTCTGCTACAGCTATGTGGGGGAGGGGTAGAGTCTGCTACAGCTATGTGGGGGAGGGGTAGAGTCTGCTACAGCTATGTTAGGGAGTGGTAGAGTCTGCTACAGCTATGTGGGGGAGGGGTAGAGTCTGCTACAGCTATGTGGGGAGGGGTAGAGTCTGCTACAGCTATGTCGGGGAGGGGTAGAGTCAGCTACAGCTATGTGGGGGAGGGGCAGAGTCTGCTACAGCTATGTGGGGGAGGGGTAGAGTCTGCTACAGCTATGTGGAGGAGGGGTAGAGTCTGCTACAGCTATGTGAGGGAGGGGTAGAGTCTGCTACAGCTATGTGGGGGAGGGGCAGAGTCTGCTACAGCTATGTGGGGGAGGGGTAGAGTCTGCTACAGCTATGTGGGGGAGGGGTAGAGTCTGCTACAGCTATGTTAGGGGGGGGTAGAGTCTGCTACAGCTATGTGGGGGAGGGGCAGAGTCTGCTACAGCTATGTGAGGGAGGGGTAGAGTCTGATACAGCTATGTGAAGGAGGGGTAGAGTCTGCTACAGCTATGTGGGGGAGGGGTAGAGTCTGCTACAGCTATGTGAAGGAGGGGTAGAGTCTGATACAGCTATGTGAGGGATGGGTAGAGTCTGCTACAGCTATGTTAGGGAGGGGTAGAGTCTGCTACAGCTATGTGGGGGAGGGGCAGAGTCTGCTACAGCTATGTGGGGGAGGGGTAGAGTCTGCTACAGCTATGTGAGGGAGGGGTAGAGTCTGCTACAGCTATGTGGGGGAGGGGTAGAGTCTGCTACAGCTATGTGGGGGAGGGGTAGAGTCTGCTACAGCTATGTGGGGGAGGGGTAGAGTCTGCTACAGCTATGTGGGGGAGGGGTAGAGTCTGCTACAGCTATGTGAGGGAGGGGCAGAGTCTGCTACAGCTATGTGGGGGAGGGGTAGAGTCTGCTACAGCTATGTGGGGGAGGGGTAGAGTCTGCTACAGCTATGTGAGGGAGGGGTAGAGTCTGCTACAGCTATGTGGGGGAGGGGCAGAGTCTGCTACAGCTATGTGAGGGAGGGGTAGAGTCTGCTACAGCTATGTGGGGGAGGGGCAGAGTCTGCTACAGCTATGTGGGGGAGGGGTAGAGTCTGCTACAGCTATGTGGGGGAGGGGTAGAGTCTGCTACAGCTATGTGGGGGAGGGGTAGAGTCTGATACAGCTATGTGGAGGAGGGGTAGAGTCTGCTACAGCTATGTGGGGGAGGGGTAGAGTCTGCTACAGCTATGTGGGGGAGGGGTAGAGTCTGCTACAGCTATGTTAGGGAGGGGTAGAGTCTGCTACAGCTATGTGGGGGAGGGGCAGAGTCTGCTACAGCTATGTGAGGGAGGGGTAGAGTCTGATACAGCTATGTGAAGGAGGGGTAGAGTCTGCTACAGCTATGTGGGGGAGGGGTAGAGTCTGATACAGCTATGTGAAGGAGGGGTAGAGTCTGCTACAGCTATGTGGGGGAGGGGTAGAGTCTGCTACAGCTATCTGAAGGAGGGGTAGAGTCTGATACAGCCATGTGAGGGATGGGTAGAGTCTGCTACAGCTATGTTAGGGAGGGGTAGAGTCTGCTACAGCTATGTTAGGGAGGGGTAGAGTCTGCTACAGCTATGTGGGGGAGGGGCAGAGTCTGCTACAGCTATGTGAGGGAGGGGTAGAGTCTGATACAGCTATGTGAAGGAGGGGTAGAGTCTGCTACAGCTATGTGGGGGAGGGGTAGAGTCTGATACAGCTATGTGAAGGAGGGGTAGAGTCTGCTACAGCTATGTGAAGGAGGGGTAGAGTCTGCTACAGCTATGTGGGGGAGGGGTAGAGTCTGCTACAGCTATCTGAAGGAGGGGTAGAGTCTGATACAGCTATGTGAGGGATGGGTAGAGTCTGCTACAGCTATGTTAGGGAGGGGTAGAGTCTGCTACAGCTATGTGAGGGAGGGGTAGAGTCTGCTACAGCTATGTGGGGGAGGGGTAGAGTCTGCTACAGCTATGTGGGGGAGGGGTAGAGTCTGCTACAGCTATGTGGGGGAGGGGTAGAGTCTGCTACAGCTATGTGGGGGAGGGGTAGAGTCTGCTACAGCTATGTGGGGGAGGGGTAGAGTCTGCTACAGCTATGTGGGGGAGGGGTAGAGTCTGCTACAGCTATGTGAGGGAGGGGTAGAGTCTGCTACAGCTATGTGGGGGAGGGGTAGAGTCTGCTACAGCTATGTGGGGGAGGGGTAGAGTCTGCTACAGCTATGTGGGGGAGGGGTAGAGTCTGCTACAGCTATGTGGGGGAGGGGTAGAGTCTGCTACAGCTATGTGAAGGAGGGGTAGAGTCTGCTACAGCTATGTGGGGGAGGGGCAGAGTCTGCTACAGCTATGTGGGGGAGGGGTAGAGTCTGCTACAGCTATGTGGGGGAGGGGCAGAGTCTGCTACAGCTATGTGGGGGAGGGGTAGAGTCTGCTACAGCTATGTGGGGGAGGGGTAGAGTCTGCTACAGCTATGTGGGGGAGGGGTAGAGTCTGCTACAGCTATGTGGGGGAGGGGTAGAGTCTGCTACAGCTATGTTAGGGAGGGGTAGAGTCTGCTACAGCTATGTGGGGGAGGGGTAGAGTCTGCTACAGCTATGTTAGGGGGGGGTAGAGTCTGCTACAGCTATGTGGGGGAGGGGCAGAGTCTGCTACAGCTATGTGAGGGAGGGGTAGAGTCTGATACAGCTATGTGAAGGAGGGGTAGAGTCTGCTACAGCTATGTGGGGGAGGGGTAGAGTCTGCTACAGCTATGTGAAGGAGGGGTAGAGTCTGATACAGCTATGTGAGGGATGGGTAGAGTCTGCTACAGCTATGTTAGGGAGGGGTAGAGTCTGCTACAGCTATGTGGGGGAGGGGCAGAGTCTGCTACAGCTATGTGGGGGAGGGGTAGAGTCTGCTACAGCTATGTGAGGGAGGGGTAGAGTCTGCTACAGCTATGTGGGGGAGGGGTAGAGTCTGCTACAGCTATGTGGGGGAGGGGTAGAGTCTGCTACAGCTATGTGGGGGAGGGGTAGAGTCTGCTACAGCTATGTGGGGGAGGGGTAGAGTCTGCTACAGCTATGTGAGGGAGGGGTAGAGTCTGCTACAGCTATGTGGGGGAGGGGTAGAGTCTGCTACAGCTATGTGGGGGAGGGGTAGAGTCTGCTACAGCTATGTGAGGGAGGGGTAGAGTCTGCTACAGCTATGTGGGGGAGGGGCAGAGTCTGCTACAGCTATGTGAGGGAGGGGTAGAGTCTGCTACAGCTATGTGGGGGAGGGGCAGAGTCTGCTACAGCTATGTGGGGGAGGGGTAGAGTCTGCTACAGCTATGTGGGGGAGGGGTAGAGTCTGCTACAGCTATGTGAGGGAGGGGCAGAGTCTGCTACAGCTATGTGGGGGAGGGGTAGAGTCTGCTACAGCTATGTGGGGGAGGGGTAGAGTCTGCTACAGCTATGTGAGGGAGGGGCAGAGTCTGCTACAGCTATGTGAGGGAGGGGCAGAGTCTGCTACAGCTATGTGGGGGAGGGGTAGAGTCTGCTACAGCTATGTGGGGGAGGGGTAGAGTCTGCTACAGCTATGTGAGGGAGGGGTAGAGTCTGCTACAGCTATGTGGGGGAGGGGTAGAGTCTGCTACAGCTATGTGGGGGAGGGGTAGAGTCTGATACAGCTATGTGGAGGAGGGGTAGAGTCTGCTACAGCTATGTGGGGGAGGGGTAGAGTCTGCTACAGCTATGTGAGGGAGGGGTAGAGTCTGCTACAGCTATGTGGGGGAGGGGCAGAGTCTGCTACAGCTATGTGAGGGAGGGGTAGAGTCTGCTACAGCTATGTGGGGGAGGGGCAGAGTCTGCTACAGCTATGTGGGGGAGGGGTAGAGTCTGCTACAGCTATGTGGGGGAGGGGTAGAGTCTGCTACAGCTATGTGAGGGAGGGGCAGAGTCTGCTACAGCTATGTGGGGGAGGGGTAGAGTCTGCTACAGCTATGTGGGGGAGGGGTAGAGTCTGCTACAGCTATGTGAGGGAGGGGCAGAGTCTGCTACAGCTATGTGAGGGAGGGGCAGAGTCTGCTACAGCTATGTGGGGGAGGGGTAGAGTCTGCTACAGCTATGTGGGGGAGGGGTAGAGTCTGCTACAGCTATGTGAGGGAGGGGTAGAGTCTGCTACACCTATGTGGGGGAGGGGTAGAGTCTGATACAGCTATGTGGGGGAGGGGTAGAGTCTGATACAGCTATGTGGAGGAGGGGTAGAGTCTGCTACACCTATGTGGGGGAGGGGTAGAGTCTGATACAGCTATGTGGGGGAGGGGTAGAGTCTGATACAGCTATGTGGAGGAGGGGTAGAGTCTGCTACACCTATGTGGGGGAGGGGTAGAGTCTGCTACACCTATGTGGGGGAGGGGTAGAGTCTGCTACAGCTATGTGGGGGAGGGGTAGAGTCTGCTACAGCTATGTTAGGGAGGGGTAGAGTCTGCTACAGCTATGTGGGGGAGGGGTAGAGTCTGCTACAGCTATGTGGGGGAGGGGTAGAGTCTGCTACAGCTATGTGGGGGAGGGGTAGAGTCTGCTACAGCTGTGTGGGGGAGGAGTAGAGTCTGCTACAGCTATGTGGGGGAGGGGTAGAGTCTGCTACAGCTATGTGGGGGAGGGGTAGAGTCTGCTACAGCTATGTGGGGGAGGGGTAGAGTCTGCTACAGCTATGTGGGGGAGGGGTAGAGTCTGCTACAGCTATGTGGGGGAGGGGTAGAGTCTGATACAGCTATGTGAGGGAGGGGTAGAGTCTGCTACAGCTATGTGAGGGAGGGGTAGAGTCTGCTACAGCTATGTTAGGGAGGGGTAGAGTCTGCTACAGCTATGTGGGGGAGGGGTAGAGTCTGCTACAGCTATGTGGGGGAGGGGTAGAGTCTGCTACAGCTATGTGGGGGAGGGGTAGAGTCTGCTACAGCTATGTTAGGGAGGGGTAGAGTCTGCTACAGCTATGTGGGGGAGGGGCAGAGTCTGCTACAGCTATGTGAGGGAGGGGTAGAGTCTGATACAGCTATGTGAAGGAGGGGTAGAGTCTGCTACAGCTATGTGGGGGAGGGGTAGAGTCTGATACAGCTATGTGAAGGAGGGGTAGAGTCTGCTACAGCTATGTGAAGGAGGGGTAGAGTCTGCTACAGCTATGTGGGGGAGGGGTAGAGTCTGCTACAGCTATCTGAAGGAGGGGTAGAGTCTGATACAGCTATGTGAGGGATGGGTAGAGTCTGCTACAGCTATGTTAGGGAGGGGTAGAGTCTGCTACAGCTATGTTAGGGAGGGGTAGAGTCTGCTACAGCTATGTGGGGGAGGGGTAGAGTCTGCTACAGCTATGTGGGGGAGGGGTAGAGTCTGCTACAGCTATGTGGGGGAGGGGTAGAGTCTGCTACAGCTATGTTAGGGAGGGGTAGAGTCTGCTACAGCTATGTGGGGGAGGGGCAGAGTCTGCTACAGCTATGTGAGGGAGGGGTAGAGTCTGATACAGCTATGTGAAGGAGGGGTAGAGTCTGCTACAGCTATGTGGGGGAGGGGTAGAGTCTGATACAGCTATGTGAAGGAGGGGTAGAGTCTGCTACAGCTATGTGAAGGAGGGGTAGAGTCTGCTACAGCTATGTGGGGGAGGGGTAGAGTCTGCTACAGCTATCTGAAGGAGGGGTAGAGTCTGATACAGCTATGTGAGGGATGGGTAGAGTCTGCTACAGCTATGTTAGGGAGGGGTAGAGTCTGCTACAGCTATGTGAGGGAGGGGTAGAGTCTGCTACAGCTATGTGGGGGAGGGGCAGAGTCTGCTACAGCTATGTGGGGGAGGGGTAGAGTCTGCTACAGCTATGTGAGGGAGGGGTAGAGTCTGCTACAGCTATGTTAGGGAGGGGTAGAGTCTGCTACAGCTATGTGGGGGAGGGGTAGAGTCTGCTACAGCTATGTGGGGGAGGGGTAGAGTCTGCTACAGCTATGTGGGGGAGGGGTAGAGTCTGCTACAGCTATGTTAGGGAGGGGTAGAGTCTGCTACAGCTATGTGGGGGAGGGGCAGAGTCTGCTACAGCTATGTGGGGGAGGGGCAGAGTCTGCTACAGCTATGTGAGGGAGGGGTAGAGTCTGATACAGCTATGTGAAGGAGGGGTAGAGTCTGCTACAGCTATGTGGGGGAGGGGTAGAGTCTGATACAGCTATGTGAAGGAGGGGTAGAGTCTGCTACAGCTATGTGAAGGAGGGGTAGAGTCTGCTACAGCTATGTGGGGGAGGGGTAGAGTCTGCTACAGCTATCTGAAGGAGGGGTAGAGTCTGATACAGCTATGTGAGGGATGGGTAGAGTCTGCTACAGCTATGTTAGGGAGGGGTAGAGTCTGCTACAGCTATGTTAGGGAGGGGTAGAGTCTGCTACAGCTATGTGGGGGAGGGGTAGAGTCTGCTACAGCTATGTGGGGGAGGGGTAGAGTCTGCTACAGCTATGTGGGGGAGGGGTAGAGTCTGCTACAGCTATGTTAGGGAGGGGTAGAGTCTGCTACAGCTATGTGGGGGAGGGGCAGAGTCTGCTACAGCTATGTGAGGGAGGGGTAGAGTCTGATACAGCTATGTGAAGGAGGGGTAGAGTCTGCTACAGCTATGTGGGGGAGGGGTAGAGTCTGATACAGCTATGTGAAGGAGGGGTAGAGTCTGCTACAGCTATGTGAAGGAGGGGTAGAGTCTGCTACAGCTATGTGGGGGAGGGGTAGAGTCTGCTACAGCTATCTGAAGGAGGGGTAGAGTCTGATACAGCTATGTGAGGGATGGGTAGAGTCTGCTACAGCTATGTTAGGGAGGGGTAGAGTCTGCTACAGCTATGTGAGGGAGGGGTAGAGTCTGCTACAGCTATGTGGGGGAGGGGCAGAGTCTGCTACAGCTATGTGGGGGAGGGGTAGAGTCTGCTACAGCTATGTGAGGGAGGGGTAGAGTCTGCTACAGCTATGTTAGGGAGGGGTAGAGTCTGCTACAGCTATGTGGGGGAGGGGTAGAGTCTGCTACAGCTATGTGGGGGAGGGGTAGAGTCTGCTACAGCTATGTGGGGGAGGGGTAGAGTCTGCTACAGCTATGTTAGGGAGGGGTAGAGTCTGCTACAGCTATGTGGGGGAGGGGCAGAGTCTGCTACAGCTATGTGAGGGAGGGGTAGAGTCTGATACAGCTATGTGAAGGAGGGGTAGAGTCTGCTACAGCTATGTGGGGGAGGGGTAGAGTCTGATACAGCTATGTGAAGGAGGGGTAGAGTCTGCTACAGCTATGTGAAGGAGGGGTAGAGTCTGCTACAGCTATGTGGGGGAGGGGTAGAGTCTGCTACAGCTATCTGAAGGAGGGGTAGAGTCTGATACAGCTATGTGAGGGATGGGTAGAGTCTGCTACAGCTATGTTAGGGAGGGGTAGAGTCTGCTACAGCTATGTGAGGGAGGGGTAGAGTCTGCTACAGCTATGTGGGGGAGGGGTAGAGTCTGCTACAGCTATGTGGGGGAGGGGTAGAGTCTGCTACAGCTATGTGGGGGAGGGGTAGAGTCTGCTACAGCTATGTGGGGGAGGGGTAGAGTCTGCTACAGCTATGTGGGGGAGGGGTAGAGTCTGCTACAGCTATGTGGGGGAGGGGTAGAGTCTGCTACAGCTATGTGAGGGAGGGGTAGAGTCTGCTACAGCTATGTGGGGGAGGGGTAGAGTCTGCTACAGCTATGTGGGGGAGGGGTAGAGTCTGCTACAGCTATGTGGGGGAGGGGTAGAGTCTGCTACAGCTATGTGGGGGAGGGGTAGAGTCTGCTACAGCTATGTGAAGGAGGGGTAGAGTCTGCTACAGCTATGTGGGGGAGGGGCAGAGTCTGCTACAGCTATGTGGGGGAGGGGTAGAGTCTGCTACAGCTATGTGGGGGAGGGGTAGAGTCTGCTACAGCTATGTGGGGGAGGGGTAGAGTCTGCTACAGCTATGTGGGGGAGGGTTAGAGTCTGCTACAGCTATGTGGGGGAGGGGTAGAGTCTGCTACAGCTATGTGGGGGAGGGGTAGAGTCTGCTACAGCTATGTTAGGGAGGGGTAGAGTCTGCTACAGCTATGTGGGGGAGGGGTAGAGTCTGCTACAGCTATGTGGGGGAGGGGTAGTGTCTGCTACAGCTATGTGGGGGAGGGGTAGAGTCAGCTACAGCTATGTGGGGGAGGGGCAGAGTCTGCTACAGCTATGTGGGGGAGGGGTAGAGTCTGCTACAGCTATGTGAGGGAGGGGTAGAGTCTGCTACAGCTATGTGGGGGAGGGGTAGAGTCTGCTACAGCTATGTTATGGAGGGGTAGAGTCTGCTACAGCTATGTGGGGGAGGGGCAGAGTCTGCTACAGCTATGTGAGGGAGGGGTAGAGTCTGCTACAGCTATGTGGGGGAGGGGCAGAGTCTGCTACAGCTATGTGGGGGAGGGGTAGAGTCTGCTACAGCTATGTGGGGGAGGGGTAGAGTCTGCTACAGCTATGTGAGGGAGGGGCAGAGTCTGCTACAGCTATGTGGGGGAGGGGTAGAGTCTGCTACAGCTATGTGGGGGAGGGGTAGAGTCTGCTACAGCTATGTGAGGGAGGGGCAGAGTCTGCTACAGCTATGTGAGGGAGGGGTAGAGTCTGCTACAGCTATGTGGGGGAGGGGCAGAGTCTGCTACAGCTATGTGGGGGAGGGGTAGAGTCTGCTACAGCTATGTGGGGGAGGGGTAGAGTCTGCTACAGCTATGTGAGGGAGGGGTAGAGTCTGCTTCACCTATGTGGGGGAGGGGTAGAGTCTGATACAGCTATGTGGGGGAGGGGTAGAGTCTGATACAGCTATGTGGAGGAGGGGTAGAGTCTGCTACACCTATGTGGGGGAGGGGTAGAGTCTGATACAGCTATGTGGGGGAGGGGTAGAGTCTGATACAGCTATGTGGAGGAGGGGTAGAGTCTGCTACACCTATGTGGGGGAGGGGTAGAGTCTGCTACAGCTATGTGGGGGAGGGGTAGTGTCTGCTACAGCTATGTGGGGGAGGGGTAGAGTCAGCTACAGCTATGTGGGGGAGGGGCAGAGTCTGCTACAGCTATGTGGGGGAGGGGTAGAGTCTGCTACAGCTATGTGAGGGAGGGGTAGAGTCTGCTACAGCTATGTGGGGGAGGGGTAGAGTCTGCTACAGCTATGTTATGGAGGGGTAGAGTCTGCTACAGCTATGTGGGGGAGGGGCAGAGTCTGCTACAGCTATGTGAGGGAGGGGTAGAGTCTGCTACAGCTATGTGGGGGAGGGGCAGAGTCTGCTACAGCTATGTGGGGGAGGGGTAGAGTCTGCTACAGCTATGTGGGGGAGGGGTAGAGTCTGCTACAGCTATGTGAGGGAGGGGCAGAGTCTGCTACAGCTATGTGGGGGAGGGGTAGAGTCTGCTACAGCTATGTGGGGGAGGGGTAGAGTCTGCTACAGCTATGTGAGGGAGGGGCAGAGTCTGCTACAGCTATGTGAGGGAGGGGTAGAGTCTGCTACAGCTATGTGGGGGAGGGGCAGAGTCTGCTACAGCTATGTGGGGGAGGGGTAGAGTCTGCTACAGCTATGTGGGGGAGGGGTAGAGTCTGCTACAGCTATGTGAGGGAGGGGTAGAGTCTGCTACACCTATGTGGGGGAGGGGTAGAGTCTGATACAGCTATGTGGGGGAGGGGTAGAGTCTGATACAGCTATGTGGAGGAGGGGTAGAGTCTGCTACACCTATGTGGGGGAGGGGTAGAGTCTGATACAGCTATGTGGGGGAGGGGTAGAGTCTGATACAGCTATGTGGAGGAGGGGTAGAGTCTGCTACACCTATGTGGGGGAGGGGTAGAGTCTGCTACACCTATGTGGGGGAGGGGTAGAGTCTGCTACAGCTATGTGGGGGAGGGGTAGAGTCTGCTACAGCTATGTTAGGGAGGGGTAGAGTCTGCTACAGCTATGTGGGGGAGGGGTAGAGTCTGCTACAGCTATGTGGGGGAGGGGTAGAGTCTGCTACAGCTATGTGGGGGAGGGGTAGAGTCTGCTACAGCTGTGTGGGGGAGGAGTAGAGTCTGCTACAGCTATGTGGGGGAGGGGTAGAGTCTGCTACAGCTATGTGGGGGAGGGGTAGAGTCTGCTACAGCTATGTGGGGGAGGGGTAGAGTCTGCTACAGCTATGTGGGGGAGGGGTAGAGTCTGCTACAGCTATGTGGGGGAGGGGTAGAGTCTGATACAGCTATGTGAGGGAGGGGTAGAGTCTGCTACAGCTATGTGAGGGAGGGGTAGAGTCTGCTACAGCTATGTTAGGGAGGGGTAGAGTCTGCTACAGCTATGTGGGGGAGGGGTAGAGTCTGCTACAGCTATGTGGGGGAGGGGTAGAGTCTGCTACAGCTATGTGGGGGAGGGGTAGAGTCTGCTACAGCTATGTTAGGGAGGGGTAGAGTCTGCTACAGCTATGTGGGGGAGGGGCAGAGTCTGCTACAGCTATGTGAGGGAGGGGTAGAGTCTGATACAGCTATGTGAAGGAGGGGTAGAGTCTGCTACAGCTATGTGGGGGAGGGGTAGAGTCTGATACAGCTATGTGAAGGAGGGGTAGAGTCTGCTACAGCTATGTGAAGGAGGGGTAGAGTCTGCTACAGCTATGTGGGGGAGGGGTAGAGTCTGCTACAGCTATCTGAAGGAGGGGTAGAGTCTGATACAGCTATGTGAGGGATGGGTAGAGTCTGCTACAGCTATGTTAGGGAGGGGTAGAGTCTGCTACAGCTATGTGAGGGAGGGGTAGAGTCTGCTACAGCTATGTGGGGGAGGGGTAGAGTCTGCTACAGCTATGTGGGGGAGGGGTAGAGTCTGCTACAGCTATGTGGGGGAGGGGTAGAGTCTGCTACAGCTATGTGGGGGAGGGGTAGAGTCTGCTACAGCTATGTGGGGGAGGGGTAGAGTCTGCTACAGCTATGTGGGGGAGGGGTAGAGTCTGCTACAGCTATGTGGGGGAGGGGTAGAGTCTGCTACAGCTATGTGAGGGAGGGGTAGAGTCTGCTACAGCTATGTGGGGGAGGGGTAGAGTCTGCTACAGCTATGTGGGGGAGGGGTAGAGTCTGCTACAGCTATGTGGGGGAGGGGTAGAGTCTGCTACAGCTATGTGGGGGAGGGGTAGAGTCTGCTACAGCTATGTGAAGGAGAGGTAGAGTCTGCTACAGCTATGTGGGGGAGGGGCAGAGTCTGCTACAGCTATGTGGGGGAGGGGTAGAGTCTGCTACAGCTATGTGGGGGAGGGGCAGAGTCTGCTACAGCTATGTGGGGGAGGGGTAGAGTCTGCTACAGCTATGTGGGGGAGGGGTAGAGTCTGCTACAGCTATGTGGGGGAGGGGTAGAGTCTGCTACAGCTATGTGGGGGAGGGGTAGAGTCTGCTACAGCTATGTGGGGGAGGGGTAGAGTCTGCTACAGCTATGTTAGGGAGGGGTAGAGTCTGCTACAGCTATGTGGGGGAGGGGTAGAGTCTGCTACAGCTATGTGGGGGAGGGGTAGTGTCTGCTACAGCTATGTGGGGGAGGGGTAGAGTCAGCTACAGCTATGTGGGGGAGGGGCAGAGTCTGCTACAGCTATGTGGGGGAGGGGTAGAGTCTGCTACAGCTATGTGAGGGAGGGGTAGAGTCTGCTACAGCTATGTGGGGGAGGGGTAGAGTCTGCTACAGCTATGTTAGGGAGGGGTAGAGTCTGCTACAGCTATGTGGGGGAGGGGCAGAGTCTGCTACAGCTATGTGAGGGAGGGGTAGAGTCTGATACAGCTATGTGAAGGAGGGGTAGAGTCTGCTACAGCTATGTGGGGGAGGGGTAGAGTCTGCTACAGCTATGTGAAGGAGGGGTAGAGTCTGATACAGCTATGTGAGGGATGGGTAGAGTCTGCTACAGCTATGTGAGGGAGGGGTAGAGTCTGCTACAGCTATGTGGGGGAGGGGTAGAGTCTGCTACAGCTATGTGGGGGAGGGGTAGAGTCTGCTACAGCTATGTGGGGGAGGGGTAGAGTCTGCTACAGCTATGTGAAGGAGGGGTAGAGTCTGCTACAGCTATGTGGGGGAGGGGCAGAGTCTGCTACAGCTATGTGGGGGAGGGGTAGAGTCTGCTTCAGCTATGTGGGGGAGGGGCAGAGTCTGCTACAGCTATGTGGGGGAGGGGTAGAGTCTGCTACAGCTATGTGGGGGAGGGGTAGAGTCTGCTACAGCTATGTGGGGGAGGGGTAGAGTCTGATACAGCTATGTGGAGGAGGGGTAGAGTCTGCTACACCTATGTGGGGGAGGGGTAGAGTCTGCTACAGCTATGTGGGGGAGGGGTAGAGTCTGCTACAGCTATGTGGGGGAGGGGTAGAGTCTGCTACAGCTATGTGGGGGAGGGGTAGAGTCTGCTACAGCTATGTGGGGGAGGGGTAGAGTCTGCTACAGCTATGTTAGGGAGTGGTAGAGTCTGCTACAGCTATGTGGGGGAGGGGTAGAGTCTGCTACAGCTATGTGGGGAGGGGTAGAGTCTGCTACAGCTATGTGGGGGAGGGGTAGAGTCAGCTACAGCTATGTGGGGGAGGGGCAGAGTCTGCTACAGCTATGTGGGGGAGGGGTAGAGTCTGCTACAGCTATGTGGAGGAGGGGTAGAGTCTGCTACAGCTATGTGAGGGAGGGGTAGAGTCTGCTACAGCTATGTGGGGGAGGGGCAGAGTCTGCTACAGCTATGTGGGGGAGGGGTAGAGTCTGCTACAGCTATGTGGGGGAGGGGTAGAGTCTGCTACAGCTATGTTAGGGGGGGGTAGAGTCTGCTACAGCTATGTGGGGGAGGGGCAGAGTCTGCTACAGCTATGTGAGGGAGGGGTAGAGTCTGATACAGCTATGTGAAGGAGGGGTAGAGTCTGCTACAGCTATGTGGGGGAGGGGTAGAGTCTGCTACAGCTATGTGAAGGAGGGGTAGAGTCTGATACAGCTATGTGAGGGATGGGTAGAGTCTGCTACAGCTATGTTAGGGAGGGGTAGAGTCTGCTACAGCTATGTGGGGGAGGGGCAGAGTCTGCTACAGCTATGTGGGGGAGGGGTAGAGTCTGCTACAGCTATGTGAGGGAGGGGTAGAGTCTGCTACAGCTATGTGGGGGAGGGGTAGAGTCTGCTACAGCTATGTGGGGGAGGGGTAGAGTCTGCTACAGCTATGTGGGGGAGGGGTAGAGTCTGCTACAGCTATGTGGGGGAGGGGTAGAGTCTGCTACAGCTATGTGAGGGAGGGGTAGAGTCTGCTACAGCTATGTGGGGGAGGGGTAGAGTCTGCTACAGCTATGTGGGGGAGGGGTAGAGTCTGCTACAGCTATGTGAGGGAGGGGTAGAGTCTGCTACAGCTATGTGGGGGAGGGGCAGAGTCTGCTACAGCTATGTGAGGGAGGGGTAGAGTCTGCTACAGCTATGTGGGGGAGGGGCAGAGTCTGCTACAGCTATGTGGGGGAGGGGTAGAGTCTGCTACAGCTATGTGGGGGAGGGGTAGAGTCTGCTACAGCTATGTGAGGGAGGGGCAGAGTCTGCTACAGCTATGTGGGGGAGGGGTAGAGTCTGCTACAGCTATGTGGGGGAGGGGTAGAGTCTGCTACAGCTATGTGAGGGAGGGGCAGAGTCTGCTACAGCTATGTGAGGGAGGGGTAGAGTCTGCTACAGCTATGTGGGGGAGGGGCAGAGTCTGCTACAGCTATGTGGGGGAGGGGTAGAGTCTGCTACAGCTATGTGGGGGAGGGGTAGAGTCTGCTACAGCTATGTGAGGGAGGGGTAGAGTCTGCTACAGCTATGTGGGGGAGGGGTAGAGTCTGATACAGCTATGTGAGGGAGGGGTAGAGTCTGCTACAGCTATGTGGGGGAGGGGTAGAGTCTGCTACATGAATAGATTACTGTTTCTCTCCTAGTTCTCTCCTTTTCCACTCAGTTTTTGAGGTTGCTGATGTAGTCTGCACTCTTTTCCCTTTTGGTTCCTCTTGTTTAGGGGGCTAGCTGGTTAGGGGGCTAGCTGGCTATCCGGCTAGCTGGTTAGGGGGCTAGCTGGCTATCCGGCTAGCTGGTTAGGGGGCTAGCTGGTTATCCGGCTAGCTGGTTAGGGGGCTAGCTGGTTAGGGGGCTAGCTGGCTATCCGGCTAGCTGGTTAGGGGGCTAGCTGGTTAGGGGGCTAGCTGGTTAGGGGGCTAGCTGGTTAGGGTGCTAGCTGGTTGGGGGCCAGCTGGTTATCCGACTAGCTGGTTAGGGGGCTAGCTGGTTATCCGACTAGCTGGTTAGGGTCCTAGCTGGCTATCCGGCTAGCTGGTTAAGGTGCTAGCTGGCTATCCGGCTAGCTGGTTAGGGGGCTAGCTGGTTAGGGGGCTAGCTGGCTATCCGGCTAGCTGGTTAGGGGGCTAGCCTGCTATCCGGCTAGCCTGTTAGCTGGCTAGCTGGTTAGGGGGCTAGCTGGCTATCCGGCTAGCTGGTTAGGGGGCTAGCTGGTTAGGGTGCTAGCTGGTTAGGGGGCTAGCTGGTTAGGGGGCTAGCTGGTTAGGGGGCTAGCTGGTTAGGGGGCTAGCTGGCTATCAGGTTAGCTGGTTAGGGGGCTAGCTGGTTAGGGGGCTAGCTGGCTATCCGGCTAGCCTGTTAGCTGGCTAGCTAGTGAGAGTCGTTCTCAATTAGATTTGGTTCTCAAACAGATTTCATTTCGCTGCTGATACTACCTCTCTCTCTGTCTGACTGAATCACTGTCTCTCGCTCTCTCTCTCTCTCTCTCTCTCTCAATTAAATTACATTCAAGTGGCTTTATTGGCATGGGAAACATCTGTTGACGTTGCCAAAGCAAGTTAAATAGATAATGAACAAAAGTGAAATAACAATAAAAAATGAACAGTAAACATTACACTCACAAAAGTTCCAAAAGAATAAAGAAATGTAAAATGTCATATTATGTTTATATACAGTGTTGTAATGATGTGCAAATAGTTAAAGTTAAAAAGGGAAAAAATGCAACATAAATATGGGTTGTATTTACAATGGTGTGTGTTCTTCACTGGTTGACCTTTTCTTTTGGCAACAGGTTACAAATATTGCTGCTGTGATTGCACACTGTGGTATTTCACCCAATAGATATGGGAGCTAATCAAAATTGGTATTGTTTTCAAATTCTTTGTGGGTCTGTGTAATCTGATGGAAATATGTGTCTCTAATATGGTCATACTTTTGGCAGGAGGTTAGGAAATGCAGCTCAGTTTCCACCTCATCTCTTGAAAGCCAGGTCTGCCTACGGTGGCCTTTCTCAATAGCAAGGCTGTGCTCACTGAGTCTGTACATAGTCAAAGCTTTCCTTAAGTTTGGGTCAGTCACAGTGGTCAGGTGGTCACAGCAGTAGTCACAGTCAGGTGGTCACAGTCACAGTGGTCAAATAGCATTCAAGTTTTCTGTTTTTTTTTGTTGTCTGTTTGTGAACAGAGCCCCATGACCAGTTTGCTCAGGGGACTCTTCTCCAGATTAATCTCTCTGTACGTAATGGCTTTTTAGGTGGTTGCAAAATGAACATCTCTTTTCTGGATTTTGATCATTAGCGGGTATCGTCCTAATTCTTCTCTGCATGCATTATTTGGTGTGTTATGTTGTACACAGAGGACATTTTTTAAGAATTCTGCATGTAGTGTCTCAATTTGGTGTTTGTCCCATTTTGTGAATTCTCGGTTAGTGAGCGGACCCCAGACCTCACAACCATAAAGGGCATTGGGTGCAGATCCTAATTGGTATCTCTTTCTCTTTCTCTCTCTCTCTCTCTCTCAATTACATTTCAATTCAATTTAAGGGTTTTTGACATGGGAAACATATGTTTTCATCTCTCACTGTCTCTCTCTCTCCTTGTCCACCTGTCTCTGTCTCACTGTCTCCC